>NC_090941.1:125508365-126159006 GCF_040938575.1 Ambystoma mexicanum
GTGACCGTTAACCCTTACCGCCTTACTACGAGGTCCCTTTGCGGTTTGGAGAATTTAACGCCTGCTTTTTGCAGGCTTAAAAACCAACCCACAAAGGGACCAGGGAGCTAATTACGGTACCGTAATTTGTGGTGCCGTAATTAGCACCTTCCCCATTCCCATTATGCCCTATGGGGAAAAAATGGGAATGGGGAAAGGCAATGGGGGAAGGGGGAATTACCGCCCCACTAACCTTAAAATAGGGCGGTAATTCCCCTTTCCACCAAGGCTGTGCCGGTATTTTACCGGCATGGACCAAGGTGCTAATAGCACCTTGGTCCGCCGCCGTCCGTTTAATGAGGCCCTTAGTCTTTTTGTGACTTGTTGACGCATGGGTAGTGTCATACCATGTACGTCCAGTTTGCTGTCGAGCAAATTTCAATTATTGGTTGCATTTCTTTTTTCAACATTGTTTCATTGAATTTTGAACAGCTTGCAAGAGTTGATATCAAGGACATACAATTGACATTTCTGTGTGCTAATTTTTCCATGACATCAGTAGCACATTAGTTATGGCCATAGAGGGCATGGATGTGTCTGGTTTTTAATATTGATTGTGCTTCTTGAGATAGTACACCAATTCTAATACTTTTAAAATGTTGGTGTATGTAACGTCTGCAGATTGGTGCATGTTTTCTGTTAATTCTCTGTATTGGAAATGTTGCCAAAAGTTGACATTTCCTATGCTGACAAAAGTTTTATGGCAGAGTTTGTGACATAAGGTTTTAAAAATAGGTTCACCTTTCACTGGTGTTAATTGAAGAAGATCTCCAAAAACAATAATGAAGCTGATTCATGGAATTGATGTGCGCCGAAAATTCCGGCGCAGAGGTGCCAAAACGTGCGATTCGCAGTAAAAGTGCGAAAATCGCAGTGCAACTGCGAAAATCGCAGGGAAACCAGCACACATCGATTCATGGAAGTCCGTGCGCAAGAAAAATATTGGATGTGCGCTGAAAAAGTGCGCAGCGCACGCCGGCGCACATGTCATCCAACGGCGTGCACCACGGCCACTGTGAAATCGCACAAGGCGCGGCGCACATAACAAAAGTTGGCGGAACACGGGGCGTAACACTCGGAATGGGGAACAACGCGTGAAAATATGGGCATCACGGGGGAAGTACAGGAGGCAAGTGCGCGGAACGCCCACACGCTCGCCTACAACTCGTATTCATGGAATCGAATAGGGCAAACCAGCGCACGGTCAAAGACGCGCACAGGGCCAAACAAGTCTGCCACAAGAAAGCAGGCGGTAACGTCCCTACGCCTGAAATAAATGTGCGCCAAAATGTGCGCTAACAAAAAGCACCTATATACAGCTATGATGAATGATCCATACTGTGGCCCATTAGGACAAATGAGGTGCAAAGGGGTACCGACAAACACGGACACCCGCTGTGTGAAAAATAGTGTGTGCGTGTATTACGGGGTGCGCAGGAACTTTCACACGCGATTTCAGCAGGGTACATGTATTCCAAGGTGCGCGGGAAGTTTCACACGCAAATTTTCAGGGTACGTGTATTTCGGTGTGTGCGTGAAGTTCCACACGCGATTCCAGCAGGGTACGTGTATTCCAAGGTGCATGTGAAGTTTCACACGTGAATTTTCAGGGTACTTGTATTTCGGTGTGCGCGTGAAGTTCCACACGCAATTCCAGCAGGGTACGTGTATTCCAAGGTGCGCGTGAAGTTTCACACGCGAATTTTGCAGGGTACATGTATTTCTGTGTGCACGTGAAGTTCCACACGCAATTTCAGCAGGGTACGTGTACTTCGGGTGCGTGGGAAATTCCACACGCGAATCCAGCAGCCTACGTGTATTTCGGGGGTGCCGGGGAGTCCTACACGTGAATTGGCCGTGTGGGTCCTCCCAGCTGTTCCCTCTACACCCTCCACGGCCCCTGCAGGTGGCCCACACCACAGGGGACTACCCTGCACCCCTGCACATGTCCCGCAGGAGGCCCATCCACCATGGCCATGCCCCCCAGCCAACCCACATGTCACCTTGCACTACTGCCCACCAATGCATGTCTCCCAGAACCCCCACCCCCCAGCATCCAGGGGCACCCTCCACCAGGCCCCCACTCATGTCTCCCTGCACCCCCACCCCCCTGCATCCAGGGGCACCCTCCACCAGGCCCCCACGCATGTCCCCCTGCACCCCCCACCCTCCAGCACTGTGGGGCACCCTCCATCAGGCCCCCACTCATGTCCCCCTGCACCCCCACCCCCCTGCATCAAGGGGCACCCTCCACTAGGCCCCCACTTCTGTCTCACTGCACCCCCACCCCCCAGCACTGTGGGACACCCTCCACCAGGCCCCCACTCATTTCCCCCTGCACCCCCACCCCCTGCATCAAGGGGCACCCTACACTAGGCCCCCACTCCTGTCTCCCTGCACCCCCACCTCCCAGCACTGTGGGGCACCCTCCACCAGGCCCCCACTCATGTCCCCCTGCACCCCCACCCCCCTGCATCCAGGGGCACCCTCCACCAGGCCCCCACTCCTGTCTCCCTGCACCCCCACCCCCCAGCACTGTGGGGCACCCTCCACCCGGTCCCACTCATGTCCAACTCATGTCCCCCTGCACCACCACCCCCCTGCATCCAGGGGCACCCTCCACCAGGCCCCCACTCCTGTCTCCCTGCACTCCCACCCCCTAGCACTGTGGGGCACCCTCCACCAGGCCCCCACTTCCTGTCCCCCTGCACCCCCACCCCCAAGCACTGTGGGGCACCAACCACCAGGCCTCCACTCCTGTCTCCCTGCACCCCCACCCCCCAGCACTGTGGTGCACCCTCCACCAGGCCTCCACTCCTTTCTCCCTGCACCCCCACCCCCAGCACTGTGGGGCACCCTCCACCAGGCTCCCACTCATGTCCCCCTGCACCCCACCCCCAGCACTGTGGGGCACCCTCCACCAGGCCCCACTCATGTCTAACTCATGTCCCCCTGCACCCCCACCCCCCTGCATCCAGGGGCACTGTCCACCAGGCCCCCACTGCTGTCTCCCTGCACCCCCACCCCCCAGAACTGTGGGGCACCCTCCACCAGGCCCCTACTTCCTGTCCCCCTGCACCGCCACCCCCCAGCAGTCAGGGACACCCACCACCAGGCCCCCACTCATGTCCAACTCATGTCTCCCAGCACCCCCACACCCCACCAGTCAGGGGCACCTGCCAGCAGGCCCCCACTCATGTCCAACTCATGTCTCCCTGCACCCCCACCCCCTAGCATCCAGGGGCACCCTCCACCAGGCCCCCACTCATGTCTCCCTGCACCCCCACCCCCCTGCATCCAGGGGCACCCTCCACCAGGCCCCCACTCATGTCCCCCTGCACCCCCACCCCCCAGCACTGTGGGGCACCCTCCACCAGGCCCCCACTCATGTCCCCCTGCACCCCACCCACCTGCATCCAGGGGCACCCTCCACCAGGCCCCCACTCCTGTCTCCCTGCACCCCCATCCCCCAGCACTGTGGGGCACCCTCCACCAGGCCCCCACTCATGTCCCTCTGCACCCCCACCCCCCTGCATCCAGGGGCACCCTCCACCAGGCTCCCACTCCTGTCTCCCTGCACCCCCACCCCCCAGCACTGTGGAGCACCCTCCACCAGGCCCCCACTCATGTCCCCCTGCACCCCCACCCCCCAGCACTGTGGGGCACCCTCCACCAGGCCCCACTCATGTCCAACTCATGTCCCCCTGCACCCCCACCCCCCAGCAGTCAGGGGCACCCACCACCAGGCCCCCACTCATGTCCAACTCATGTCTCCCAGCACCCCCACCCCCCACCAGTCAGTGGCACCTGCCAGCAGGCCCCCACTCATGTCCAACTCATGTCTACCTGCACCCCCACCCCCCAGCAGTCAGGGGCATCCTCCACCAGGCCCCCACTCCTGTCTCCCAACCCCCCCCACCCCCCAGCAGTGCGATTTGCCTAGGTATGTGTATTTCAGGGGTGCACGGCTAGTCTTACACGTGATTTCATCAGGGTACGTGTATTATGGGTCCACGTGAACTTCCACACGCGATATCAGCAGGGTACGTGTATTACGGGTTTTGCGTTAACTTCCACACGTGACTGGGCCTGTGAGAATGGGGTACGTGTATTACTGGGGTGGGCGGGAATATTTACTCGCAACTGGGCCTTGGAGAACGTGTCACGTGTATTCCTGGGGTGGGCGGGAAGATTTACACGGTTGCCTACAATGCGCCAAAAATAAGGTCCAATCAGGAAACACGTACGCCAGCATGAAGCAGGCGCACGTCCCGTGCAGCATAAAAGATTGCGCAAACAACAAACAAGCTCAGACACCAGGATGAATATACCGTTCCTAGCAGCAGTGGCCGTGGGATACCGCAGGAGGAGGAGGAGGATAGTCAGGGCCAGAATCTTCACACCCAGAACCAGCCTATTTGGTATGCCTGATGACCAGGTATATGGGAGGTACAGGTTTCCACCACACATAATACTTGACCTAGTCAGTGAGTGGGAGGATGACCTCACATCACCCACCCTGTGCTCCGAAGCACTCAGCCCCCTGGAGAAGGTCCTCAATGTACTGCTCTTCTTGGCTACCGGATCATTTCAGCGGACAAGTGCCATATTGGGGGGGGTGTCACAGGCCACGCAGTCATCATCACTGCACGCCCATCAGTCCGCAGGCACATATAACTGCCCATAACACCTGCAGAAAGGCAGGCTGTCAGCCAGGATTTCTACAGGGTGGCACAATTCCCCAAAGTGCTAGGTGCCATTGATTGCACCCATGTGGCTCTTCGTCCCCCCAGGGCATCTGAGCACATCTATAGAAACCGCAAGCACTGGCATTCCATCAACGTCCAGGTAGTATGTGATGCCAAGGGAATCATCACCTCAGTATATGCCAACTATCCAGGGACCACCCACGACAGCTTCATTTACAGGATGTCAACCCTAAACCGGGACATGGATTCTGGGCGGCATGGCGATGCATGGCTGCTTGGTGAGTATAAATGCCTCAGCACACGCATGCATGACAGATACAGAGTAATGTCACTACCACACTAATGATCCCCATCACCACCTCCCCAGGGGACAGTGCCTACCCTCTGAGCACCCACATGATGACGCCAATTCGGAACCCCATCACGCCTCCCGAGGTAAGATACAACACAGCCCATATTGCAACCCAGGGCATAGTGGAGCGCACATTCGGAGTGCTCAAGTCACGCTTTCGCTCCCTTGACCGTTCTGGCGGGCAGCTGTTATACGCTCCCCCAGTAGTGTGCAGGATCATAGTGGCAGCATGTGTCCTGCACAATGTTGCAACACGCCGGGGCCTGGATGTGGACATGGTGGTGCCCCCACATCCCCAACCACATGCACGCCCGCTGCGCATGGGAGGGGAAAGGGCACGGGGTGAGGCAGCCCGTACGCAGCTGGTGGCTAATTACTTCACATAGTAATCACACCCCTGTGGAGTGCACACAGCCCTGGCACATACCATCTGACAATCAATGATGACTCAATCTGACAATTCTGATGAATTAAGGGGCAGTCAACTGTCAGAACCATAGCAGCCTGAGATTGTTCATCTGGAAGTGTCACAATGTGTGCATCCCTACCTACACAAACCCCACCAATGCAGTGTCATCAAAAGACACACTTCTATGCAGCCAAAATGAATACCCACTTGCAAAATACAACATGAGAACAGTGCCATGTCACCCAACCCCTCCCCGGCACCGCCACACAACACACCATGGCATGTCATGCTATGTGAGAGCAAACAAATTAATCCCCACAACATGACATAAGTGTCACAAACTACAGTGTCCCTAATGGAAACTGGCCACACATGAAATGCTCACAGTAATGCAGGACCAACAACACGCATTACCAAATATTTACCAATAATAATAATCACCTACACAACCTCCAACCTACCATAAACATGACAGTACCGACTTAAAAATTTGGTAGCCTCACTACCTGATAATGCCAGCACTTCGAACACTTTCAACCGTACAGTGTTAGCGCCACGCAAAAGTGTAGGTGCACTGCTTACAACATGGACTCCATTTGCAAAGTAAACCGCCTTGTGAAGACATGAGAAATGTACCTGAAAATTAGGAGGATGAGATGGATGCAGAGGCACATATCAATACACCATGCAGTGTACAATACAACAACAATATGCACTAGGAATGTATACAAAGTATTGACTACAGACTGCCCACACATCAAATGGGAGTCCAACGTCACTGTGTAAGTCAATTTCACTTGGGCACACCCTTTGCAAGCCCATGGAAACGGGAGGGGTGTGTGTCACACAAACCCAAGCATCTAACCCAAATTCAGGACAAGCCTGCATGTGCCCAGCCACAATACAGCGTATGCCCACGGGAGCCACACAAGGCAACACACTGTCCAAAAAATCAAAAATCAAAAATCAGGAGGTCCGAGGACAGGGTGCACACCAAAACCCACCTGTGTGGATCTTGCGGAAAAATAAAACACCTCCATGGGCTCATGGCCTGCACGGCTATCCTATTGTGGGAGAATCGCTGCTGTCGCTCTCCTCACCCTCTGCAGCTGCATCAGGAGGTGGTGGCACTATGGGAGGCAGCCCACGCAAAGCCCTAGTCTGGTCCTCCATGGCAGCAAGCATGCGGGCGTGGAAGGTCTGGTTCTGGAGGATAATCATGCGGAGGTCCCCATGCAACAACTCACAGGATGCCCGGACCTCCTCCCTAGTTGCCTGCATCTCAGCTGAGATCGTACGTGTGAGCCACTCCAGCTGCTGTTCTGTCCTTGTGTTAGCTGAAGCCTCAAGCTCAACAAGAGTTACCCTGAGCTGACGGAGTTCCACCCTCAGGGCTTCCCTGTGGCCCTGGGACTCAATAGAAATGGCTTCCCGCAGAGTCTCCAGTGCCGCCCGCCTGTCCCTGTTGGACGCCAACATGTCCTCTCTGTGTGACTGGCAAATGGAGACTGTTTCCTGCTGTAGTTGTTCAATCAGCCTTTCTTGGGGGACAATGGAAGTGGCCACCCTATCCATGGCCTGAGCCATCATCTCATTTGATGCTGCCTGTTGGTTTGCCATACCGTATATGGATTGCTCCCATGCAGTATTGCCAGGTGGCGTACGGCCACCGCGTCGGCGGGCACCACACCTGTCTGGGCAAGGCAAACTGCGCCTTGCTGTGCCGGCACTGCCTGAGGCTACAGGACTGTATTCCCCCTCTGATCTGTTGGCCCAGGAACAGGATCAGATGTTGCGGAGTGTGACCCTGCATCCGTAACCACCAAAGGCGGACCTACCAACACTGACATCCCCATTGAGGGTTCTACCCCTGGTGCAGGTGGGTTGGACAGTACAGAATCCCTCCCAGAAACACTTACCTGCGACGGCACATAGGTCTCATCATCCGAATCGACACCTGAATAGAGCTCGGGGGAGATGCACCCAGAGACACCCCTTGAGATGATGGTCTGCAGCAAGTGTGGGTTCTCACTCACCACCACACCACGTCCCTCACTGGTGCCTGGTCGGGCCTGAGACCCCTCCTGGGTCTGCACCATCTCCACAACCCCAGCAGTATCAAGTGCGTCATCCCCTGCAAAGACATGAAAGAAAAGAAATGGGAACAGGCATTAGCACCATGGCACACAATTAGGGTTGAGAACAGAAACAGTACTTGATTGACTAATGTCCCACATGACTATAACCCTCCCATGCATGCACCATCACTGCGTATGAAGGGGAGGCAAATGGCACACATTGATGACAGCAAGATGGAAGACCAACACATTTGCTGCATGCTGGCTAGCAGTGCCATCACACATTGGCCTGTGATTGGCATGTCCAATACACATACATGACACATGCCAAACACAGATGGCATGTACCCTAGCCATGTCACACATGTGACAATAGGACTGAGAAATGCCTAGTGAAAGTGGTGGAATGCAGACAATCAGCCTGAATGAACACAGAATAATATGCAACTATGTTGTGGCAAGATGACACTTCAAGGGCAACTGGCGTGAGGTTGGGCTGAATGTCTACTGTTGCCAGAAGGGATACTGCAATACCCAAATCCTGGTGCGCAGAATGTATTGGATGAAGCACATGGGTGACCCAAACCACTCAGGCACACACACCCTCACCTGGCACTCAATCAAAAGCACTCACACACACACCATGCACATGGATGACACACACATGCATGTGCACTCACCGGACAATGCCTCGTAATCTGGCAGGTCTCCCACACCTTGGATCTGTTCCTCCGTGACGTAGGTCCCAGCAACATACTCATGTGGAGTGAGTTCTATGTCCTCTGCTGGAGAACCACCTCCAGTCACTAGAGTTGTGGCATGACTTGAGGCCAGCTTTTTCTTTGCCCTGCGCTTCAGGTCATTCCAGCGCTTGTAGCAATCATTAGCTGTGCGCTCATGAATCCAAGGGCACTTATGAGGTCCGCGATGGTCTGCCAGAGTGCCTGACGTTGTGCAGGTGTGGTCTTGCATCCTGCAGTAATCACCATTTCGCTGTCATGTGCGGACACATACTCCACAAGTGCATCAAGTTCGGCCTGATTGAAGCTGGGCTTCCTTGGTGGGCCGGACTGTGTAGCCGTGTCTGGGGCATCAGCCTGTACTGGACGAGCACTCTTCCTCTTCCGCTTGGAAGGTGGTGGGGATACTGAGTGTCCTACGCCGCTCTCGACACTACGGGCAGGATCCTCAGTGGACTGTGGACTAGGAGTGTGGGAATGAAAACTCACCATGGGACTTTGTGCAGGCATTAGCTGAAGTGTGATGTAGTCAGGGGGAACGTCAGCAGGATGGACTGGAACCGACACTGTCCTGGCTGGGAGACTCAGAGCTGGGGTGGATGGAGCCACAGCTGCCCCTGCAGCCTCCCCACCCTGCCTACTCGGGGCAGCAGATGACATAGCTAACACCAACGTGCACCGCCACACGTGGCCTAGACCTGCCGACCTGGAAGTCAGCTATGGAGTCACACTGTGCCAGATCTGGTGCCACAATGGGCTGGTCCAACAAGGGCTGAGCAGGGATGGTGTCAGCCACGTTACCCTCAACCGGGGGGGGCATGGGTGTCCCTGACTGGTCACCCACACATGGGGGGCTAGGGGCACCCTGCAAGTCCCGGCCATGTCCCCTACCGTATCCACCACGGCCACCTCTTGTGGCTCGCCCAACTTTGCCACGCTTACCACGTGCTCGCCTCCCAACCATGGCACTGATGTTGTTGTGCGTATGGGAGTTGCAGTAAACTAGTGTCCTGGGCAATTGTGGGTCAAAGGGGTAGGATAGTAGATGGAATTCGTAACCTAGTGCTCTAGCAAGGCTGTATGTGACCCCTGGGGGAAGATGACGGGTCACACAACGCACAGGCACCCCAAAAAAGGGAGATAATGTGCACATAACCCGTCTTAGACCACGTGCGTGGAAAAATAAACCTGCACTACGCTGTGGCACCCAGAAACACAAAAATGAACGTATGCGTGTCACACGCAGCCTAGACTGACCTCTGAAGGGGTAGGCAACACATGGGGCAAGCGCAGATGTTAAATACGTGTGCGACTCACCGTCTGCCAGGAATAATCGCGTGAAAAATATGCGCGTGTGCGCGTTGACAACACCCCCGCCAAAAGAAGAATTGTACGCTGTCTGAGGAGACAGGACAACAGGAAAAGTGAACGCTGTTTGAGGAAACAGGCCCAGGAAAAAGACAAGAAGAGATATAGCTGTCAGAGGTAACAGGGAGTACGAACTTGGAACGCTGTGAAGTAAATCACGTGTGAACCGACAAGAAGTGCAGATTTCACCCACTCGCTCTCCACGAAAAGCACGTACAAGGAAATGACGTTCTACACGTACCTTTTAAACATGCCCACACGTCCAGCGTCACTTCCGCGTGTACGCGCTAAGGCCCCATCCTCCAATTACACAAGCTGACACTCTGACGTGCAGTCATTGGACGTGTAACATGCACCCGTGTACAGGGAAACACCCGCGCACGCACGTCACAGACGCGCATACGCACTGGTGACCTTTGGGCCAATGAATTTGCTTACGTGTGCTGACGCGCTTATGCGCTAAGGCCCTTTCCCCGAATTACACGCAGACGTGCTGGATTTTCACGTGCCAAATCACTCCGTATCAAGCTGGCCACGCGTAAGCACACGGAAGACCACGCTCCTGCCCAGAAGGCCGAATTACTGCCCCCCAGACCCCCGAGCACGCTCCCACCTGCCATCTGCTGCTGCCTGATTGCCTGCTGCCCACATGCCCTGCCATTTGCTGCCTGCACATCAGCCAGGGGTGCTGTTGCTGTGACCACCCCTGCTGGAACCGAAGACTCCCGACTGGGATTCCATCGCTCCAAAGACCAGCCCCAGGACCCAGTTGCCCACCCACTCCTGCCTCTGGGGTTGTCATGTCGGGCACTACAACATCTGGCACCACTGACAACCCCCGGCCAGAGAGGCAGAGGGGCACCAGCTTCACTGCCACCGAAGTTGGTGTCCTGGTGGAGCAAATCCTGGGGCAGTATGATGCCCTCTTCGGAAGTTTGCGCGCCGACAAGGAAGGACGGACTCGGATCTGGACGGACATCGTGACTGCCATCAACGCGGAGGGGGTGGCATTCTGACTATTCCATCATGTCAAGAAGCGCTGGGAGGACTTCAGGTCCAGGACCCTCAACAAGGCCCGGCGCCTCTTGAAGGCAGTGGATGCTAAGGGGCACCGGGGCCACTTGTCGGACGATCAGATGAGGGTCCTGGAACGCATATCCCCAGTGCTCCACGTCCAGGTCCTTGAGAGGCAGACCCGTCTGGAGTCGAGCGGTAAGTGTACATGCATCATGATTGTAAGCTGTGCGTGTGGTGATGTGCCAGTAGTGTGCAGGTTGCACATGTGTTTTTATGGGGCCAAGTATGGGGGGGTGTACAGGGCCGTGAGGCTAACACATGCGAGGGTTGTCATGTGTGAGACATGGATGGTGCTTGTGTGTGTAGGCTTGCATGCCAAATGCAGTTGTGCGGCCACACATGTTTGGATGAATGTGTATGTAAGTAGGCATGTTCGTGATGTCACACATGGATGTTGTTTTCAGCTGCATGTATCAGCACTGTGTACATGTGCATGTGTGTGTATTTGACAAGGGTGCAACAGTGATGCAACATGGATGCATGTGACAGCGGGATGTGGAAGCCTGATTGGCAGATGTGACATGGATGCCAATCTGAACACTGCGACAGTTGCCAGAGGTGTACACATGCATGCAAGTGTGGTGGTGTGTGTGCATGTGCAGTGCACTCCCTGTGTTGCATGTGATGTCTGGCTCACCTTTGCCTGCTCATGCTGTTGTATGTGTATGGATGGTGCTGGCTGTTGCGATATGGCTGTGGTATGGCTCATGTGTGCGAGTTGAAATGACATGTGTGTTGGCGATTGTGATGCCATATCTGAGGTTTGCCAATTCCACTCATGTACAACTGTCATGTGTGTATGTGTCCATTGTACAGTGCCCTGATGCCTGTGTTTTATTTCTCCCTGTCTGCAGCGTCAACTGATGAAGAGGGCGGAGAAGGTGCTGTGGAGCACAGGGGCGGGGATCGCACCGCCAGCTGGAGATGCAGGGCCCGGCTCCCCTCCCCGGTTCTGATCTCGTCGGCGAGTGAGGAGTCCGGTGCCGCGTCCCAGGCCGCAGCTGCCGGGGGGAGGTCCAAGAGGCAGAGGTCGGAGTTGGACTCCTCGGCAGCAGAAGGGGCAGCTGGGACCCCACAGGGCTCAACGGGGGAATATGGCACGGAGTCATCCAGGTTGGTGGGGGGTTTGGTGGAGGAGGAGGCTGTGCAAGCGACAGAGATGGGGTCTGGAGGTGGGGATTCCACTGGTGCTAGTGGTGCAGTGCAGGACCAGGGACAGGAGGCAGCACAGGCCGCCGCAGAGGTGCCTGTGTGCAATCCTGTCCCTGATCCTGTCACTGCATCATCTTGCACCAGCAGGGATGCCTACGTCCAGACCTGTTTTCAGGCAGGGGATGAGCTTACAACAACTGGCCTTCCTCTGCCAGCGGACATGGCTATCCAGGTAAGGGTTGAGCCTGTCCTGACTGGTGTGGCGTTGCGTCAACGGGCCATGCGAGGTGACCTGCAGTCTTTTCATGAGGAGACTGCACGTCATCTCGAATGGCTCGTTGACCGCGTCGGCCTACTGGGACAGATCACCCAGGCCAGATTCCTCCGTTTGATGGAGCTTGTTCCGACCCCCTCCTCAACTGAACACCCTATGCGCCAGTCGTCCTCCGTGCCATCTTCCCACCCATTTTTCACCTGGGTGCCCTATGGAGCTGCCTCTGACGGTGCGGCCAGGCTGGTGGAGGAGGCATCCCTGCCACAGTCGGGAGTCGGACGTCCAGCAGGGGTGGCCACATCAACGACTGCACCCCAGCCGGTGGAGGACGTGCAGGCAGCAGGAGCCAGGGCACCGGCACAGGCACAGCAGCAGCAGCAACGAGGTAGGAGCCATGATGGCTCGGGGCCTTCAACATCAGAGGGGCAGGCATCGGCCGGAGGGCAGGAGGACCCAGGACGGGAAGTGTCTTCCGTGTGGCACGGTTGGGCAACGCCATAGATGCGGAGTGGCAGCGGGCGGAAGAGGCACGGCTCACGATGGTCAGGGCGGAGTACTCCATGCGGAGGGCCCTGAGGCGGGCCGAGTGCCTCGAAGCAATCCGCAGGGAGTTGGAGGTGAACATGTCGTTGGCCCTGCGGACCCTCTGGGCCATGGAGGGGGACCGCCTCCGGGACATTGAGCAGGAGTTCGATGATGCCCTGGCCCAGAACATCCCGAAGTGAGCCGTCAGACTGGCCCTCTGCCCTTGTAAATAGTTCTGTAGTTAATGTTAGGTTTCCTTTGGTTTTTCATATTTTTTGGACCTTTTGGACAATGGACCACATTTTTGTATATAGTTTTTTTATTAGGTAGTGTTATTAGATAGGTTTCATTTCTTCTGTTTGGATCATGGACCCTGGATTGTTTATCTGTATATAGTTGACTGTTGGATTTTTTATTTTTTATTTTGAATTTATCCATGGAGCAATGGTTTTCGGTTTTAATTTTCCATTGGATTTACTTTTGTGAACTGTGACTTTGGACACCTTTCCTTTGGATTATGATTTGTGGTTTTATATTATTTTACCGACATGCTGCTTTTTGTTTTTAATTCCCATTTTCGTTTGTTTATTTTTGATTCCATTTATGTTGCTTTTAATACATTTTTTCATCAAACTTCAATGTGTAGTATCATCTAATTGGTTTCATGCATATCATGATATGGGTTTTGACATTCACTGACACCCATTGTGTGTATTTGAGGGACATGTGTTCATTTACATACTTGCCATTGGGGTTGTATCATGTAATTGGCAATTCTAAGTGTGTGGATGCAATACTTGGGTGGGTGTTTGGCATGTGGAGGCTGCCATAAGGGCCAGGAATCTAGATTGTGATGATGTGTTGGCTGGGGGACATGTGTGGGGGCCTGGTAGAGGGTGCCCCTGACTGGTGGGGGTGGGGGTGCTAGGGGACAGGGGTGGGGGCCTGGTGGAGGGTGCCCCTGGATGCAGGGGGGTGGGGGTGCAGGGGGACATGAGTGGGGGTCTGGTGGAGGGTGCCCCACAGTGCTGGGGGGTGGGGGTGCAGGGGGACATGAAATGGGGGCCTGGTGGAGGGTGCCCCACAGTGCTGGGGGGTGGTGGTGCAGGGGGACATTAAGTGGGGGCCTGGTGGAGTGTACCCCACAGTGCTGGGGGGTGGGGGTGCAAGGAGACAGGATTGGGGGCCTGGTGGAGGGTGCCCCTGGATGCAGGGGGGTGGGGGTGCAGGGGGACATGAGTTGGACATGAGTGGGGGCCTGGTGGAGTGTGCCCCTGCACTGCTGCGGGGTGGGGGTGCTGGGAGACATGCGTTGGTGGCCAGTAGTGCAATGTGACATGTGGGTTGACTGGGGGGCATGGCCATGGTGGATGGGCTGCCTGCGGGACATGTGCAGGGTAGTCCACTGTGGTGTGGGCCACCTGCAGGGGCCGTGGAGGGTGTAGAGTGAACAGCTGGGAGGACCCACACGGCCGATTCACGTGTAGGACTCCCCGCGCACCCCCGAAATACACGTAGGCTGCTGGATTCGCATGTGGAATTTCCTGCACACCTTGGAATACATGTACCCTGCTGAAATCGCATGTGAAACTTCACGTGCACCCCGAAGTACACGCACCACGGACAATCGCATGTGGAACTTCCCGCGCACCCCGAAATACACGTACCCAGGGCAATCGCATGTGGAACTTCCCGCGCACCCCGAAATACACATACCCAGGGCAATCACGTGTGGAACTTCCTGCGCACCCCGAAATACACGTACCCAGGGTAATCGCATGTGGAACTTCCCGCGCACCCCGAAATACACGTACCCAGGGCAATCGCGTGTGCAACTTCCCGCGCACCCCGAAATACATGTACCCAGGGCAATCGTGTGTGGAACTTCCCGCGAACCCTGTAATACACGTACCCTGCTGATATCGCGTGTGGAAGTTCACGCGGACCCATAATACACGTACCCTGATGAAATTTTGTGTAAGACTACACGCGCACCCCTGAAATACATGTACCCAGGCTAATCGCACTGCTGGGGGGTGGTGAGGGTGGTAGACAGAAGTGGGGGCCTGGTGGAGGGTGCCCCTGGATGCTGGGGGGGTGCAGGGGGACATGAGTTGGACATGAGTGGGGGCCTGGTGGAGGGTGCCCCTGGATGCAGGGGGGTGGGGGTACAGGGGGACATGAGTTGGACATGAGTGGGGCCTGGTGGAGGGTGCCCTGCACTGCGGGGGGGTGGGGGTGCTGGGAGACATGAGTGGGGGCCTGGTGGATGGTGCCCCACAGTGCTGGGGGGTGGGGATGCAGGGGAAGATGAGTTGGACATGAGTGGGGTCCTGCTGGCAGGTGCCCCACAGTGCTGGGGGTGAGGGTGCTGGGAGACATGCGTTGTTGATCAGTAGTGCAAGGTGACATGTGGCTGGGATGGGGGAATGCCCATGGTGAATGGGCTGCCTGCGGGACATGTGCAGGGTAGTCCCCTGTGGTGTGGGCTACCTGCAGAGGCCGTGGAGGGTGTAGAGGGAACACCTGGGAGGACCCACACGGCCAATTCATGTGTAGTACTCCCCGCGCACCCCTGAAATACACGTGCCCTGATGGAATCACGTGTGATACTTCCCGCGCACCCCTGAAATACACGTACCCTGCTGAATTTGCGTGTGATACTTCCCGTGCACCCCTGGAATACACGTGCCCTGATGGAATCGCGTGTGTTACTTCACGTGCACCCCTGATGTACACGTACCCAGGACAATCGCGTGTGAAACTTCCCACGAACCACTGAAATACACGTTCCCCGCTTGGCGTTTGCTGTTTGGCAGCCCTGTGAACTGGTCCAGGGTTAGCGCAGACGTTTGCGATGATTTGGGAATTTTGATGGCTTTCCCTTGCGCGAGGGCGTTCTTGGGGCGTAACTGGCGCTGCTGCAGGGTCGCTGCACCACTCTGCGCCACGGCTGGTTTTGGAGGCTAAAATCCATGAATACGCTGTGATGAAATGGATTTTATCGCACGCGGCTGGCGCAGTGTATCGCACAGGAACACTGTGCGCCAGCCGCGTGCGCCACTTTTGTGCGACATTCTATGAATTACCCTGCAAGTGTCTTCCTCCAAAGAGCTCTTCGTAGTCTGTTTTGAGTACCTCTTATAATCTGAGTTGAATTAAAGCCAAGTTTAGGTTGGAGACCATGCTCGCTTCATCTATTAGTAGCATTTTCATTTGTTTCAAAACTCTGCGCAGTTCCAATGCAGCTTCGGTAGAACGTTTGTAATAATCTAATTTGTTTTGGTGTTCTACTGGAAGGAGTAGTAATCAGTGTAAAGTGACACCGCCTATGTTGTAGGCAGCTAAACCTGTGGGGGCAGTTACAACAGCTGACAGTTTGTTGTTTGTCACTTGTTGAAGGAACTTGCTGGTGATTTTGATTAAGAATGTTTTTCCTGAACCAGCTTGATCACTGACATATAGCAGTATAGGCTTGTAGTTTTGGCAGGTACAGTTTTTATTTTCATGTTGTACACTATGTTCAATTTGTTTTGTTACTTCTTGGAAAATGCGACACTGCTCATTGTTCAGTTTTGGTTTCAATATAATGAAGTCTTCTGTAGCTTGTTCATACTGACACATGGTGTTTTCTACTTCTGTCACAGCTAATTCTGCCTCATTTGCTATTAGTGGCTGTCGCAGTGGTTCTTGGCTTCCTGTTACAGAAGGTTGACTACTGTCGGGAGTGTCCTCATCTAGTTGGGCCTGGAGTTCTTCTACGTGTTGCTGTTCATTGTGCAATATTGTTTTGTACTGTGTAAAGTTTACATCTGTTATAGTGCTTTCATTTGCTTTGAAAGCGTCTTTATAGGAGTCATAGATAGATATCTAGTAACTCTGCTTCTTTTCTCCATGGTTTAAAAAGTTGTAGCAGGGACATGTAATATAGTTCTTTATGTTGGGGGGTTTTAAATGACAATTAGATATGATTAATTAAGCTTTGTTTGGTAAGTTTCACTAAGCTGCCTTCACAATTTGTCACTGTGTATCTACCTTTGTTTTCATCTGGTTTTATATTATTTTTGTATGTGAAGTTTTGAGCTATGTGGTATAGACACATGGTTTCAAAAAGTGTACTCCTGTTCGGGTAGTATGTGTCTAGTAAAATGTTTTTCAAAATGTCTTGGATGTTGGGATCATTTCTGGCTATTGTTTCTATGTCCTCATATGATTTGAGAACTCTTTTTCTAGATTTAGCAGGGCCAAGACTTAACCATAGTATATTTTCAGATTTTCCATACAAAGCAGTACTGGTTAAACGGTCTGCAGCTTCGTAGCAGCCACATTCTTTATGAGAGAGCATTTTTATGCCTAAGCTGTACAATTTCTATGACAGTGTTTTGTCAGATGACAGGTCATGCCAGAGGTATTGAAGCTCTGTTTCTTCTGCTTTGGGCAAGTAGGCTGTAACATATCGTGCAACTGCAGTGGAATTGTCTGCAATGTACTGCACATCTATAGAGACAACTGTTGGCAGAAAAAGTCTTTAGTCCTCAGCGCTTGTACTGAACAAATATAAGGTAGCACAGGGCTGCGGGCGTCTGGGGGGCGTGGGTATACTGCCAGTATACTACCAATGGAAAGATACAGTTAAAGCGAGAGGAGGTCCCAGTCACACAGAGCCAAGAAGATTTGCAGAGTAGAAATTCAATTCTGGAGTGTATTTTGAAGAAGAACAGCCTGACACGTGTTTCAAGCTTTAACTGGCTCTTCATCTGAGGTTGAAGTGTCACAATAAAATATTAAACTAAATGTTCACATTTGATTGAAGTTGAATGATAAGAAAAATGTGGGTAATAAGATAGGGTGACCCAGGGGACAGATTACCAAGGCATTGTGAGACACAATACAAAGCCGGTTAACCAAAAAGCAATATTGTATGTGTTAATGGCCAGGTACATGTTTGTAAACACATTCATAAAAATAAATGTGTATACCGCATATAATTGGAGTCCAACAGTAAAAAGATGGCAGGTTAAACAAAAGAGAGAAAAAGAAAAAAAGAACAACATTAGTGTCAGTGTGGCTGAACCAGCGCAAACATGAACACCTTGTCCAAAAAAAATTGAAAGTGAAAAGATAAGGTAGGAATATTACCTTGACTTGAGAATTGCAAAAGGATCCAATTAGGGAATGGAAAGAAATTGCCAAATGGCAGTTCAGCTAAAAAACTTTCGAAAATGAACCTCTGTCAATGCGACTTTGTATGCCCAAATTTGCCATAGAAAACATGTAATACTAATATCCCAAAGGGGGAATTCATTCGTGCCAGGAGGAATTGTTCACACCTGCATGACTTTGATTTGGAAAGTGCGCTCATTAAATCAAGATTTCTTGTGAGAGGGTATGATATTACTTGCCGTGACAAAACTGCAGAAGAAGTATGTCAGCTTAAGAGAGTGGATTTGTTATTTCCTAAACTTTGCACTAAACCTCTAGCCTCTCAGAAAATCAAGCTGATCACTAGATTTAATATTGACAGTCACAAAATCCAAAATATTTTGAGAAAACATTGGCACTTATTACATTTAGACTCAGACATCTCAAATTGGTTGGATCCAAAACCTAGTGTTACCTAGAGTAAAGGGAAGTCTATCAAAAATAAACTCTGTCTATCATTTATGAGTATGCCTATCCCCACAACTACATGGCTTCACTCCGCTAGAGTTAAAGGCTTTTATAAATGTAGATGTTGTGTCAGGTGCAAATTTGCACGAGAAACATCATTGGTTTCTTTCAGGCCACGGGGAGATCATGATGTAGATTCATTCATTAATTGTAATACAAAATGTGTGGTTTATTGTATAATCTGCACCTATGGCCTCAAATATATTGGCAGTACAATCAGACCCCTTAAGATTCACATCCGAGAACATTTAGCAATGATTGGCAGCCAGGATGCTAAACACCCACTTGCCAATCACTGGCAAAAGACTCACCAATTGAACTGCAAGGATAACATTCGATTTGTAGGTCTAGCCAAAGTCACATTACCACCAGGAGGTGGCAATCAAACTTTGAAAATACGGCAATTGGAGGCCAGACTGATTTGCAAATACCGTACAGTATATAATGACCTTAACTTTCGATCATGAATTTGCAATTTCACTATAAGTTATTTCCAAGGCATAATTGCTAGCCCACGTTCTTTAAATATATGTAGTGCCAATGCAACCTCATTACCTTGAATTGAAATGTTTTAGCATGCATATCCTTTGCACTTCTTTTACATATTTCCGTTTTTTGTAAAAAATAACCCTCTGTTGTTGTCAGTTAACAGCGCACTCTTGGACAATCTTTGCCAAGCTCATGTGGGTGAACCCTAATTACTTTCCTTTTGGCTGTATTGAACATCCAATTTGTCGTGCCTTTCATCTGGATCTTATCTATTGTCTCATTTTTCTCCTACCTACGGAAGAGAGGTCCGGTGGATCTATGTCCGCAATTCTAATCTTCCCGTGGGTCGGATTACCCTCTGTATCTTGCTTTTTCTAATGAAAGCAATTTCATATTTAGGTTCATTTATTTTGGTTTCATTCATTATTACTCTAACTAACCCTAACCTAAATTTGAACTAATATTATACCGATCTTCCTACAAGGGGCTCTTTATATGTACTAGCTCATGAGCAATTGCTCATTGACTTTAGTAAAATCTCCCTCATCCAACATGGCGGTCGGTCTTGTTACACCAACCCTGTGCACATCAACGGTCCATACATCACTGTATTAGCAGTCCCTCTGCACTTGTACGGATGCTTTTAAGGGTTCTAACAATCTTGTCATTTTTACACACATGCACTAAAGCGATGCCAGCGTTATGTAAACATACATTTGTATGAAATTATCTACATCCACTCAACTTCCTCCCTGACTATTTATTCCACAATTAAGAGTGGCTATATTAAACAATTTACCTCTATATAAGTATGCAATGTCCTGCGCACGTTCTTCCCAACGGGACCTCCATTACTACCTTTTGAACACATATATAAGTATCATAGGACTTCCATAATACGGGTAGATACAGAGATTATTACTTCTGTTTTACCCATATTTAAAATGGTATTATATTAGGAAGCATGTTTTAATCCCAGTAAGTTTAGCAATTTCTTTTTCTTTTAATTGAGTTATGACCGCACTTGCAAAGCTCCAGAGGTATGCATAAGATAGTATCCCACGGTTCTTTATTTTACTCACAGCTCTCTGTTTTTGCCTCAATACTAATATCTTGACATATGATTTAAACTGAACTGCTATTTGGCAATTTCTTTCCATTCCCTAATTGGATCATTTTGCAATTCTCAAGTGAAGGTAATATTCCTATCTTATCTTTTCACCTTCACATTTTTTTGGACAAGGTTGTTCATGTTTGCGCTGGTTCAGCCTCACTGACACTAATGTTGTTCTTGGTCTCTTTTTCTCTCTTTTGTTTAACCTGCCATCTTTTCACTGTTGGACTCCAATTATGTGCGGTATATACATTTATTTTTATGAATGTATTAACAAACATGTACCTGACCATTAACACATACAATATTGCTTTTTGCCTAACCGGCTTTGTCTTATGTCTAACAATGCTTTGGTAATCTGTCCCCCGTGTCACCCTATCTTGTTACCCAAATTTTGTTTAAAATTCAACTTCAATCAAATGTGAAAAATTGGTTTAATATTTAATTGTGAAACTTCAGCCTCAGATGAAGAGCTAGTTAAAGCTCGAAACACGTGTCAGACTGTTCTTCTTCAAAATAAACTCCAGACTTGAATTTCTACTAAATCTTCTTGGCGCGGTGTGACTGGGACCTCCTCTCGCTTTTACTGCACATCTATGTTTGCATTCCATAAGAGGGCAATGGTTGCATTGTAATCATTGATATATTTTGCTTCTTCTGTTCTTTTTATGTAATATGTATTCGTAGGTGATTTACCTTTGACACTATGTCTAACCGAAGACATGAAGTTGTTTACTTGACCTGTTATTGTAACTGGTCTAGGGAAACCAAAGCAGCATTTAGTGTAGTATTTCCCTTTGTTTTTATATTTGCAACAACAATATTTCCCACATTTGTGTCTTTGAAATTGTAAAATGTGTGCATGAAGGTCACTATTTGTTGTTTGTGAAGGAATTTCACAAGTGACATATTTTTTCGATAAACTGTAAAACAGTGGCATCACAGTCTTGACCAAATTTAGGAGCATCTTTAATCCATAAGAGCATGTGGATATGTGGTGCTCCTCTGGCTTGATATTCTTTTCTCCAAAAGAAGTGTTGCACTTCTCCGAGGGGAGGAACAGTTTTATTACATATGAAGTGCAGCATAGCAATGAAGCGATGATGGAAGTATCTTGAAACATTAACAGGATCTAGAGAGCAGAGTTCTCCAGGTGTTAGTATATCTATGTTTGTTTCGTTTTTGTTTGCTATGCGTAGGAAATCATGTAAGTCTTCCCATGCATATTCTACACAACTAAATATAACAAACCAAGTTGGTGGGCTAAGCTTTCTTATCATACAACGTACATCTCTGTGACATTGGAACAAGTATTCTTTTGTACCACGCATGTTTGCTAACAGATTTGTAATGCTTGATTGTAGAACCTCATCTTTTTCTTGCACTTTTTGTAGTGATTGCGTACCAAATTAACAAGGGGGATCCTGGGAGTCCCTCTGCCAGACATTAGTCCTGGTTACGAGAGACTTACCCAGAGTCTTTAGCTCACTATCTTTCACAGAGAAGAAATATCCCAAATGTATCAGTCTTTGTCCTGCCCTGGGGCAGTCCAGCACCGAAATGCTAGGCAATTCTCCTCTGAACAAGAATACCAACAGAAACCCCAGACACGTGTTTCTGTCTCGTTGGACCTCATCAGTAGGGTGGATCTGTGCCTCTCTAAGAGTAGTGAGCAAGGGGTCCACGTCTGGATTCCCCTAGTAACTTAGGGTGAGACCCGAAGTTACTTAAAAATGCAAATTAACAAGGGGGTCCTGGGAGTCCCTCTGCCAGACATTAGTCCTGGTTACGAGAGACTTACCCAGAGTCTTTAGCTCACTATCTTTCACAGAGAAGACATATCCCAAACATATCAGTCTTTGTCCTGCCTTGGGGCAATCCAGCACCGAAATGCTAGGCAATTCTCCTCTGAACAAGAGTACCAACAGAAACCCCAGACACGTGTTTCGGTCTGGTTGGACCTCATCAGTAGGGTGGATCTGTGCCTCTCTAAGAGTAGTGAGCAAGGGGTCCACGTCTGGATTCCCCTAGTAACTTAGGGTGAGACCCAAAGTTACTTAAAAATGCAAATTAACAAGGGGGGTCCTGGGAGTCCCTCTGCCAGACATTAGTCCTGGTTACGAGAGACTTACACAGAGTCTTTAGCTCACTATCTTTCACAGAGAAGAAATATCCCAAACATATCAGTCTTTGTCCTGCCCTGGGGCAGTCCAGCACCGAAATGCTAGGCAATTCTCCTCTGAACAAGAGTACCAACAGAAACCCCAGACACGTGTTTCGGTCTGGTTGGACCTCATTAGTAGGGTGGATCTGTGCCTCTCTAAGAGTAGTGAGCAAGGGGACCATGTCTGGATTCCCCTAGTAACTTAGGGTGAGACCCAAGGTTACTTAAAAATGCAAATTAACAAGGGGGGCCCTGGTCCTTGCGTAGCTGACATATTTTGAAAATGGGTACCTGATTTCAATGTGTGTGTAACTCCGTAGCATGGAGTTGCTAGTTCACTTTCAAAGAGTAGGTCGAATATGTATTCCACATTTTGTCTAAATCTGGGATCTTCAGAATACATTCGTAAAGAGCGGTATTATGATGAGGTTATCTGAGTGGGTCTATCATCGTACCTTCCTCCTTTCCCAGTAGGAAAGAGATGAGGAAAGGCACGTGGTTCTATACTTTTTTCCCATATGCTGATTGGTGATCCTTTGGTTTGTCACATTTGGTACGTTTCCAGTGCATCATCTATGGTGTCTTTAGGGTGTAATGGATGAATTGTATAATGGTCTAAAATATTGGATACTGTAGAAGAATCTAGAAGTTGAAATTGACCATGTTCGGGTGACTCTTGAATTATTTCAGCGGTTTCCCTCAGGTTTTCTTCAATATTAATTTCTTTGTAGTATTCATTATTGTCTTTTAGATATTGCAAGGCTTGTCTAACTTTATGTAAATCCACAAGTTGTTGCCAAAATGTTTAGCCTTTTGTAGGTTCGCCATTTACTAAGACAATTAAAGATTGATCTATTGGCCATTGCACTCCTAGAGTGTGTACATTTTCTTTGAGATCTAATGGTAAATAAACTACTTTGCCACAAATGTCTTTCACTAATTCAGAGGGAGGTAATTTAGCTGTTTTTGGTTGAAGGTGTATTATTGCTTGAAATGGGTGCACTGTTTGAATTATGATGCTCTCATATACATTTAGTTGTTGCAGGGGTTTTGGTAGTGGGAATAATTCCAAGTTATTTGTGATAGCACATGACAGTGTTTGGTTGTTGTCAAGTTTTGCAGTGCAGTAATTGCAAAGTATTAAGGGGTCAATCATTTTGTATTTGTTTCCTGCTATAAGGTAGATAGCTAATTGGAAACATTTGTCTTCTATTTTGTACGCTATGTCTACAGTTTTTGTGCAACTTTTATAAAAAGTCCTGCAGCAACACACACACACAGCATCACTCCTGACAATACCAAATTATGTCAAAAAATATAAATTTATTTATATGCAAAATTTCACAAATTCATAATTACAATTATCGACACCCGCATTCATATACCACCATTCATTCCATCATTTACAACACAATCTCACTCAATGCTTCAGTCTTTCACAGAAGAATATACATTAATCAATTCTCCTAGATCATGGGTGCACAACATACGGGCCGCGGGCCAGTTGGGGCCCGCCATGCCGTTTTGCCCGGCCCGCCAGCAACAAAGACTTTCCTAATGGAGGGCGGCCGGCACGCAGCATCGGCCATCCTCCATTAGGAAAGTCTTTGTTGTCTTCCAGGCCGGTGAAAACACTGGCCCTCATTGGTTCAGTGCACATGAACCACGCAGCTCCTACGAGCCACATAGTGCATGTGTGCTGCACCAATGGAGTGTGCCAGCACTACAGCTGGTGTGGCCAGTAAGGCTTGATGCTGGAAGGCATTTTAGCCCTGTCACGCCCACGCCAGCCATAGTGCCAGAAGCCTCGCGAGCGTTCCAGCACGTCTGGTAAGTACATGGTGGGGGGGCTGTATTTTTGTGTGTGTGTGTGTCTGTCTCAGGTCCATCCTGACTGTGTTTTTTGTGTTTGTTGTTTTTGTATGTATGTTGAGATGCGGGAGTAGGGGGGTGTGTCGGGTGTGTATGGGTGTTTGTATTTGTATGTCTGCAGTGTATGTTGAGAAGCAGGGGTGGGGTGTGTGTCAGGTCTGCCTGAATGTGTTTGTGTGCAAGGTCAGTGTATGTTGAGATGCGGGGGTGGGGTGTGTGTCGGGTCTGCCTGAATGTGTTTGTGTGCAAGTGCAGTGTATGTTGAGATGCGGGGGTGGGGTGTGTGTCGGGTCTGCCTGAATGTGTTTGTGTGCAAGTGCAGTGTATGTTGAGATGCTGGGGGGGGGGGCGTTTGTCGGGTCTGCCTGAATGTTTGTTGTTGTGTGAAAGTGCATGTTGAGATGTGGGTGTGGGGTGTGTGTTGGGTCTGCCTGAATGTTTGTTTTTGTGTGCAAGTTCAGTGTATGTTGAGATGCGGGGGTGGGGTGAGTGTCCAGTCTGCCTAAATGTGTTTGTGTGCAAGTGCAGTGTATGTTGAGATGCTGGGGGCCTGGGTGGGGTCGGGTCTGCCTTAATGTATGTTGTAGTGTGCATGTTCAGTGTATGTTGAGATGCAGGGGGTGGGGGGTCCGGGTCTGAATGTGTGCATGCTTGTGAGTTTGTTTGGTGAGTTGGTGGGGTGGGAGGTTCAGGTCTGTATTGACGCATGGTGTATGCTTGTGAGTTTGTATGGCGAGTTGGGGGTGGGGGTCTGTATGGGTGCATGTTGTATGGTTGTGAGTTTGTGTGCTGAGTTGGGGGTTAGGGTCTGTAAGGGTGTATTGGTGTTTGCTTGTGAGTTTGTGTGCTGAGTTGGGGGTGGGGGGTTCGCGTCTGTATGGGTGCATGGTGTATGCTTGTGGTTTTTTTGTACTGAGTTGGGGTAGAGGTTCGGGTCCGTATGGGTGCATGGTGTATGCTTGTGAGTTTGTGTGCTGAGTTGGGGGTGGGGGGTTCGGGTCTGTATGGGTGCATGGTATATGCTTGTGAGTTTGTGTGCTACGTTGGGGGTGGGGGGTTCGGGTCTGTATGGGTTCATGGTGTATGCTTGTGAGTTGATGTGCTGAGTTGGGGTGGGGGGTTCAGGTCTGTATGGGTGCATGGTGTTTGCTTGTGGGTTTGTGTGCTGAGTTGGGGGCTCGAGTTTGTATGGGTGAATGGTGTATGCTTCTGAGTTTGTGTGCTGAGTTGGGGATGGGGGTTCGGGTCTGTATGGGTGCCTGGTGTATTCTTGTGAGTTTGTGTGCTGAGTTGGGGGGTGGGGGTTCGGGTCTGTATGGGTGCATGGTGTATACTTCTTAGTTTGTATGCAGGGGTGGGGGGATTGGGGTCTGTATGAGTATGTATGCATGGGGCATGCTCGGTGGCATGGGGCATAGTGTTTGGTTGGGGGGTGGGGGTGATGGGGCATAGAGTTTGGTTGGGGAGTGGGGGCTATGGGGCATAGTGTTTGCTTGAGGGGTGGGTGTCTTGTGGCATAGTGTTTGCTTGAGGGGTGGGTGTCTTCTGGCATAGTGTTTGCTTGAGGGGTGGGTGTCTTGGGGCAGTGTTTGGTTGGGGGTGGGTGTTGTGGGGCATAGTGTCTGGTGAGGGGTGGGTGTCATGGGGCATATTGTTTCCTTGAGGGGTGGGTGTTGTGGGGCATAGTGTTTGGTTGGGGGTGGGTGTCGTGGGGCATAGTGTTTGGTGAGGTGTTGGTGTCATGGGGCATAGTGTTTGGTTGGGGTGGGGGCCATGAGGCATAGTGTTTGGTTGGGGAGTGGGGACCATGGGGCATAGTGTTTGCTTGAGGGGTGGGTGTCTTGGGGCATAGTGTCTGCTTGAGGAGTGGGTTTCTTGGGGCATAGTGTTTGCTTGAGGGGTGGGTGTCTTGGGGCATAGTGTTTGCTTGAGGTATGGGTGTCTTGGGGCATAGTATTTGCTTGGGGGTGGGTGTCTTGGGGCATAGTGTTTGGTTGGGTTCGGGTTTTGTGGGGCATAGTGTTTGGTTGAGGGTGGGGTCTATGGGGCATAGTGTTGCACTCCAAGAGTGAACCCAAAAATAAAGCTAAAACAGGCACAGTTAGGAGATGTACATCCTTTGCTTTTTGTGGAAACCTGATTCAACGAAGGCCATACTCCTCCTGGGCAATCCAAACAGCAAAGTATAACAGTCCAAAATAATGAAATGTCCAATCAAGTGTCAATAAAATATATATAATTTAATTAAACAGACGATATGCAATAACTAATTAGAAATAAATAACAATGGAAAATGTGTAGTAAAAAATATAAGTTTGAAATACAAATAATCATTATACCTCAAAAACGTATTCTTTTTCTATGTGTTTAATAAAAATTGGGGGTTGAAAAAGCCTCCTGCCACGCCACGCCCCACCGCGTCTACCGCCCAACCCACATTTACTTTTCGGCCAACTATATCCATCATGTAAGGTACTTTTGGCCCTATGTCAAAATCAGTTGTGCACCCCTGTCCTAGATACTCACATTTTTACATACATTTCAACACCCCTTTATATAGGCAGTGAGTTTTAATACATAACATCAAATAGCAACATGCTTATTCAATTTCACTCAACATATGTTTGGTCATCAAGGGATAGGCTCTCAAATTGGGGCAATCAATGTAGGTGACCTTCTTCAGGAGACAAATTGGTTCTTTTGTGACCACTACAGTTTGTCAAACAGGTGGGGGATGTTGTCCACATGTATATCTCCACACTAAATCATGGAGTTGCGTGTCAGCGCTGGATTCTATCCTACAGAGGTAATGGATTTTTCCCTAACAAAACTGATATATTATGCAGGAGTGAAGGTCTCTAGGAGGTAAAATGGGCACCTTCCACTTGATTCTCACTGATTTCCAATTTTTTTATTTTTTCAATTTTTCAGTTTTTCAAGGCAGGAACAGCCTTTCACGTCTCTTTTTATAGACACGTTACTTGGTCTTTTCCGTGTCTGTCAGTCAATCACAGCCTCAAGAGTGTCTGTGGTCCATCTTCCAGTCTTTCTAGTGGGTGCACACGATGTATTGTGCTCTCAAGAGCGTTGCCGGTGAGCCGTTTAGCAAGTGAATGGACAATTTGGTGCAGTGGAATGGAGAGGTGATACTGAGTTTTCTGGGGATATTTTTATGAGCAGAGTTTTTTGTTCCATAATGGTATTTTTAAGTTTTTCATGCCCTAGTCCACGGCTATGTATGGCAATTGGGTTTGTTTGCTTTTGTTTACATGCTTCTTAATTAAATATGGTTCTGTGCTTGTGGTGGGACTCCATTCACCTCCACAGATGTTTAAGAAGCTATTTTTGCTGATATTCCGTTTAAAGAAAAGTCTATTTTGTAGTTTAGTAGTTAGTTTTGTTAGTGGTTTCATTCTGTTTAAAACTAAAATAACTTGCTTTTGGGAAGGATTGCAATGTCTATGAGAGCTTCTAAGATTCATTTTTTATGGTAGGTGTTAAAGGTTGTGCATGATTACTCTTTATAGGGTTCTGAAGGACTCTGTGGCGGAATATTTTTTGTAAAATATTTTTTTTGGTATGGTTACTTGCCACTACATCAAGCTTTATAGGTGCAGTGTTAGCATTAGTGGTAGCTGAAGTTAATCACTTTCTGTTTCGTTTTACATTTTGATAGAGGAGGCAAAGTTTCTGTACTGGAAGCTTGTTTTGTTTCGCTTAATGACTGTATTAGCTGTTTTGTTTGAACTTTTTGTACAAAATCTGCTAGAGATGGATACTTATTTTGGATACTTTTATTTTGATTTGCTCTACTTCTGCATTGCTTTCTATGGAGTTGTTTTTTGGTAGGTATTCTTTGGGGTCTGTTGGACAAAAAAAGAAAGTGTGGGTTGGGCTGTTGTGCAGTGTGTGCGTGCGTTGTGCACGAGTGTCTGAGAATGATGGTAAGGATGTTTGTGGAGGTGTGTGATTGTGCAATGGGCAGCTACATCAAGTTGGGAAGGCTATTCTTGTATTTGTATGTTACTATACTGGGCTTCAGATGACAATATAAAGAATGCATCTGGTGAGGGGAAGCACTAATACTAAATCTAATCGTAGAGGGTTAATGCAATTGTTTGTTCTACAATACTAAGTGGGTAATTCATTGAAATCGGTGCACAAGTGGCACACGTGGCTGGCGCACAGTGTGCGCATGCAGCAGCCTGCGCCAGCCGCGTGCAACAAAACCCATTTCAGCACACAGCGTATTCATGGATTTTAACAAATCCAGTACATGGCGCAAAGGACAGTGGACCAGCATACAGCCCCTCAACCACGAAAACGCACGTAAAACTCCCTGTGCATCCCTCAGAATACACGTACCCCTCTCGCACTAGCGCACTAGCGAAATTGCATGTAAAACTCCCTGCACACCCCTCAGAATACACATACCCCTCTTGCGCTAGCGAAATCGCGTGTAAAACTCCCTGCGCACCCCTCAGAATACACATACCCTTCTCGCGCTAGCGAATTCGCATGTAAAACTCCCCGCGCACCCCTCAGAATACACATACCCCTCTCGCGCTAGCAAAATCGCATGTAAAACTCCCTGTGCACCCCTCAGAATACACGTACCGCTCTCGTGCTAGTGAAATCGTGTGTAAAACTCCCAGGGTACCCCACAAATACACGTACCCCGCTCGCCCAAGGCCTATCACGTGTGAAACTTCCCACGTACCACACAAATACATGTACCCCGCTCGCCCAAGGCCTATTGCGTGTGAAACTTCCAGTGTACCCCACAAATACACGTACCCCGCTCGCACAGGGCCTATTGCGTGTGAAACTTCCCGCACACCCCCGAAATTCGTGCATGCTGCCCATCCACCCTCCCCATGCCTCACAGGCAGCCCATCCACCCTGGCATGCCCCGCATGCAGCCCACATGGCACCATGCACTTGTGAGCCCCAACACATGTCCCACCCAGCATTGACGGGCACCTGCCAGCAGGCCCCGACTCATGTCCTCCCCAACATGTCATCACGATCCACACTCATGGCCCTCATGGCCACCCAATTCCTACCCCATGCCAACTTGTCGGGGCAGGTCCACAGGGGGCCCTGGTGGCATCTGGACCAGAAGACAGCATGGAGAACGACTGGCGCATAGTCTGCACGGAGGAGGAGAGGGCCGCCAGAGTGCCCGACACATGTAGGAAACCCCAGACCATGGCCCCTCGAACTGGGCCACGTTGGCAGCCAGCTCTTCATGATGACGTGCGCGCTCCCCCCAGGAAGCATGCAGGTCATCAAAAATGTCACGCATGCACAACACAACACCAATCATGACGGTCGCCATACAGTCATGGGTCCCCTTGTCTGCAGGTAGAGGAGTGCCAGATGGCATGGATGTCCCCCCTACCTGTGGACGGGCCTGGGATGGGGCATCCCTGCAGGTGCATGGTGGTGCAGTCACAGTGTCATGGACAGTGACATGCACAGGCCCCTCCACGGCGACCTGTGCTGCCTCCTGCCCATGGACTGCACCACTTGCACCAGTGGTACCACCCCCACCAGGCCCCATGTGAAGCTCAGTAGTGGTCTCCTCCTCCTCTGTGCAAACCACCAACCTGGATGGCTCCACACCATCTTCCGCCATCGCAAGCCCCTGTGGGGGCTCACCCACCTCTTCCGCTGCAGCCATAGTGGCAGACGCAGCACCAGTCCCCTTGCTCCCGGATGATGGTAATTCCTGGGAGTGTGACTAGGCCTTGCTTTGCCAGCCGGTGGAGGCATCCCCACCGCTTTTCTCCACAGCGCCGTCTCCGCCCTCTTCTTCACTCGCCTAATGTAGAGGGAGACATAGAACACAAGCACCAGGGTACTGTACAATAGTCCCCTAGACAGGAAGCAATAGCACATGAGTGGCACTGTCAAACGTCGCTTTCATCATGTCTCCCAACAACACATAGGTCAGTGCAGGCAACACACATGCAGGAACTTGCATGGCACATGCAACAAAAATTTGCATCCATGTCCACCGCACCATACATACATCCAATGGTGGGCTGCAACTCACATGCATCATGGGACATACTGATCATATGCACACACATCCCCGGAGGGTCATGCATCTGGCCCCGTATGCCCACAGACACAGTGGATACAAGGATGAGTAGGCTGTATCAGTGATTCAAGACATCGCCACGGACATGTGTCATGCATCCATGGCGCACACACTACTCTGACACACGGACATGTACATCATGCATGTCCATGACAGCAGCACACATCTATCACACCACAAACATGTCAAGGTCGATATACAGGCATGCATACATGTGTGCATTCCGTATGCTGCTCAGCATGATGCATTGTAACACATACACCGTCCATGTGAGTCACACCTGAATAGACTCACATGCAGCACCGTCATTTCCCTGCACACACACATCGATACATGACCCATGTCACACATGCAGCTGAGTAGCTAACTACCACCATGCTTCAACATGCAAGTTTTCAAACGTGAATGCATGGCCACTTAACGCTCAACTCCAGGCGGGCCTGCATCCTGAGGATCTGGTGGTGAAGCACTGGGTGAATGCACTCCATGACCCTCATCTGCTGGGTGGTAAGATGGGCTTGGTGCCCCAATGCATTCACTGCCTCCAAGAGACACCGGGCCTTCTTGAGGGTCCTGGATTTGTAGTCCTCCCAGCGCTTCCGGAAGTGTTTGATGTTGCGGGGTGCCACCCCCTTCTCGTTGATGGCACCCACTATGTCCTCCCAGATCCTCTCCCGTCCTTCTTTGTCAGCGCACAATGGTGTGAAGAGGGCATCATAATGCCCCAGAACGTGCTCCACCAGGATACCAACTTCCTTGTCACTGAAGCTGGTAGCCCTCTGCCTCTCTGGTTGGAGGTCGCCAGTGGTCTCTGATGGTGTTTGCCCCGACATGGCGACACCCAAGGCAGGTGTGGGTGGGCAACTGGGTCCTGGGGCTGGGCTGTGGAGTGATGGAACACCAGTTGGGAGTCTTCTGTTCCAGCAGGGGTGGTCACAGCAACTGGACCCCTGCAGATGGCTGATGTGCAGGCACCAAATGGCAGGGCACGGTGGCAGCAGGCAGGCAGGCAGGCAGCAGCAGTTGGCTCATGGGAGGCTGCACGGGGCTCTGGGGGCAGTAAAACAGATTTCTGGGCAGGTGCGTGGGCTTCCGTGTGTTGTTGCGTGGCCAGCTTGATACAGAGTGATTTGGCACATGAAAAAACTGTATGTCATTGTGTAATTTGAGGAAAGGGCCTTAGCACGTAAGTGCATATGTGACGTAACATGCACGGGCGTTTCCCTGCAATGGGTTGAGAGTCCCACATGGGTTTCCATCGCTATGTACGTGCTTTTCATGGAAAGCGGTGCGTGTGTTTTCCAGGCGTTGGGGTTCACACTCAATTACTTCACAGCGGGTGGGTGTTGGCTAGGTGTTCTTCTTCTACACGCAAGGCAGACGGTGAGTCGCACATGCTATTTTTCCCAATGCGGGTGTCCATTTTTGTTGCGTACCCCTTTTTTTCCGCCCATACTAGCCTGCATGTTGATCACGTATGTATTTTTGGGGTTCCTGGGCACAGCGTACTGCATGTGTTTTTTAACACGTGCGTGGGCTACAGGGGTCGCTTATCTCTTTTTCTTGCTTTTATGGGATGCCTGTGTTGCATGACATGCCATTTCTCCTAGGGGGCACAGAGTGGGACATTCATCGTAGCTGTATATATGTCTTTGTTGTTTGCGCACACTTTTATTATGCGCAGGGACGGTACCACCTGCCTTCGTGTGGCGGACGTGTTTAGGCCTGTGCACGTATTTTTTTGCACACAGATTTCCCCTGTTCGATTCCATGAACATGTGTTGTTAGCGCGCATGTGGGCATTGCGAGACTTTACCTCCCGTACCTCCCCCATTACGCCCACATTTTCACACGTTGTTCCCCATTCTGCGTGTTATGCCCCGTGTTACGCCCACTTTACTTGTATGCGCTACATGTTGTGTGCTTTCCCTCTGTGCTTCGTGCACGGTATTTGTTGACGTGTGCGCCCACGTGTGCTACCCACGGATTTGGCACACATCCCAGAGTTTACAAGCGCAGTGCATTCCATGAATCGACAAACAGCTGCGTGCGTGACTTTTGCATGCGTGCACTGCATTTTTCACACTTGCACTCCCCTTTTTGGATGCACATTTATTCCATGAATTACCCCTAAAATGTTAATGTGTTTGAGTAATAGTTAGAACATTATGTTAGTATTGTACTTACTTTTTTGTATGGACAGAGTAGGTTGCTCCTAAGTTCTTGTTTGTACTTCCGACGCTGCTGCTTTTCAGGAGAGTGGTCTTCACTGCAATTGTAAAAGAAAGAAGTTAGTGAAAATGGGTGTTTATAGCACTTTTGTTAATGTAGACATTGATTTTTTCTGTTTGTTTTTTTAGTAGTAGTGTTTTCTGATAATTGAGCACAGTATGCACATGCACTTTCCTTTGCCTATGTGCATTCTGTATATTTTACTTAGAATCTGTTAGTTGAACATGTTTTACAAATGAGTATAATAGTAAACGTATAGAGCACACTTGTTTCTTTTAAGGCTATATTATTGGATGTTATGAGATAGAAGAAATAATCATATGCATTGTTTGCTATTTCTGTCGGGTAAATGGCAGAAATTGTACAGAAAACCATGCAATGTATGCATTTGTGAAGGTGTGGGAAATAAAGCAGAAGGTTTTGAGGTAGCGGTAGTGGTGTTGTTTCATCTGGGAGCCTTTCTACTGATATTGTCTGTCTGTGTGCATGAATGAAGATGCATCTACTCATCCTTGCTGCATGTAATTCTATAACACACTAGAAAATCTTTTTCCATAATTATACTGTTATTCATCCCATCTTTTAATATTATATAACACTTTTTTAGATAGCTGTGTGTGGAAACAAAAATTTGGAGAGCAGACAGGTTTACAAGTGATACTTGATCATAGCAGATGGGAGAAATGACAGTACATTTATTTTACAGTGCATACAGGTAAGTGGCAGTTACTCTGTTTATATGCATTCATAGAAGAGAAGTACATGCACTGTGTAGAAAATATTCATACCTGTAGTCTGTGTTCATGCATGTATGTGGATGTGCATGAATCTGGGGAGTTTTATAGTAGTTGTTGTTGTAGGTCCTTTGCAGCACAGCCCAATTGTGCTGAGAGTGATAAATAGAACATCTAAAGTGCTGATCTGTGATGTTGGAGTTAGAGTTCTTAGATTTGATTGTTGGATGGTTGTGTGACTGCTTAACAGTAGCCAATGAGGGAATGGTGCAGAGAGTGAAGTGGAAAGGGTAGAAGGGCTGCCCCACTGTTACGCGCTCTTCGACAGGGGGTACCACATACAGGGCTTCTCAACATATCTGGCATGGAAATAGGACTGTAGGGATCAGCCAATCAGGTGTTGAGATTGTGGTTTGGGTTGAAAGAGGCTCTCTTTAGTGAAGATGGCAGAGGTGGAGAAAGTCAGGGTGTTGGTGGTTGGAGATATGTTTGTGCATGGTTTGGAGCAGTATGCTAAATGCATGATTGTGGCAAACAATTTTGATGTTAAAGGAGTGGAGGCCGTGTAGAGCACTGCACCTGATTTCAATGTGCAGAGAATTGTACAAGTTGGTGGAGCTATGGGCAGGGTGAACAGTCCACATGTAGTTGTTTTGCACTGTGGTGCTTTGCATTTGGGCTATGTCAGTGCCTCTACTTTGTTGGAAGATCTGTAACAATTGGTTCAGGCAGTAATGAAAGTACTTCCAAATGCCAAGGTTATTTTTTCTGGTTTAGTATCTAGGGCAATATGGGACAATAGTTCTATTTTTTGTACTCAGCAAAATATTGCTAGGTGTGCAATCAACCGAGGCATATTTGCTTTCATGCTTAGAGCTGGCATGTTCTTTTGTAATAATGAGAACATTGATTCTGGTAATGTTGTTTATTTTAAAGAAGATGGCATGTCTTTATCTTTTATGGGAAATGCTATGCTCTTTTGGAACATAAGGATTGCTTTGGACAAGTTAATGTGAAGATTTTTGGAGGAAAATAAGGAAAAAAAACAAAAGAAGTACAAAATAAAAGGTGTTTCTGAAGCATCTTCAAACAAAAAGACTCTTTTCAGAGCCAACCTCAAAGGGGAAATGGGGCTACTTTTTACATTTTCAGTCCCCACTCTCAGATTTTACGATTTGTCCATGGACTTCGCGGTGGTCCGCGGACATCGCGTATTACATCCAGGGATTTTAGGGTGGAGAGGCATGCAAATGAGACTGAGCAGAGCAAGGGATTAGTCAATAAGGTGTACTGGGTGTGTTGTGTAAGAAGAGAGTTTGTCAGAAAGTATTTTTCCTCACAGGAGATCAGATAGCTATGGCTGTGTGTTTCAGAAAGAAGATTGGATTTTCGGAGATTCGTGGATAAATTGGTTGGAGGTGCATGCAGATCGCTTTGGAGTGGCTACACATCTTGGATTCCTTCATGTGGAAGTGCACTGGCATGGAGTGTGTGGAATGAAGTGGCTGGATTTGGTACCTATGTGTGCTACTTTGGTAACACAGCGTCATCCAGACATTATTATTATTCATTGTGGAGGGAACAGTTTGGGACCTGTGTCTGGAATCTCCTTGCAATTTGCAATGAAAGAAGGACTTGGGAAAGTCATGGACATATTTCCAAACTCCCAAGTAATTTTTTCTCTTATTGTGCAGAGACAAATGTGGTTGCATTCTTCTTCATTTGGTCCACAAATGGAGAAAGCAAGGTGCAATGTCAACAAGGCTGTTTGCGCCTTTTTGAGAGATGTTGGCATGTCCTCTTTCCACAATGAAAATATGTTTTGTAGCACACACATTTTTCTTAAAGATGGAATTCGATTTTTCTGCAAAATATACAAAATGCATTGCAACCTTTTTTGGAAGTATAGCAATCCTTTTTCCAGTAGCTGTTGACTACTTGAACTTTTGGAAACACAAAAAAAACACCACAAAAAAGCTCATTTCAGAGCCACCAATTACTCCCGGAGAAGAGTGCAATGGTTTTGATGCAGTACCCCAAAAATATCAATGTCCGCGGACTGTCCGCGAACATCCAAAAATGCACAGGACCACTTCTATTTTTAAACTGTGAAAGGTGGCTCTGAAAAGAGCCTTTTTTTGTTTTTTGATGTTTTGTATTTTTTTTGTTTTGTTTTAACAAGACACACAAGGAAAGGAAGGGAAGGGTGGGTAAGGAAGGGCACCAACCATGGGGATAAGAAAATGCAGGTGGAGAGAGGAAGATGTAAGGTGGGCGTTAATCAGGTAGTGGGCAGCCCTTCTCATGCTCCTGGACCGTAGCCTCGAAAGCACTTGAAAGACTCTCCCCCTGCAGAGTACTGCGTTGCAGTACATACACTATACTTTGACCCTCGAAAGGTAAGGGTCAACTGTGTCACATATGGCCTGCGAGGCAGCTTGAGGGATGCGCTGGCCCACAGGAGTGTCTCCTGTGGTGGCAGGGGCAGAAACAGAGGATGCTGTAGAGGAACTGAACCTATTACTTTTATCGCAGGGGACAACCTTCTGAACTGCCCCAGTGTGGAACGACTTTAGGTGTCGCTTCATGGAGGTAGTACTGTAACTGTACAAACCTGGTTTGCCATGACTGAGCAATATCTGGCACTCAGTGCAGCGCACCTTGTTTGCATGAGCCTTTGGTATCTCTCCAACAGTTGTAAACAATCTCCACACCCAAGATTCACTAGGGCTATGAGTAGTAGGGACTTTCAAAACCTCATTCTCGTCACCCTCTTCATCCATTTCTGCATCCTCATGTCTGTTCCTCTCTCCAGGCCCCTGGGAAGGTGGTGGTGGTGGAGAGTTAGGGGTGGTGCTGAACCTGAGGCAGCTGCACAGGTGGAAGCCATGGTTGACATCTGGAATGTAGCACAGCAGGCAGAGGAATGGCACAGCAGACACAGTACACACAGGACAGCAGGCATAGGTCAGCAGCCAATGCAGTGTAGATAGCACAGCACACCGGTATTGAGCAATGCTCTCTCTTGTAGCCAGAAACAGGAGCCGTTCTGGGGTTTGCTTTGTGGACAGCCACACTGTCCGCGAACACTTCGAACACCAAAAAGGGCTCAAAAAGTTCATCAAAAGTATCCACATCGCTAGGGAGATGGTCTGGGACATGTGCAAGGGTGAAGTTTTACGGTAAAATACCTTGGATTGCTCACAAATGCACTTTTCGAGTGTCTGGGGGCCCAGACTGTGTCTGCGGACAAGGACCTGTGCTTTGCCTGTGTGTGCAGTCACATGATGATGTTGCGAACATGTTTGCGAATGGGACGGCTGTCCATAGGGCACCGAATGTGCAGGGTCAGTTGTGCGCATGTGCACCTTGTTCTATGGACAGTGTTTGGGTCCCCGAACTAATTAGAAGTGTGACACACGTGCGGCAGACAGATAAAGACAGTCGCGATGTTCGCAGGACCTGAGGGTGGCATGTGCATGCGCACAACTGTCCGCTGGACAGTGTTCACATGCCCAAACTAATTAAAAGGGCGACACACGTGCGGTGGACAGATACGGACAGCCGTGATGTTCATAGGACCCAAGGGTGGCATGCGCATGCGCACAAGTGTCTGCCGGACAGTGTTCGGGTCCCTGGACTAATTAAAGGTGTGCCATAACTTTGCAGACATGCGGACAGGTTATGTGTTCTGCGGACACATTCACTCTGATTGCGGACAATACGAACAGGGGGGATGTTCTTAGGACACACTATTTTGACTATTAGTGGACATGCAGACAGATTTTGTGTTCTACGGACACCTCCATTTTGATAGCAGAGAGTGCAAACAGGCATAGTGTCCTAAGGACACCCCCATTTTGGTCAATTGTGGAAATCCTGGACAGCCGCGCTGTCTGCTGACACCCTAACAGCCTTTTTTTTAAAAAAAAAAAACAACACAGAGAAATATAGTAACAGTATACATAATATTTTATTATTGTACAACACCATAGAAATTATGAAAGAGAGGGGGCAGCAAATACAGGGGAATTAGGCTTTTCTACATGTTGGATAGTAGGAGAGGAAGGGATTGGAGTCTCAACATAATGTTTTTGGTGATGGGGATTTTTTGGGGATGGTTGACTGGGGCATGCAGAATCGGTACAGGTGCATGAGGAACAGTGATATTTAATTTTTTTCCAGGATATGGTTTTCTACAAAGTTCTTCAAAATAATGAAATTGGTAATTAAATGATAAATGTTTTGTTCTAAATGCAGTAGATGATTTCCCACAGTGTCTGTTTTAGTATTATCCTTATTTTCTGTATGTTCTATATGTTCTGTTAAAGAAAAAAAAATGTGTTAGGTACATATAAAATAATCTGTATTAATTGGCTTATTTTGAAAACTGCAGTGTCTACCATTAGCATCACTGTTTTCACTAATTTCATCCCAAGAAAAATGTTCTTCAAGCCACTCCAGAGTGCTCGCTATTTCTGTGTAAAAAAAGATACATTATTTTTTAGTGTATACTACTAAAGAAAGTTTATAACTATAGGAATTAATGTAGTGTTCTTAACAGATTGTTTTTCAGTTTTCCTGTTAGTGCTTTGCAGGTGTGCTGTTGATATGTATTGTGCAGTTTCTGTATAAAGTATCAGTGAGGTAATTCTGCTGGAGGCATATGCTATATTTTTTGGTATGTTCCATTATTTTTCATATGCTATGTAATTGGACTGTAGGTGTCTTACATATACAGTTTGTACTTCTTATTTATTTTTTAAGGTAATTTATGTATATGCTGCTCATTGAACATGTTCTGTGTTTTTGTTGTATAATACAACAATGTAAGATACCCCATGAGTTTTTGGAAAGTGTTAATGTTGACCGAGCCCGTCTGCGGACATTCGCATGGTCCGTGGACATTTCAGCCACTAGCGTGAGACAGGGGGCTCAGAATGTTGTATGGTATATCTATATAAACTAACGATATTCTAGTAAAAACCTATGCAATTCATGATAGCTATATCTATATTCAGTGAAATAACTTTGTTAAAGGGACATTATGGTTAAGTTGCGCTACTAAAAACCTATGAAATTCAGTGAAAAAAGTTGTTAAAGGGACATTATGGTTATAAGGAAAACCAAAAAACCCTTGAAATTCCCCAGTTAAGGTAAGCTAAGCAACCATAACTCGCGCCACCACTGTGCGATGCTAAGACTAACACCCAAGACATCAAAGATGACATCACAAATGTCATTGATGACATCACATATATGGGCCACTTGTTTTTGTTCACTAACATATATAGGGCAGGTGGTTTTGTTCACTGACAGTCAGAATATTAAAATTGAAAAGGTGGTATATATCTAGACGTTAACCTTGTCATATGTTCTTAAAGTACTTTCCTTAGGATTTGGTCTCAGCTCATGGTGCACATACATGGGGAAATGAGCAGGCCTCAAACACACAATTCATATGTATACATGAAGATAAAATTAATCTTATTAACTTTTTCTGACAATGCTGTTTCTTTCTTCCTCACTTTAGTTTCCCAGTATGTCCCTCTGATTAGTATGCATTGTGGTTCTTCAGATGTATTGTTTGTACTAGCAGCAGTTTTGCAAGTCTTGATTTGTTAGCTAGTTATTACATGGTTACCATTACTCAAAGCTCTGATAAGGTAGCATTCATTATTGTACTATCCGAAATTACTAGATTATAAATATTGTACTTTTATGGTGCATGCTGCAGTCATTGCATATGTTTATATATGATTAGGTTTCTGTATTAACAACAACAGTCCAACCCAATGATTTTAGATGAGTACATTCTTTAATAGATTAAGTAGTTCATCATAGGTCTCCCGATCACCCCAGACATCTTGTTACCAACAATATAAACACACACCCTTGTAGGGACTTTTCATCAAAATGTATTTCACATGTGATGTCATCAGTGATGTCATCAATGACATTTGTGATGTCATCTTTGATGTCCTGGGTGTTAATCTTAGCAGTACACGATGGTGGTGCGAGTTATGGTTGCTTACCTTTGAATTTCAAGGGTTTTCCGGTTGTAACGTCCCGTTAACAACATTTTTTCACTGAATTTCATAGGTTTTTAGTAGCTAAACCTATCAAATTCAGTAAAAAAAAACTTTGTTAAAGGGACTTTATGGTTCAAAGTAAAACCGGAAAACCCCTGAAATTCGCCAGTATGGTAAGTTAAACAACCATAACTCGCGCCACCACTGTGCACTGCTAAGACTAACACCCAAGACATCAAAGATGAAATCACAAATGTCATTGATGACATCACTGATGACATCACATGTGCATTTACTTTTCATAAAAAGTATGTGCAATGCATTCTTATTATAATGTTCACAAAAAAGTGTCAAGGATCATTTGAATAAATATCCTGAGCTACTTAACGCATTAATCAATACATTGATATAAATACATTCTATTATAAATGATATCAAGTATACTAATGTACTCATGTAGATACATACGCATAGTGTGCAGCATACATGATGGAAGTGTACTATACATAATTTTGCGATATTCAATACTGAAATGATAAATACTTTCTTATTACAGTTTTGCATACTGTTACACATGTAATAAGTAGCTAATAAAACCTACTTACTACAGACAAAACACAAATAAATAACAACACATACAAATATGAGTATATACATGGAAAGTGAAATAAGCAAAAAACAAAAGCAGTAGCAGTAAGTGTTCATAACCTAACTAATTATCGTTTTGTAGAGAAATGATTATTCTGTTTCAAACGTGCAATTGACCCTATGTATTACATGATGTGACTGCACCCTAAAGAAAGCAGTGTGAGTACAATGTATACATATATGAATATATACAGTGAAAGTATACTAATAAAAAAAGAACTATCAGAAAGTGCTGATAACCCTAATGATTATCTTCATGCACAGAAACAATTGCTGTCTTTTAAGCCTGTGTCTTCCCTTATGTATATGTTTCATATGATATGACTGGACCCTAATACAATTACTGTAAAAACATACTTGTTTGTTTGTTTGTTTATTTGTAATGCGCCAGAATACCCTAAGGTAACAGGGCGCAGCAGTTACAAGAATTTGCGAAGCTTAATTACATCAATGACGATATATACAAACACATATCCAGTAATAATAGTAGCAGGAAAATATACATATATACAGGTTAACACAAGTGAGTGCAATATGTCCAAGCATGGGAGATACAGGATTTAGGGCTCAGTTTGTTAAGCGAACTTACATCTTCAGCCAGGAAATAATCTTGGAACGGAAGTTTTGGTAGGGTAAGTCCATTCTGAGAGTTGGTGGTAGGGAGTTCCACAGTTTAGCCGCTTTCACTGGGAAGCTATTACCTCCTATAGTGGAACGTTTGTAGTTAGGGACAGAGAGGCAGTCTCTGTAGGCTGTTCTTGTGGGTCTCAGAGAGGTCTGTCTATGAAATCTATCAATCAGGTAAATAGGAGCAGCGTTATTGAGGGACTTGTGGGTGAGTGAAGCAATTTTTAAGGAAATGTTATCATTGATGGGGATCCAGTTGTTCTCTTGGCTGTGTACTGTAATATGATCTCTTCTAGAGATGGCAAAAGCCGCTCTAAGAGCATTATTCTGGAGAATTTGTAATTTGCTAATGGTAGCTTTTGAGGATCCAAGATAAAGAGCGTTGCAGTAGTCCAGGCGGGACAGTATAAGGGCTCTGGCAAGGGTCAGGCAACTGGTGTCGGATAGAAAGGGTTTGGCTGCGCGGATCAATTTGCACGCGTAGGCCGTAGAGGAGGCTAGTGAGTTGACCTGTCTATTGAAGGAGAGATTGAAGTCCAGGTAGAAGCCCAATGTTTTGACTTCGTATCCCACCCTGATGGTGTTGCCATCAATCATGAAGGATGAGTAGGCAGGGCTTAGTTTCTTTAGGCTGGCAGTAGTATCCCAGGTGATGAGTTCAGTTTTATCATCATTCAGGCATAGTCCATTAGTGGCCATCCATGCCTGGATGATGATGTACACACTATTCACCAAGGCCAAATCCTTCTCATAATCTCCAGAAAGCAGAAGGAGGATCTGGGTATCATCTGCATAGTTAGTGTAGGTGATACCGATATGATCCAGATCATCGAAAAGGGGCTTGGTAAATATATTGTACAGTGTGGGGGAGACACAGGAACCCTGTGGTACGCCACAGGTAATAGGTATGGGGTCTGCTGCATCTGTAGGCGAGAAAACCCTCATGGTTCTGCCGTTAAGGAATGATCTAATCCATGTGATGGCCTCGGCGGAGAAGTGTGCAGAAGTGTGTAGGTGTGTGCATAGGACAGAGGGGTCAACCAGGTGAAATGCTGCAGAGAGGTCGAGGGGGAGGAGTAAGGCAGCTTGGCCATTATCTCTGAGCAAGTCGATCTGTGTTTTAAGGTCGATAAGGGACATCTCAGTCCCGTGTTGGGGACGGAAGCCAGATTGTCTAGCTCCTAGCAGGCGATTTTCTTCCAAATGCTTCTGTATTTGTACATAGGCGACCTTGTCCAGGATTTTTAGCAAGAATGGTACTGGCATTATGGGTCTGTAGTTAGTGGGAGTGGCTGGGTCAAGTGTAGGTTTTTTTAGTAGGGGTAATACCCAAGATTGTTTTAGATTGGTTGGGATGGATCTGGTAGAAAAGGAGGCTTTAATTAACGTCGTAATGAATGGGGAGAGGTTGCGGGCAGCATCTTTAATAAGCTGTGCCGTGCACAAGTCTCCGTGGCAGTGGAGGGTTTCAAAGATAGTATGATTTTTTCAATTTCGAGTATAGTCACTTTGGTGAAGTTTAAACGGGTAGGTTCCCTTGAGGTCTGCTTTTCAGGTAAATTGGAGACATAGGGGTTAATCAAGGAAGCTTTTTTGCCAGAGATCTTGTTTTGTAGAGTAGCAAATTTGTTGGCTAGGGCATTTTGGATTTCTGTACACCAGTTCTTGTTTTTGATGCAAGTATCTAGTGGTGCTATGGGAGTTTCTACTTCTTTGAGGATAGAAAAAAGTTCCTTCATGTTAGATTTGGCTTGTGAAATGTGGGAGTCGAAGGAGGTACGTTTTGCTAGGATGATTTCTTTTTTGTATAGGGCCGCTAGTTTAGTGAGTTTGATTTTATTGGCTGCTGTTGGGACTTTTTCCAAGTGGCCTCACAGTTTCTTTTTTGCTGTCTTAGGTTTTTACGGAATGGTGTGTACCATTTATTCAGATGCATTTTGGGCTTGCTTGGTCTGAGTTTGAGAGGAGCGATTAGGTCCATGGAGGTGGACATCATTTTATTGTATTCCTTGAGGGATAAATACAAATATAGTACCTTTTCAATTGTTATTTCCTGTCTGCTACTGAATGAAATCATGTGCCCTAGATATGTCAGTAAAGGAATAAAGGGGGAGCCAGACATGTGATGTCATCAGTGTTGTCATCAATGACATTTGTGATGTCATCTTTGATGTCCTGGGTGTTAGTCTTAGCAGTGCAGAAGTGATGGCGCGAGTTATGGTTGTTTAACTTACCATAACTGGCGAATTTCAGGGGTTTTTCGGTTTTACTTTGAACCATAACGTCCCTTTAACAAAGTTGTTTTACTGAATTTCATAGGTTTTTAGTAGCACAACGTAACCATAATATCCCTGACTTTATATACATGTCACATAGAACATACTAAACCCCAGCTAGTGAGTCTGCGGACTGTGCGAAAGTCCCCGGACTGACGCGGACAACAGCAACACTACCCAAAAACTCAGGAGGTATCTTAAATTGTTATATCATGCCATATGAACACTGCATAAGTTCAAAAAACAGCACACAAACACATATGTAGTAATAAATAAGAAGTCAAACCTATATATCTAACACATCAACCATTCATTTAAATATAATATGTTCTAAAATGGAATATATCAAAAGAAGAAAGATAGGCTTCCAACATGATTACCTCACAGAAACTCCACAACTAAGAGCAACAGAAGATGTACAGACCAGTAAGAACACACCCGTTTGGTCAGTTCCTATGACTGAAAAAAAACAGCACATATAGGACCGACTACCGAGATGGGGCTTAGAAATTGAGAACTAGCCTACATGAAAGAGGTTATCCGGTGAATTTGACCAAAAGGCTATCAAGAGAGCGGATAATAACCACCGAGAAGCTATTCTTGAACAAACACCAAAGATCAGATCATGCGTAATGATATCACAAAACAGACTAAAATGCAACCCACTTTAACAGAAACGTGGGGGCTACGATGACCAGAGGGCCATTTTCCATGTGGATCTTGCACATGTTGTGGACAGACAAAAAAGACAACAGAAATAGATCTCGGCTTGAGCACCCCATGGAAGCAAAAGGGTCTAACAAATTGCAATTCGCAATTTGTAGTATATGTGATCTGGTGCCCCTGTAAAAAATTATATATAGGGAAAACAGAAAGAAAGGTCAAGACTCGGATCATGGAGCACAAAAGTTGCATTGAAAATAGAGTACATGCAGCACCATTAGTAGGACACTTTATAGAAAACATACATAAGGTTGAAGAATTAAGGTGGTCCGTGGTCTATCAGGTTAAATCCAATAACAATACAAATTTGGATTGTAAGAAACTACTGTTGAAAGAGAGAGAATTAATTTTCCTAACTAGCAGTATGGATCTGGGACTAAACGAAAGAACTGAATAAAAATTGCAAAAGTATGTGATCTGTCTTGCCAAGAGGGTAATAGACTGTGCCAAACCATTTTACAAAGCGGTAAGGTAATCGGGACAAAACGAACATCTATAAGAAATGTACAACACATTGCTATCAATAGTTTATATATTATATTGAAAACACATAACCAAATTTAGAAGAGCATAGGTATAACCTACTGATGCTGATGGGGCACACCCGCCGACATGTTGATGCTGCAAGAGTCCGGATTTTTTGATGGCGGAGTGGACGACATGCCCAAGAACGGTAGAGCAGTGGCGATGATAAAGCCAGCCGTCGGTGAAATGCCGTTAGGCAGTGGAGCTGCCAATGCCTCTGACAGTGAAAAAGAGGCAGCGTGTAGAAGAACGCTGTGTAACAGCAAAAAAAAGCAAACCGCGGGAATGGAAGCCAAATAAGGGGGGCAGTAGGCGATACGCATACTAACACTGGAGGTATAGAAACAAGCACCTCCCCACCACCAACGGAACCACGTGACGTAATGGTCACATGACGGAGGGAGTTCCCGATAAAAACAGGAAATGAAGGCCGGCAAAGGAGTAGGTGAGCGACGCACCGAAGGAACGTTGACAGTTTGAGGACGCTGCAAGATAAAACAGGTAAGAGACCACATTGAGGCACAATTAAACTAAAATAATGCGGGTAGAAAATAGATGTGCCATAACTTAGTAAGGGTGATAAAGGTATTCTGAGAAAAGAAGTAGTACTCCCCTATATGTGTTTGATATTATAAAGGACATCTTTGTCCTGATGTTGTCCCATTTGTGTGTTTCCCTGTATTACAGAGAATCAACTATTGCAGTTGGGTCAGCAATAAGTGTGAGGCATGTGCTCACTGACCGAGAGGAGGAGATTCTCTTCCCAGCCCAGCCAGATGTAGGGAACAACACCCGTTCTAGGAAGTGCCTAAATAAGACAAAAGAAACAGTGGTGAAGATTATTATAGAATGTTACACCACGACCCCAATTGCCTAGATAGTTAAAAGCACACTGTGATCGACCTGACATTTATTCTTTTTTGTGCTTTTTCTAAAACTGCAGTGCTCAGTTATTGTAGTTGGGTTAGCTACAATTGGGACATATGTAGCCGCCAACTTAAAGGAGGAACGACAACCCACAACCCAGTGATACGTAGAGAACAACATCAGCTCTTGGAATGTTTCCAAAGATGGTAAGGCTAGATTTGTCCATAGGGTGACTGGTAATAACTAGAAGGCGAGTAAAAGTGAAAGATTGCATTGAATGTATAGGGATGTAACCATTCCTAGATTCTGAGCCCAAGTATTTCGATATTTGTCCTCTTTAGCCCCAAGAAGGTTGAAAAAGTGCAATAACTAGAAGAAGAGGAGAACTCGTGAGAACTAAGATTTTCAAAAGTAGCAAAGCTGAAACCAATTAATGGAATATTGGTTACCTGGGTAAGAACTCTTGTGGGGTGATGAGGAAGAATGACTCTTCTTTGAAACTGAGCCACGGGAAAAATGAGTGTATTAAGTTACCAAGATACAATGAGATCATGCCAGGCCAAGTACTGGAATTGTATAGCCTCTAGGTGTTCACCTCGTAGTAACTAGGAGGAGGCTTGATTAGAGAAAACGAAGCTGAATAACTATTAAAAAGAGAAAGGAATTTTAATGAGACTGAATCATGTGAAACCTGTTCCATGTACCAAGGGTGGGTACGTCACTGATAGATATAGAGGAGGAGTATTAAAGTTAATAACTCCCTCCTGCTGTGATATTAGACACAACTAGTTGTATGTAATAAAATATACAACGTGGATGTATTGAACATTAATAGTCGATTGTCCTCTACTTGTTTCCCACAGACATCCATTCGGTGTACTCACTTGATGAGAGGAACAAAGGAAGGGACTAAGTGTAGATCCCCCATTGGTCCCAAGAAGAAAACAGACTACTGTATATTACAATTGAATGTGGTTCTTTTACCCCTGATGAATTTCCGATGAAATTATTATCAATGCTAAAGGAAAGAAACATGTTGGAGCATGGTTGAATGCAGTGTGAATGATTTTAATGAGTGGAGTGAGCACTGATAGGTTAATGTGGTATGGACTAAGGTGGACCGTCTCATTTGGAGAGGGTTTCTAATTATTGATCCATGGTGTGAAATTATAAATACTGAGAAATGAAGTGATCACAGAATATTGTTATAATATAGTGTTATGATGTGAAAATGTATTGTCTGTTTTAGATTGATGTATACACAGTTCAGATAGAATAAGAGTGTATACACCGTTTTTTAAGATTCTATGTTTTAGAGCGAAATTAATAAAAAGATATTTTTGATATATAACAAAGAGTATGTGATGATTCTTTGTAAAATAATACATATACAAGTAAATAGACATGAATGGCACAAGGGAAACAGGTGACCCTGTGAATATATTGTATTGTACCATAGTGTAGAGGGCTGTTCACACGTGGTCTAGAGAAATATTTCCTCTAGTCTTTCGGATGTTAAAAGAGACGTGATTCTGTGGGGACACATCGAACAACAAGAGCTATGCATAGTGAACTCTTACCTACCCAACAACAACATCTTGGCCCATTTGGCCTCGATGTATGATAAAACCACACAACATAGAAATAGTCTCTTCATCTGGGGCGGGGATTTCAATTGCATACGCGACCCCACACTAGATAAATCATTACCACCGCCTACCACCACAACGGCTGCCAAGACAGCGTTAAACATGCTTACAGATAGATTAGACTTGGCCGATATATGGAGGGAGCTCCATACCCACACCTGTAATTACTTGTACTTCTCATCCCCACATGGCCTCCACACGAGGCTAGATTACATCTTTGTAGGCAGAGAACACTTATCCCAGATGGAAGGAGCAGAATATCTGGGGAGAACAATCTCAGACCACTCCCCCTAATAGTAGATTGGAACCACACTGGCCCCAGACCCCCCATCCCCATGTGGCGAATGCCAGTAGAGGCCCTGAAAAGACCAAGCATTCAGAGATGAATAGCAGGACACGATCGATGACTACATAGAACTAAATAAGGGAAGCATAGACTATGTGAGCACTATATGGGAGGCCCTAAAGATAGTGACCAGGGGAGTGATCATGGCTAAAGCGGGTGGCATCAGAAAGTTGCTACGCGATGAATTAGCTCAGGGAGAGGCAGAGATTGAGAGGCTCAGCACTGACCCCACAGACCCATAACGCCACGAAGACAGGCTTAGAGCACTCCGTGAAGACTGCTCGAACGCTTGGAGTAGACTTGCTAAATTCGACTATGTTACCAGAACGAACAGGACACACACAGAAGCGGATAGACCCAGTAGGCTCTTGGCCTGGCTCTGCAGAAAGAAACATCCCAGGCAAACCATCACCTTGATACAAGACGAGCAGGGTAACACACACGAGACCCAACAATACATTAATGATACCTTTAAGGACTACTACAAGCATTTATACACTCACAAAATAGGAGTGCCTGCAGACCAAATAGCAGATACCTTAGAAGAGATAGGGCTGCCCAGGCTCTCTTCAGCACAGGCCGATGTCCTAGAGGCAGACATTATCACAGAAGACATTGCTGAATCAATTAAGACACAAGCTACGTGCAAGGCCCCTGGGAGCGATGGGTTACCCTCAGAATTCTACAAAATCTATAGCTCCTCCCTGATACCACTCTTACATGAGGTTTTTCAGGAAACATATGAACGGGGTATCCTACCTGACAGCATGAGAGAAACCCTAGTGATCCCAGTCCTCAAACCAAACAAGCCGGCTGAGCATTGTGATTCGTATCTCCCACTAGCTATGCTCAATTATGATGTTAAACTGCTAACCACGATCCTAGCTCAGAGGCTGTCCAGGCTGAAAGGGGATATTGTGCACTCAGACCAAAATGGGTTTGTCCCAGGCCGGAATACAACCATGAACTTTGCAGACTTCAGCACATCATTAGACAAACGGACACAAGCACTGAACCCTATGCCCTGCTATCGCTCGACGCCATCAAGGCGTTCGATTCCATATTTTGGGAGTGGCTACTGGCGGTCCTATAGGAATTCAGATTTGGCCCAAGATTTATCAGGTGGATTGGAATACTTTACACCGAACCAAGAGCACAAGTAAAAACTGTGAGACACGTGTCAGAAGTTTGGGAAATAGGCAGAGGCACCTGACAAGGTTGTCCGTTATCCCCCATGCTTTATATACTGGGACTGGAACCCATAGATATTTATTTTCGGAAACAATTTTTTGATGCCAGAGTAAGGCTAGGAGAGATAGACCACATCATTTCGCTCTATGGGGACGATGTCCTACTGTACGTCAGAGACCCGCATCTCAATGTCCCAACTATGCTGGAAGTTCTCGACATTTTTTCCAAAGTCTCAGGCATACAATTCAACAGAGCAAAGTCCTGCTTATTCCCGCTAGCAGGTCTTAAAGACAGAAGCTCGAAGGAGCTCCCAACGCTGGGGATACATTGGCAGACCGACAAGTTCCGCTATTTAGGCATCCAGATCATGTACACTTCCCAACTGATGCATGAACACAACACAAGTGCAGTAATACCCACATTGCGCAGATCAATGGCCTTCTGGGCAAAAATCCCACTGTCAGCAATGGGGAGAATCTCGATAACTAAAATAATTGTCCTCCCTAGGCTCTTGTATAGATTCCAAAATGTGCAATACTACATCAAGACCCCGTTCTTCCGCTTACTAGAGTCGATAATCCGAGAATTCATATATGGGCAGGGCAGACATAAAATAGCACACTCCACTCTGGTCCTACAAAACGCCCAGGGCAGAATCCAACTCCCGAATTTCGAAAAATACCATTTAGCAGCCCAACTCAGCTTTGTGTCCGAATGGCTGGCCAACGAGACCACCTCTGAGACGCCCCTGCTACAATCCCTGATCTCTCCACTGCAACTGAAAGAACTTATTTGGGCGCCATATCACCTTCTGAGAGACACACCCTTCATAGCCACCCTGGGAAAACGAATCTGGCAAAGAGCAAAGTCACTAAGACACCTAACACACCTATACTCCCCAGAAATACCAAATCAGACTTGGACTTGTTACACCTCAGGGTCTGGGAGAAGAAAGGGGTTTATACATGGGGAGACATATACGAAGGAGGTTCCTTCAGAGAGTTCAGCTCACTACAGAACACAGATGGGATACCCAATGGCCAATATTTGTGGTATCGAAAGATACGCGAAATAGCACGACACAAATGGGACTCCTGGCCAGAAGAACCTGAGTCGGATCCTCTCACAACTCTATTATGTAATTTAAGCGAGGGACAGAAACTGGTCTCTCAAATATACGGACACCTCAATGATAACCTCAACCCAAAGGGAGAGACATTGAAAAGCAAATGGGAAACGGACACCGGCCGAGAAATGTCGGAAGGAGAATGGAACAGTGCGCTAGCATTTCCCAAGGCCGTGTCCAGAAATCACAGATTCCGCTTTATACAATTAAACATCTTGCATCTGACATACCTCACCCCACACAGGCTAATGACATTTAACAAGAATGCAAGCCCTAACTGCCCATGGTGCAAAGCGGACAGAGCAGACCTCATACATATGTTTTGGGAATGCAACACAGTGCAATCCCTATGGGCAAAAGTCAAGCAGACGTATGAGAAGGCAGGCACCTCCAGTTACAGATGGTTCCCCGAAGAATGCCTCTTAGGAACATATCCCAGACCGGCCAAACTTAAGCACGGAGTAAAATGAATTGACTTACTGTGCATGGTGGCAAAGAGACACATCACCATGTCCTGGAAAAAGCCAGCAGGGCTCAGACATAACGCCTGGCACAACAAAGTTGGTTGATGGATTAATGCAGAAACAAGGGCATGGGAAGATAGCGTTGCCAGATCCAACGACAAGTCAAGCACCACCTTAGAAGCGTGGAGGGAGATAATCAGAACTATAATCTACCCCTCAGAAGATAAACCCCCATGAGCAAATATAGTCTGGACTACGCAGAACTACAGGAACACAGAAACCCACAAGGGTCAAAAGCAGCACTGGAATTGATGAATGCCACATATACTGGGAGTTTCCTAATCATCCACGCCTGATGGAAGATAGTAGTTAGAGCAAGAGTGTTTATAGTAGTGGTATAGCTCTTCCGGAGCCCCGTCTGGTTTTAAAGGATAATATCAAAAGATTCTGGCCAGTTCTCAAGCTCTTTAAGGAGGACCCAGGCAAATATTTTTGTGGTGACATCCAAAATGGTGAGTAGGCATTAGTTTTGGGGATTATCGTGGTCTCCCTTTTTCAACACCGGGACAATTTTACTATCTCGCCACAAAACTGGTATGTTTTGCAGGACCTCAATACAAAAAAAAAGAGCTGGTGTAAGGTGTGGGACCAAACAACAGGATCAGACTTAATAAGTGTACTACAAGTCCCGTCGGGTCCAGGAGCCCTAGAAGATTTACTGGCTCCTATGATCCTGTAGATGTCATCCAGACTGTGCAGAAAGTACCAATTGTTCAACGGCCATCCTGAAGGGCGATATCTACAACAGGACCCCCAAACATCTCCTGACTATTCAGAACCCAGCCCCTTTCAGATACGCTGTTGATGTCTCCCTACCATTTACAATCTGCCAAAATTCTGTGATGTTATTATTGAGAGACGCCTGTACTAAGCTGCGCCAGAGAGAACATTCAGCTACATTTCAACCATTTCAGGTACTTATGTTTCGCAGACTTCGCCATAAGCCACGTTCAACCGGGTGGCGTTCAGAAGTAGCTGTGGCACGTAGTTCAAGTGTAAGCTTCTACTTTCGATTTCTGATTTCCGTGTCATATGCATGCCGATGGGATACCTCATCTTTGTTGTGGAGCAGCTTTTAATGATTGTCATAGAATTTTCAAAGTGACTAAAAACCAAGGAAACACTCTCAACCCAAAAGATTGCAACATCAGTGGGGCCATACATTATGATGATGCTTAAAATGTATTGGGCAACCGTTAGAGCTCTCTCTATGTTCTGGTCATTCTAAGTGATATGATTTATACTGGGGTTAATACTTAGATGACCAGTAGGTTTGGGACCAGGGACCAACACCTTTGAATTCAAGCGTGCCATGAGAGGAAAATGATCACTCTCAAAGCACTGATGAACACACATGTCACTAACCAGGGTTACTGAGTTAGCAACAAACATGTAATCCAATACTGCTCCGTCCATTTCCCTCCCGAGTGAAATGGGGGGGGGGGTCGGAGGGGAAGGCATCATTAACCAGCTGGAAACCATTTGAGGACAACAAACAAGCCCAACTCGTTACCCATTGACAGGCTCTAGAGGAGCCCCAGTTCTCCGTGGGCCCCCAAATAACAGAAAATTCACCCTCAGCAGAGGTAGAATACATTGGAATTTTAGCCTTGAAGTCCTCACAGAGCAGCGCCGGTCCCCCATAATTCGAGTTGTTTAAAATTGCTTCCAATTCCCTAACTGTAACCCGAGAAAATCCCTTCATAAGGGGGAAGCTATATATTAATAAGGATTATCTCCTGAGAGGAATAAGAGCTGGATTCATAGGGAAGAGTTGCTTTGACCCTTAAAATATTCCCTGAAGAGGAAGGAATTTCCAGAAACCCCCAGTGCAAGTCCCCCCTTGGGGCATCCTCTAGGGCCCTGAACTGCCTGGCAATTTATTATACTCCATCCATCAATCATGAGAGGATTCATGAGTGAGGACTCCTGAAGCATGATTATACTAAAGCCATCAATGTGGTCCAACAAGCCATCTTGATTAAATAAATGTACATCCCCACGTGTATTCCAGCTTAATAACAGGAAGGGCGGAATAAATCCATGGTTAGGAATGAGGGATCGCCCACATCTCTACCATATTCTCAAGCCATGCCCAATGCGGCTCGTCCCCCTGTGACCTATACACAACTCCAATATCACCAGAATGCATGCGCATCATTTGATTTGAAGTTGTGGTAGCACAAAGGGTACCACTTTGTTGTGCCCAATTAGCAGCCTCTCTGGGCAAGCTAGTGTGTCTGTTATGCCCTCTAGCAGCTGCAAGTATTTATGTTCATTAAAGCCTGAGAGTTCAATAGCAGAGCATTCATAACTCACTTTGCAAAATGCCACACAATGTTCCAAAATATACATAAGAATATCTTCAGAGAAGAAATGAACATGAGTAGTTGCTTGGGTGACGTTCTCGCATATGTTCACAATCCTGATATCGCTGCTTCTAATGAAGGGTAGAGGGATAAGTTCAAGGAAGCAAGAGCGGTTAAAATAAAGTCTACTGCCCTCACAGAATATGCTTTGCACCTGCAAGACCTTAACAGTGTCAGATGAAGCCGCAATAATGGGGGCAGGGGGAGCAATAGCAAAGCTGCAGCCCAAGTCCATCTGTGTCATGGCACTATTCATGATCGTCGATTCACTTTCCCAGGCTCAACTGCCACATTATGTACAAACAGGGCTTCAAGGTTGTAATCAGACTCCTCAACAGTTTCTGTAGGCCCGCTAGTTGTTAATACGTTTTATGCCCTACCACTACTAATTTGCTGCTGACGGAAGCCATTAGTAGTGCTCTTTTTTATTTGTGCAAGTTGTTACTTGTTCTGAGCCTTAGAAAGTCTAGTTAGAAAGTCTAGTAGTCTTTGATTGTACAGCTGCTCCCGCAGCAGCTTTTTCCCCAGCATTCTCAACATCCAAGGGAATTATCAATGCACAATTTGTCAAGTGTGACAAAGTTGTATTTCTTGTTTGCCTATTACTGGGTTAGGCAAGGTGTGACGGAAATAGGCAAGTGACTCTGTACAGGGTCCTCCCTTGTTACTTTTCTTGTTTTCTTTTTTTATCCGCCAGATTCTCATACATAACGGCATGTCTCACGACCTTCTTTCCTTTTTCGTTGATACCAAGTTGTGGTATCAAGGTCAATAACAACTGTGTCATCCGGTTTAGACGCACACGCATGTTGCCCGCTCTTCTTTTGCACTTGAGCTTGAAGCGAAAGTGAGATTATAACATCTTTTTTGCTAATCGTGTCCATACTTTTAGCCAAGGAGTTTGAGGATTTGGACAACTCATTCAATGACATTTGTGATGTCATCTTTCATTTCCTGGGTGTTAGTATTAGCAGTGCAGAGTGGTGGCGCGAGTTATGGTTGCTAATCTTACCATAATTGGTGAATTTCGGAGGATTTTCGGTTTTACTTGTAACCATAATGTCCCTTTAACAACGTTTTTTCAATGAATTTCATAGGTATTTATTCGTGCAACTTAACCATAACGTCCCTTTAACAAAGAGTGTTCAGTGAATTTCATGGGATTTTACCAGTGGATGCTAACTTCCCACATCTTATTAATATCATATTTACCCCAATATAGCAACATTTATGCCCAGTTTATAAAGTTCCACCTCCAAACTCTGCCATTCCCCATCTTCTAGGATAATTGTTAACACTTCTATAAACGTTTCACAATTTTTTCCACTGTTTTTGTGTTCTTCGATGTTTGCAAACGTCTGACGTCATCGCAGACTTTTCAGACAGTGACATGTGAAATGGGATGCACAGCATGATGATGTGTTCGTGAACGTGTCTGCACTTTGCGAATGGGTCAGTGCTTTGTGGAGGGTAAGAAAATGCATTTTCTGCTGATCTGGGAACTTTCAAGCTCAAAATGTACCCTTGCACAGCTCCTACACCTGTTCTTACTCATTATTCATTAACATTCTAGCACAGAGCACATACTTGAAAGAATATTAGCAGAACTGCTATGTATCTTAAAAAATGGCTTCAGCTTTTGCCATCCCTCCTCCCCAAGAGCTACCACCAGCTGGAGGACCTACTCAACAAAACAAAGTGCAGTACTTCCAAAGACAATGAAGAGGACCAAGAAGATGAAATAGAGGAAGTGCCTACCTCTAGCACACAGAGAGAATCATGGTTGTAGCCGTTTTTTACCACTGTTGGGAATGTACCAAAGGCTAAAGCTATCAAAGTGAAATGCAATGAGTGCAACGTTGTACTCAGTCGCTGACTACCTGGACAGTACTCCTACAGGAATACTTCCATGCGCCGCCACACCAAATGTAACCACTACAATGATCTCAGAAAGGTTGTTCATTTCTTAGCAAGTAGTAGGCTGTCATCCTCCATCTTCTATTCGTCAACCAAAACTGTAACCACACAGCCTACTTCTTTGTGACACAAAGGGCCTCATTACGACCCTGGCGTTAAGGGATTATCGCTACCGGTAAGGGCACTGGTACCGGTAATCCCTTACACCCAGTTCCGAAGTTCCTTTGCGGGTCCTCCCTTATTGGCTGGTTTTACCAGCCGTTAAGGACGGGACCCGCAAAGGGACTTTGGAGGTAATTACAGAACCGCAATTTTCGGTACCGTAATTACCACCTTCCCCATTCCCATTGAGCCCTATGGGGGCTCAAATGGGAATGGGGAAGGGCCATGGCAATGGGAAATTACCGCACCCGGCAACCTTGTAATGGGGCGGTAATTCCGCCATTCACCTAATAGCGCCATGGTTACCGCCCGGGTCTTAATAAGGCCCAAAGTCCCACCAGCTATCTTGCAAGTGATAAAAGGGACTGTTAATACATATCTTTCTTTCGAAGACAACAGTACTCTGTATATACTGCAACACACCACTCTGCAGGGGGGAAGACTTTCAAAGTTCTTTTGAAGCTGGAATCAAAGTAGCATGAGAAACACTACCCCCTTCCTTTGATGAAACACACGTGCAACGTCTTCCCCTGTCCACCTGCCCCTCCAAATTAGTGGTTGGTGTCTCTTCCATCATTTGCCTCCCACCTTAACCTTACTTTCTGACCTTTCCTGCAAAAAAAGGTTCCTTTAGGAACCATCTTTCACAGTTAAAAAATAGAACTAAAAGAAATAATCGTATAGACTTCATCTACTTTACATTTCTCAATAAAGTACACTGTATAAGATTTTCCAACATTTCCATTATCATTTTTTGTTATGCTAACGGAAATAATGTGGCATTCATCCCCCATTCCAGAGGCTGTAACGGGGTGTAATGGCCCGGCAGGCCAAGTTATAGGCCCAAGTGAAACTAGGGCAGATAACGAGAGCTCCAGGACGTTATCCCAGTTCCAGCCCCTGCAACTGGTGATGAAGGCCTTTAGTACCCCGGGTGGCCAAAGTGGTAACCTGGGGTGCTAAAAAAAGGATTTTCCTTCCTACAGAGGGACGTGCTCAGCGCCATGCTGTAGGAAGGAAAACCCTTTTCCAAGATGGCTGCTAGAAGGGATGGCAGGGCTCCACAAGGAGTCCCTCTTCCCTGTCCATGGTGGCCTGCAGGAGGTGACAGAAAATGCCAAGGGATGCCAAGGTGGGACACCACAGGCTAACTACTGGAGGAGAGGAGTCCCAAGGGGGGATGCATCTTAACCGTAACATCCCTGTAACAAGGTTTTTTCTGCCAATTTAATAGGTTTTATAAGTGAAAATGTTTCATGGTCTTGCATCAATGTATATAAGTTATTAATAATTTTACTTTTCATATATATGAAAGAACGATAAACCTCCTTTAAGAAACATATTTTTAGTAACACATACTTATGTCTGTCGTTGTTAGCAGCGCATGCTGGGGATGGAAATCATCGTTAAATTGCCTACGACATAAGGCTCCACCATGACCCCAGCCAAACCAAACCACCCCTATTATTCACTGCACCTAACCTGCATCCTAGCTCAGTGTCCCCTATACCCTAATAATGTAACCAATGTCCAGTGATCATGGCTCGCCGCCATGGCCAGTCTCCAAATCCATGGGGCATAGGCTTTGGCCATGCCACATTCCCAATAAGCAAATCAGAGTACACATGTGCGTTTGCCGAGGGCAAGACCCACTACCCAGACACCAAAAGTATATCACTAATTTTTCGACTTCACTTCCTTACACTTTCAAAAAATAAAACACAAGACATATTTCCAAAAACATGCCTTCAGGTCCTTGCAAATGCTCATCACTCAAGTTTGTTTTAATCTACTCCACCACTTCAGGCTGTAACCACAAGCAGAATATTTTTCCCATTCAAACCTACCACTTCAGCCAAGCTGCATGCCCCAATAAGCAAATTACAGTACATATTTCTCCTTGCTGACGGCCAGGCCCATTGCCTACACACCAATCTTATATCACTGTGTAAAAAACACAGGAGATATTTGTAAAACCATGCTTTGATGTTCTTGCTGACCCTCCTTGTGTATATTTGCTGCAATCCCATCCAGCACTTCAACCTGTACCCACGAGCAGATTTTTGTTTCCCACTCAAACCTATCCCAATTTTTAAAAACGTTACCACGTAGCCCATCACTGGTGGCCATGCCTACTTTAACCCCATTGCTGGCCCCTCGTGGTCATGGCCAGTCGGCAGATTGTCAGGGCTGGCCACTTCCCATGGCCACAGGCTATATGTCAGTCACCAAAGGTATAGTACTATTTTTTGTAACTGCATTATGGTAGTTTTCAAAAAATAAAACACGGACACATTTACAAAACCATGCTTTCAGGTCCTTGCCAATGCTCCTTACACGAGTTTGCTGCAAATCCACCCAATGTTTTATTTTTTCAAAAGTGTCAAAATGTACGCACATACAATAGTTATATAACTTAGCCCCAACTTGACAAAATCCATTCAGACTTTGCAAAAACATTCAAGGTTGGGTCTATAATCTTTCTGAAAACGTTTCTCTGCATTCGTCAAATGGCAACAAAGCTATAAGTAATCTAAAATTGTTGAGATCCCCCCTCTAAATATTCCCCCTCTTGATAAAATCCCACCAAACTTTGCAAACATATTAATATCTAGGTCTACAACCTTTCTGCAAACTTGTGAGCAGATTTGTCAAATGGTACCACATTTAATAAGCCTTTAAAATATGTTGGAACCCCCCCGTCTAATTTTGGTCCCTCATGACAAACAGCACCACACTTTGCAGAACTGTTCAGAGTCAGGTCTAGAATGAAATTCTAGAATTTCTTGTAGTTTCATTGAGTGGCGGCAAAGTTATAAGCCATCCAAAAACTGCTTTTCACCAACCATGCAATGCAGAAATAGACATAGATGCCCCGGTACATCTCAGATGTTCGCGAACATCACAGAACTGCCCTGGAAATCTGGACTGTTCGCGGACATTGGAGTTGAAATGCCACCCTTTTTGTTTTTTTTAAGGCCATATTCTGCCCCATCCTCATCCCCCCTCACCTCTCCACAGATTACTTTATTACTTTGTAAAGTGCAATGTTGTGTTTATTAATATATTTTTGTGACAATGTTCGCAGACCACATGTGCAGTCCGCAAATCCAACATGACGGGTGGTTCCAAAAATTGGACGCACCTCACGCTTTTCACCATCCAATCAGTGGGCGCATCCGATGTCTGTGAACATCACGCCTCCCTCTGGACCAATTGGAGGCCCGTCCGCGGACGGAACAGGTAAATGAGTCCGCAGACCGAACCCAGTAATCAAACTTTTTTTTTTACCTACTTTTTGTTCATTTTAAAAAGAACTACAGGACGGATTTACTGCACATTTACAAAAGCACGATTTTGGGACCAAAATGCTGCTCCTGCTGTAAATTTGGTGAAAATCCGTCCAGCGGTTTGGGCTGTAGGCATGAGCAAAATATTTTTTCTGTTGCGTCTATGGGAAAAACTACACATTTTCAGAACCCCACTATAACTTTGCCCCACCCCTGCACAAAACCTCACCAAACATCGTGGAATAAATCTGGCGGGGGCAAATACTTTTTTTTGCAAGGTTTCGTGAGGATTCGTAAAGGCGGAATGAAGTTATAAGATACCCAAAAAGTGCTCTTCCTACGGGTTGAGCAATTTAACCATAACTGCAGGGCCGCTACCCCAGGCCCTGTAATATGTATGAAAGTCTTTCCATATTTGAAATATGTTCGTGCCTTCACCTGCATATTGCAGGGATAGCCTACACAGAACAGTGTGGTTTATATTCTGAGGAAGTGTGACTGTTCCACAATCAATGCCTCTGTTACTTTGCATTATGCTACACACAGAATTGTATAAACAACCTCCAATTTTACAGAAACTGCAAAACAGAAAGCAACGTGTGTTCATATTGAAATCTAGCATCAAACGTGGCATCTGGAGGGATCATTGAGAGGCCGCCATTTCCGCTTGCTTCTAGGAAACACAGCTTGACATTTTCATTTCGTCAATCCCTCAGGCCAGGATCATGGATTTTCAGTTTCATTCTTGCTCAGAAACACAATACTAGAATCCTTGTCGACATGGCCCGCAGAGAAGGACTGTTTTCCAGTCGGTCCACATAGTGAACACTGTGCTTTGAATACATATTTCCCCAAGTCTGCTGTCAAACATTGTCCCTGTGATTGTACACACACATTAACTCACTGTGCACGTAATGAATGAGAGATTCGGGGTCTGTGTGCATGACTCGACTGCTCTGTGAATTAGTGAGCACCTGCTTTGGGGGCATAATACGAGAATTTCTATAATACCGCAGGGGTTACACATACATCACGTGCATATCATTTTGTCATCATGTGTAATTTAACTTCTATCGCTGATAATTAACGCACACACACATGGAGCTCTGGAATAACTTCATCATTGCGAAAGAAGGGTGTGTGTGGTGTGTATGTGTGTGTGTGTGGGTGTGGGTGTGTGTGTGTGTTTTTTTTTTCTGACTGAGGTAAAGCCGAGACTGGTCAGCGAATCTTTGTACAAATGCATTTAGACTATTCTGAACCCCGTTTCTGTCACCTTAAGAACATGGGAAATTCATGGTGGGACTGCTGCAGTAAATACTTAGCTAATGCTGGGACTGCTATGCAAATTAGTGCATGCTGGGAATTGTTGTCAAATGCTTTTAGTGATGTGTTGAATCTTCAGCCTTTCTGATAATGTTGCAGGAATTCTTCATGTATTCTGAGGTACTGTTTTAGATGTAATAGGGCCTTGCTAACAAATTGTTGAAGGCATCATGAAAATTGCTGGCGAAAGGAGGACTAACGATTGTACACCTACAAAATACATTAGCTCAAATGATTTGGTACTGTATTGAGGTGATATACCCCGAGGTGATAGGCCGACCCTGTCAGAAATGGCCCGCTGCCCAAGTTAAGGGCCTGAGCGAAACCAGGGTCCCTTAACGAGGGCGGTGGTGTCGTTTCTGATAGGGTTGGACGACTACCGAGGGGCATATGCCATTAGCACCCATGTAGCTCTCTACACGGTGGCTAATGGAGGGATTTTTTTCATAAGAAAAACCTATCTTTCCTGTCCTGCCTGGTTCAGAGCAGTGCTGCTGGAAGACTGAGTCTGTTTGCAATGTTAACATGAAAACCGACTCAAGGGACAGCAGCACTGTGTGTCACTGGGCCAGGCTGGACTGTGCAGGAAAAGTATGTTTACATTTAAAAAAAAAAAAAACACCATTAGCATCTGTGTCAGTAACTACACTGCTGCTAAGGTGAAGGGGGGTGGGGAAGGGGCACTGGAAACTGAGGCTTCTCCAAACACGGGCTTGTACCATAGAATACAGCCAGAGTTCCGAGCATCTAGATTGGACAGCAACCCATCCCAGGGTGCTAAGGGATGTTCTGAGCATCTTGATTGGACAGCAACCCCTCCCAGGCTGCTAAGGGACGTTCTGAGCATCTTGATTGGACAGCAACCCCTCCCAGGCTGCTAAGGGATAACAAAGGACTGATTCACAAAGGTTTGGACCAAGGGTGTTGCTAGGTCTGGAAAAGATCTGGGGCTATGCTAATGTCGGGGCTGTCAGGACTCGGGGCTAGCTAGCCTTTTGGTTGAAGCCCCTGAGACTCTATCTGGGGCTACAACCAAAAGACCCGGGGCTACAGCCCCCTAAGCCACCCCCTAGCAACGCCTCTGGTTTGGACATGAGCCAACGAGAAAACTACCAATTAGCCACTCAAACAGGCACTATATGTCTGATTCACAGAGTCCAAAATTGCAACACATCTGGGGAAACCCTGGAGCATCTCTGTGATGGCATCTCTGTGATGCTCATGTACAAATTGTGATTCACAAAGACTTGCCCAAGGCCATCTCAGAGAAGTTTTATGCAACCATATATTTGTTTCTGTTTCAGGAAGTGCCCATCATGTATAAGGCAACACTCACACATCTTTGAGGCTACCTGGCATTTCCTGATTGACATCAGTGCACATCTTTGTGGCTAGGGCCCAGAGTCGAATGAGTAAGGTAAATGATAAAAAAAAACAAAAAATGGCAGTGGCCTACAACATATGCACATATGTCCACTAGGGAACAGAGGTTGATAATCTTGTATATCACATAATCGGCGAGGTTTACAAATAGGTATTTATAGCCTGATACGGGCCATCACAAGGATCAAGCCCTCCCCAAACCTGAGTGCCTCCCCAAACCTGAGGACCTCATCAGAAATACATTAGGGATATCCCTCTTTCTTGTGAACACAGTGAGAGGACACATTCCGCATTTAGGCTGGCAGTTAACGGCTAGAAATCAAACATTGAAAGTTCTGGCTGAAAGGCTCTTTAAAATGTCAACATGTTCCCCCACACATTGCAGTATGTGAAACACAAACAGACGGTTAGCACTGAGACAGTAGCAAGATATGGAATCCCGAAGATTTCAACCAAGTAGGCCTGGAAGAATCAGCTAGCATTCCTTCACCTCGATTTGGGTCAATATGAGACACATATGAAAAAACACATGAAGAATACATCCAAAGAAACAGTGACCGCCATGGCTACCTCCAAACTCAGAATGACACCCAATGACTCATTAAAAACTGCAAGTGGTGCAATGAAAAGAACGACATTGGCACCACGTGAAAAACATATTGTGAAGCATTAGCGTAAAAAGCCAAACCAACACATTCACTATACAGAATTTTAAAAAGCCCCAATAATAAAAACACTACACATTGAAGAATGATAATTTATCAACACAATGGTTAATCCCCCTCACTAACGTGACAGGGGGTTTAGATTCTAATAAAGGCAGGAGGCAAGTATTATGCATTACAATCTTTACTTCTGAACCACATCAGCAAAGAAAAAAACCTTTACAACTAAAAAAAAATAAAAAAGTTTAAATAACAGAACTAAACAAAGTTCACAGTCAGTGTAAAGGGCGGCTCCCCAATCCAACATGGAGGACAGGTCATGCCCTGCAGATGACCAATGAGCAGGGACCCTCCTCCATATATGTCCTTCACTCTAATCCCAACTCCTTTTTCTGCAGTTGTCTTGCACCAGACGCCCACTGCAATGGTCCAACTGCGTAGCGCAGAGAAAAGGATCCAGCGAAACTGAAGGGATCTCAACCTCTATGCAACCTGAAACTACAACAAAAATCTTCTGGATAGGACCTCTCACCCGAAAGCTGAAACAAAATGAAATAGTACAGGGTGGGTGGGTAAAAAACAGAAAAAAGGGTGGGTCGGAGGATAATACTCGCCTCCTGTCTTTAATAGAATCTAAACCCCCTGTCACGTTAGTGAGGGGGTTTATCCATTCTATGGCATGACAGGAGGCTTCATATTATGCAGGTTTAAAGCCCTTGCATCACATTAACCCCCAACATGATCAAAACTCTTGTGATAAAATAAAATGTTTTGAATGATGAATCCCTTGACCAATCAGCTGCTTTAATAATTTTCCCCAGGCTACCCCCAGGAAAACGTCCTAAACTCTATAGCACTTTTGATTGACAGAACCAAAGGAGGAAATAACTCCCTCTTTCTGCATAGCTTACTTAATTTATCCGGTCAAAGGGGGGAAGGGGAACCCGCAATAGGGTTCCCATAGGATAGCAGCTGAGAGGTATAAGGAAGCTAAGAACCTCTCTTTTTCTTCTCAATACATTTTAAAACACACAATAACTCATAACTTAAAATCTCCTGGAAAAAAACCTGGATAAGAACATGGAGGAGACCAAAACACCCCCTGGCAATAAAAAAAGTGACCCCCCTAGGAGAGAACATTTTATTGCCCATATACAATGTTCTGATACCAGAACACTTCTTAACAGGAACACAGCCAAACATGGATAACTTGGAAAACAGTTGTAGCCAAGACAAACTTTCACTAGAGAGGATTAAAAAAAGGATCAATCCAAAGCGATATAAACGTCCCACAGAATAAAAATCTACCTATCTTAGGTGGGACCCTAATGCAAATGTACTGGAAGGCCCTGCGCACCAAGTAGAGCCTATCCACTTCCTTCACCCTTAACGACAACATGCCCCGTTGAGATAGTGGCAGTCAGATTAATTCATCGACATGTAATGTTGTCCTTTCTAAACAACTCCACCAGAAATTAACTATCTCTACTCTAATGGAGAAATGGAACCGAAAAATTGAGCCACACACCGACTAACCCAGCGGTTACAAGCTGAAGGGTACCCCTACTTATTAGAGGCTGCCCCAAAGTCCTTGATGACACAGATAGAGTACTGTGAAAGCCCTCAGAAGCACCAAGAAGAGATGAAACGCTCCCATAAATAAGGGAGAGGAGCCCCTGAAGGACCAGCTTATAAGAGAAACCTGTCGGGGCAGAGAGAGGCCGCAGGAGGAGATGGACACGACGAGGAATATCCACCGCCAATTCCAGTAGGGTTGGAAAACCACCCCTGGGAAGGCCAACAGTACCGTTGTCGCCTGTCTGCGCACCAAAACCAGAACTCTTGCTAACATGGCAATGGAGTAAACACATACGAAAAAGGAGGGACTCAACCAATCCTGAAGGAAAAGCCGAAAAACAGTGGACTGGAATCCGCGCTCTAACTGTAGAGCCGGGGAACTTAGCACATAAATCACAAGGCAAAGAGAACCCACTTAATCAAAACCCCCAAGATACAATCTTGGCAAAGAGAGAGCCCTGTCTAGCACCCAGTTGCTCCTGACCTGGAGATGCCTGGAAACCCCCCCTAAACCCACATAACAGGGATTCTCACTTCCGGAAGATACTCTGCTTTGAACACAATGTCCCGATCCAGACAGAAACCCAACTTCCCTTGTTAGATCTGCTAGGGCCTTGTACCCAAACCCCTCCAGATGATTGATGTATCACACAGCCGAAACATTGCCCGTCCGGAAAAAAGACACAGAATTGCATTGATCCTAGAGAATGCTTTTAAATGTCAGAGAGTTCGCTGTCAACTCCAGACTGCTGACATGCCGTTACTTCCCTCAAGAGGACCACCTCTGCCTGAGGAAACCTCTCCTATCTTGTCACCCCCAGGAAAGTCTGCTGGCATCTGACTCTGGAAAGACGTCCAGAGAGGGAATGGAAAAAGTGCCATGCCAATCTAGGCATTCATGAGCCAGAGCCACTAAAGGAGTTCCAACCTGACCTCGGTAATAGAACACTAATTGTGAGGGAGATAGATACTTACGGAGATGCTTGGTCTTGAAGCGTTATAACGCCCTGTAATGGAGAGGGGAGAAAAGGGAACTTGGATAGAACTGACCACCTGCTCACCCAGGTTAGCTGTCTGAGGGGAACCCCCCTTTTTCAGGGGGAAAAGAAGGATTACCTCCTTACCTAGGAGAGCCTGCCATCCGGAGGGATGAAGAAGCAGAGTTTTAATCCCTTGTATTTACAACAACAAAAAAAAACTATGATTGTAGAAGGGACACCGCTAACTCCCCATGCATTGGCAAGTGTGAGCTCCACAGAGGGACTGGAGAATTTACAAGTTAATAACTGGGTGAAAAAAAAATCTTCAGGTAATGGGACCAGAGCTATCATGCTCAGAAATTGAGAAGCTGTGAAAGACGCTGGTACCAACCTGCTTTTAAAAATAATGAGGTCACTGACCTCCACAACCATCAAATCCTGCTTGACCTTATGGACAGCAAGAAAGAGACAAGGAAGAAACCCTTACTGACTGCAACCTCCGAGGATCTGAGGTAAACACCTCCAACTGCTGAAGAAAAAAAAACCTGGCCAGCCTACTTTCTAAACCCGTGTGGGAAAAGAAAAAACATCTAGCACATGAGGCATACTGGAGGTATCCTGGGTCTAGCAGCACACCAGCCGGCACAACCTTTCCAATGGAGTCCACATTCTTTAAAGGGTAAAACTGGTTTGTTTGCTCCTCCAGCAGAGGAATAATTGGGCGCACCTCTGGTTGCGCCCTGCCGGGGATGGGTAGAGCACTGGGGGAAACAGCCAAATAAGCAGGCTTTATTCCGCTGAGGGGCAAAGATCTTAATAATAGTAACATTGCTTAATGACAAACTGGGATGAAGTCACATGAGACAGAACTTATGCCTTTCTGTAGAAATGTAGGTGTTAGTAATGCTAAGCAGGCAAACTGTTCCCAAAAACCAGCCCTGCATCATTTGCACATCCACCGGCAATCAGCCAGTTCAAAGTCTGAGTGACCAAACTCAACACATGCAATAACTTTCCTTGACATTTCCTCAAGGAATTTTTTACCCACTTTGGGTCTGTCCCTTTGTTTGGGACCCAAAGCATACCATGAAACAGTCAATCCTTTTTGTGGAGGAAAAAAGTGGTAAATCTAAGTTTCTCTTGCGCCTTTTCATAAGCAAGTCCAAGTCCTTTGGGTTTTCTGTAGAAGAAAATGGGAACTGCAGGAAGCCGCTATCAGACCCAAGGAGGACCACACTGGGAAAAATACTAGGGGAAAAGGCCGGAATGAGTTGTCCTGTACATGATTGGGAAAACAAATACACCTACAGCGGTACTAATGGTTGGATAGGCAGGGAAGACCCACCTAAAGTTCTATAACAAACTCCCTTTTCTTAAAAGGAAATACATGTAATTCCTTTATTTGTACTCAATGTAACCGCAAACCTAGCAGGTGAGGGCTAACACGGCTCATATTCGCGCCGCAACAGATGAAAAAATACACACTGCGCAAGCGCACATCAAAGCTGCTCACCCTAGCAGTGTGTGGCACTCAGCAGCACACGAGGGGGAAACCTTGCACTATAATTCCGATAAAGCCAAGCAGGCCAGGGTACACCATCATCCATACAGCATACAATATCATCTAACATGTGTTGGTACTTATTTATTTATCAGCCTAAGAATGATGAAAGATTGAGATGGCCTTGCTGATATTTGAACCTGCAGATCCCACATCGCAGCAGCAAGCACTCAACCCACTGAGCTATAATATCAGCTATAACATATTGATGGGAACCCCCCCCCCGCGCAACACCTGAAGCAAAAGAGCTTTAGAAAGACAAGCACATGGGGCAGGGGCGGGCGGTACACTAAAATACAAGAATATTTACATATTAACCAATATATTAAAACATTATATTAGAAAACCCCATGCGCGATGGGCCTGAAGCAAAAAGCCTCTGACAGGCCTGCACATGTTGGGCATTGAGAGGGCGGGGCCACCCGCACTGAGAAATCCAAAGGAGTGGCGCATTTATGACATAGAACATTTCATTTTCTTTAAAAAAAATATCATTCCATGCCCAGGACTCAAACCGCGGTCGCCAGGTTAGCGGGCCAGGGTTTCCACCACTGCACTAGATATGCAGTGCTGCAAAGGCCTGCATGCATCGGGTCTGAAGCGAAAGCTTGACAGACCCGCACATGTAGGCCTGAAGAGGGCAGGCCAACCGGAATATCCGAAGCGCACAAGCCATTCTCGCGTCGGGTCTGAAGCTAACGCTTCCACAGGCCCGCGCACGTTGGGAATGTAATTTCATTCTAGCAAACGCCCAACACGGGCCAGGTCGGACTTCCAATAGACTCGCATGCGTAGGGTATGGAGAGGGTGGGCCGCTTAACCGTACAAGGCCTACGCGCATCAGTCCTGAAGCTAAAGCTTCCAATAGGCCCGTGCACTAAAGGCTTAAAGAGTAGAGCAATAAAACTCTGTCAGAATCGGAGTCGCAAGAAAAACTGGTAATGAAATAAAGCAGCGGTCTCACGTGACCTCCCCACAAAATAACAAGCTTCAAAAAGGAACTAAGAAAAAAATTCCCAAAGGGAAAAAATAGTAAAGCGTTACTATAAGTAAACACTACACTGCACACTATATAATATAATATGCAATGTATTATTACAACTACTGACTAGCATGCAAGGCACAACTAGAAGGAGTGACTTAGCTGTTGTGTCAGTAGCAAAAAAAGAGGAGTTGGATTAGAGTAAAGGACATATATAGAGGAGGGTCCCTGCTCATTGGTCATCTGCAGGACATGACCTGTCCTACATGTTGGATTGGGGAGCCTCCCTCTACATTGACTGTGAACTTTGTTTAGTTCTGTTATTTAAAGTTTTTTATTTTTGGTTGTAAATGTTTTTTTCTTTGATGCTGTGGTTCAGAAGTAAAGATTGTAATGGATAATATGAAGCCTCCTGTCATTCCATAGAATTATTTACCTATGATTCGTGTATGTCTTTGTGAGAACGTGGCAGAGAATGTTTTCTGATTATTTTATGTTGTTTATTGTCTCAGTATCCATTCACTAGGAAGAGCTTGACTTTAGGTAAGGGTGCTTATAAAGTAAGGGCGCTGGCTGATTTCAGTGTACAATTCTAGTTCTGATTAAATAGATGAATATGTGGTTTTAGGGTTATGTATGGTACAGATATTTCACATGTACTGTTTGTACATTGTTTCCCATTCTTCATGCAACATAGCCATTATGCATGAGTTCCCCATGAGAGAGACTTGCTGGAGGGCCTCAGCGAACCATTGTAAAGCTCTGCTTGACAGCACCTAGCATTCACTGCAGACATCCATGCCTACTTCAACCCTGTTCTTTATGGTTCCTTACATTTAAAGTGTCAAGGTAGTGGGCCGTAAAATCTGCCCTGCATTTGAAAGCAAACCTTTTACTATCAGTAATATTTTTTTATCCATCCGATTTTCTCTGAAACTCGTTCTCAATAAGGAGGAGTACTCGAGAATGGTTTTAAAGCAGCACAAGAAAACCTTCTGGAGTGGAAGATTTGACTGATGGCCACTATCATGGCTGCAGATGAAAATAGTGTTGGACCATGGTGACCTGGATAATTATGGACTTTGTACATGTTATAATTTTGAACATCACAGAAGATGCCCGACGGTCGGTCACATTCTTCAAAACTCCAAGGACAAATAGAGGCGAAAGTTTGATTGTACCTCGCAAGTTGCTACGGAATGAGATGCCCCCCTCCCAACAGATCAGAGGTTTAAATATTCCCGGGCTCCTGTGGGCTAGGTCAAATGAACAATACTGACAGAAAGCTAAAGAAGGGCTTGGAGTGTGATGGTATCCCAGTTTATTAGTCTGTGGACTTCTTTGCTTTTTGGTGACATGGTTTTACTATCTAAAACAACAGTCAAAGTCTTAAAGAAAAAAGAAACATCCCTCAAAAGATGTGGACATTATAGGCCAATCATTATAATTAATTTGACTGCAAGATTCTGGCAAAGGGCCTCATTCTGAGTGCAGCAGTAAGGGGTTAACGGCGCCAGTAATGATGCCGGTGCCGTTAACCCCTTACCACCGCATTCCGATGTCCTTTAGTGGGTCCCGCTAAGGGTGGCTGGTAGGAGCCGCTAAAGGACCAGGGAGCTAATAACGGGCCCGTAATTAACGGGCCCATTATTAGCTCCCTTCCTATTCCCATTGAGCCCTATGGGGGCTCAAATGGGAATGGTGATGGCTTACCTGAATGGGGACTTAGTGGGTCTTCCAAGACCCGGTCAGTCTCCAACAGGGAACCCGGAACCCGAGTTTGGAGGCAGCCATGGCGCTAATAGCACTATGGCTACCTCCAAACTCGTAATGAGGCCGAAAGTCTTTAGCTATGAGAACAGAACCAATGATACCTTCACTAATACATGGGAACCAAATCGGCTTTGTCTCTGGAAGAGATGTCACTGATAATATGAGATGACTGTTATTAACAATTGAACATGGTCATAGACAACCAAATGCAGCTGCGGTGGTCTCGCTGGTCGCAGAGAAGACGTTTGATCGTGTGGAGTGGTCCTTCCTATTCTCATGCTTAGACAAAATGAGATTTGGCCAGGATTTCAAGCGCTGGGTGCGGCTGTTATACACAAATCCATCTGCCAGCGTACTTACAAATGGCCTTATTGCAGATGCATTCCGGCTTCATAGGGGTACCAGACAGGGTTGCCCGCTTTCACCATTGTTATTCATCTTATCGATGGAGTTGATGATATTCTTCGACTGATAATTGGGAATGATCATGACAATTTACTCTGGCTCTACGCAGATGATCTGCTGGTGGCCCTGCAGGATCCAGCAAATTGCATACCTCACCTGATGCGAGATATCCAGCAATTTATGTTAGTTTCTGGATTTAAGGTGAATTGGGATAAGCCCGAAATCCTCCCAGTGAACAATGTTTGCCTGTGACACACCTGTGCTCAATTCCAGTTCACCTGGTGTCCAGAAGGGATGAAATATCTGGGTATCTGGGTGGGAGCCAGAAGTTATAAAGTTGGTGAAAATTAATTTTACAATGATCTTACCGACACTTAAATCTGACCTAGATAGGTGGGGCCTTTTAAAACTATCCACGTGGGGGAAGATCAATTGTATAAAAATGAACTTAGCACCACGGGTAAATTATATTTTGTCAATGCTTCCCATCAAAGTACCAGGACATTTTTTCAAGGAAATTGACAGGTTTATGCAAAAGTTCATCTGGGATGGAAAGCCACCAAGACTCGCCATGTGGAAAATGCAGCTCCCCTTAAAACAAGGGGGAATGAACTTACCGAACTTCGCTGATTATCATCTGGTATTTACGACTCAACATTTATGCAAGGTCATCAAAACAGATGGAGACCAAGCAACAAGTATAGCGTGGGAGAGCAGTGCATTATCACAGTCAGATCAGAAAGGCCGTAATGACGTCCAAGAAAAGATCCTCTAAAGGGACAAATCCACTGACTGTGTACTTGTAGGATTGTTGCCGAGATATATCTAAACGTATGGGTACTAAGCCTTACTTGTTCCTTGATGCCTTGATCTGGCTCAACCCATCTTTAAAATCGCAGAGAAAAGTTTTATTTTTGCCATGGTGGTTTCTTGCAGGAATGAAATACTTTAAAGATCTGATTGAAGGTGACAAATGGATATCATTTCCACAATTGGGCCGTTCATTTAACATGACTGACTGCACTTATGCAGAATATAGAAAATTGAAGAAAACTATTGCTGCAAGCGTGGACGTGTCTTAATTGGCAACTCAGAATATAGTTTGGTCAGCTTTGCAGACCTGCAGAAGTGTATCTCATCCTGCTGCTACTATGTATGGAATCTTAAAGGCTTCTCGCAAAGGAGACCCGAGGTTGGCAACCATCTGGGCTGAAGAACTAGGGGAAGTTATTGGTCAGAGTTGTTGGCAGTGATGCTGTGGTAATACACGCCTAGTCAGTATTGACTGGGGTCTAAGAGCTTAGCAAACCAAGCTCCTTTTTTGGTTTTACTGGACGCCAGTATGATTATTCAAAAGACACCTTTTGGAGAATGAACTATGTTGGAAGTGTAGAAACGCAAGGGGCACCCTCTGTCATTTGATCTGGGGTTGCTCAAAGACTAAGGCATTTTGGAAGGGGGTCTGTGAGAGGCTGGGTTTGATCCTGTGTTGTACAATCTCTATGACTGCAACTTCTCTGGTACTGGGGGATGTGTCTCTAGTAGAGGATGTCCCATTAAGCAAGAAGATCTGGCTTCTTCGAGCTTGCATGATTGCAACAAAAATGATATTAAGATCCTGGAAATTGACTAGTTCCTTTTGTATCAACGACAGGGTGGAGGAGCTGGTCACCATTTCCACCTATGAAACAGTTATCTACAAGCAAGCAGGAGACATCGATACATTTTGGATAATATGGGGGAGTTTCCTTGATGTATATGGCTAATGTATACGTAAAAGGCTGTATAGTTCTATTTTCAGGTGACTCAATTGCCAATGTTTCATGCTCTAAACATTTTTTTTTCTGTATAGGCCATTGCTCTCATAACCATAGAAATATGCAATGTTTTTGTTGGTTCATGCTTCTGGTTGTTGATATTGCTTATGTTTTCTATCTATAACTTTTTACTGACGTTCCTTCTCCTTCTTCTTTCTCCTTTTTTCTCTTCATTTCCTTGATTTAATTGATTATGATTTATTAGCTAATTTATTATTGTTGCTGGCCAGCTGGATTATATGCTTTGTTTTTGTTCCACTGTTGGATGTTTGGCTGATTATTCTGCTATCTAATTTCAACTGTGCTACAAAATAAAAATCTTTCAACCCACAAAAAAAACAGGTAAGATCAGATTGAGGTCCAACAGCTTCACTGTCTGGCCACATTGTTACACTCTGATATTTCAAACTTACCTATCACCTTTTCAAGGTTTATATATGTCTTGTACAGGGAGTAATGGGAGCGTGTGATAGTGGTGACTGGCTGATGCTCACTGCAAAGATGTTTGACACATGGGGGCTCTGGGGTGGGGGGGTCCTATCTCACATAAAATCGATAAAGACAATAACCAATTGTTAATTCATGCACAGTTAAAGTGGTAATGATGAGTGATTTCAGTGAGGCATGTCTTCATAGGCCATTGAGGAAGGTAAGGTGAGACTGGCCTGGTCAACACTATTTTACCAGTGGACAACAACCTCCATGGAGACTTGCAAATCAAAGAGTGGCAAGAAACAGAAGTTGAGAGTGACAACCCAGAATGGAGTGAAATAATCCCATGGTGTTAGCCGTCTTGGGCTAGGTGTTCAGACTTGGTCAGGCTCTGGACATTTGAGAGACACTAAGCCTAATTGTCTATGACTCTTGGTGATTCTCTGGCCCAATTCCCCTAAATGCTTTCTGAATAGTGAGTGATAACTCAATGTCTAGGAATAGTCTAGCCAGGAAACTACAATAATTTATTTGGCAGCAAGGAAACTAGTAAGTATTGGAAAACATAGAGGTTGTCCTCCTTTGCACTGCGCATTACACAATTGGGAGATTCTGACATGGTGGGGGCTTCAATGTGCCAGAGGTAAAATGGGTGAGCAGAAGGATAAAGGTTGTCATGTCATTACAGGGAATGTATTCAGTCAATGGGCTGGGTTGTTATATGACTGGACCTCCTATGCTTTTCTTTTGTGACCTAATGGAGGGTCAGCATCCTACTAAACACCAATAGATTGGCCAGTGGGAATGCTACAGGGTCAGTTTTCAGACTTCTGCACTTGTTCCATGAATACATTCTTTAGTTGCTGAAACATTGGCATTCCGATGATGGAACACAGGATGGGGCTGTTGAACACAGCCTATGGAAGGAAGTTCTGTAGGACAGAGAAAGTAAGGGCTGCAGCTTCTGAACAGGATATCTCTTAATATAATATAAGATATGAATGACTCTTAGCAGTGAGGTAGTGAGCAGGTCTTCTCATGCTCTTAGACGATAGTCTCAAAAGCATTTCTCCAGCGTAAGTTCACTTTGAAATTATTCTTTGTGTTACACCTAGGATTCAGCCAGCATCTATTGGGATAGGGTATTTTCTCAATTACATTGATCAGGATGTCTAATAAAGGAAGCACACACATGTCAGGAATGCACAGGCCACTAAGAAATTTTGCTGAAGCATAACTAGCATAAGGAGAGACCTTCGTCTTTGCAAACTGTATGGGGTGGGGTAAAACGCTGATTGTCATGCTCTCTGACCCCCAAAGGGTTGTAGCAACATTCACAGTTTTATTAGTCACTTTTGCTGCTCCTACAGGGTAATGGGAGGATGTATGGCTGAGGCGAGACAGACCAAGTAAATGGAGGGGGGATGTCCTCAGTTATGGTGCTGACAGTGGGATATTTCATATGCTCAGCAGAATGCCAGGGATAATATTAATAATTTGTGATGTCATCTTTGATGTTGTGGGTGTTAGTGTTAGCAGTGCACGGTGGTGGAGCGAGTTATGGTTGCTTAGCTTGCCATAACTGGTGAATTTCAAGGGTTTTTCCCTTTTTTACCTGGAACCATAACGTCCCTTTAACAAAGTTTTTTCACTGAATTTCATAGGTTTTTAGTAGCGCAACTTAACCATAACGTCCCTTTAACAAAGTATTTTTTACTGAATTTCATAGGTTTTTAGTAGCGCAACTTAACCATAACGTCCCTTTAACAACGTTTTTTCACTGAATTTCATAAGTTTTTAGTAGCGCAACTTAACAATAATAACTTTGACTTTATGTACATGTAATATGGAACATACTGAACCTCTTCTACTGAACTTGATGTCCGCGAACTCTTTTAATTTCTGCGGACATGTTCGGAGAACAGTACCACTACCTAAAAACTCTGGGGGGGTATGTTTGATTGTTATATCATGTCATAGGAACATTTAACAAATTCAAAAAAGCAGCACACATACACATTATATGTAGTGATACATAAGAAATGTAACCCATATATGTAACACACTAACCATTCATTTAAATACAATATGTTCTAAAATGGAATATACCAAAAGAAGATAAATTGGCTTCCAACATAATTACCTCATAGACACTACAGAACTAAGAACAAGACCTGACCTACACAGTACTTAGAACATATCTTACCTGAAATAGTAAGTGTACTTCATTTTACTCATATATTTATAAACTTTCTGTATTAGATAAAAAAAAATATATTATCTTTTTTTTTTCTTACAGAAATGTCTAGTACTCTGGAATGGCTAGAGGAGCATATCCCACATGAGGAAATGTCACAAGATAGTGAAACTAATGGTAAACACTTTACAATATAAACCATTTAATTATTATTATTTTATATACATTTAACATATATATATATTTTTGTACAGAGCATACCAAAATAGAAAATACCTCTGAAGAAACTGTTATGGATAGAAAGCTTGACAGCATAAAAGAGAAAATGGATTTATTGTTGACCAATTTTAATAATTTGAAATCTTTTGTTGAAGATCATTTTAAAACAAAAACCTCATACCTTTGTCCCACATGTACTTGTCCCCCCTCACCATATCCCAGTCAATTATCCCCAAATCCTCTCCATAACCCAAAACGTTTTGATGAGACTTCCATCCCTTCTTCACCTGATACCAATCATGTTGAAACCCCTAATTCTCTTGTTTTTGTTTCCTTTTCTGCCTAAGCTTCTTTGTCATAAATTATTAATATATGTTACATAAAGTTATATTTTTATATTGTGTTGTAATTAGTTTCCGTTTAAAAAAAAAAAACAATGTAGGTGTCCGCGGACAGCGCGGGTGTTCTGAAATGTTCGTAAATAAACGAAAATGGAGCTGTCCTGAAGAACACGATACCTGTCAGTACTGTTCGCTAGCAAGTTGAAACTGTTCTGAGAACACAATTGATGTCCTGAAATGTTCGTAATTAAACGAAAATGGAGGTGTCTGAAGAACACTATACCTGTCCGTACTGTTCGCTTGCAAGTTGAAACTGTTCTAAGAACACAATTGGTGCCCTGAAATGTTCGTAAATAAACGAAAGTGGAGCTGTCCTGAAGAATACTATAGCTGTTCGTACTGTTCGCTAGCAAGTTGAAACTGTTCTAAGAACCCACGCCATGTCCTAAAATGTTCGTAAATAAACGAAAATGGAGGTGTCCTGAAGAACACTATACTGTTCGTACTGTTCACTAGCAAGTTGAAACTGTTCTAAGAACACACGCGGTGTCCTGAAATGTTCGTAAAGAAACGAAAATGGAGGTGTTCTGAGGACGCTATGTCTGTCCGTGTTGTTCGCAAGCAAGTTGACACTGTTCTAAGAACAAACGCCTGTCCGTAACTGTTCGTTTGACATCTGATGAACTTTTAATTACTTCAGGACCCAAACAGTGTCCGTAGAACATCAACGCACATGCGCCAACCAATGCCCGTGCATTTGGTGTCGTCCGGACAGCCGCTTCCTTCGCGAACATGTTCGCGAAGCGACCATGTGACCGCGCCCACGCTGATCGCGTGTTCTGAATGTGGACACTGTTTGTGTCCCCGAACAATTTAAAAGTACATTTTCAAGTAATCCACAATATTTTTCAATAAAAACTCACCATAGCACAAGTCCCACATACTAATTATAAGTTTACACATACTTTTTGAAACCTTTTGAACCTTTTTTGTGTTTGATCTGTCCGCGGACAGCGCACATGTCCACGGACCGCGCACAAGCACCCCTATAAAAGACCACGCCCTAGAGCTTATTCTCATTGTGTTTCTGGCTATTCTAAAGAGCACAGAGATTTTTGCTGCAACCTGCAGATATCCATCTTCAACCTGATGGCTTCTGTGGCTCCACTGCTGACACCTGGTGCTGTGTCTGCCTCAGCACCACCCCCATCCCCTCCACCACCACCACCTTCCCAAGGGCCTGAAGAGGGGAACAGGAGTGAGGATGCAGAGGAGGAAGAAGAGGATGACGAGAATGAGGTAAAGGAAATCCCTACTACCCGCACTAGGCGTGAGTCTTGGGTGTGACGGTTGTTTACCATTCATGGGAATGGTCCTAAGGCTCGTGCGAACCGTGTCACCTGCAATGAGTGCAAAATGATACTCAGTCATGAGAGGCACGGTTCGTACAGCTTTGGGACCACTACCATGAAGTGACACCTGAGGTCATTTCACTGTGGGGCTATTCACAAGTTTTTACCTTGCGAAGAACGTAGTAGGTTGATTTCCTCTACTTCATCCTCTGTTTTTGATTCTGTCACCACAAGGACCACCTCTGTGGGACAGCGTCTTCCTCAAGCTGCCTCACAGGCCATACAGAATTCTGATGACCCTTACCTTTCGAGGGTCACAGTTGTATGTATGTACTGTGACACAGTACTCTGCATGGGGGTGCGACTTCGCAGTGCTTTTGAGACTATCGTCTAAGAGCATGAGAAGACCTGCTCACTACCCAAATATAACCCACTCTACATCTTCCTCTCTCAGCTCGCCCTTTCTTATCCCTGTGGTTGGTGTCCCCCCCATACCCTCCTTGCCCCTCCTCTCCTAGTGTGTCGTGTATAAAAAACCCAAAAAAATACAAAAAAACAAAAATCCCAAAAAAATAAGGCTCTTTTCAGAGCCACCTTTCACAGTTAAACAATAGAAGTGAAAATAAATGAAGCAGGGCCCTTTGTATTTTTTAGAAGTCCACGGACAGTCCGCAGACATCTAAAAAATTGGGTCGCTACCCTATCATAACCATTGCAATTTTCTCTGGTAGGAAGTGGTGGCTCTGAAAAGAGCCTTTGGGAGGTGTTTGTATGTCAAAAATATGTGGAAATCCAAGATCTACAGCTACTCCACAGCTTTCTGCATGCACCTTCAACCAATATATCCATGAATTTCCCAAAATCCAAACAATCTGTTTTCTGAAACACACAGCCATAGCTATCTGTTGTTCTCTCAGCAAAAAGAGTATCTGAGAAACTCTCTCCTGGCACAACACACCCACTAAACTTTCCTGACCAATCCCTTTCAGTGCTCATTCTCATTTGCATGACTTCTGAACCCAAAAATCCCCGGATGTAACACCCGATGTCCACGAACCTCCGCCATGTCCGCGGACATATCGTAACATGAACAGCCCTTCTACCATTTCCACTTCACTTTCTGTGCCATTCCCTCATTGGATGTAGCTAAGAAGTGACATGACCATCCACCAATCACATTCAAGACCTCTACATCTAACTGCATCATCGTAGATCAGCACTGGAAATGTACTGTGAATCTCTCTGAGTACAAGTGTCATATCATTGGCAAGCACCATCTACAAGAAATACTTTACAAGTCTCCAAGATTTCTACTTGCAGCTCCATGCATATCCATATGCATGAACACAAACTACAGGTATGCATATTTTCTGTATAGTACATGAACACATTTTCAAACTGACTTCATATATTTGTTTTATTTCTTTATTTATTCAATTACTTTAATTTACGCATGACATTGAGGCACTATTACCTGGAAGAGCTTAGTAACAGAAATAGTGGTATTCAGTGGTACATTATGAATTTCACAAACATAGTAAATATATTTTGTTTGCTACATTTAGTCATTACAATATAATTTGTTCATTAAGAACATATCATATGTATTGAACTTGTGCAACGTATCTTATGTAAATAAGATAGTTTTAATGGTTTTGAGGAAGGCGCTGAGGATTTCAATTAAAAAGAATCAATGTCTAAATTAAAAACTGTGCTATATACAAATAAAATTACTAATTTGTTTCTTTTACAATTACAGTGAAGACCATTCTCCTGAAAAGAAGCAGAAGAACTAAGAAGTAACCTGTTCATTTCAGAAACAAGTAAGTAGAATATCACCATAATATTTGTATTATTACTGAAACACACTGTAAAGTTAATTCATGCTATTTCTGTGGCTAAAAATAGAGATTGTGCACCATTCTGTCCAAAAGTCTCCATGTCTTAAACAGCGATTTACAGCCAGAATGGCCCAGAAATTCCTATTTTTGGGCACACAAATTACTCAACTCAACCGCTACAATTTTGATATTATAGAACAAACAACTGTTTTAATTGTATACATTAGATTTACTATTTGTACTTCTCCACACCACTACCTTACTTTTTTCTGTCATCTGAACCCCAGTTTAGTAGCACATAAATTCAAGAATACCCATCCCTACTAGTTGTAGTTCCCAATGCACAATCACACACCATTACATACATCTTTATCATCTTACTCAAACACTCATGCACACAGCACACACACATTGCAAAACACCCCAACCCATACCTTCTTTATTTTTTTCAACAGACCCTAAAGAATGCCTACCAAAAGTCAAGTCCGTAGAAAGCAATGCAGAAGTAGAGCAAATGAAAATAAAAGTGTCCAACATAAGCATCCATCTCTAACAGAATTTGTAAAAAAAAAGTTGAAACAAAACAGCTAATATAGTCATTTAGTGAAACAAAAGAAGTTTCAAGTGCAAAAATGTTGCCTCCTCTATCAAAATGTAAAACAAACAAGAAACAATTAACAAAAAATCAGCTATCACTACAGATAAAACTGCTTCTATAAATCTTGATAAAGTTCAAAGTAAGCATACCAAGAAAAGTATTTTAGCCAAAATGTTCCATCACAGAGTCCTTCAAAATCTTATAAAAACAGGAGAGAAACCAGGTTCAACCCTTAAAACCTATTGTAGGAAATTAATCTTAGAAGCATTGATAGATAGTGCAATTCTTCTCAAAAGAAAGTTATTTATTTTAGTGTTAAACAAAATGAAACCACTAACAAAACTAATAACTAAATTACAAAAAAGGCTTCTAAATAAACGAAATGTCAACAGAAAGACCTTCTTAAGTATCTGCGGAGGTGAATGGACTCACACTACGAGCACAGAACCATACTTTAATGAAGAAGCATGCAAACAAAAGCAAACAAATACAATTGCCATACATAGCAGTGGTCGAGGTTATGAAAAAGTGAATAATACCATAATGGAACAAGAAGTACTTCTTACAAAAATATTCCCTGAAAACTTAGAATTACTCGTCCATTCAACTGAATAAGAACATCTAGTGTACAAATGGCCATGCACGTCAATGTGTAACATTCCCAAACAATCTTTCAAGTCTTTACACCAATTCCTCAATCAATATGTAAAAAGCAAATACAAAATCTAAATTAAACTACTGCAAAATATGGATACCTGTCCAGTGCGCAAGGACACAGGACTACAAGGACATTCATTGGCCTGCATTACAGGACCTACTTGTAAAACCACCTTCCATGATATCAAAAGGATATCAACACATCATTCAACTATAAGAAATCTAGTTTATAAACTGTACTATGCTAAAAGTCCTGCTTTAGCACTAGCAAATTTAAATAACATTCTTCTACATGGGACAGCAAAAGACCTACTTGAAGAAATTGACTATATCCAGAAAAAATATTTTGGAAGTGAAAGCCACTTACAGAATGAAATAGCTTTAAACCAAATTAGCAACAGTTCTACACATGGCAACCTTTTACTAAACACATACAAAAAAGAAATATTAACATTTAAAAGTACATCAGCTGAAGTACCAAACCATGTGTGTGTATTTTGCCGCAGAACTTTTTATAAAAGTAACACAAAAACTGTAGACCTATCATACAAAATAGAAGACAATGAAGATTCTAAATGGTTTGAATTAGCTCTCTACCTTGTAGCAGAAAACAAATACGAAATAACTGACCCCTTAATACTTTGCAGTTACTGCACTACAAAACTTGACAACAACCAAACTCCTTCACGTGCTATCACAAATAATTTGGAATTATACCCAATACCAAAACCCCTACAACAACTTAATTTATATGAGAGCATCATAATTCAAACAGTGCACCCATTTCAAGCAATAATACGCCTTCAACCAAAAACAGCAAAATTACCTCCCTCTGAATTGGTAAAAGGCATTCATGGAAAAGTAGTTTATTTACCATTATATTTAAAAGAAAATGTGCTTACTCTAGGAGTGCAACGTCCAATGCAGCAATCTTTAATTATCTACAAAAGACAAAAAAATATGGCAACAGCTGGTAGATTTACATAAAGTTAGACATGCCTTGAAATATCTTATAGAGAATAATGAATATCACAAAGAAATTAATATTGAAGAAAACTTGAAGGATACAACTGAAATAATTCAAGAAACACAAGAAGCTGGTCAATTTGAGCTCCTAGTTCCTGCTACAATATCAAATACTTTAGACCATTATGCAATTCATCCTTTGCACTCTAATGACACCATAGAAGATGCACTGGATATGTACCAAATGCGTCAAACAAATTGATCACCAATCAGCATATGGGAAAAAAGTATAGAAGCACGTGCTTTTCCTCTACTCTTTCCTACTGGCAAAGGAGGAAGGTACGATGATAGACCTATTCAAATTTCAGCTTAAGAATACCGCTCATTACGGATGGATTCTGAAAATCCCAGATTTAGACAAAATGTGGAATACATATTCCACCTACTCTTTGAAAGTCAACTAGCAACTTTATGTTACGGAGTTGCACACATATTAAAATCAGGAATACACTTTAAAAATATGACAGCTACACAATTATTACAAAAAGTGCAACAAAAGGGTGAGGTTTTACAATCAAATATTACAAATCTATTAGCAAATATGCGTGCTACTACAGAGTACTGGTTTAGACATCATGGAGATGTACGTTGTATGATCAGAAACCTTGGGCCACCCACTTGGTTTGTTACATTAAGTTGTGCAGAATATGCATGAGAAGATTTGCATGATTTCCTAAGCATATCAAACAAAAACAAAACAAACATGGATATACTAACACCTGGAGAACTTTGTTCTTTGGATCCTGTTAATGTTTCAAGCTATTTTCACCATCACTTCATTGCTATGCTACATTTTATTTGTAATAAAACTGTTCCTCCCCTTGGAAAAGTGCAACACTTCTTTTGGAGAAAAGAATACCAAGCCAGAGGAGCACCACATATCCACATGCTTTTATGGATTAAAGATGCTCCTAAATTTGGTCAAGACAGTGATGCCACTGTTTTACAGTTTATTGAAAAATATGTCACTTGTGAAATTCCATCAGAATCCACAAATAGTGATCTTCATGCACAAATTTTACAATTTCAAAGACACAAATGTGGAAAATATTGTTGTTGCAAATACAAAAACAAAGGGAAATACTACACCAAATGCCGATTTGGTTTCCCCAGATCAGTTACAAATACAGGTCATGTGAACAACCTCATGTCTTCAGTTAGACATAGTGTTAAAGGTAAGTCGCCTAAAAATACATATTACATAGAAAGAAAAGAAGAAGAAAAATATATCAATGATTCCAATGCAATCATTGCCGACTTATGGAATGCAAACATAGATGTGCAGTACAATGCAGAAAATTCTACTGCAGTTGCACGATATGTCACAGCATACTTAACCAAAGCAGAAAAGACAGAGCTCCAAGACCTCTGGAATGACGTGTCATCAAATAAAGCAGTGTCTCAGAAATTATACAGCTTGGGCATATAAATGCTCTCCCATAGAGAATGTGGATCATATGAAGCAGCTGATTGTTTAAATGGCACTGCATTGTATGGTAAATCTGAAAATATAGTATGGCTAAGTCTTGGTCCATCTAAATCTAGAACAAGAGTTCTAAAATCCTACGAAGATATAGAAACAATAGCCAAACATGATCCCAACAGCCAAGACATTTTAAAAAACAATTTATTAGACACATACTACCCAAACAGAAGTAATACTTTGTAAACCATGTGTCTATACCACATAGCCCAAAACTACACATACAAAAATAATATAAAACGTGATGAAAAAAAGGTAAATACAGAGTGACAAACTGTGAAGGCAGCTTAGTTAAACTCACTAAACCAAATTTCATTAATCATATCAAATTGTCATTAAAGACTTCTCAACATAAAGAAGTATATTACATGTCCCTGCTACAACTCTTTAAACCATGGAGAAAAGAAGAAGAAATACTAGATATCTATGACTCATATGAAGATGCTTTCAAAGCAAATGAAAGCACTATAACTGATGTAAACTTTACACAGTACAAAACAATGTTGCACAATGAACAGCAACACGAAGAAGAACTCCAGGCCCAACTAGATAAGGACATTCCTAACAGTAGTCAACCTTCTGTAACAGAAAGCCAAGAACCACTGGGAGAGCCACTAATAGCAAATGAGGCAGAATTAGCTATGATAGAAGTAGAACACACCATGTGTCAGTATGAAGATAAAGAAGACTTAACTATACCACAATCAAAACTAAACAATGAGCAACGTAGCATTTTTCAAAAAGTAACAAAACAAATTGCACATGATGTACAACACGAAAATAAAGAATGTTCCTGCCATAATTATAAAGCTATACTACTCTACGTCAGTGGTGAAACTGGTTCTGGCAAAACATTCCTAATCAAAATCATCAGTAAGTTACTTCAACAAGTGACAAACAACAAACTGTCAGTTGTTGTCACTGCCCCCACAGGTTTAGCTGCCTACAACATAGATGGTGTCACGTTACACTGATTACTGCTATTGCCAGTAGAACACCAGAACAAATTAGACTATTACAAACTTTCTGCAGAAGCTGCAATGGAACTATGCAGAGTATTGAATCAAATGAAAATGCTACTAATAGATGAAGTGAGCATGGTCTCCAACCTAATGTTGGCTTTGATTCACCTCAGATTACAAGAAGTACTCAAAACAAACTATGAAGAGCTCTTTGCAGGAAAACACATTATTGTTTTCGGAGATCTTCTTCAATTGACACCAGTAAAAGGTGAGCCTATTTTTAAAACATTAGGACACAAACCCTGCCCGTAAAACTGTTGGCAGCATTGGAAATGTCAACCTTTGGCAACAATTCCAATACAGAGAATTAACAGAAAACATACGGCAATCTGCAGATCTCACTTATGCCAACATCTTAAAAAGTATCAGAGTTGGTATACTTTCTAAAGAAGCAGAGCAATATTGAAAACCCGGCACATTAATGCACTTTATGGCGATAATGCATGTGCTACAGATGGTATGGAATAATTAGCCCACAAAACTGTCAATTGTATGGCCTTAATGCCAACTCTTGCAAGCTGTTTCAAATTCAATGAAATAATGTTAAGTAAAGAAATGCAACCAATAATGGAAATTAGCGACACAGACAAACTAGATGTACATGGGATGACACTACCTATGTGTGACCAAGCCACAAATCAATCTCAAACACAGCAGGCTTAGAAAAGATATTAAAATTATCCTTAAATTGCAGAGTAATGCTTAACGTAACCTTGACGTGGACCAAGGACTAGTTAATGGAGCACTGGGTACAGTTGTTGGCTTTCAAACATACCAATGTGACAACAAAATTCAGTTTGTCAATATTCTCTTTGAAAAACTTTCAAAAGTTAAAAGGATAGGACGCTCAACAGCTCGATTCCTTCTCTTCACAGACATGTATGTACGCAGAGAACTATTTTCTCTAACTCTTGCATACGCAGTCACAATTCATAAATCACAAGGTCTTACCCTAGACAAAGCAATGATAGATATTGGTAACGCAGTCTTTAAAGAAGGCATGAGCTACGTAGCACTATCACGCTTACATACTCTTGACGGTCCATTTCTAATCAACTGTGATGCAAGTAAAGTAAACGCTGATATTCCTTGCATTTTAGAATACAATAGACTTCGCTCACTATACACCCCCATCTAAACACATATTCTGTTCCACAAAAAGTAAAACGTTATAAAAGAAAAATAAATCAAACAGAAATGCAACAGGATGTCACTGCAAGTCCTCCAAAGAGAGTAAAATAAACTAATACTTCATCAAGTACCACAAGCAAAAAAAAAATCAATTAGGGAAAGTAAACCAGGTACTTCTTCAAAGAAGGAAGACAAACTCCGAAAAAAGCAGTCAGATACAGAACTACCTGGTCCATTTAAACTCTCAATTATCGTTGGTGTAAGTTGCTACGCAAATGTAGCAATGAATATTCTATTTCAATTACCACCAATTGTTGACAACATTTACTTACACAGTACAGACCAATTGTGTTTGCAAATGTTAGTACTTCACAGAAATGCAGCAAACAATCCTGATAACACATATAGTGTTTATGGAATAAGACAGCAATTGGACTACTGTGCTGGAATGGTGAAAGTCACTATAAACTCACAGGAAGATCCACAAGAATTTCTAATGTACTTACTACAAGTACTGGAAAATAAAAACATACCTATAAATGAAATGGAAACATACATGCACTCTCTGCAACAATTTGACACAAGAACAAATCCCCAATGAACGCTTTGTATATATATTAATACCTAATTGTGAATCCATTGCACTTGTACAAAATGCAAACCATGGTAGATTATGTTCTACCTGCAATTCAGATAATCGCTCCACGTTACTAATACAAACACATAGTAAATATGTAATACTAATGCTTCTACGTTACAATGCAGATGGTACCAAAAACAACTGCAAGCTGGCGGGATTCACACACGGTCAAGTATCACTTGGTAAGAAAACCTTCACAACAATAGGTATAATCTACCACACAGGAGCCACAACCAATTCAAGGCACTACACTGCATATATAATTAAGAAATGTGGATGGTTTGAATATAATGATAGTACCATTACTCTAAAGCAGAGATTACCAGAAAATCTTACAAATGCTTATTTAATGTTCTTAAAACCAAAATTTGATAACTAAACTGTACTTAAACCCTGAGTAAACTTTAGTAAAAAAATGTAAACTGTTAGAATATTCCAAAAGCTATCTAACTGCCCAAAGATTCTACAATAACTAATCAGATAAATGAATACCAGTAAATTAGAGCAAAAAATAGACAGAATACACCAATTGGTATCTAACTGTCCCAAAATTTAACAATATCCAAACAGATAAATCAATACCACTAAAATATATTAAAAAAATAGGCAGTTAGAATACACCTACTGGTCTCTAACTGCTCCAAAATTTTCTAATATCCAAACAAATAAATAATATGTTACTGCTCCAAAAAAATGCAACAAGGCAATGTATAAAGCATTACCCAGAAACAAGAAGTGAACACTGAAAACAAACAAACAAATAAACTGTAGCATAACAGAAAAAAGGTTTTTTTAATCCAACATGGATTTTATTTTCTCCCACAGACCCAATGATTTTAGCAATGAAAACAGAAACTGAACAAATTGCACAGTACTCTGGTTTGTAATCTACTAAATATGAGGGTCCAAAAAAAAAATGTTGATTATACAATTTAATAAGTCATTACAAAATACTAATACTAACATGCTATTTTCTTTTATCACAGAAATTAACAAGAAATACATGTACTCCAGTTACTAAACCAAACAGTAAGTATATTATACACTCTATGCCATGGCAACAACCATCGCAACATATCACACCCATAGTATCTTATAACTTTGTTCCTTATAAATTTGTTTTTGACCCAAAGTTATAAGCAACTATAAGTGTGATATGCTGCGGTGGTTGTGGCAAGGCCATAGAGTTTTGGATGCATGGGCAAATGACCATGCACCCAACACTCTATGCCCTGGCCACAACCACCGCAGCATATCAAACCCATAGAGTCAAACATTTCAACTATGGCCTATGAAACTTTTAATGTCCGCTGACATTATGAGTGTTCTTAGAACACTTTCAGCTTGCCAGAGAACAATACGGACAGCATATTCAGGACACCCCCTACGAACATTTCAGGACAACGCAAGAGTTCTTAGAACACTTCCAACTTGACAACGAACAATACGGACAGCGTCCTCAGAACACCTCCATTTTGTTTATTTACGAACATTTAAGGACACCACAAGAGTTCTTAGAACACTTTCAACTTGACAACAAATTCAGGACACCACGAGTGTTCTTAGAACACATTCAACTTGCCATCGAACAATACGGACAGCGTCTTCAGGACACTCCCTACGAACATTCAGGACACCACGAGTGTTCTTAGAACACATTCAACTTGACAACGAACAATACGGACAGCGTCCTCAGAACACCCCCATTTTGTTTATTTGTGAACATTTCAGGACACCGCGAGAGTTCTTAGAACACTTTCAACTTGACAACAAACAATACGGACAGCGTCCTCAGAACACCCCCATTTTGTTTATTTACAAACATTGCAGGACACCGCGAGAGTTCTTAGAACATTTTCAACTTGACGACGAACAATATGGACAGCGTCTTCAGGACACCCCCTACGAACATTTCAGGACACCACGAGTGTTCTCAGAACACATTCAACTTACCATCAAACAATACGGACAGAGTTCTCAGAACACCCCCATTTTGTTTATTTGCGAACATTTCAGGACACCACGAGTGTTCTTAGAACACAATCAACTTGACAAAGAACACTGCAGACAGTGTCCTCAGAAAACCCCCATTTTGTTTATTTGCGAACATTTCAGGACACCGCGAGAGTTCTTAGAACACATTCAACTTGCCAGAGAACAATACGGACAGCGTCCTCAGAACACCCCAATTTTGTTTATTTACAAACATTTCAGGACACCGCGAGTGTTCTTAGAACACTTCCAACTTGCCAGCGAACAATACGGACAGCATCTTCAGGACACCCCTTACGAACATTTCAGGACAACGCGAGAGTTCTTAGAACACTTCCAACTTGACAACGACCAATACGGACAGCGTCCTCAGAACACCTCCATTTTGTTTATTTACGAACATTTCAGGACACCGCAAGAGTTCTTAGAACATTTTCAACTTGACAAAGAACACTGCAGACAGTGTCCTCAGAAAACCCCCATTTTGTTTATTTGCGAACATTTCAGGACATCGCAAGAGTTCTTAGAACACATTCAACTTGTCAGAGAACAATACGGACAGCGTCCTCAGAACACCCCAATTTTGATTATTTACAAACATTTCAGGACACCGCGAGTGTTCTTAGAACACTTCCAACTTGCCAGCGAACAATACGGACAGCATCTTCAGGACACCCCTTACGAACATTTCAGGACAACGCGAGAGTTCTTAGAACACTTCCAACTTGACAACGACCAATACGGACAGCGTCCTCAGAACACCTCCATTTTGTTTATTTACGAACATTTCAGGACACCGCAAGAGTTCTTAGAACACTTTCAACTTGACAACAAATTCAGGACACCGCGAGAGTTCTTAGAACACTTTCAACTTGACAACGAACAATAAGGACAGCGTCCTCAGAACACCCCCATTTTGTTTATTTACAAACATTTCAGGACACCGCGAGGGTTCTCAGAACATTTTCAACTTGACAATGAACAATACGTTCAGCGTCTTCAGAACACCCCCATTTGTTTATTTGCGAACATTTCAGGACACCACGAGTGTTCTTAGAACACAATCAACTTGACAAAGAACACTACGGACAGCGTCCTCAGAACACCCCCATTTTGTTTATTTGTGAACATTTCAGTACACCACGAGAGTTCTTACAACACATTCAACTTGCCAGAGAACAAAACGGACATCATCCTCAGAACACCCCCATTTTGTTTATTTACGAACATTTTAGGACACGGCAAGTGTTCTTAGAAAACATTCAACTTGCCAGAGAACAATGCGGACAGTGTCCTCAGGACGGACAGCGTCATCAGAACACCCCCTATGTACATTTCAGGACACCACGAGTGTTCTTAGAATACATTCAACTTACCATCGAACAATACAGACAGCGTCTTCAGGACACCCCTTACGAACATTTCAGGACAACGCAAGAGTTCTTAGAACACTTTCAACTTCACAACGAACAATACGGACAGCGTCCTCAGGACACCCCCATTTTGTTTATTTACGAACATTTCAGGACACCGCGAGTGTTCTTAGAACACATTCAACTTGCCTCAGGACGAACAGCGTCATCAGAACACCCCCTACAAACATTTCATGACACCACGAGTGTTCTTAGAACACATTCAACTTGCTATCGAACAATACGGACAGCGTCCTCAGGACACCCCCATTTTGTTTATTTGCAAACATTTCAGGACACCGTGAGTGTTCTTAGAACACAATCAACTTGCCAGAGAACAATACGGACAGCATCCTCAGGACGGACAACATCCCCAGGACACCCCCATTTTGTTTATTTCTGAACATTTCCGGACACCTCGAGTGTTCTTAGAACAGTTTCAGCTTGCTTCCAAACAAAACGGACACATATTGAGTCCTCAGAACACCCCCCATTCAGTTTATTTAGAACATTTCAGAACACCTGTGATGTCCGCAGACAAATCGAACACAACAAGAACGCCCACCACATGAAAAAACACAACTTTCAACCTATCTCATACTCTCCCACCCTCCCCAAACACTCCTACACACCAACACACTCTACTAAATACAAATTTTGAACCAAGTTTCACAGCGCTGTCTGTGGAGGTCTGCGAATCCAAGATGGCGGGCGCCACCAAAAATCTGACACGCTTCACGCTCCACACTGTCCAATCAGCGAACACATCATATGTCCGCGGACATGACGTAAGCCGATCGGCAAATCAGGACAAGTGTGTCCGCGGACTGAACACAGATATCACACATTTTTTATGACCCACTTTTTCATCATTTTTTAAATAACTACTGGATGGATTTTCACCAAATATGCAAAAGCACGCTTTCTGGACCAAGCCCCTGCTCCTGGTCCAAATTCAGTGAAAATCTGTCCAGCGGTTTGGGCTGTAGGCGCGAGCAAAGTTTTTTTCCCATTCAGTCTATGGGAAAAAAATAAATTTTGGGACCCCCCTATAACTTTTTCCCCCCTGGACGAATCCTCACCAAACTTTGCAAAGAAATTCAGAGTGGGCCATATACTTTTTTTGCAAAGTTTGGAGAGGATTCGTCCAAAAGGAGCGAAGTTATAAGCCGCCCAAAAAGTGCTCTTCCTATGGAAACACCAACTCAACCATAACTACATGGCCACTAATGTGGCCATGTAATACCCTTTATTGCAAACTGTACAATACAAGTGAAATCTTGATAATTCCCATCAGCTGCTATAATGAAGGTGATTTATACTACCAGAGGAAACCCGAAAGAATAAATTGCTAATAACTTTTCACTCATGCAACTAAGGACGTCGGGGCCTCCCTAAACTCCAAAATGAGACAAAGTTCTGTTAAAAAAGACAGCTATTAAGGAAAAAAAATAAAGTTGCAGCCTAGTCCCCTTTCATTTTCCCATAGACCACAAAGGTTGATTTTTGTTCCACCGCACAGGCCAGATTTGGTACAGGTCTGAAACAACTTGGGCAAAAAGTGTTGACTCGCGATACGTGTGAGGTTTGGGTTTATTGCGTCCATTAGTTTTTAAAATATATGATGGAGAAGGGGGCTTCTCATTTCTCCAAAATAGGTAGCTATGTCTTGGAGAAAATGGCAAGAAACCGGGTGTTTATAAATGAGACAGCACCATCTTTTTTATCTCAATGTGAGCGATATCCGCAGCTATAGCCGAGAATATATGAAAATGAAACGCAGGAAAAATGCCATTTGTATGTCAAAAAACATGCAAATTCCATCAAGCTAGAGGTGGGCGGGAGGCAAGTGGACAAGTGAAATTTGGGAGTTGGAGGGGGTCTAAGCATTGAGTTTGAAAGACAAAGCTTTTCTGTAACCTCAGCTATAGCCGCAAATAGCCGGCATCTCAAATCAAACTGCATCACATAAACACTGTGTGTTGTGGGGGGAATGTGAGAGGGCAGGGGAGGTGAGAAGGCCACCTTGGGAGTGGGAAGAGCTGACATAGATGAGGAGGATGCTTGGTGAGGGACTGGGGGGGCAAAAAGCATATTTATTTTGGCATATTCCCCAGCTATAAAACTACACATAACCACATCTATCTGTAGTCCATACACAGGAAACAGGCATCCGGGACTCCCATTAGGCATCTGGGATTCCCATCCATGCCGTAACCGGGACCCTGTTTAGCTTCAAAGCAAGGAAGGTGCCAGCCCCCTCATGCCATGTTGCCTAATAAATGAGCACGATTTACAGAACACTTGACCACTGAGTGCAACATGGCCTGAGGTGTCCAGCCCCTTCCTTGCTTTGAAACTAAGCAGGTTCAGACCCAGTTAGTGCATGGATGGGAGCCCTGGATCTCTAGTTTAGTATTGACTACAGAGAGCTGCAGGTATAATAATAACAAAGGGTATTTGTAATTCATAGCCACTGTTGTGTTAAACAAATATATGTATATAGCTTTACATCTACAGTGAGGTTGTTGATGAAATATCACTGCATCAGGGACTCCCATCCATGCAGAAACTGGGACCGGCCCTGCTTTGCTTCAAAGCAAGGAAGGTGCAATCTCCCTTCAGCCATGTTGCCTAATAAATGATCCTGAGTTACAAGAATACTCATAGCAACATTGCCTGAGGGGGTGCCACTTTAGAGCTAAGGCCTGGTTGATCCTGTTTGCAGCACCGTTGGGAGACAGTCCATAGTCCAGAGTCCTGGATGCTGTGTGTTTTCTTAGTTTTAAATATCTCATAACACACTAAGAAAACATATGGCATCCACATAATATTTTTAAATATTGCTACTATTAGTCCTTGGCAGTATTGCATTTTAAAGGTCAAGCTGTCATGAGGCCCACATGAAAGTAGCTTATATCTCTGGTAAAGGAGCTGCAAATACATGGAGAATTGCAAATCCAGGTTGCACATTTGCATTCTGGTATCTGTAGTCTCCCAGTCAATATGGGGGAAATAATGCCGCGATTGTACACTTTTTGCCTAATATAGTTGTACAAGGATTTATATATTTGAATGACACTATGCCATGTGCACTTTTCATTTTTTTTTTATAAAGCAGAGTATTGTTGAAAGAGAGCCATGGGGTAAGGAGGGGAAATGTTGAGAGGACAATTAAGTCGTGAGTATTTGCCCCGGATGTGGCAAGAGAGATTGCAATCCTGCACACTGCTGCAGTTATTTACCACTGATTGTGGCTGCTTTTCAGGGCACAAGTAAATGACATGTGTGGGTGGACTGTGTAACTTTCTTTCAGAGAGCAGACGCAACCCCTTGGATTTTTCTGAGGTTGGCAAGCTTGGTCAAGTATTTGGCTACTGAGATTTTACTCAGGTTGTCATGTCCCAGTGCAGAAACTTACCCACAAGACCACATGCACTTGTCTTATATTGGGAATTTGTTTTCCAGGGAATCTTTTGCTACAGATTGCTGGGTTTAAAAGGTGAGCACCTTTTATACTTTGCCAGCATAGTTATTGGAACATTTCCTCTGTTAGGTTATTTTTCTGGTGTTCTTTACTTTTTTTAAAAAGTCCAATGCTATTTTGTCTTGCACACTTTCTTCTCAGGGGAAGAACAATTGAACTACATTTGTATATTTCACTTTAAAATGTATGTTCACTTACTGTGAAAGCCACGGCTAGCAGTCTGGTAGTGTTCTAAAATATACAGTGGGAACGGCAGTAGGACATGGCCTGTGGTATGGACAAAATCTATGAAATAATAAAACCTTTGAAATTCAAGGAAACAACTTTAGGTTCAGGGATGTTAAGTTGAGAACTTAACACAACAAAACCCCTGAAATTCTGATAAAGCCATGTTAACTTAGTACCCCATGTTGTGCAGCCTATGACCACATTGATGACGTCACAGATGACATAACTGGTGACATCACTAATTACATCACCTAGTTCATCACTGATGGCATCACTGTTGGAATCACTGGAGACATCACTGATGACATCACTGTTTACATGATTTATAATACCACTGATTACATCTGTGATGGCATCAGACATCATAACAATTATGACTTAGCTAATAAAAGCAGGCTTTCATTAACTAAATAAAAATTTAGGCCATGGCCGTTGCCATGGCCAAGACTGTGGAACAGTGCACGGCCAAGTCCATGGCTAGTGGCTGGCTAGTGTTCTACAATATGCAGTGGGCACAGCCAAAGGCTGTAGTCACTGGCCATGGCCGAAGGCCATAGATAGTGGCCCCTTAATGTGTTACAATATACAGTGGGCACGTCCGAACGTGGGGACCACTGCCTAATGCCGAAGGCCGTGGCTAGTGAACAATGAGTGTTGTAAAATATACAATGAGCATGTCCAAAGGCCATGATCACTAGCCATGGCTGAAGGGCATGGCTATGGCCCGTTAATGTTTTCTAATATACAGGGGGGATGGCGAATGGGCATGGCCAAAAGCCTTGGATAAAGGCCATGGCTAGTGGCAACTTAATGTGGTAAAATATACAGTGGGCACAGCCAGAAGGCTGTGGTCACTGACCATGGGCAAGGTCCATGGCTAGTGGCTCCTTAATGTATTAAACTATCCAGTGGGCACAACCAAAGGCTGTGGGCACTGGCTATAGGTGGTTAGTGTTTTGATCTAGTCAGAGACTCTATCAGTGATGTCACAGATTATGTAATTAATGATGTCACCAGTGATGAATAGACAGTTGAGGAAGAGGTGCACTACTGTGTACTTTCACTCGTGAGTATTGTGTGTAATATTTGACTATACTTTAGGAATGATAGGATTTTAAACACACTCTAAATGGTGCAGAAGAGTGTAGTTCCCAGGCCTAAGGAGACTCAAAAATACTACATACAATCAAACTAGCATATTGTTGCCAAGAGGTCACCCAACTGCACTCCTAATGGACATAGAGTCTCTCTGTGCTATTCAAGTGTATACAAGTAATTTGTGTATATATGTGTACTGCTTGCTCACATGTTCTTCAAATAATTAAAATACTGCAAAGTTCTGCAATAAATTCGAATTGCAATGTATTTGTGTTGTTTAATTACGCCCACGTTAGTGTAAAATTGTATATCTATCTGGTTGCTTCCAATGAAACTTTTAGAAGACAGTTCTGCTCTCACTAGTAGGTTCCTCAAAGCTTGGCTATTCCTTTAAGCAAAGGTCAGAGGTTCCGGGAAGAGCCAATTGACATGTGATACAATGATACATTAGACATATTTGTGGATCTTCCTGTGTGTTTATGTTGAACCTTACCATTCCTGCACAGTAGTCCAATCCTTGCCCTATTCCTGAGACATTGTAAGTGTTGTCAGGATTATTATTTAGAAGACATATTTCTCTTTGTTTGTGCTATTGGATGTGCACTTGTGTTTGCGCTAGATAGTTTTGGGGTTGTGCTACTTGATGGAGTAGTAGTTTTGTATAGTTTCTTTGGTGGTACTGTTAGGAGATCTCTTATAAATTCTGTTTGCATTACTTTTCTTTTAACAAGTTTAACTTTTTGAGGAACAGCATACATATCATGATGGGGTTTGTAGAGTGCACATAGTCTGTTGTACTCTACAATGCAAGGAATGTCAGCCTTGACTTTGTTTGCATCAAAATTGACTAGAAATAGTCCTTCGAGTGGACGTAGAAGTGACAATGCTACATAACTCATACCTTCTTTAAAGACTGTGCTGCCATTGCCAATCAATGCATGATCTAGGGTTAGACCTTGTGATTTGTGAATTGTGACTGCATATGCAAGAGACAGAGAGAATTGTTCTCTGCGTACATGCATGTCTTTGAAAAGAATGAATCGTGCTGTTGAGCACCCTATCCTTTTAACTTCTGAAAGTTTGTCAAAGTGGATGTTGATAAACTGAATGTTGCTGTCCTGTGGATAGGTGTGGAAGACAACAACGGTACCAATTGCTCCATTATCTAAACCTTGCTCCACGCCAATGTTACATTACAGAATTATTCTGCAGTTTAAACACAACTTTAACATTTTCTCCAAACCAGCTCTGTTGGAGATATATTTTTCTAAGCTATTCAGTCATGCTACTGCTTGTTGACACATAAATATTAAGCAAAAGGGACTTAGACCCAGGAATATTTTTTTAATAAAATAACTAATGTCTATCTTGTGCTATAGATGTTAGGGCGGAGACAGATAGTGGAAGCCCATTGACTCCTACTGTCATTACCGACACATAGGGAGTGTCATGCCGTGCACTTCCAGTTTGTCTGTGGAGATAATAGACAATATTGGTTGCGTTTCTTTTTTTAACATTGTCTCATTGAAATGCGTACAGCTTGCTAGGGTTGGCATTAAGGACATACACTTTACTTTTTTTGTGCTAATTGTTCCATGACATCAGGAGCAGATGTGTCATGCCTATATAGTTCATGGATGGGTCTACTATTTAAGATAGATTGTACATCTTCAGAAAGAAGACTAGTCCTAATGCTTTTTAAAATGTTAGCATAGGTGAGGTCTGCGGACTTATGCATGTTATGAGTTAGTTTTCTGTATTGGAAATGTTTCCAGAGATTTACATTTCTTATACTGCCAAGTGTGTTGCAGCATTGTTTGTGTCCTAAGGTTTAAATATAGGTTCACCATTCACTGGTGTTAATTGTAGGAGATCTCCAAAAACAATAATGTGTTTTCCTCCAAAGAGTTCTTCATTGTCTGTTTTAAAGACTTCTTGAATTCTAAGGTGAATTAAAGCCAACATTAGGTTGGAAACCATGCTCACCTCATCTATTAGGAACATTTTCATTTGTTTCAGAATTCTGTATAGTTCAGTACCAGCTTCTGTTGATAGTTTGTAGTACTATAATTTGATTTGGTATTCTACTGGAAGGAGCAGTAATCCTCTTATGTTGTAGGCAGATAAACCTGTGGGGACTGTTACAACAGCTGAAAGCTTGTTGTTTTTTAACCTTTGGAGGAATTTGCTGAGGATTTTCATTAAGAATGTGTTGCCTGAACGAGCGTCACCACTTACATAGAGGAGTACAGGTTTATATTTTTGACAGCTACAAGTTGTACTTTCATTCTGCAAACCATGTTCAATTTCTTTAGTCACTTCTAGGAAAATGCTAAATTGCTCATCATTGAGTTGTGATTTGAGCAGTGCCACGTTTTCCTCTGATTGTTCATATTGATACATGGTGTTTTCTACTTCAGTCATGGCTAATTCTGTTTCATTTACTATGAGTGGATCTCTAAGTGGTTCTTGGCTTCCTGTAACAGAAGGTTGACTGCCCTCAGGAGGGTCTTCATTTGGTTGTGCTTGAACTTTTCCTCTTGTTGGTGTTCATTGTCCAAAATGTGTTTGTATTGCTTGCATTGACATTTGTTATACTGCTTTCATTTGCATTGAAAGTAGCTTCAAATGAGTCATGGGTGCCCAATAAATCTTCTTCTTTTTTCCATGGTTTGAAATGTTGAAGTAAGGACATGTAGTAAAGTCCTCTATGTTGAGGAGTTTTACATGATAACTTTATATGATTAATTTAGGCTGTGTTTGGAAAGTTTAACAAGGCTGCCTTCACAGGTTTTGACTATGTATTTTCCTTTTTTTTATCTGGTTTAATTTTATTCTTGTAGGAAACATTTTGGGCTAAGTGGTATAGGCACATGTTTTTCAAAACAGTACTTCTGTTTGGGTAGTATGTGCCTAATAAATTGTTTTTCAAAATGTCCTGGCTATTGGGATCATATTTGGCTATAGTTTCTATATCTTGGTACAATTTCAGCACTCTTTTTCTGAATGCAGCAGGAACAAGGCTTAGCCAGACTATGTTTTCAGATTTGCCATATATGGCTGTGCCTGTTAAACGGTCGGCAGCTTCGTAGCATCCACATTCTCTATGGGGGAGTATTTTTATGCCAAGGCTGTACAATTTTTGTGCTAGTTTTTTATTAGATGATATGTCATCCCAGAGGTCTTTTAGCTCTATTTTCTCAGCTTTGGTTAGGTAGGCTGTGACATATCTTGCAACAGCAGTGGAATTGTCTGCAATGTATTGTATATTATATTAGCATTCCCCAAGAAGGCAATTATTGCATTGTAATCATTGATGTACTTTTAAGCTTCATTTCCTTTAACGCAGTATGTGTTTTTAGGTGATTTGCCTTCCACACTGTGTCTAACAGAAGACATGAATCTGTTTACTCGTCCTTTTTCTGAAACTAGTCTGGGGAAATCAAAGCAGAATTTGGTTTAGTATTTACTTTTGGTATTATATCTGCATCTGCAATATTTGCCACATTTATGTTTTTAGAAGTGTAACATTTGTGTGTGTAGCTCGCTATGTGTGCTTTATGAAGGGATGTCGCTGGTTACATATTTGTGAATAAACTGCAAAATAGTGATGCCATGACCAAATCTAAGAGCATCTTTTAGCCACAAAAGCATGTGGATGTGTGGTTCTCCTCTGGATTGATATTCTTTTCTCCAAAAGAAGTGTCCCACTTCTCTGAGGAGAGGGATTGTTTTATTACAGATGAAGTGCAGCATGCCAATAAAGTGGTGGTGAAAGTATCTTGATACATTTACAGTGTCAAGGGAGCATTGTCCTCTTGGTGTTTTTATGTCTATCCGTTCTTTGTTTTGGTTTGCTATGCATAGGACATTGTGCAAGTCCTCCCATGCATATTCTGCACAACTCAAAGTGACAAACCATGTGGGTGGGCCAAGATTCTGTAGGATACACTGTACATCAGCGAGACATCAGAACCAGTATACTTTTGTACCACACATGTTTGCCAAGAGATTTGTGATACTTGACTACAAAACTTCTTTTGTCTTTTGAAGTGGTTGGGGAGAAGACATGTTTAAAAAATTGGAACCTGTTTTCAATGTGTGTGGAAATCTGTAACATATGGCCTCATTACGAGTAGGGCGCAAAGGGATATCGGGCACCGGTAAGGACACCGGTGCCGGTAATCCCTTTGCGCCCTATTCCCAGTACCCTTAACGGGTCCCTTCCTTAACGCCTGGTTTTACCAGGCGTTAAGGAAGGGACCCGTTAAATGACTTTAGAGCTAATAGCGGTACCGCAATGTGCGGTACCGTTATTAGCACCTTCCCATTGAGCACTGTGGGGGCTCAAATGGGAATGGGAAATGGCTTTTTCAATGGGGACTTACCGGTCCTGCAAAGGTCAGAATAGACTGGTAAATCCCCATTTAACGAGGATGGACTCAGTACCGGTATTGGAGGTAGTCATGGCACTAATAGCGCCATGATTACCTCCAAACTCGAATGAGGCCCATAGAGTTGCTAGTTCACTTTCAAACAAGAGGTGGAATATTTATTCAACACTTTGTCTGAATATGGGGTCTTCAGATTACACTCGTAAAGAGCGGTATTCTTTCATCATATCTTCCCCCTTTTCCTGTAGGAAAGATTAGATGAAAGGCTTGTGCTTCTAGACTTTTTTCTCATATGCTGATTGGAGATACTTTGGCTTGACGCATTTGACATGTTTAGAGTGCATCGTCTATGGTGTCTTTGGAATGTAGTGGGTGAATTGTATACTGGTCTAAAATATTGGATGCTGTAATAGGATCTACAAGTTCAAATTGGCCAGTTGGTGAGGAATCCTGAATTATTTTGGTGGTTCCCCTTAGGTTTTGTTCAATGTTTATTTCTTTGTAGTACTCATTGTTCTCTTTAAGATATTGTAGGGATCCTCTAACTATGTTTAAGTCTACTAGTTGTTGCCATTCACTAGGATAATCAAAGATTGATCTATCGGCCGTTGCACTCCTAGAGTGTCTACATGTTCTCTAAGATCGAATGGCAAATAAACTACTTTGCCACAAATGCCTTTTAGTAATTTAGAAGGAAGACATTTGGCTGTTTTGGGTTGAATGCTTATCATAGCTTGAAATGGGTTTACTGTTTGGATTATAATGCTCTCATGCTAATTAAGCTGTTGGAGAGGTTTTGGAAGTGGGAATATTTCAAAGTTATTAGTGAAATCCCGTGTAAGCATTTGGTTACTATCAAGCTTTGTATTGTTGCATGTGCAAAGTATTGAGGGTTTAGTAATTTTGTATTTGTTTTCTGCTATACAATAGAGAGTTATTTGGAACCATTGGGATTCCTCATAGTCTTTTATTTTGTACGTTGTGTCTACAGATGTGGTGCTCTTTTTATAAAAAGTTCTGTGAGTACACATACATAATTGGTTTGGAACTTCAGCAGATGTGCTTTTAAACTTTGCTATTTCTTTTTTGTACATGTTTATTAGAAGATTGGCATTTGTAAGGTTTTTGCTGCTCTACTCTAAATTTACTGGATTTTCTAAGTGATCTTCACTTCCAAAATATTTACTTTGGATGAACTTTGGTCTTTTTGTTGAAAGAGTTATTTGGCTGTGTCATGTAGGAGAATGTTATTAAAATGTTGCAGTTCAAAAGCAGCAGTTTTAGCATAGTACAGTCTCTGGACAAGATTCCGTATAGTGGAATGGTGTGTTGCTAACATTTTGATGTGGTGGAAGGTGCTTTTGCAAGCATGTCATGAAAATCAGGCTAATGAATGTCCTTGCAGTCCAGTTGGACAGGAGTCCATGGTCAATGGTTTGCAACATTTGAAATGTTCTCTTTTACTTTCACATAGTGGTTGAGGAATTGGCATAAAGATTTGAAGGATTGTTTCCATAAGTTACAAATTGAGGAGCAGGGACGTTGGGGACGGATTCGTTCGGTGGAATGAAGAGTTGTACGTTTGTTGGAGACATTTTTTCAATGAGGGTTTCTTGTGCCATAATGGCATTGTCTACAATTTCATGCCCGTGGCCACTGCTATCTATGGTAATTGGGTTTTTCTACTCTTGTTTATATGCCTCTTAATTGAAACATGGTTCTGTGTGCTTATGTGAATCCAGTACCTGCACACAAATTTGCAAAGGTAGCTATATTGACATTGTGCATGTTTAGAAGTACTTGTAGTTTACTGATTAATTTTGCTAGTGATTTCATTCTAGTTAAAATTAATATAAACAATTTTCTTTTGAGGAGCATTGCACAGTCAATGAGAGCTTCCAGGATTAGTCTTCTGCAGTCATTTTATAAGAGTTGAGTGTAACTTTTCTGCTGTTTTTATAAGATTGTGAAGTACTCTACAGTGGATTTTTTTTGTAAAATACATTTTTTGGAATGCTTAACTGTGGCTATGTTAACATTGGTAGATGTAGTGTGAGTGCTATTAGTTTTATTCTTCTTAATACATTTCTTTTTATTTTTACTTTTTGAAATAGGGGCTATTGTTTTTCACTATTAGCTGGTTCAGTTTTGTTGACTGACTGTATTAGCTGTTATGTTTCAACATTTACTATACATTCTGCAAGAGGTGGATGAGTATTTTGCATGCTTTTAGTTTTATCCCCTCTATTTTTTCATTGTTTTCTTCAGAGTTGCTTTTTAGTAGGCATTCTGTTCTGTCTGTTGGAGAGAAACAACGGAACGTAGGGGTTTGTATTTGCGTGCATTGTGAATGAGTGTGTGTATATCAGGGCAGTCATAAATAGAGGGTTGTTTGATTGTGCAATGGGCTGTTAGTTCTGGTTGGGAAGGTTGTAAGAGTAGTTGTGTGTGTAGATGTGTGAAGGGCTTGGTTCAGTGCATAAAATAGTGTGCTGTGCATGAATAAGTAAGGAAATCACAATGTCTTCACAATACTAGTGGATGTTCAGATGAGTATACAAAGAGTGTACCTGCTGAGGTGCAATGAGTAAGAGTGAAGTAAATGCTGTTGGTTTGGTAAGAATGTTGTAAGCTACTATACAGCTACCCTGCACTGTATGAGTAACAGAAAGAATACTACTGCATGATTGCATTTACTTTGTAGAATGTAAAGAGTAGTTTTCTTCCCGTTGTTATCTTCTAGGAGAAAGGTTGGTGACTTTCAGGAGGCTGTTCTTCACTGCAACTGGGAAAGAAGAAAATTAGTGGGTATGTGTGGTAATGGCAAAGTAATTATAGTACAAGAAGACATTATTTTGCACTTTACGAAGGGTTGTTGAGAAGAAGAGTTAGTAACATTGCACATAATTATGAGTTTGGTTGTAACACAGCTGTTGCTGCAGACGAGTTGCCACCAGATTCCTAATAATTGTTTGGCAGCTAGCTTCCAAGTGTCACTAGGACATTACAGATCATGTTGTCCTGGAAAGGCCAATGTTGGCAAATGTTAGTCTCTATTTGTGTGCAGTTGCATAGCATGGATAGTAATGGGGACATGGGAGCACCAGCAGCGTTGGAAATGGGTCCGGTGGTCCCGTGATAAGTATGCCCTGCTGGGTTGGAGTTTTGAAAGTGTGAGAGTTGTTGTTGCACTATGTGTATTAGACATGGTGCACTGCAAGTCCTAGTATGCAGAAGGAAATTGAGAAGCCAAGAAGCATGTATAGATTAGATAGGAGAATGTTAATTTGTGCAATTTCATTAACTTTCCCACACATGCATGTTTGGTACGTGAGTGCTATTGCAGCATGTTGGAGAAATCGTTTCCATTTTGTTTAATTTATTTATTAAAAATTACACACAGCACTGTTGTAAATGTACACATGCATTTATTTGGTTTCCTTTAAATGGTGCTGAAATGAATAATTTTAAACACATTGGATTTTCTCATTTTTCATTCCATGTACATGCCATGATTTAGTAACATACATCCAGTTTTCGTTTTGAGTGTGCATTGTGGGAGTTTTAAGTGCAGCTTTTTTAGTGGGAGAAGTGGTTTTAAAAGTGACTGAATGAAAGAAGAAGATAACAGTTTGCATATTAGAATGATTGATATGGGCAAGCATGCATGTCTTGGTAATATATTGAAATTTCAAACATGATCTGGCACTTAAACATGCTGTGGAAATGTTTCAAATGTGGTTTTCTTTTGTTTAACAAAAGACAGAGAGTGCTGCTGAAATTGAAAATATGTGTTTTGTAAGTGAGTGCCATTTGATGTCAGGAAGTGAGACAAACAAGAGTATGGGCCTCATTACGACTTTGGAGTTAGCCATGGCGCTATTAGCGCCATGGCTGCCTCCAAAATCGTGTCCGGGTTCCCTGAATTGGGAATTAACGGGCCATTCCAAGTTTGGAGGGCCCGGTAATTCCTCCTTCAGGGAACCTGGACCCGGTCCTTCCCCATTCCCATTTGAGCCCCCACAGGGCTCAATGGGAATGGGGAGGAAGCTAACAACGGGCCCACTCATTATGGGCCCGTTGTTAGCTCCCTGGTTCCCTCGAAGAACCTGCTATGGACGTCTGGATAAACCAGACGTCCACAGCGGGCCCCGCGAGGGAACCTCGTAAAAGTGCGGAGTTGGTTTAATGGTGCCGGCACCATTACCGGCGCCGTTAAACCCATTCCGCACATCTCATAATGAGGCCCTATGATTATTGAGTATGTTAATCCAGGGTAAGTGGAAGGAATCCTGTTGATATGCATTTGTAAAAGAGTTAGAAATGCAATTTTAAAAATATATGCATACCTGTACTTTATGTTGATAGATGCAGATGTGGATGAATCTGGAAGTAGCAATGTTGGAGAGTTTTACAATTGTTTTTGATGCAGGTGCTTGGGCTAACAGGAGACCTATACTCTGAGTGTTGAACAGTACATCTGGAGTGTTGATCTGAGATGACAGAGTTAGATGTTGAGTTATCCGACGTGAATGGTGGAAGGGTGTGTGACTGCTTAACAATAGCCAATGACGAAGTAATGCAAAGATTGAAGTGGAAAGGGAAGAAGGGCTGCCCTGTGCTACATGGTCCGCAGACACCATTGTTGTCCACGGACAGGGCATGCCTTCTCAGGATGTCTGGCATCGAAAAGGGTCTGCGGGGATTAGCCAATCAGGTGTTCCGGTTGTGCTTTATAGGAAGAGAGTGTAATAGTTGTTTCATTGCTGTGTGTAGTGAAGATGGCTGTGGTTGGAGAGATGGAGAGACTCAGTGTGTGGATGGTGGAAGAGGTTTTCATGACTAATCTGCAGAGGTATGCACAGATAAATGGCATTTCTGCCAACCTTGGATTGGAGGGAGTGGAGGCTTTGCGGTGTGGTGTGCCTGGAAATCTGAAAGGTGTGCTTGCACTTTGTCAAGATATGGCTGTTTTAACACTCCAGATGTCCTTGTGGTGCACTGCGGAGGACTGTATTTGGGGTACATTAGTGCAGTAACTTTGCAGAGTGTAGTGAAGGAATTGCTAAAGGCACTAATGCAGCTGTTTCTATGTGAAAAAGTGATATTTTCTCACATACCACCCAGAGCACTATGGAACTACCTCAGTGTCTTCTTCTGAAAGTGTTTTGTGAACAAATGCATATCTTCTTCTTTATGCAGTGTTGGGATGTCATCTTTTGAGAATGATAACATCAATTCTCAGGGTGTGAATTTTTTTGCAGCGGATGGAATGTACTTGTCAACTTTTGGAAATGCAATTTTCCTTTATAATGTAAGGAATGCTTTGAAGAGGTTCCTGTAAGCCTGCAAGAAAAAAAGAAAAAAAAAAACAAGATAAAAGCTAAAGAAAATGATTTAAAAAAAAGTACATTTACCTACCCACCCCCTCGAATTGGACAGTCTATCCAAGTACATTGCGGTGGTCTGCGGACACCAAGTGCCACATCCAGGACTTTTGAGGATGGCAGGCATGGAAATGAGACTGTGGAGACCAGTGGATTGGCCAATAAGGTTTCCTGGGTGTGGTATTCAAAGAAGCAGTGGGGCAGGAGGTCATTTGCTGAGAGGAGTGCAGATTGCTATGGCTGTGGCTTTGTCTTTCAGGAGGCAGAGTGTGTGGTTTTTGGGGGACTCATGGATCCATTGGTTGCATGTACATGTAGAGCAGTGTGAGTGGCTGAACATCTTGGATTTCATCATGTTGATGTGAAGTGGTATTGAGTGCGTAACATGAAATGGGTATCATTGTTCATTGTGGAGGGAATAGTTTGGGCCATGTAACTGGAATTTCAGCGCAGTTTGCAATGAAGGAGACATTTGGGATGGACATGTTCCCGAACTCCTGACTAATTTTTTTTCGCATTGCCCTGAGACAGATGTGACTGTGCTCCAGTTCATTTAGTCCGCAAATGGAGAAAGCGAGGTACAATGTCAAAAGGCTGTTTGTGCATTTTTGAGAGATGTTGGCATAACGTCTTTCGATAATGAAAATATAAAATTTCATAGCACCAATATTTTTCGCTGAGTTGGAGTACATCTTTCTGATGCTGGTACTCAGCTTTTTTTTTTGCAAAATATCCTAAGTGCTTTGCAGCACTGTTTGTAAATATAGCAAGTATTTTTCCATAGGTGTTTCCTACTTTACTTTAAAACTTGAAAACACTTTTAAAACAAAGCATACAAAAAAGTTATTTTCAGAGCCATCACTTTCCCATGCAAAAGAGAGCAATGTTTTTGATGGCACCACCGCCTTTTTTCTTTGGTGTCCGCGCAATACAGCAATTTCTGAGGTATTGCATACTGTGTAGGGGCCTGCACCTTTTGTGTTTTATCATTTTTGGGCTTTTTTACAAAGGAGACAGAAGGGATGGAAGGGAAGGAAGGGAGGGAAGGGGCACCAACCACAGTGACGAAAGGGCAGGTGGAGAGAGGAAGATGTTGGGTGGGCCTTACTTAAGTAGCAGACAGTGTTTCTCGTGCTCCTGGACCGCAGCCTTGAAAGCACTTCAAAACTGCTCCCCCTGTAGACTAGTATGTCACAGTGTATACAGAGCACTGTCACCCTAGAAAGGTAAGGGTCGACTGCATCATGTATGGCATGCGAGGCGTCCGCAGGGATACTCTGCACCACAAGAGTGTCTCTTGTGGTGGCAGGAGCGGATGATGAGGATGTGACAGCGGATGTCAACTTGCTCGCACCTTTTAAAGTTACGACCCTCCGAACTGCTGCCTTGTGATTCAACGTCAGGTGTCACCGCATTGGAGGTGGTCCCATAGCTATACAGACCAGGTTTTCCATGACTGAGTACAATTATGCAAACCTTGTCTGCATGTGCCTTGGGAACCCTCCAAACAGTGGTAAAAAGCCTCCACACCCAAGATTCACACTGATAGCTGGTGACCGGGATTTCCACTACTTCATCACCTTCGTCTTCTTGATCCCCCTCTGCATCACCATGCCTGTTACCCTCTCCAGGCCCTTCATATGGTGGTGGTGGGGCAGCTGCAGTGGCCATGGATGCCATCTTCACACAGACATATATGGGGGAATTTGGGTTTTCTACAGACCGTTCACAAGGATTGAGGTATCATCGTAGTGTTGTTGATTGAAGGAATTTGGCGGGGATAATTGGCTAGGATAGGGGGAAGGGTCACAGGTACAAGTGGGGCAGTGGTATCAAAAATTGTCTTTAATATGACTTTTGACAAATGTAATTAACTGTAAACAATTAGTGTTCAGGTCATCCATTTTTCGGACAGAATTAATAGTTAATTTGCTGCATTTGCAGTTTGGGGCTGTCTCTGGCCATCTCTTTGTTCATTTAGTAGTCATTCGGGGCCACTTTCTTCATTTGCATTATGTATTGTTAAAAAGAAAACAATGTGCATCAATTTACATCAGTTATTTCCTTCACTCATTTCATCATGGGGGAAATGCTCTTCTAACCACTCCAGGGTGCTTGCCATTTCTGTTTAAAGAAAACAATACTGCTATTTCTTACAAGTCATGTACATAAAACAAAGTCTAATGTACAAGGAGAAATATAGTGTACTTACTACTTTTTGAAGGGTTTCTTCTGAGTAGATTGGAGTTGCTTCTGAGTGTGTACGCAAGGTTGCACTGAGGTAATACTGTTAGATGTACAGTTCTCTTTTGTGCTTCGTGCATTTCATTATGTTGTGCAACCTATGATACTGTACTTCTGGTTTCAAAAGTACAGAATTTGTATACATATTTAATTTTTGAATGTGCTTCATATATCTGTTGTAGTTTAAAGTACATGTCTTTGTTCATTGCAGGATATAATAATTTAAGGTAACCCCTGTGCTTTTGGGGAGTGTGAATGCTGCTCGAGGTCCACGGACAATTGCACAGTCCGCAGACGCTGTGGCTATCATTTTGGGGGCTAGGGAGTTCACTATGATGATAGGGACATGTAAAACAATTAAGGTTATCCTGGAAAATCCCATGAAATTCAGTGAAAAATCTTTGTTAAATCAGACAATATGGTTAAGTTGCACTAATAAAAACCTATCAAATTCAGTGGGAAAACCTTGTTAAAGGGACTTTATGGTTACCAGTAAAACTGAAAAACCTCAGGAATTCACCAGTTATGGTAAGCTAAGCAACCATGACTCACGCCACCACTGTACACTGCTAAGACTAACACAAAGGACATCAAAGATGACATCACAAATAAAATTGATGCCATCACTGATGACATCACATATCTGGGCTACTTGGTTTTGATCACTGACAGTCAGAGTATCAAAATTCAAAGGTGCTATATATCTAGACGTTAACCTTGTCATATGTTCTTAAAGTACTTTCCTTTGGGTTTGGTCTCAGCTCATGGTGCACATGCATGGGGCAATAAGCAGGCCTCAAACACACAATTCATTTGTATACATGAAGAAAAACGTTAATGTTATTCAAATAACACATGCGCCTGGAGTGTTAATACAAACCATGCACATGGATAATCAGTTTTCCTCATCATCTCTCGGCCATGCCCCATATACATGAAGTAACTCCCTTTGTGAATTAGAAACCATTAAGACATTCCTACTTAAGCAGCCCTCCAGCAACTTTTCATTTGCACTTTGTGAACATTTTGTATTTGTATTTATTTTATTTGTATAGCGCAGACCAGGCCCGGAGGCTACCGGGCGCATTTCTTAAGGCAATGGTTACATACGTTGCATACAGTGATGATATATCAACAATAAGTAAGGCATAGAAATAGACATGTGTAGGTGGTACATGGAATGTCAAGCAATGCATCCTTACTGATGTTGTTGCAGCACGTTTTAGCAAGAATCTTAGGCATTGGAGGAGGCGAGCCAGCATTTGGCTTTGTGTTTGAAGAGGTTGAAGGAGGGGAGGTTTCTAATAGTCAAGGGGACAGTATTCCACAGTTTGGCTGCCAGGACTGGGAAGCTAGAACCACCGGCTGTTTGGAGCTTGTATCTAGGTATCGATAGGCTCTGATTCAGGGTGGATCTAAGTGATCGAACTGGAGTGTACATCGTGAATCGTGAGGAGAGATACGTGGGGGCCAGATTGTTCAGGCATTTGTAAGTAAGGGCAAGCGATTTTAGTGAGATCCTTTGGGTGACTGACAACCAGTGAAGGTTCTTCCTAGTATCCGAGATGTGTGCTGATCTGGGTATATTGAGGGCTGCCCTGATGGCGTTATTTTGTATAATTTGGAGCTTGTCTAGGTTGCACTGATTAGTGCCCTGGTACAATGCATTGCAATAGTCAAGTTTAGACATGACCAGGGTCCTAGCTAGGGTAGTGCAATTGTGCGAGGAGAGGAGAGGACGACAGGCTGTGATCAACTTGCAGGTATAGGCGGCGGCGGCCGCAACTGCATTGGTTTGTCTGTGAAGGGAGAGGGTGGAGTCAAGGTAGATTCCAAGTGTTTTTGTGTCTTTAGAAACTTTAGTTATGTTTCCATCAATGTTAAAGGAACTAAACATAGGGTTCAGTTTGTTTAGTCTTTGCTGAGTACCTAGGATGAGGAGCTCTGTCTTGTCATCATTAAGACAGAGCTCATGTTGGGCCATCCAAGTTTGAATGACATGGTAAACATCATTCAAGGCTTTTGAGTCTAATATGTAATCACCCGTGATGGGGATGAGTATCTGGGTGTCATCCACATAATTTGTGTAGGTAACACCCAGATAGTCAAGCACATCGAATAATGGTTTAGTGAAAACATTGTAAAGGGTGGGGGAAACACACGATCCTTGGGGGACTCCGCACGGGACTGGTGCAGGGCCAGCCGCAGAGGTGGGCGAGAATACCCTCATCTGTCTGTTATTCAGGAAGGATTGAATCCAGTTTGTGGCCATGTCAGAGAAGTGAGCTGCAGTTTTCAGGTGGTGACAGAGGATTTGGTGATTAACCAGATCAAAGGCAGCAGATAAGTCTAGTAGTAGTAGCAGGGCTAGTTTACCTTTGTCTTTGATATCCTCGATTTGGGTCTTGAGATCGAGGAGGGCTGTCTCCGTACCATGCTTCGGTCTGAAGCCGGATTGTCTCATGCCTAGTAGGTTGTTTGATTCCAGATAGTTCTGTATCTGAAGATAGGCTGCTCTATCTAAGATCTTTAGCAGAAAAGGGACCGTTGTGATGGGTCTATAATTGGTTGGGACCTCCGGGTCTAAGGTAGGTTTTTTTAGTTTTTAGGAGAGGGATAACCCAAGCATCCTTTAGGTTATTGGGGACCACTCCCGATTGAAAGGAGGCATTGATGAAAGAGGTTATAAAAGGAGCGAGGTCATGAGCCGACTCCTTAATGATCAGGGCTGGACAGGTGTCCCCTTGGCAATTTGTGGGTTTTAGATTGCAGATGATTTTTTCAACCTCCAGAACGGTGAGTGGTGTGAAGCTAAACGGCACCGGGGAGTCGAGGGTTGTTATTTTGGGTGGCCTGGTATTGCTAAATAAAGGGGTGTGGAGGGTGTTTTGTTTGGCGTTGATTTTGGCTTGTAAGGTGGATATTTTGTTGAGAAGGGCATTTTGTATGTTGTTGCACCAAGTGCTGTCCTTGTTGCACGTGTCCGGTGCAGGAGAGGGAGATTCTAGCTCTTTGAGGATTTTGAATAATTCCCTGGTGTTCGATTCTGCCTGGCATATTCGTGTGTTGTATGTCTCCTTTTTGGCTTGTAATATGGCCTCCTTGTAATTAAGAGAGGTGATTAGAAGAGAGGCTTTGTTAGCAGCACTGGGATGGCTTTTCCAGAGGGCTTCAGCTTTGCGCTTTTCTTTACGCATCGCGTTGAGCTGCGGGGTGAACCAAGTGTTCAAGTGGGACTGTTGTTTGGCTTTACGGATTTTTAGAGGAGCTAAGCTCTCAATGGCATTGGTCATTAGGCTGTTATAAGTGTCTACTAGGACAGTGGGGTCCTTATCCTCCTGCTGTGCAGCAAGGGTGTTCAAGCAAGGGAGGATAAGAGGAAGCAGTTTCTCCCTGGTGATATCTTTTTTGTTTCTGGTAGGTATAGCGGGGGCTATGGTAGGTATGGGTTGGGGGTTGGTGGCTGGAAGGAGGAAGGTAATAACATGGTGGTCCGACCAGGCGCATGCATCATTAGAGGTGACATTGGTGTTACAGTTAAGGTCGGCTAGCCAGTCGAGCGTTCTTCCTTTGATGTGTGTGGGATCACGAATACGCTGCTGGAAGCCTAGGTTGGAGAGGGTGGTGTCTACTTCAGTAGCCATGTGGTCCTTGGGATCTGAGAGACCTAGGTTAAGGTCACCTAGTAGCAGTATCTGAGAGTTGGGCTTGGTGTTAGTCGACAGGGTGGATGCAACCTCATCTGTGAATGAGCCTAATGGGCCTGGAGGTCTGTATATAAGGTGGAGTGTTGCTGTATTGGTAGGAGAGAGTGATAGTTTCACTGAGAGAGATTCTGCAGAACTAAATTGTATGAGGGGAGCAGCTCTCATAGCGATTTTGTTGCTGTGAATAAAGGCGACTCCGCCTCCTTTCGACAAGTTGGAGTGGCGGTCGTTTCTGATGATGGTATAACCCTTGGGTAGGGATAGAGTGAGGAGAGGACCAGAGGCGTCATGTAGCCAGGTTTCGGTAATAGCTAGGAAGTCAAGGTTCTGGACGGTGATAAGGTCAGCGATGTCAAGGGCGTGTGCTGTGAGGGATCTAGCATTGATAAGGGCTCCCTTAAGTGCTGCGATAGGTAGGGTGGATGGTGGAGGGCTAGGCGTTGCTGTAGGGATGGGTAGTGGAAGGGCGGTGCGATTGTGCACAATACAAGGTGGTCTAGGCAGTCTAGTTCTAAGTCTGCTATTCCTTTGCTGTACAGTACATGGGATGTTTGGGGTGGGTTTGGTAGCAAAGTGCTTGAGCCAGAGGGCTGGGTCGTTGAGGTAAGGGTTCGATATAGGCACAGGTTGGTAGAGCATGATTGATGGGCGAATAAGTAAGATCTTAGTTTTTCTTGTGCGGTGGCTATCGGCAGTGCAGGCTGATAGTCCTAGGAGGACTATACATATAAGGATAATGCTGGCAAAGGTTCTTGGCTGCATGTCGCAACTTGAATTTCTCAGTGTGCAGAGGATATATCTATAAGGGTTCAGTGCAAGTAGTGTAACTCAGGACAATAGGCACAGTCCAGGGACATCTATATGCGAAATGGCACAGTTAGGCAGCTAGCAACAGTGCAGATCAGGTAAGTAGGCGCAGTACAAGAATAACTGACTGCGAGATGGCACAATTAGGCAGCTAACAGCAGTGCAAAAGAGGTAAGTAGGCACAGTACAAGAGTAACTGAACAGATGCAAGTGGATCTTGGCCGCGTGATCTAAGCCCCACCCGCATGTCAATCACTGCTAATCTTTTAACGCTTTCTTTGTTTGTTGCCGTTTTTTCCTGTATAAACTGGGTTCTTTCAAGACTGGGAGCTTTTGCCTGCTGTGTTATCTTAAATCTGGATGCCTTTCTACTACTGTGATCGCTTAATTCTGGGTACATTTTCCCAGATGTGTTCTGTAAAATTTAGGTGCATCTTCCCTGCGGTGTTCTCTTAAACCTAGTTGCACCCTCCCTCTCTGGTACCTTGATATATCTGGGTAACCCTCCATTGCAAATATAAATGCTTAATGAAGCCATTGTATCGCATAGTGGTTACAAGCAGATATCCTTGACAACATGCTTATTATACTGCTTTGGTTAGGGTTTCTAGAACATGGGAGATATGTAGTCAGACTATAAAGGTAACCTGTCTATTGCATTCAGAGAATACTATTAGCCTAGTTTCTATGGTAGCCAGTCTGTCATTCTGATAAAGTGTTCTACTTCGCATCTATTGCAGCTGGTAGACTAGTAGGGTAAGCTGTCCATAGCTGGCCTTTTCTCCCCACACAGAAGATTTGATGACACAGCGACATTGAGGATAAGCTCCATCTGAGCTTAAAGTATGTGCAAACGCACCACTTTGGTGGACATCTGCTACAGACCATCCACCCACCTGCTCTAGAATGCCGCTACGACTATGTCAAATTCTGTCTAGCTGGTCACATAATGGTTTCGCACTGAAACACCAGACTTGCCTCAACACCTTTGCCATAATCATACAGAGACAACCTATGATAAAATGTGTCCTAGCTCAACAAACATCGAATTCCTGCACTACCTCTCTGTCATGACCTCTCGCAGCAACCCACACACATGCCTGACCTCTTGGTTGCTTACTGGAGCCTGCCTCTCAAGTCCTAATCTTGGCCAAATGGACACAATCATCTTAAGCCTCTTCTTAAACCTTTCCCATACCTGAACTTCAGTCCCAAGGGTGTTCCAACCACAAAGCACATTGAGGCCATACAAATGGGGAAATGGTGCTATATAAATGCCGACTACAATTCAACTACAATAAAAGTAGGCCTCCAACCTCGTTTCCTTTGCAGTTGGTGAGCAGGTCCAAGTGGATCTTGCTCACATGACCTAACCCTCACACACCTGTCAATCACTGCACATCTTTTGGCACCTTCTTTGGTTCCCACCCTTTCTCCCTGCATAAGCAGCCCTGCAGCCTCGTTGTTTTTGCAGATGTTGAGCAGATGCAGGTGGCTCTTAGTCATCGGACAGAAGCGTCACCCACCTGTCAATCACTGATAATATTTGGCACCTTCTTGGTTTGCTGCCCTTTTTCTTCACTTAAGCAACCCTCTAGCCTCTTTTCCTTTACAGTTGGTGAGGAGTTGCAAGTAGATCTTGGTCACATGGCCTAAGCCCCACCCACCTTCTTAGTCCTGACTCTTTCTTTCCCTTCTTAATTCTTAGATCAAGGGTGTCTCTCTCCTGGACATCCAAAGTGAATGGCAGATGAGGAAAAGGGAAATTCCTGTGTGGAACTGTTCAGACCAGAAGGACCAGGACCAGAACACCTGCTCCACTAAAATCAGGTAAGCGCCATACAATATGTGTTTCAATGCTTTCTCACAACACCCCATCCCTACAGTCAACACTCATCGCCAACCACAATGCTCTATAGCATCATGGACACTGTAAAGCAGCAGCCTCACCATAGACCCCATCAGCAGTCCATTACCCACCGCCATAAGAAAATTGATGCTTGCCAATATCTGCTCAGCAATCAACCAGGCAGCAGATTTCGTCAGAGTCATCACCACACATGACTTGGATGTGACCTGCATTACAGAGACCTGGATGAAATCTACCTCCACCCACATCCTAGATGTCCTCATCTCCCTAGGCTACAGAATTAAACAGCGAAAGCATCCGAACAAGATCGGCAGAGGCCTCTCCATTATTCACAAGGCATCATGGGCATGCATTCAACTGGACGTCACCACCTTTGGCTCTTTCAAAAGCCTTTGCTGACACGTCCAACTCTCCCCAACAGTCACTTTTCAGCTCATCAACAGAGCTCCCAACCCCAACAATTCATTTATCAAAGATTTCACGGACTTAGTCACCACCATGTCTCTCATGCATGTCCACTACATCTTCCTCTGCAACTTTAACATCCCTAGAAACCAGCAACCGAGTCAATGAAGGAAGATCTTCAATGTTTAGTCGACACTTTGAACCTCACCCAGCACACAAAAGACCCTACTCACAGGAAATGTAATATCCTCAATGTCATCCTCACCACCCTGCGCACCCTGCATCACAGCTCTCAATCCCACTTGACTGGTCAGACCATCTGCCAATCCCCTTTGAAATTAGTCACAAACACCTGTCAGCAAACCTATTGGAAACACAGTAAGCAAATCTTCAGATCACTCAAGACCTTCTCAGTGGAGGGTGTTTCAGAAGACATCACCAAACCCCATCAAGCATGGGCTGATCTAACTCTGGTGAACCTGCAATAAGAGTCGCTTTTCCAAGAACTCTATGCCATCCTCACAACAAACATCAACTGCCAGGCACCATGAAACAATTCACCCTCAAGCCTAATCCTTCTGCATCTTGGTACACTAAAGAACTCATCTTTGACAAATAAAACATAAGAACTGTAAAGACTTGACTAAATTCCTGCAGCACATCCAACCTTGTCAAGCTCATGGAACTCTGTGTTACAAGCAGATGACTGGTCACCACTGCCCAGGTCAATCACTAGCAAAATACCATAACCAAGACCAAAAATGAAAGTAGAGCCCTCTTCAAAGCAATCCAGCACTGCATCAAGCTGCTACCCAACCCACTGAAACAGCGCTCCATCAGAAAATCCACCGCCATCAACTCTTTCTTCATAAACAAGATCAGCATGTCCCGCCAACACATATACACCAACACCACACCTGATAGCACATTACATATCCCAAAATGCAAACAAAAACCTGGTAAACTTTCAGACACTTATGGAAGACCTCACTGCCACACCAGCATCCCACACGGCCACATCAAATGTGGATGCCAAACTCCCTGCCTCCATCCTCAAGACCCTTCCAACTGAAGCAGTCCTGCCTTACCTGGCAATCGTCAACAGCTCCCTATCTCAAGTTACCTTCACCTCTACCCTCAAGCCGGACACATCTTCCCGCATCTCAAGAAACCAACACTGGACCCTGATGACCTCAGCAACGAGCACCATGTCATCCATCTTCCCTGTCTAGGTAAGATCCTTGAGAAAGCAGTAACCACTCAAGTCCATCAACACATCAAAGCCAATAACCTCCTTCAGTCCTACCAATCTGATATAAGACCCAGATGCATCTCAGAAACGACTATCTACAAGGTGATTGGCAATGCCCTTAAAATCCTCAATCATGGTTATCCTTGCTTCCTGGTTCTCCTTGATCTCATAATAGCATTCGACACAGTAGACCACCAGACACTCAGCAACAATTTACATTGCCGCATCGGTGTCAGCAAGATCGGCATCTGTTGTTTCAAATCATTCCTTGTTAATCACCACCAGTTCATACAAATGGATTACTCCAGATCGCTAACTGAACCCATCACCTGTGGAGTCCTGCAAAGATCCATCCTCTCCCGCATGATCTTCAATCTTTACATGGTACCCCTCTGAACACTTCCTGCTCGACACAACATCCACATCCACCAATATGCAAATGACACACAGCTCTAACTCAAGATATCCTCCATTGAAGACATCGACAGGCTCAAGCACTGCCTCACATTGACCCAGTCATGAATGTTCAGTGCTTTCCTGATGTGCCACCGCTCCAAGACTGAATTCCTGCTGCTGACTGACAAAACCGAACATTCTGACATCCAGACTTGGCTCTCTGCTATGAAAATCGTAACACTCCAGCTGGCCATCTGCACCAAGTCCCTTGGGTTTTACATCTACAGACATCTCTCCTTCAAACAGCGCTTATCAAGAAAGACACAAATGGCTTGGTATCAACTTTTTCTCCTGCGGAAAATCAAGTCCTTCATTCCAGAAAACAACTTCAGTTCTGCTATTCAAGCCATGGTCCTCTACTAACTGAATGGTGGGAATGCCCTTTTGGAAGGCCTTATGGCAACTTCACTGGTAACCAGGATAGGTGTCCTGCAGGCTGCAGCATTTCTCATCAAAGGACTTATCAAATTAAACCACATCACCAGATGCTAATTTAATTGCACTTGCTCCTTATGCAAGCCAGTATCATCTTCAAATCCTTCTCTAGCATCTACAAGACCATCATCTTGAAGTCCCCAAGCTATCTCACTGAGAAACGTATCATCTCCGGAGGCCAGTGACACTCCAGAAGTGAGGACATGTGCAGACTTGACTTTTGCTGATGCGGGACGGAAAGGACCAGAAGACCGGCTTCTCTGTCTATGCCCCAAGACTCTGGAACCTCCTCCCCATCAACATCAGACCCGCCCCCTTTCTCCCACAGTTCCAGAGGAGCTCTAGATACTCCTCTTCAATTAATGGCTTCACCCTAATACATTGGTCCTCTGAGACTCGGTGATCTGCTCCCCACTATTTCCTTCCCTTGATTGCTTGTAGATTCCTTGCTACCAAACTGCCCGCCATCCCCCTCCAATGTTAGCTGCCACCTCCCTTGTTTCTCTGTTTAACTAACCAGGTTCCTACTCCTAACAATTGTAGAGCATTCCATTGCTGCCTGGAGCCAGGTCCACAATCAATATATACTCTAATAATAATTTTAAAAAATGTGGCATGAATTCTGCATTATAGAAGTTGCATTGCAGGCCCTTCTGTAATATCAAATAGCTCCCCCTGCAGCACAAATGGAACAAAGTGCAATTTGCAAAAGGGGGTTGCTAATACAGCCCTTCGTGTCCAAGCATGATTAAAACTACCTAGGTGATCCACCATTGTCATGCATATAATGTATGCCCATCCAGATCTTAGTGCTTGCATAATGAGGAATGCCATAAACATTACTGCAAATGGTTAATTTTCTGTGTAATGTCTAACATGTCCCATCCCTTTTTATTCTTCTCCAGTCCGTCTTTCTCAAATTAATAAAGTACTGAATAATAAACTAACTAACTTAATAAAGTACCGTAGTAAGGCCATGAGTATGCAGTCTTCTACTTTTGCATGCATCAGTGTTCTGAATGGATTACAGTCCTGTGTCCAAATGAAATTCTGTGTCTCTAAATTTCTTGCCCTGCTTTCTGACATTTACATCAGTTGCAAGTGGATTCAATGGAAGCCTTGACCTTTTTACCTTAATTTTGATATGCATCTTTGATTCTAATTAGAAGTTGTGACCACGCTGTAGAGCTTGCACCATGCTCTGTACATTTGGGGGATTCCTACCAGGATTAATTATTTGAAGAGATGATAACTCCATGTCTTGCTTGGAAAGGAAGGAGCTTGGAAATGAAGGAACACCTTTGTTTTTCTGAGAAAGGGTCATGTATTGAATATTAGTACCCAGCAAGAGTGAACCAGAAAGTAAAACACATTCTGATTGGCACTCGCCGGGTCGTTACCTGGCTGGGAATCCCTCTGCGGGATTCCATGGCCATTGTTCCCGGTGGGGGGGGCATGGCAGCCCCTTAGCCAATGAGGAGGCTCGAATCGGGGCTATCCCCGCTTCCGGCCACCACACGGCTGAGAAGCTGCCATCGCTCTCCACCGGGGACTCAGGCATGTATTTTTTCCCTTCCTCACCCCTCCCCACCCCCCCCCACCCTCCCAACCCATTTACCTTCTGATGTCTTCTTTCCAGTAGCGAATGCGCTGGGAACACTTCTGTTCCCATCGCATCAGCTCCCTAAGGTCACCATGGAAAGGGAAAATGGACTCCGTTTTCCCTTTCCTGGTGGCCATTTTCTTTATAATTTTTTTTTGTTCTGTCCCGAAACGTTGCAGCGTTTTGGGGCAGAAAAAAATGCTTTTAGTACCCCGGTCTTGCAGGCCGGGGTACCTAATAGCAATATGCACCGCACGGCAGGGGCATTACCAAGTCCAGTAATGCCCCAGGGCCCTCGTTAACTATGGGCCCAGGGCATTACCGGACTGGTTATGCCCCTGGCGCGCAGGACATATTGCTTAAGTAGTGCCTGTGTAATAACTTTCTTGTTTGAGGGGACGCCTATGTCTGAATGGTCTAGAAATGTTCTTCTCAAGGATCATGAAACATTTCTCTTTTTTCAATATGTGGGCGTGGTAGAGTGTAGTGTGCTACAGCTCCCAAGCGTCTTTCCTGCTCACCAGTAAATGGGAAGGTTTAATATTAGAATATTAGTCGTAGGCGATGATAGGGAAGAATCAGTTGTGCTTACCTTGTCATTATGAGGTGATTTCAGATCGTTCCTGTCTATGGTTAGGAATTCTGACTGATTAAAACAAACATTTTGCGTTTGAACATTTCATCTCTGTGAACATACTTTTGTGGTCATCTGCCCACTTTGTTATGCACATTCATTTGCCAAGGGGCAAGACAACCTACACTGGAGGCCATGCTTACTTTCAGGATTGGTTGAATTCAATATTTTAAGCCTTGCGCATCATCACTGGGGTTCTTAATATAGTAGTCCTGTTAGTTCAAATAATTCTGTTGACAGAGCATGTAGAAACAGCTGAGAAACAAGGTAATTTGAAGATTATTAAAACAATTTAGAGGCCTTATCAACATGAATGATACTTTCCACCCTGTCCAAAATAAGAATGATTGAGGTGAGTGAACGCTGCCTGAGTTAACAGACATGCTATTTGTGTTGACGCCGGCACGGGAAACTCACACAAAAGTATAAAAGAATGGAGATCCACCATGGAAAGGGGGTGAGTCATATGCACATGGTACCTTTGTGACAAAGACTATGCGCTCCAAGTTGTAGTAATTATCGCGGACCATACATGCCATGGGGCCACTCTAATACCCACCCTTCTACTGACAGATATGATGATCCGTTTCGATCAAGGGATAAATGTGGGGACCTATGAAAAATGAAGAGAAGTGAAGATAAGGCACCCGCATACAGGAAAGGGGGACGTTTTTTATGATACGCGAGATATGGGTATGAAACTGTCAACAGAGCACATCCTGTTCAGAGTTTTTCGAGTCTATAATCAGAGTATGAAATGGAAGAAGAGAAGAAGAACACCATTTGTTCTTCTTCTACTTCACCTGCATATGCGGCCCCATATGATGGGCATAGTAGAAGACATGGCAGTTGCCTTTTTGGAATCCGCTGAGTACCCAGAGGATTTTCAGTCCTGAAGAAGGCAGTGGTTTGTTCAATTCAACTGAAACTGGTCGATGTTTTGACATGGGGGAATAGCACCCATGCTTGTGTTTACATTCAGGGAAACTACAGGACATTCTTGGAAGTTTCCTTTCTTTTAACGTCAGCAGAAGGATTGCGCTGCAAGCACTGACCAGTACATTTAATAAGCCAAATACAGTGGTCTTTTGCCTTTTAATGCTTGGTGCGTAGGTATGTGTATATTAAAGTGTCAGGGCATACATCCAGGCACCATTTTTTGATTTTTCCCAAAAAAATAAAAGTAGGCCTATCTATGCAATAGTGCTAGAAAGTGGATCAGGGACAGTGTTCTCTCACCTTCTTTTCCTTAGCTTGGCAGGCCGTCACTGCATACAAGGAGCAGGTGGCATTTGAGAAGTACAGTTGAGCTCTTTTTATGGATGAGGCAGTCTCTAATGTTCTAGCACAGAGTGGATGAAAACAAATGATGTTCTCTCTTCATTGTGTATAGTTCTGGGGTACCACAGAGAATCGCCATACCCTATTAGACCCCTTGTGTAAAGAAGTCCTGTCGTTGAACCAGCATTTAGGCAAGAGGGACTTACAACTCCTTTGGCCTGATTCACAGAACATTTTCCAATGGGATTGCGCCATTATGAAACTCTTTTGTAAATCAGGCCCCTTCTGTCACTATGATTTATTTTCGAGAAGGTGTGAACACTGCATTATTCAAGGAAGTTAATCTTTATTGTAAGAACGTTTTGAACGTGTGATGGATCTGTAATGGGAGCCATTTGAAACATTGAAAAAGACATGTACTTGTTGGTAAGCTTTTGTCAACCATCATGAAGAGAAGGACAATTGCAGTTCAGGATTTATTTTGTTTTGAACAACAAAATCTGACCCCCTTTGGCTAAGTAGGCAGTCAGGAAATACCCAACACTTAGCTGGTCATGTGGGTGCAGACAATGATGCTGTTGAGTGCATTCGTGAGGGTGAGCCAGGATAATTGAAAGGAAAGAACTATGCACTGACTACAGTTAGGTTATGATTGTGTAATGGCACAAACCTAGCTTGGAAGAAGCCGAGCACTGTTAAGGAGACAGTGTACGAATAGATAATATATTCGATTTTGGCATTTCTTAATAATTTTCTATTCAGATGTTGGTTGAAAATTAGGGACTCATCTTTTTTGAACTTCAGGAGATATAGGACACATCTGATATGAGACTGGTTTCTTTTCCAAATTGTACTAGGTCTCATCATCACCTATTTGATATCACCAGCATTTTCCACTTCCCCCTAATGTCATTGCCCAAATGCCACTTCGCACCACCCACCAGTAGACATTGCTCACAAAGGCTGTGCAAAGGCTTTTTGGGGTCCTATTCCACTTTACATGGGGGTAACCGTATTTCCCTATGTTCCTCAATCCCATGACACCCCTGATAGATAACACACAGCATGTTCATATACATTTTATTTGTGTTGCTTCTCAAAAGGGGGGGGGGCTGAAACACTGCAGGGGCAGAGTGTTTCAGGGAGAACCCTTCAAAAGCTAAAAAATAAAACAGTCATCGGTTACCATCTAACCCCACTACCCAAACAACCTTTCCCTTGACATCTATTCTCCCCTTGCAGGTAATGAGTGTCAAGCTATGTGATGAAATGACTAATGCTCTGCCGGAGTACAGGGATGAGTAATGGCTAACCTACCTACTGTGCGTCATACTACTACATACCAACAGTGATCCCAATCATACAGGTGAAACAGACACAGTCAAGACATGTACGTCCTTCATTTTTTGCGCTAACCTTGATGGAGAGCATGTTATATTCCTATGAGAGGTGTGAATGTGATAACAGTAGCACACCAAATGGCAATTTACAAAGACTCCAAAATACAAAAAAGGTTTTTATGAAAACATATGTTTTAACTAAACAATCCAATATGCAATTTCTTACTAGAAAAACTCTAACAACACCCCCACTGTATCAGCACTCTTGGTACTGAAGCAGGAGCTAATGGAAATAAATTGCAACAATGTCAATGAGAAAGAGGATATGTCTTTTATTAAAAGGTGCAAATGGGGGTTTACTAGCCATAATGATCCCATAAGGTGAACGAGGGGGCCGGGGCCTCTCAACATTTCTTTATTCTGTGTTGTACTCGGATTCTTTCTGCTGTTCTTGTGGGTTGATCTGGATCTGATTGCAGCAAGTCATGATGATTCAGGCAGCGAGTCAGCATCGAGTCGAGTTCGACTTGGGTCTTGGTGCGGTTCACTGTGGCATTAAAACAGTGCAGTTTGAGGATCCCACAATGGTCAGTTTGACAGTTGTCTGGGGTTGATGTCCATTTGCTGGTAGATTGGTGAGTTGTTTGAGACACAGTGGTTCACAGGCCTCCACAATGGCAAGCTGGTGTTCGAGCCGAACAGGTGACATGCTCTGCTGTTGTGATGTGGCTTCCAACCGGTTTTATGGATGCATGCAGTGGTTTGATGATTGGTGAGAGTGCCAAGAGCAGCACCAACAAAGGGTACTGTCTCATTCAAAGGCTCCAAATATGTTTGCATTTTGTTCACAGATGCATTGGAGCATTGAAACTGGAGACCAGGTGGCTCTGGGCTTCATAGAGCATTTTGAGTCCCAACACCAGGGCTCTATGACCTGGTGAGTCAATTTCCTCTTTACTTTCAGTCCAGGGAACTGTAGCTGGTGCCTACAGAGTTGTCATCACCTCCAATGATGAGACTGGTAGCAGTGGAGCTTTCAGATATCAGGTGGTGGTAAGTCACCCTCTATGTGCCCTGGGGATGGTTAGGGGGCAAAGCTATCCCTTTTCTTAGAAGTACTCTATTGTCACCTCACAACTTGTGGACTTTGTAATGGACTGCATTTGCAATAGAGGTCCAAAGAATGTGTCTGTCTTTCGAAAAAGTCCAAGATGAATCAAAGAAACAATGGTAGACTCCTTCTTCAAATTGAATGGACAAAAGCAAGCTTGCTTTAAGCAATCAAATCACTGCTACAGTGACAAGTAACCTTGTCCTTCTTCAATCATACCCAAAGTGTTCTTCTGTGCCAGAGGAATAGGGTCAGCAAGGAGAGAAGCCCACATATAACCTAGATGGAGGAAGCCTTCCTCAAGTCCCTGTACCCTCTTTAGTTACACTAATTCCACCCCCTTCTAAAGCCTGTAGTTTCAAATACCCTTCGGTGTGAAGACCCATTGGTGTGACGCGCCCCTTTTTTTAATTTCCGGGGCCCCTTTGAAGCACAGTTCCCATGGGATCTACTGTTGAGGACTCCTGAGCTGAATGGGAACTGTTACCTCCACAGGAATCAAATGTGACCTGACACACTGCATTGTGCCTCAGTTGCTGAAGTGGAGACCGGCAGAGTAGCCATGAATCCACACAGTCCTCCCTGCACGGACTTGGGGCTCACATTGCTGACAATATATGATGCCAAATTGGTGTGGCTTAAACATGTCTTTCACCATACCAAAACCAGGTATAACCCTGGCATCAGATGGACCGATTCACAATGATCATGTTTTGCATTTGAGGTGCAGAGGTTAAATGCAGTCTCTGTCTGCAGTGACTTTTGTGTCACATCAGTTGTCAAGAAGGCACATTTAAAGTTTGACCCTGCCTGTGCCACAGGAGAGCAAGTGCTGCATACGCCAGAACACTGATGCAGCAGGGCATATGTGTTCACTATGCTTTTGATATGGAGCTTCTTGAAAAATGGGGTCTGATTAGCAGACCACCCTTTCTTAGAAGGATTTTCCACATCATTTTGTTAGATAATAAAAATAAAAAATAGATTGGGCTACTTCACCCTTACTAGATAGCAATCATTCTCAGTCTCAACGTTCCTCCCCATGTGAATTGAGATGACTTGGCCATGTTTGCACCCAAGTGCATCCTGCTTGAGGCCTCTCAGAAGAGTAATTTTCCCCAAGGCGGGGTTTCCTGTCCTGCCAATTTTGTGGGTGTTACAAAAAACATGTCCAGAAGACTAAACATGGTTTCAAAGGACATGGGGATAAAAGGAGAATGCATCTTTGCTGTTTTATCAGTTTTTCGACTTTTTTCTCAAGTTAACTGCAACTAGTCATTGATATGGAGACTTGGGACAGTATTTGTCCAAGTGTTGCAGCGACAATATAATGCAGTGCAGGCTGTCCCAACCGGTAATGGTGCCTCAGCCTCTGTTAAGGGCCTGTGCAGGGGGCAGGTAATAGCAAGGTAAGGGCATTGCCATTATTGGCTTGTATGTCCTGCCCTGTCAACTGTTATCACCTATAAAATACACTGGTGTGCAAAGAAATGCTGGCACCAATGATGACAAGAAACATTATTTTCCAGAGTTTTCACAATCATTGCAACAGGACCATGCTTGTCATTTTTCAGATATCCAAAGAAGATTAAAAAGGGACTAGAATGACGCAGGAATATCAGTGAAGAAAACATGGGATTTTATTAATTTTATATTGCCTCTTTCTTAATACTCTGAGCCAATATTGAATGGAAAAGAGAAAGAGCAGCCAATAGCTTGCTGTGAAAGCGGACTTACACAGGTTAAGATAGCCCACCTTCTGAGCATCCTCATTGGGTGTCACATCTGTTGCTGGTACTAATGCACACCTTGGGAGCTTTCACAGCAAGCTGTGGCCCACTAGTCCTTGAATTTGTGCTCAGTAAACTGAGTAACTTCACAAAAGATTTGTGTTCTTTACTGTTGGCTTGGTGGGGAAAGTATTTGAAAAAGCAACAGCACAACATTCATCAACAGTTTAACCTAGCACATGTGATTGCAAACATCACATAAGCTGGTCTCATTTTGTTAACTCATCTGAACTGATCTAGGATTATTTGTTTGGACTGTATGGCATGGTGTAGCATTGAAATGACTAAGGAGTCATGACAGGTGGGTTTGTTTTGAATTGTACAAAGTAGATAGCCATCCTATGTTTCGCTTTATTGACATTTTCACATTTAGTTTATATATTAGGCATTAGAGTTGCATGCATTTCTGAATTAAAGCTGCAGTTCAATATTTCTTTATTCAAAAGTATGGCTAATATTTTTTTGTTGTGACTATAAAGAAAAATAAATCAATATTTTATAGCATGAGCGCATCGATGTATTCACATTTTGAATGTTCTAACATCCATCACTGCTAGACAAGAATTAGTCTTTGGCACGAGGAATTGGCTGTCTCACAGAGGGCTCCTTATAAATCAAGAATAAATAAATACCTCCAAGCATATGCCTGATCATAAGAGCTGAGTAATAGCACGTCGTGACTCGGTGCTGGGAATTCACACATTATCTCAATAACACCTTTGCAATAGCTATCACTGGGGACTTGCATTCCCAAAAGAATTTACCAGGAAGAACTGCCAAGAAAACCCCTGCAAAACCAAAGAGACACTGCATAATCGTAAGTGGCCATCTGGCCCAGATCCTGTCTGAGCATTTTCTAAACATGGGGTTTTTATGACTGGGAGCACCTGTCTTATGTGCCCTTCAATCACTGTTCTTTAGGTTTACATGGGGTGACCGTTGGGTTTAGATATGTCCCACAAGCAAAAGATGCAGCAACATAAATCACGGCATTGCCGTTTACAGTGGTGCTTGGCTTCTGCAAAGGCCTCCAGAGCAGGTCCCTGACTTTGCAGGTTTGTTTAAATCTTCCAACATGTCTACAGTACTTTATTTAATGGATTCTATGTCATGTTAATGGCTGTTGGATCTTCCAAGCCCTGCCAGTAGTAGGGAGAGATACCTTTCATCAAGCATTTAAAGTGACAGGTGGCCTCACCCCTTTACCATGTGCCTGAGCCTCTATTCATTTGATTGAACCCCTATAAATGTAATGCCCCTCACAAAATGTTATATTAATTTTAAATAAACATGACAAGAACCCTGCTGTAGTGTATATAACATTTGATAGAGATGTATATGAATCCCTATACATTTAATTGAACCCTGGCAAATTTGATGAGCCCTCACAAATTGTATACACATTTTATATGAATTTGATAAGAATTCCAATGAGTTTGATATAAAAACTGGTTATAGATTCACCTGAGCCACTAAAAATGTAATTGACCCCCAATACATGTGATGATACCCAATTTCATTTACATAAATTCGATATCAATTTGATTGAAACCCAATACTTTCAATGACCCCAAAATAGTTTTGTATACATTTTATATACATTTAATTGAACTTCAATAAATGTGAGGACCCCCAAATAAATGTTATGTATATTTTAAAAGAATTTTATAGACATTTGATAATAACCCTAATGGATTTGATATAAATATGTATATCTCTATGGGCGGCTCTAAGGCTATGATGCTATTAGGGGTGGTGTCTCACAATACATACACGTCACTGTAATTGTAGGCCTTGAAAACACATGCACTCTTCAGAGTCTAGGGGATAGCCAGTGTGGTGTCAAGAAAACTGTAATTAGGAACAGCTACAGTTACGGTGAGGAGAAAACAGCCTCCGGCAGCCCCAGAGATCCCAAAAATAGTTATTTACCTTATTGCCTTAGGAGAAGATACAACATTCTTCATGCATTCGACAACTCACAGCGTTTGATGGAGGACTGTGAAGTCAGCTTCCTCTCATCACCACTGTCATGAGGCGGTCTGTTGGGGATATCATTCAAAGGACTCAGGCAAGTGCAGCCAAAGATATGGCTATTTTACAAATGGCGAGCATCCGATGGGCCTAGTATGCCTGTTATCATGTTTAGATATGCAACATGGTGAAATGGAGTCGTAAGCCAATGGGTACAAGTCCATGATCATGCAGAATGATGGAGTTGGGATGGGGTAGAGTGCTCCCGACCCCCTGAACATTTGAGTAATACAGAGGACATGGAGCGTCGATATCAGACATCAAGGCAGCCGGTGGGTATATTTTTAAAGCAAATGTTTCTATCTTTATGGGGTGTGACGGATAACTCAGAGTTAAAACATCATTTCTGTCTTTGTCTACAGCCTCCAGCTGATAAAAAGGTAGGCAATAAGGAGAGCCAAGCTGTTGCATCTACGGTCAGTATTTACTGTGTTTGCTGCTCCAATCAGATTTAAAACCCAGGGAATCTCAGTAAAGACTTTGTAAGCAATGTCTCTCGATATTGAGGACCGATAGTGTTAAAGACGATTTGGTCACAACAGTTGTGACCCCGGCTGATATCCAGGCAATTCAATAGTTCACAGCCATAGTGTGTCAAACCTGTTTAAAACAACACTTTCGCAAATGGTGCGCCAGGCATAAAATTGACGATACGCATCAAGTGGCATATCAATGCTTGGAGATATCCTCTACAGATAAATCATTACGTAAAACATGCTATATGTTGAGCCCTAAATATCTTGCAAGAATGATGTTTCCAATACAGCCAACAACCCTGCTAAGGCTAGGGAAAGGGGGGAACAATGCATGTCTAAAGCGTTATGGACTATACAAGTTCCGTCTAAGCCCCTTTTGAAAACCAAGCAGTTCAAACAGTGGTGTCTGCTGTGAATTAAAAGCATATTTGAGAATACAGTTCACAAGTGGGGGGATAAAGTATATTCAAGCCATTCCAACAAATGTGCATGGTGTGCCGTAAACTGACCTATGAAGATTGGGAATTTAGATAATTTACATGTATTTACGCTTATTTGCAGGAAATAAAAAGCTGTTAATTGAATGATAAACCCCCCCAGTGGATGTGTACAGCTATTAATGTTGGCATTACCTAAAGAGCATCTCAGCAGTATATCCCTACATATGTTGTGTTACCTGCAAACACCCGCATGGGCATACAGACATGAATGTAATAATGTTCTATATATCGCAAACATATATTCAACCGATGCCACCCTACAATGGACTTCTACTGGCATAATCACAACATAGGGGTGAACATATCCAGCGTAAAGCTGTTCAAAATATATAATGATGACAGGGGTGTTGTTAGTTATATAGTGCTTGTATCGCAAACTGAGAACTGATGGTGAGAATGTGTTATGGAGCACTGTCAAGACGTAGCTTTCAGATCAAAAGTCCTTTGTGCTTCACAAGACGGTCCGAACATATTTTCAACGGCAAATTCCTGTGGTATCTGATATCAATGAACAATGGCAGTCTGATCTTATGTTATGTTATGTTGCTTTGCATTTATATAGCACCTTATGTATCAGTGGTATGACCTCAAAGCGCTGGTAGATTGAACGCCCTTGGGAACCGTAGTTCAAGTCAGTAGAGAGAGTCATAAGGTGCGTTGGTGAACTGGATATGTGTGCAGCTGGTGTGGCACTTGTACGATAGCTGCTTCTTAGCAGTAGGTGTGGTGGTTGGGTTGTCAGGAATATGTGTTCATTTTGGTGGGTTGATACCCAGACTGATTTCTGTATGTGTTAGGCCTGAGGAGATGCTTAGGCTAGCAGTGTGTGCTCAGCTAGCTGAGTTTAATTAGGATGATGAGAAGTATGTGGCGGGTGTTAGTATGAGAACAGCTATACCGAATGTGTAATAGTATCGCTGTGTTCTAGTTGAGTGGTGGTGTATAGGAGAGAGTAAGCGTGGTGGTGTGATATGGTGGTTTTCAGTAAGGCGCTTGATATCGAGCGCTCATCTGTACCATCTATTCTATCCATTTTATTCACTCTGTTAGTTCATTCAGCTCCATCTGTTCATACAATTCGTCTCGTTCATCATTTAGTTTACTAGTCTTTCCAATTCATTCCATCATTCGATCCTTCATCTACATAAACTACTCCATCCAATCTGTTGATCCATTTCATCCTTCCCATCTGTTTAGTGTGTTCCATCTGTTCCATCCATTATGCATATGAGCCAGTTCCAGGGGGGCAATGATGGCTTTCTAATTTATTCTAGTCATGATCAATGTCCTATCAAAATGCACCTATGTTGAGGCTTTAAAGCAAGATGGGGCACAGTGTAGGGGTGGCTTTTAAACTACAGATGACTGCAAGAAATGTTTTAATAAACTGCTACAGATCCTTCTAAAACAACACAGGGTGCACCATTTCCTAACACAGTCCAAAGTTAAAGCCTCTATTGTACAATGTGTTATACAAACTTTTAAAACACAGATCTGGCATTTCTTCACAGCTAAACACATCTATAGATAGGTGGGCATGTTAACCGCATTTATAAATGTGTATACAACACACATCACTGATCTATTAAAACTACCCCCATAGCTGTAAAACCCCAGAATTTCCTGGAGGTCTGGAAACACCTGTATGCCAAACAACTTTTTGAAAAGGAGACATGAACTCCCCTTAAAAAGGGTGATCATGTGCAGATCTCAAAATGCAATGCTTCTTTACAAAGGGGTATGAGCATAACTACAGCAATGAGATCTTTATCACAGATGGAGTGGCTCTCTGGGAAGGTCTTTATATATACAGAATAATCAATTGCTTAGGGGAAGCTGCTCAATGAGTTTTTCATAAGGAGGAGATCCAAAAAGTCAGCAACGACCAACACAGAGTTTATAGCATAGAACATGTCATAACTTGTAAAAAATGAGGTGCTAGAAAACAATATCTAGTGAAATCACACTGGTGGCCTTTGAAATTCAGCAGTTGGATGGATGGCAGCTCTCTAGTGGCTACGGGTGTATAGCAGGAAAGTATGCTCCCCAGCAATGCCACTGCAGATACATTCACAGAGAAAAAAATATCAAACTTCACTGTGAAGCTGGCCAAGCCAATACATCTGATATGATATGATATGGCATTTATTTTGCGCATGCACACAAGTGTTTCTAGGTGCTACAAGACAACGGAGTCAAGTCAGAGAGAGGACAAGACAAACAATCCTCCTAGGCCTTGTGTTATTCGGATCATCCATGTGCGACAATGAGTAGTGCATGGGGAAAGGAGAGGGGAAGTGCAAGGGAGTGGAGAAAGGGAAATGCGAACAGGGCAGCTGGCTCTGAGTAAGTGTAGCCAAGGCAGCGTGGTTCTAGGTAAGTGCTAGGAGGCAGAGGGCCTGTGGGGGTTACAGCTTACAGCCCCTAAGTGCGCAGTTGGCCAGGAGGCAGTGCAAGGAAGACTGGTCAAGGAGGATCCTGGTACCCAGTGAGACACTGAGAGTACCAGGTAACCAGTCGGCACAGCAGACAGGAAAGTTACCGGGGTATCGAGAGGGAGAAGGCAGAGTGAAAAGTAAGGTCTTGAGCTGCTTCTGGAACTTTCTGATGATCCGGGTCAAGTGGAAGGACAGTGGATAGTGGCACTCACAGAAGTTCAATACGACCATTCATTGTATACTTGAGGCAGCGGGGACGCCACAGTTATCATAAAATGAACAAAGCTTCCAAGGCTTTCAGCTGGATGGTTTGCCCGAGCGGTACTACCCAAATATGCAGGATCCTATCAGAGTCATCAACAGAAGCATATCAATCATACCAGAGCATGGTGACACAGAGTAAAATCTAAAACTGCACCAGAGGAAGGTTTTTCTCAAGGGGCCAGGCGTGTCTGTCAGGTTTTCAACTACAGAGAGACTGCATAACATACTGGGAACTATGCAACATGATTGAAGTAGAGAACCGCAGGACAATAGTAAAGCTGATATTAACAGGGTTTTTACATTGTACCAATTTACCACAATATAGTGGAGTGTCAAAGGGTGAATGATAGCCATGGGCAATTACCTAGAACAGTGGAGATCAGAGGTAACAACAATGATATTGTGAACATTCAATGCAGCCCTGTGCGTAAAAAACATTTCTCCATTATCAGCATTCAAATATCAGACAATCAAGGGCAGTTTGTATCATTTAAAAACAGAATAATCTGGCAGCAGTTGCACTTCCGACCACTGCAGACCAACACTAATAAAACAGTGTTACAATGGCTGTAGTGAAGAACTGTGGGTACCCCAGGGCCTATATGTAATACTATAGGACCGAGGCCGGCTGCCGAGATCAACCATACTTTAGTGGGATTCCTGTAATATATGGAGTGGGGCTCTGCAGTTTCTTTAGAAGTTTCTTTAGGCTTGCAATACCTGTAACGCTCACCTTGTATCCACAGGGACGCCACCCGACTGGTCTGGGATGCTTCTGGGACCGCTGCACCTTCCCCAGCGACTAGTGCTTCTGAGGGCTTGTTCTGGAAGACAGGAGTTTGGTTTCAGCTACAACACCCTCTCTTGGAGCCCACCTTCCCCGTGCTCCCCTTGCGACCCCACATGGAGCCTTTCTCACCTTCTGTTTCGATAAGGTGCCCTCTCCATTCTGCCGTGCTGAGTAGGGGCGCATTGTAGCTGGGCACCGTTACGCCGAGTTACTTCACTGGCGTGGCCTGCGAGTCCAGACCGGCTCCACTCTTAAGGTAAGTCTCTAGTATGATTAAGAATGAATGTCTGTAATTGTAGTTGCCCCGGTTGACCTTCACCTTCTTTCTTGTTGATGCAGAAGGGGTGATGGAGACGTTGAGCTGATATAGAGCGCTGAGCTCGAGTAGGTAAGAGAAAGCACTGAGCGCGGTGCTATGAGCGTCCTTTGAATAAGGCTAACCGGTGCTATCTTTCTTTGCAGGTCGCCGAAAGATTCCTGGAAGAATGTGGCCAGATGGAAACAGGCCGTCGGATGGAAGAGGCCCGAACGGCGGTAGACTTCCAGGAGAGCTTGGTAAGTAAGCAGAGCCTGGAGGCAATGGAGCAGATGGATGGTTGCTTACTAATTGTCCTCTTCTCGTCTCTCCTCTCTAGGATGTTGCTGGAGGAAGATAACAAATTCCAGGGAAGAATGCTGATTGACAGAGGAACAGGATGCAGAGCAGCTAAGGATGAATAACGTGGTTCTTCTTCTTCTCTCGCCCTTGCAGGCCAAAGATGCTGAGCAGGACCCGGTGAACATCATGCTGCAAGAGCAGAATAACGCAAAGTGCGTGCCTCAACTCGGGCGTGGTTTAAATAGCCAACAGGTATCCCAGGTGCCTTCAGGGTGGGCCACGCCCTGGATGCTAGACTGCATGTTGCAGTTCCACGTTGATCCTGTGGGGGCAGCCATGTTGGTCCATTGCCCAATGGAAACCTCACCTGCCACATGAGCCTCGCGCCAACAGCGCCCGGACTGGCCCCAGGGTACCCAAGAGGGGCACGATTGGGCCCTTGGGGCCTTGTAGAAATACTGTGGCGAGGGCCAGAGGCCCCGAGTTCCCTGGCCAGGGTTTAAGGTCGTGACAATACCCTTCCTAAGCTGGCAGCTTTGAATTAGCTAAACCACACGTGAAAATCATTTTCACCAGTATTGCAAAAGATGTCATGGGGAGTGTGACAGCAGCAGTTGCCAATCGTCTGGCCAAACAGAATAATTTAGGGGCAGGATGGATCAGGCTTCATTTACAGCCATCGTGGGAGTTCAAAAGGAAGAGGTCCACATCACATCTGCGCGGCCCTCCAAAATCTGTAAAGAAACAAACCTCAAGGACCTGATGGAGTCATCAAACTAAGAAGGAGCATGCTTCAGACTTCATTGTGCCTCCCTATGAATCCATGTTCAGCGTAGCACTGACTCAAACCAGCATTAAGAACAGTTTTTTCTTGGATGGGTCCCCCCTGGCAGCGGTTATCGCCTCTAGCATCTATAGAATTCTTTGAATTGGGGTCGACCAACATGCATCTGGATTTGAGCAACACATTGCTGCATCTAACTGGTAAAATAAAAAATGCTGATGGCACCAACATAACAGCTGATGCGTGAGTGGCTGTGATCGCATACCCTATACCTACAATGTTCAAACTGGTAGACGTAACACTGGGTGATTGAATTATAACACAGAGTGATAAAATGTATGCCTACAGGACTTATATAGAGAGCATAATACATTATGTCCTTGATGCCTAGGAAAACCAGGTCTCGTCGGTCTCTTTCACAGAGACACTGCGGGGCAGTTCTATGCCACTGCTTTGGATGGTGAGAACACAGGGTTCCTGAAGAGGGCCTGCTATACCACGCTCAGTAGAACATTTTATTTAATAGGATGTCTACATTTGGACCAATTCTTCCAGGATAAACTGTTGATCAATGGTGTTGACATTAAAGTGAAACTATAACATGTGCGCATCTTCCTAACTGTTAGACTAGCCTATGCAGCAGTGTTTCAGACATGTAACATGACGTATCTGGTGTAAAGAACTCATGGTATCAAAAGGTAAGACACAGATACATCTATTCAAGTTCAATACCTTTGTTTTCTAAGTTTGTGGTGGTTGGAAAAACTCCTATCTATCCCTATTACTAAGATGGGAGTGATCTCAACCATCAAGAGAAAATAAAACAGTCCTTGTCAGTAATGTTGTCAAAACAATCATGACTATACTATTAAAACCTAACCTAGCCTTCTCTATCAACAGAATGTGTACATGGAATGTCAAAGAAAAAGAAGTGCTGAAACAGAAATGTCAGAATGGCGTAATTGGCAGTTTATTCCCCACGTTCACGCTCATGGGGGTTTAAAGGTTTGTACAGGGAGGTGACAGGCACAATCTGGCTCAAATCAGTATTCTTCAGCCTCCTTGGTTGTACAACTAGTTCAATAGGTCCATTGGCAACTTTCGCTCTTCTTAGCAAGTATGGTCCCCATTAGGTGTAGTTACCAGTTCACTTCCTTCGCTTCAGACTTCACTGTGCCTCCCTATGAATCCATGTTCAGCTTTAAATTCAATGTAATTTGCATTTTGCTTTAAACTCAAAGTTCTGTACTCTTTCACACTCTCCCCCGGTTTCTTCTCCCAGGGTCTCTCAACAATTCACCCTGTCTAATTATTCAAAATCTAATCTTCCTGAGGCTTCCCTCGCCTCTATTTAATAAAGTTTCAAAAGAAAAAAGACAATGACATTAACAATTCAAGCTCAGACCGCTTAGGCTTTCCTCACCTCCCATTTGGGTCTTGTCCTTTTCCTATGAACTTTATGGGGTTCCCTTCCTCCAACCTTCTTTCTCGGGTGACTCAAGGTTCACCCCGGATCCCCATAAACCGGGCTCAGATCTCCTTCTTTCACCGTTGGATCCCCTCTTCCGGGCTCAGATCCCCTTCAAAACAATGTTTGGAGACTTTCAAAACAGCACTACTTTTCCTTCCTTCGTGCCTGACCACTCCGACACTGTTGCGTTGTGAGTTTTGATGTTTTTATAATTCACTATTTTATTCTTCAGGTCTCCCTCTGCCTTGTTCAAACTCCTTTACTTTCCTGCACCTTAGGGTCCCCTTCCCCAAGGTTCGTTTCACTGGCTTCACAATTTTCCGGGATTCACTTTAAATATTAATTTCCTTCACAGAACAGAGTCTTTATGACAATGCGAGAACCACTCGCAGGACCACTCTGCTGACGCTATTTCTTCAACTTCAAATATTCAAATGTTTGTTTTGGTAAGGTTTGTTTCAAACCTCGAATTCATCTTCAAGCACAAGATAGGATACGTTTTTTTTAAGATGCTAACAACTTGCGCAACTCTCAACGTGGGCTGCGCACAGCCCAGCTTCTTTCCTCGCTCACGAGCTGTCTGGTTGAAGTCTCTAATGAAGCGCTGCCTCTACCTCTCTCAAGGATGCCGCCAGCAATCTCCAATTTGCTCCCCTGCTCCGTTCCTGCCTTGGGAGGGGAGCGTGCTGTTTCCTGCCACACATGGCAGGGACCAGCCCTCCTTTCTTGTTCGCTGGTCTCTCACAACACTCAGCGGTCACGGGGCAGTGCAGGCATCTTGCTGATCTTCTTTCAACCTGGCGTCCTTGGTGATCAGCTTTCTCCATATCCCACGTGACACAGCCCTGCTTCTGTTGCTTCAGAACAAGTGCTCTGTCTGCTCTCCAGTCTCGCTCTCCGAACACTGGTACCTGCCACCTTTTATTACAAAGTTCAGTCATCATAGGTTTCAGGTGTGTATGATCAAAAGTGTGTGCTTGACTATGTCTGGCTTCATTAGTGGGACATAAGCCTTGCAGGCTCGGGGAGATAATCCACATACTTCTATTAACCCTCTTCCTCATCTCAGTGAATTTGGAAGAGTATGAAGAGGGATTATGGGAGATCTAGTTACCCATAAAATAGGTGGGGATGGTGGTTTCTGGGGTAGTGGGAAGAGGGGGGATACCCTGTCTCACCATCAGGTGTCTCTGCCCTACTACACGAGGACCCCTGACCCAGGTGAGCCCCCTGGGGTTGGGATCCATGCGTGATGAGCCTCTTCTGGCCAGCTGAACCAAGGATCCCCGGGGTCTACAGGTGAGAACACTCTGAGGTTTCTCACATACCCCTCCCCTAAAATATTGTCCTTCCACCCAAGGAACATCAAAACCGGATTTTCCAGGATTTGGTTGTTGGGAATATACCCAACATGTGGATGGTTTGATCCCCTCTTTTACCCGTCCTCTATAAGTTCTTCCTCTCTATTCACAGGACAGAATTCTAGACTATGGAGCTCATTCCGAGTTTGGAGGTAAGTAACGTCACTTACCGGCATGGCGTAAATAGCATGTCCGGGCTGTCACCAGTCCGCTAATAGAGGACTATTCCAACTTTGCAGGCACAAGCTTTACGCCATGCCGGTAAGGTCATTTGTGCCATGCCGTAAAAGGCACCCAAAATGCCCTTAGCGGCATCAATCATAGCGCAGATAACACTACCGACATTGTTCAATGCGGCATTAGCGGTGACCGTAAATAGCGGTGGCCACTAATAGCAGTGACCGCTAATAACGGTCAACGCTATTTACGGTCACTGCTAATAAGTGGAACCGGAAGTAGCGCCATCGCACAGGAACGGAAAGGAGCACGGCGGCCATCTTTAAAAACACAATCCATTGCCATCCTCACCACACAGGACCTCTGGGACTCTGCTGGTTTTCAGAAAAGACACACCTCCAACAGCACTATGCCCAAGGCCCTGAAGAAGGGTGCTGCCCGCCAGTGGAAAGAAAGGTTCAATGAGGACGAGCTGCAGATGCTGGTAGAAACACTGCAGGAGCATGCTGCCACAGTGTTCTCAAGCAACATGAAGAGAGAGGCTGTACTAAAGAAGAAAGAGACCTGGGCACTTGTTGCCCAGAAGGTCAGTGCTGTGAGGAACACCCCACGTACGAATAAAGACTGTCGCAAGCGCTGGGACGACTTGCGACTAAGGGTGAGAAACATCCTCTAAGTGAACCGCAGCCAGGTCATGGGAACAGGAGGAGGTCCCAGTTCTCCAATCAAGCTCACCCCATGGGAGGACATCTGCGCCAGCATGATAGGGATCGAAGGCATCGAAGGTGTTGGCGAGATGGAGTGTGGCGCCACAACAGCGGGGAATGGAGGTGAGTGTCCAAAGTAAACATTGCAATGGCAAATCTGATGAAAGTCAACCAATATGGCAGTTCAAAGAGTGAACCCATGGTCCCACAAACACACACTCCCAGCAATGTAGGCTGACGCATTACAGACACATGCAGATGCCTGGTGCAAGGCAATATCGTACATGACACATACCACACAAAGATGTAAATGCCATGAGTCACACAGCGTGAATGGCCAAAATACTATGCATGTCAGATAGCACTGCTCTTGGGCAACATGAGTGATGCCGACGTATGCCTGCATGAACCACCCATGTATCAAACAACGTGCTCATCAAAAAACAAATGGCTATTACCCCCAATTGTGTGGGTGAGCAAATGTCCTAATGTGTGTATGATGCCTATCAAAACATCACTCATGCTGTCCCTCTCTATTCGACCCCACAGGCACTGACCATGACAGCGATGGCCAGGACGCAACCCCTGCACAGGCCACACCCCGGAAGAGGTCCCGGGATGACAGCAACTGCCCTTCAACCTCGAGGGGACAAACCAGGGGGCGCTGTGTACCAACAGGCAAGCCACCCCAGGTACCCATTGCACCGGTGCCACCAAGGCCCGTAGAGGGCGAAGCACCACCACCACCTCCACCCATTGACCATCCTGATGATACATGTGAGGCACCACAATCCGAGGAGTCGAGTTTGGCTGGGAGGTGGCAGCCACGGCACCCCTGGCTGTGGAGGACACACAAGAAGACATCTGGGTGCCCATGGAGGACGATGTCTCAGAAGTGGTCCATACCCCAACTCCACCGGCATCCCCCCAAGTATCGTCGCTCGATACAGAGCACGCCACCAACCCAGAGCAGTCTGGTCATGAGCAGACGGAGGGACACTTCAGTCCAATTTTCACCACTAGGGAGGCTGAGCAGGCTGGGCAGGACAGCCAGGGGCTGACTACCTCCACAGGTGCACCCGCTGGGACGCAGCAGTCTGACCTTCTTACTGCCCTTGTGCAGGAGTTTGTCCAGGACAACAGACTGGATAGAGAGGAGTGGCATCAGGACTAAGCCACTCTAGGCAGGTCCATCACTGACAACATTGCCTCCTTGGCCAAATCATTTGCTGACAACACCAGCCGCCTCTGTGAGGAGGTCTCGGCCCTCCGGCAGGTGTTAGGCCGCATAGCGGATGCCATGGAGGTAGGGCATCCCGCTATACTATCACAGCAGGCGGCCACACTGTCTTTCTCCAGTTCTACACAAACAAGCCCGCTCTGCAAGTCGGCATGTACCCTGTGCCGGCAAGACATGCTGCCCCCTGGACCAGGCAGTGCCAATTAATCGTCAGGCCAGCCTCATGTAGGCTTTGGAGACTAAATGGGACTTGTGTGGGAGAGTTGTGGAGGAGGGGGACGAGGGTGAGGGCGTGTGGGGGGAGGGAGCGGGGGTTGAGGGTGTGTGGGGGAGTTGCGGGGGAGGGGGAAGGGTTGAGGGTGGTGGAGGGATTTTGCACTTACGTTTACATTGTTACATTTAATACACTGGTTGTATGAAAAACAAGACCTGAGTGGACATTCAACATTGCGCATGTCATTTATTCATTTACAGTGCATAGTGTACATGTACCCCCACATCCAGTGCCCTCTGTCCAACTATCATGTCACCCTCTGTTGCCATGTGTGTCAGAAATTTTGTGCAGTCACTGACTGCCGCACAGCACGTCCCTCCTGTGCATCGGCACCGCGATCATGTCCAGGCACTTCTTCTTCATCCCCTTCCTCATCACCAGGTGGTAGCAGTTCAATGTCAGGGGGCAGGGGCACGTTCCAGCGGATACACATATCGTGCAGCATGACACATGACATGATGATCTTGGCCACCTTCTCATGCCTGTAGAGGAGTGCCCCACCCAACTGGCTGAGGCAGCAAAATCGTGCCTTCAACAGGCCAAAGGTCTGCTCGATGACCACACAGGTACGGGTATGGGAATGATTGTAGTCCTCCTCGTGTCTGTTCTGTGGGTTTCGGACAGGGGTGAGGGGCCACGGCTTCAAGGGATAGCCACTATCTCCTGCATGAGAGGAAATTGAAGGTAAATGTCAGGCGAATCATGATGGACAGCTGTATTAGTCACACATGCCTGCAGGTTTAAGTAGGCCACATGCACATGTCCCTTGATGTATTGACGCCTTTTTCAGTCCCTTAAAGTGTACTGTGCCATGGACTGATGGTGTGGGTTGCATCTTCAAGATGATACATGGTGTGCACTGACGTCTTGTTGCACATGCATGGTGTACGCATACAGCTGTCTTAGTGTCAAATTAGTGAGGTGTTGTGTTCTGTGAGATTTACTTAGAGGGAGCGTTGGCAGTAGTATGTGCAATATTGGTAAATCAGCGCTGATCATGCCAATAGTGACATGCAGCACTCCTGTGGGTGTGCTGGCCCTGTGCCAGACAGTGGATTCCCTAGTAGGTTCAGTTTGATGCACTCACAGGTATGCTTGTCCTGTGTGGTGATATGCTGGAGACAGCCACATAGGGCATATGCACTGCATGGTGCAGGATAGTGTTACAGAGGGTGAGGGCCGCTGATGAGTGGTGCACGTGTTGTGGGATGTGGCGTAGTTTCCTGTTAGTCATGTAGTGACAGGTGTCAACATTACTTCATTCCTATGGGATTTGGGTGTCATGTACCGCTTGTGACGCTTTGGGGCACAGTGTTCGGTGATGTGCACATCGTGCAGTAACCACACAAATGACACCAGGGTGAAGTGTGCATCTCTACCCCCATTTCAATGCCATGTGCCGGTCATGCAACTTACCAAGCAGCCAGGCACGTCATTCAGCATGTTGCTCCATGAAGCGTGGTAGCGTGGAATTCCGCAGGACCATAGAGTCATAAGTTGATCCAGAATATCGGGCACAACAATGTGTGATGATCTTGCTGGCATCGCATACCATCTGCACATTGATGGAGTGGTATTGCTTGCGGTTGCGGTACACTGCCTCCATGGCATGCAGGACCACCAACTCCACGTGTGTGCAGTCGAGGGCACCTACACAATTTGGCATGCCTGCCAGTGCATGGAAGCCAACTTTTGTATCAAATATTTCCTGGGGAGTCCGTGTTAGGGATATGTAGTCCCTTGTGTGCTTGAGGAGGGCATCCTGCACTTGGTTCAGTATCCGGGAAAATAAGGGTTGTGATATGCCATGCATGTGCCCCACTGTGTGCTGGTAGGTGCCTGTGGCAAGGAAGTGGAGCACAGACACTACCTTCAGTATAGGGGGGATGGCAGTGCGTATTTCAATGAGGCTCACTATGTCGTTGTGTATCAGCTCCACTATGGTGGTGATGGTGTCCTGGTCCAGACGGAACAGGGTGTGGATCTGCTCAGGGGTTAGGTTGAATGGACTGGCTCTGATGCGAGGGATTGGGGGCTGCTGGCGTGTTAACAGTGGCTGCACTGATTGGGCATGCTGTCCCTGTCTCACCCTCCTTCTCCTCTGTGGTGGCGGCGTTTGTTGTTGTTGTTGATGTTGTGGCAATGCAAGCATGTCCTACAGCTCCAGTAATGCTACTACTATTGGAATCATCTTGGTGTGGGAAGCAGTGTGTGGGTGTGCTCCTTTTGTACTGGGCCAGACTCCATTGCCTCCACCTGTGCTGATTGTGTGCACCTGTGGCAGTTGTGACCACTGCTCAGGGCATTTTATGGTAGATCGGCGATGCGGGGCTTTACGGCATGCCGGTAACCACTTTTTCCGCCTTCATCAAGCCGTTATTTGCATGTCCGCTTCACTTGTGATCTACTTCAGTTTACGGCATGCTGCTATTGCCGGCATGGTGGGTTGCGTGCTCGTGCCCAGAATGCTATTTACGGCATCGTACTTTACGATGCCGCTAATAGCGGTCAGGCTGGTCAGAATAGCCGTAGCGGTAATCAATGCCGGTCTTCCTTTACCGGCATCGTTGTTCCTTTAGCACCAAGCTCGGAATGACCACCTATGTGTGTAATATCCACAGAAATAACATTGCTCTATGTGGATGGATTCCGATTCATTTAGGGAAGGTGTAGCAAATACAAAAAGTGGTTGTCTTCTATCCTTTTTTTCGTGGCAATAAACATTTTCTGGGAGGTTGTTACTCTCTTCCCTCATTTGGTCTGAGGCGGTTTCTCTTTTAGGATAGCCTTGAAAAGAGGTCTCCAAGGAAGAGGGTTTGTCTCCTCCCATGGAAGTTGTGATGTTGGGGACAGAATGGATTCACAAATGAAGACCTCCCTATCATCTAGAATAACAGATTGCTTTAAGTCTCGAGGAGGTATCATAAGTATTGGGTTTTTTCTCACCGTTTGTTCTTTCTCCAATCCTATATTCTGTAAAGGTATCTTAGTGGAAAAAGGGAGGATTTTGAAACAATGGTACAGAGGAGTTGTTCTTTTATAGGTTCTATAGTTGGAGTCTAAGAAGTAGGTAGAATTTGCCCATAGGTGTCATTCTGTGTTCACCTGGGTTTATAATCAGCTTTTCTATTTTCAACATGAGGGCACATGGTGGGGTTAAAATTGCGAGATGGTTCCAGGGAAGATGAATCCTGTTCTCTAAGCTCAAGAGGGCAGTATTCTGGATGGAATTTTAACTTTTTCCCTGAAGGATTTGGATCCTCCAAGGAAATGAACGGGTAGTTAGGGGGTACCTTTTGTTAGAACAGGATGTTAGTACCAATGCTCTGTCCCTCTTCCATTTAATCATCAGTTCTTCTCTGAATAAATCAGGATGTTCACTCGGGGGGAGATCAAGTAGATTTGGGGTCTGGTTGATTTTTGTGTACAGTGAATCCCCCAGATTCTCGTATATAAGGTCTATACTAATTCACCCCTATTGAACTTCATGGAGTTGGCGGGGAAGCTGAGTAGAACAAATCTCAAGTCATCCCTAGGATGAAGGTAATATTTCTAAGTCTCTCTTACTGTAGGACATCACATTGACCAGCATACTGATGGGAAAACCAAGCTGTAGCTTCAGAGAGACTATTATCTTATCTATCCCTGATACTACTGAACTTGAGGACATATGAGATGGTGAACATTGCCTTCTACCCACTTCCTCTCAGAGAAATTAGCTCTTGGAGTCAAGGGATGAAAGGTGATCCCCATCCTATGACTTGAGTACGCCAGTGTCTTGGTTGGATTTTCCTTGGAGTTCAAGTTTTTCAAGGGTTTAATTGGCAGGGGTTGCTGTTGTCCAATTTGTTGGGTTCCCCCACTTGTTTCAATTAAGTCAAATCCCACTCTAACACCATATGTAAAGAACTCATGGTATCATAAGGTAAGACACAGACGCATTGATTCAAGTTGAACACCTTTATTTTGTAAGCTTGTCAGGGTTGGAAAAACTCCTATCTAGCCCTATTACTAAGATGCCAGTGATCTCAACCATCAACAGAAGAGAAGACAGTGCTCCTCAGTAATTTTGTCAAATCAATAAGGCCTATACTATTAAAACCAAACCTAACATTCTCTATCAACAAAAATGTGTACAGGAAAAATCAAAGAAAAAGTAGTGCTGAAACAGAAATGTCAGAATGGCGTAATTGCCTGTTTCTTTCCCCACGGTCACTCTCACTGGGGCTTAAAGGTTTGTTTAGGGTGGTGACAGGCACAGTCTGGCTCAAATCAGTATACTTCAGCCTCCTTGGTTGTTCAACCAATTCAATAGGTCCTTTTGGCAACCTTTGCTCTTCTTAGCAAGTATAGACCCCTTCAGGTATAGGTACCAGTTCACTTCCTTCCCGTCGGGCTCACTGGCTTAACCTATGAATAAATGGTTGGCTTTAAATTCAATGTAATTTGCATTTCAGTATCATTTCAAAGTTCCATATTTGTTCACAGTCTCCCCCGGTTTCTTCTCCCGGGGTCTCTCATCAATTCACCATGTCTCATTATTCAAAATATAATCTTCTGTATGCAGGAGAAATCCCCTCACCCCCGCCTCACCCCGTATGCATGAGAACCCTCCCACCCGCACTCCACCCTGTATGCATGAGAACCGCCCCCCACCACCAGCCTCACCCTGTATGCTTGAGAACCCCCCTTCAACCCGCCTCACCCCTTATGCATGAGAACTCCCCACTCCCCGCTTCACCCCGTTTGCATGAGAACCCCCCGGTGCACCCTGTATATATATTGAACAACCCCCACCCTCCCTCTGGACCTCTGGGGTACATCCCCACCTCGCCCTACCCCTGTAGTGTGTGCGGCTGACCGTAATACCTGAGGCTTGCAGTACGCCCGTCGATCAACCTATCTAATAGTATGCACTTGCTACCCCGCACACTGCGGCTGGCCCCATGCTATTATAAATTGATTTCTACCCTGCATCCTTGCATGCCTCCTCTGGTCTATTATACCTGGCAACAACTACCTTCCCATTTATTATGACTCTGAATATACGAGTCGCTGCTGCCATGCAAATTGTGGCTGACTCCTTGTATATGCTCAACTATCTATGACCACGCAAATGCCTGTTGCTACCGCCATATAAGACATGGCGGGCACCACACTTTTGCTCACTGTATTTGACCACATAAACTATATAGACCATGCAATGCAATATGTATTAGCACCTTTTATCCCGGGAGGATAGCTCAGTGGCAACGCGCTCGCCTTGGAAGCAAGACGACAGGGAGCAACACAGGTTCGATCCCCAGGTCCACGCTTAGTAAACCTCTGGGTATTTAAGCACGTTATAAATACGCAACTAAGACAAAAAACAATTACACAACTAAAAAACAAACAATTCCTGTAACAGCGCCTCGATGCCCGCGGGCTGTGTGAGCGCTTAAAAAATTTAAAAAAGAATGTTTTATAGTTTGCACACACAACCAGCACTATGTCATGCACTTTAAAATCTGTATGAAGCAACATGTTGGTATGTCTTCAAATGCACTTGTGTAACCAAGTAAGCTTTCTTATTAGTGCCACGATGCCTCAGGGCAGTGGTAGATTTACAAATTCAAATAAATAAATAAATAAATAAATAAATACATTCCTGAATCTTCTCTCACCTCTATTCATCATAGTCTCAAAAGAAAAAAGACAATTGGACCTCATTACGAGTGTGACGGTCCGGTAAAAACGGTACCGGTAAGCCTACCGGCACTGTTGTTATTGGACCTGTAAACTCTGAGTTCTGCGAGTGGGTGCCTTTTGGTGGAACGGCACCCGCTCGCAGACCTTGACAGTAGCACCGGCACCATTCATGAATGGTGCCGGTGTTACGGCCCTCCCCATTCCCATTGAGTCCAATTGGACTCGAATGGGAATGGGGAATAATATTTTCTGCCACCCGGCAATGGGGGATTACCGGGACCGCCAGGGACAGGAAAAAAAAATACATCAGCGGCAGGCGTGCCATTTTTACCAGCACGGCTACTGCTGGACTCATAATGAGGCCCAATGACATTAACGCTTCAAAATCACACTGCTTAGGCTTTCCTCACCTCCAGTCTGGGACTTTTTCCTATGACCTTTACGGGGTTCCCTTCCCCCAACCTTCTTTCTCAGTTGACTCAAGGTTCAACCCAGATCCTCCTCAACCGTGCTCAGATGACCTTCTTTCACCATTGGATCTGACTCTTCCAGGATCAGATTCCCTTCAAAACTATTTTCATAGGCTTTCGAATCAACACTACTTTTCCTTCCTTCTTGCCTGACTACTCCAGCACTGTTGCGTTGTGGGTTTTGAAGTTTTTATAATTCACTATTTTATTCTTCAGGTCTCCATCCAACAGGCTAGGACCCCTTTACTTTCCTGCACCTTGGGGATCCCTTGTACAAGGTTTGTTTCACTGGTGTCACACTTTTACTGGATTGTCTTTAAATATGAATTTCCTTCACAGAACAGACTCTTTCGACAATGCGTGAACGCCTCACAGCACCACTCTGCTGACACAATTTATTTAACTTCAAATATACACGTTTGCTTTGGTAAGGTACGTTTCAACCCTCTAATTCAACTTTAAGCACAGGCTTGGATAAGATTTTTTGAAGCCACTAACAACTTGATTAACCTTCAACGTGGCTGCGTATGGCCTGGCTTCTTTCCTCACTCACCAGCCTCTCATGAAGTCTCTCATGAAGCATTGCCTTCGCCTCCCTGAAGGAAGCTGCCGGCAATCTCCAATATCCTCCCCTGCCCAGTTCTTCTCTTGGGAGGGGAGTGTGGTGTTTCCTGGGGTAGTGGTGTTTCCTGGGGTAGTGGGTAGCAGGGATACCCTTTCTCACCATCGGGTGTTTCTCTGCTACTCCCCGAGGACCCCCAGCCCAGGTGATCCCCCCTGGCTTGTCCACCCCGGGGTCAGATCTATGCTCAATGTCCCTCTTCTAGCCACCTGACCCAAGGATCCCCGGGCTCTGCAGGTGAGAACACCCTCAGTTTTCTCAGAGAGGGGAGCCCTTAAAGTTTTTAGCATTCCTACCAGTACCCCATGGTACCAGTCAAGACAACCTGTTCCTGGGGCAATTCACAAAAATAATCATCATGGGGATTGTTGAAACAGCATCGCTCACAGGCAGATATACTTGAAAAACCTTTGACTTCAAACACTAACATGAACTATGCAGCATTTCATACTGATGGTGCATTGATTCCGGCCGAAGCATATGCACCTAACTTTGGGCTTCCAAACATAACCCTGGAGTACATGAGGCTGGTGTCTATTATGGGAAAGCACATGCGTCACGCAACAGTTGCTTTCCCACACAATGACTATGCCCATGGCTACAAGCTACTGGCCTTCGACCTATGACCCAACAACATTTCATCTAGCCATTTCAACCCATTGAGGAGTGTGAACTTATGAGCTGATATAAAGTTTGAAGGAAACCTAGGAGCTAGGGCACTCACTTTTAGTGTGGAGCGTTTTCAAGATCAACACAGAGCGAAACACACTCTTTGATATATAATGGATAGTCTACAGATAAAAGTATTCCTGAGTAACACAAGAAACGCAATGAAAAAAAAGTTGGTCTGTATGCCAGCTATACATGTCCCACGTAACTACCCAGCAGTCAGCCTGTTAGCCTGGTGGTGAACACTGATTTGCAGGCCCAGGATGGAACGCATTGGATAGCACTGTACCTGGAGGGGGATACTCTAGCAGTGTTCGACAGCTTGGCACACTTTGTGTAACATCCCATGTATGCTGTTTCTTTACTGGATTACGTTAATAAAGTGGCAACATATTTACGATATACCACTGTGCTGGTCAAAGACTCTAAAGCTATTACATAAAGATAACACTGAATATTCTTCAGCAGTCAAATGTCAGAATGGCAATCGCTGTCTGCAGTTTTGAAAATGTAATCAAACATCACAAGCAAAACGATCCAAAGGTGACGACATTCATTGGCAATGATAAGACATTTGTGATGTCATCTTTGATGTCCTGGGTGTTAGTATTAGCACTGCACGTGTGGTTCCCTAGCTAACCATAACTGGTGAATTTCGGAGGTTTTTCGGTTTTACTTGTAACCATACCGTCCCTTTAAAAACGTGTTTTCATTGACTTTCATAGGTTTTTATTAGTGCAACTTAACCATAACATCCCTTTAAGAAAGTTTTTTCGGTGAATTTCATGGGTTTTTACCAGTGCATGCTATTTTCCTACAACTTACTAATATCATACTTACCCCAATATAGCAACATTTCTGTCCAATTTACAAAGTTTCACCTTAAAACTCTGCTTTTGCCCACCATCTAGCATAATTTTTAACACTTCTGTACAATTTTTACAACTATTTCCACTATATTTGCGTCGTTGACGTCCACGAATGTCTGACGTCATTGCGCACCTTCCGGATAGTGCCACGTGACCATGTGATCGCGTGCGGCATGATGATGTGCTGCGAACACGTGCGCACTTCGCGATCGGGTCTGTGCTTCGAAAACAGTTCAGAATTGCATTTTCGACTGATCTAGGAACTTTCAAGCTCAGAATTTACCCTTGCACAGCTCCTAAACCTATTCTTACTCATTATCCATTAACAATCTAGTATAAAGCACATACTTGCAAGAATATTAGGAAAAGTGCTATTATCTTAAGAAGAGCATCAGCTATTGCCATACCTCCTCCCCAAGACCCACCAGCACCAATACTGTACCACACAGCCTACTTCCGTGGGACACAAAATCCCACCAGCTACCTTGGAAGCAATTGAAGAGGCTGTTGATCCATATCGAGGACAACAGTGCTCTGCATATACTACAACACACCTCTCTGCAGGGGGAAGCAATTTCAAACTGTTTTGAAGCTGCAATCAAGGTACATGCATGTATCAGAGGCATTGAGTCCCACATGGTCTTTAGAAAAGCAATCGAAACCATGCTGTTTGTGTAAGATCACCACACTGTACTTTAACACATGTATTCTTAATATGTCCTTGCCTGTCCTGCCAACTTATAAGGCACATGACTCCTGTACCCCTTGTATTGCCTCCCGCTTCCTGTAACTAAGACACCTTCTTGAAACAGCACCTTGATGCCTCTGGGCTGCTAGGCGCTTTACAAATACAAAAATAAAAATAAAAATAAAATGAGAAACACTGAACCCTACCTTAGAAGAGGCACACGCGCAACATCTTCCCCTGTCCACCTGCCCCTCCATACTAGTGCTTGGTGCCTCTTCCCTCAATTCCCTCCCCAGCTTACTTTCTAACCTCTCCTGTAAAAAAACCATCAAAAAACAACAAAAGAAAGGTTCCTTTAGGAACCACCTTTCACAGTAAAAAAATAGAACTAAACAAAAAATCTTATAGACTCTATCTACTTAACATTTGTCAGTAAAGTACACAGACTCAATAAGATGTTCCAACATTTCCATCAGCACTTTGTGTTATGCTAATGGTAACAATGTGGCAATCATCCCCTGTTCCAAGGACTGGAACAGGGTATAACGGCCAAGCAGCCCAAGTTATTGGCCCAAGCAAAGCGAGGGCAGATACAGAGGGCTCCGGACCATTACCCCCATTGCAGCCACTGCAATGGGGGTTGAAAGCAATTACATGCTGGGTTCCCAAGGCGGGAACCCGGGGTGCTAAAAAAAGAATGTTATTGCTACACCAGGATGCCTGTGGCGTCGCGCTGTAGGAAGGAAAATCCTTTTCTAAGAATGCCACCATGGAAAGGGAAGGCGGGGCTCTGTACAGAGCCCCTCATCCCTTTGCACAGCAGCCTGCAGAAGGCGAAGAGAGAAGCCTATGACCATATTACCACAAGCACATTTTTTTTCCCTTTCAAACCTATCTCACTTTCGAATAACTTTATCACATAGCCAGTCCCAGGTGGACATTGCCACTTTAACTCCATCTGTCGTCCCTTTTGGTCATGGACAGTAGCCAGATTGCCTGGTTCATGACCTTATGCCATGACCCAGACAATCTGGCCACTGCCCATGGCCACAGGCTATACCTCAGTCACCAAAGGTACATCACTATTCTTTGTACCTACATTATGACACTTGTCAAAAAATTAAACACAGGCACATTTGCAAAACCATGCTTTAAGGTTCTTGCCAATTCTCCTTATACGAGTTTGCTGGAAATCCGCCTATGTTTTATTTTTTTCAAAAGTGTCAAAATGTATGTACATATAAAAGTCATATAACTTAGCCGCCACTTGACAAAATCCATTCAGACTTTATACAAACATTCAAGTTCGTGTCTATAATCTTTCTGAAAATGTTTGTCCACATTTGTCAAACAGCAATAAAATTAAAAACCATCCATCTAAAAATGTTGAGACCCCCCTCTAATTTAGCCCCACTTGACAAAATACCACCAAACTTTACAAATAAATGTATATCTAGGTCTACAATATTTTTGCAAACTTTTGTATGGATTTGTCAAATGCCACCACATTTATAAGCCTTTACAATATTTTAGGACCCCCCTCTAAATTTGCCCCCTCTTGACAGAATCCCATCAATCTTTGCAAAATCATGTATATCTAGATTTTCAATCTTTCTTTTTAATTTTTGTGCAGATTCGTAAAATGGCATCACATTTATAAGGCTTTGCAATATTTTGGTACCCCGCTAATTTTGTTCCCTCCCAACAAAACAGCTCCACATTCCAAAACCATTCCTTATCAGGTCTAAAATAATATTCCAAAATGTCATGCAGTGTCATTGAGTGGCGCCAAAGTTATATGCCATTCAAAAATTGCTTTTCACTAGCCCAGTATTACAGAAATAGGCATAGATTTCCCCGTGCATCTGAAGTGTTTGCGAAAATAAGGACTGTGCCAAACATCCGGACTGTTTGCAGACTTTCAGGGATGAAAAACACCTGCTTTGTGTGTTTTTATGGTCATATCCCATCCAATCCTCATCACCCTCACCTCCCCAGAGATTGTTTGATGAGTTTGACCAGTGAAATGTTGTGTCTTTTAATAGGTTTTTACTGCGATGTCCGTGGAAACCAGCGGATGTCTGAGAATCCAACATGGCAGGCGTTTCCAAAAATCTGACACATTTCACGCTTTTCACCATCCAATCAGCGAGTGCACTTGATGTCCGCAGACCTCACGTCACCTTCTGAACCAATCAGAGGCCTGTCCGCAGAGCAAACACGGAAGTGAGTCCACAAACCAAACCCAGATATCACAAATTTTTCTTTACCTACTTTTGGGCCGTTTAAAAAAAAAACGACTGGACATATTTACACCAAATTTACTAAAACACGCTTTTGGGACCAAGACGCTGCTACTGCCACACATTTGTTGAATATCCATCCAGCGGTTTGGGCTGTAGATGTGAGCAAAATTATTTTTCCAATGCATCTATGGAAAAATAATAATTTTGGGACCCATCTACAACTTTGACCCCCTTCAAGAAACCTCACCAAACTTGTCAACAAGATTCAAATGGGATCATATACTTTTTTTGCAAAGTTTGGTAAGGATTCCTCCAGGGGGAGCAAAGTTATAAGCCGCCCAAACAGTGCTCTTCCTATGAGTTGAGCAACTTAACCACAACTACAGGGCCACTATTGCAGGACCTGTAATATTTAGTACAGAAAGAAGAAAACGATTCAGTTATACTTAAAATAATAATTTTAATATGTAGAGGATAAAAGGCTACAGTTATACTAAAAATTGTGTTTTTAAAACAAAGAGGATAAAAGGCATCAGTTATACTTGAACCATTCTATTTTATACAGCTAAACAACAGGATATTTGCATTAATCAGACAACCACGTATATGTCTTCTGCGATGCCTAGGCGCTTCAGAGGTATAGATGGCAGGGTTATCATAGTATCATGCATTGGCAGGTAAAGAGTCTTTAAAGCCCAAGGTATGCATCCTTGTTTCAGGACTGGGCGATCAGGATCTGTTTATAGCGTTGGCCTGACTGAATGTATTTACAGGACTGTGGTGTTGTGGAGGAGTGAGGACAACAGCTTTTAGCCTCTCTAGAAGGCATCATCAGGTAATATTACCTAAAATGGATGTTGGGATATTTAAATCAGCAACTGCCTGCATGTACTCATTCCAGCTGCTGGGGGCATTTCTTTAGAAGTTGGCTGTTGTCTTGTAATACCCGTACAAGATCGTACAGTCTCGAGCCTCTTACAACCCTACCTCTGTAGATAAATTCTCCCCTATCGGTCCAAGCCGCCACATCCTATTCAAGCTCCATTGTAAGTAGCAGTAGTTCTGCATCGGGTCTACAGCGCTGGCTAAGTGTATTCATCATGTCCGGCACAACCAGTGCTAATGCTTGTGGAACCTCCACACTATTAGATTCATTGGGTGGCATGTATAAGGTGTGTTCTTTTCTGCATCGTTGTGTCTATTGTGATTCATGTATTTATGCACAATATTTGCCGATGAGCTTGCATTATCATGAGCCCAGAAATCGGGCCTGTTTAAAACATTCTTCAGTCGAGATGCATGGTTACAACATTCCATATATTCCCATCCTCGGTGGGTGCGGGTGCCAGGCCTTCTTACAGGTGTTTGTCAACAAAATGCACTTTGTGAGTGTGCTGCATCACTGACCCCCAAGCAATCTGGTGATTAGCGGTAGGGCTATGCTTATGAGATACAGTATGAATCCACCGTGCTGAGAGACCACTTTTCATTTAGGTTGTATGGATGCACACATATTAACCAGTTTCTGGATGATGCCCTTCTTCTTTTTTAACCTACATATGTGGGATGTATTGACCCACTCCGCTATGCTATGCGCCATCACACTGCCAGTTATGGGGAAAGAAACAGCAACAATGGCGGCAAAATCCATGTGCCTGCCAAAAACCCACATAAACCTAAAAAACCGTGTGCTTTAGCACACAAAAAGAGGGATGCACAACCTGCCACCCATGGTGCATGTGTGGTGGAATAGAGCACACCCTGCAGAAATGTGCCAGTGGGCTCCATGACCAGCAAACAGAGAGCAGAGAGAGAAGCAGCGCTTTGCAAATTAAATCCCCAAAATGTGCCTACAATTGATATTTGCTTTGTTGCTAAAACCTCCTAAATGCCTATACACAACACTTCTCCACATTCAAAATCTTGCCTGGTGCTAAAATTCATGTATCTAATGAAACATTGTGAACATACAAAGTCCTAATGTGAAGAGCAAAACTTTCTTCAGACAAACTGGATTGTCTGAAAACTGACAGCATATGCCAAAATATGGGTGCGGTACCCGGGGCTACCTGAATGACAGCTGTCAGTGGAGAAGTGATGAAACTTTGAAATGACCTAAAACTAAAAAGTCTGCTGGATTAGCAAACATAAAAATGATTTTTGCCAAAATGTAATACAGATTTGAGTTATGTTTTTGATCCCACAGATTTTAAGGTTAAGAAAGAAAGGTATTTATGTTTGATGCAACAAATTTGGTTTTGGCTGGATTTAAGAAGTTAATTAGCTTGGCTGAGTCACAAGAACTGGAAACGCAGGTTTCTCCCAGAAGGAGGGCCTTCCTCTCAGCAGAAACTCACTGGGAGGTGTTAATTGCGGTTAGAACAGACAGTTGTCTCTGGAAAGGGACAGAACAATGACAGAGCTTCAGCCCAGGAAACTGGAGGTGTGAATGGGGGTCTAAAATGGCTTCTGGAAGGAACAAACAAGGAGGGGGATGCCCTGGACTGCAGGGAGATAAAAAGGGGCAGATCATCTGTTGCTAAACATGAACAAAGAACAATTTTTAAAAGACTCATAAGTTGCTATTCAAAATGGTGAAAAATATAAAAAGGACAGCGTTGTTAATTTAATTTCTGGCTGCACATGTGAAGAGGTGGTAGAACTGTGTGACATGTTCTGGATAGGAATGGCAATATATGTGGTTTTATGCAAAATGTATTAATGTTTGAATTGTGAAACTTTACATGCACATCCCTATGTTAAACATGCACCTTTGTGGAAAGTTGCATAACATTTTAAATTGTGTTCATAGCGAACAGGACAAAATTATGTAGAAAGTTGAGACAAGATCCCACCGCTGCAGGGTTTGAGGAATAGCTGCCACATAAGATATGGCATCTTTGTGTGTGATTTGTATAAAGGTGACCAATGTAGAAATGTACATTTAGTATCAAATCCGATTTTGAGACCAGTGGCCAAAGGGAGGTTTCTAAAGATTGTAAAGCAAACCATAAAATGTGACATCAGCTGGCCTTGATCCAATCACTCAAATTGCAAGGCGGAGACGAAGTGGGGTCCAATTCTAGCTCACAGGGGCAAGCTTAGCTAAGCCGGCCCATACACCCCCTTTGTGATGTCATTTTAAAGCATAAATAGAGACAGCTGACAACACATAGGGACTCACAGATCCACTCACTTTCCTGATTCCGGTGAAGCACGCTGATCCAGCATTCTGATCTGATCCAGCATTCTAGATCCAGCTTTAATATTCTTCCAGATCCAGATGCCAAATCTCTTGCCAGCAATAGAGAACCATTGATTTCCAGCAAGGCCAAATCCTCAAATTTATTCTCTCCACCGAGTAAAGAGGTGTGTGGTGTGAGAAGGCCTTTTGAACCAGTATCCTGAAATTCTCTGGCTTGCCACCACTAGGCTTATCTGAGGAACTCGCAATCCAGCTGATTAAAATACCCACAGACTAGGAGGGCAGATCCTGTGCCAATCCGGCGACCGGCCTAGATGATCCAGTACAGTGCCTGATGTGCTGTCTTTTCCTAGACCAGACCCAATCCAATGACCAGAGCTGAAGGTCCAATTTAAAAACCTATACTGTGAGTATTAATAGGAAGAAGTGTGTTGCCTATAGTATAATTGCATGGTATTATCCCTATCTCAAACGCATCCTATCTTTCCTTTAGAACCAGTACCCTTTTCTCATCTGAAGAAGTTGAGTTTTCTTAGCAGGCGGGTCACACTGATCACGTGACTGTAAGATCCCTGGGTGGTATTCACTTTTTCAAAGTCATCCTCTAGTGTAAGCAAATCCATCTGTCATTTTCAAAAGTGCATTTCCGTTTTCCATTCTCGTGCATATTTTCCAAAAACAACCTTTACTAAAACCTCTGTAACTCCCTCTGTTTTTGTGATAGAAATTTCAACTCCTACTTGTACCTAACATCCATAGCTATCCATAGAATCCAATGCAATACAGTGCGATTCACCCGTTGTAGCGAAAATTGTGCAAGGAAAATTTTGCAGCGATTTCGAAAATCTCAAAGGTTTACACGTGTAAAATAGATTTAAACTGCTTCCAACTTGGACCTTAAGATTTCAAGCGTTTTCTTTGGACTAAATCATTGCTGGTGATTGTGTGCAACTGTACAAAGCGCCTCCCATAGGAATGTATAACCATTTAAGTATTTTTAACCACATTTGGTGTTTTTGCACAGTCAATTCTAAAGATAATTTTAAAGCCATCTGACAGCTCAAAAGTCAATTCCTTTTTTCTCTTGGGTTTGAAGGGGGAAAGTGGGACTGATATTCTGTGTGATTTGTGCTATTCCTGAATACCTGCTCTATCCTCCCATCTCTTTACATTGCCTATTGGGGGCTGAGGGTTATTGCAGGGGGAACCTCTAACAATAGTGCTATCTGATCTGAACCAACACAAAAGTGTTATTTTCTGTGCATTTGTTTTGCTTATTACTTATTCCTAGTGTATTAAAGATATTACCTTTGCAAACTAGCCTGATTCCTGGTTCAGTGTGACCGGGGGGGGGGGGTGTCTCACGAGAAGGGTGTGAGATGAGTGGTATATCGTTCAGAATATTGAATTTATAGACAAAAATAAATACGGGTTTCAGTTGTGCACTACATGCTGGGCTTTGACTTGGGTGTGTGCCGGATTAAAATCACTTACAGCTTGGGGGCTCGTCCTGGATCCTGAATTAGACATACCACTCGTGCCAGTCTAACACAGCGTGCTAGCTGACGGGGTACATACACCTTGTTGGGTTACCATACTGTGCTACACTGTATAAGCACCCGTCAAAAGAAATACTCAAAGGAGTTGGGCCTGTTTGCAAAAGTAAAGTAACCCTGAGATAAGTCAGAAGGAAATTAATATTTCCGGAATGGTGACCCCAGTGGAAATCAATATTGCATGGGAACACTTACTGCATAAATTGTTTGTCAGGGTTGAATGGCTGGAACAGGACGAACAGGTATGGCTGCACAGAATAAAACAAGACATCACGGAAATCAATCTTGATATCCGGCAGGACAAGGGTACATTATATCAAGCACTCAGTGAGCTGTACATGACCCCTAAAATAAAAGAGGAGCAATGCAAAATTGCCAAAATAGTGGCCTACCTGTACCTCCACATAGGAGTCATAAGGAAAAGTACGCAGACCATGTAGATTTCACGAAGAGGCAAGGGGAAGCACTGCTGAAAATGCAGACTAATCTGGACTCTGCAGAGCAAAGGCTCCATAGTAGCCAGGAATCTGAAACAGAGGCTAGGCAGTATGCCACCAAACTTCAAGAAGAAATGACACTCTTACTGCAAAAGAATGCAGAGCAAGACACCCAGGTACAGACACTGCAAAAAGAGAGTCAAGAAAGGTTGGACTCTCTGCAACAGAGTCAACAAAAGCTGGGGCAGCAATTAACCTTTAACAGAGCATGCGCAGAACAGATGGTCACTTTAGAGAACCGCATAGACTAATTAAAAGAGGAAAATAATAATTCATTATCAAAGACCTAGAATCCCAAACAGAGTTTGATGAGGAGCGCCAAAAAGCAGGTGCCTTTAAAAAACAGAGGGACGACCTGGCTGCACAGAAGGGCACTCTAACTCAGGAAAGGGATGCCTTTGGCCAGGAAGTCACCCATTTAAAAACCAAGTTAGAAGAAAATCACCTGGCCCTTCAGGAACTTGGTGAAATCAAAATGTATTACAAAAAGCTACTAGAGCACACCAGGCGGATTGAGGATGCCTTGGAAAAGAATAATCTGACCAGTAAAGACCAAACTCAAGAGGTGAGTCGCCTGCAGCAAAAATTGGCCCAATACTCCCAATTCAGGCAGGAAGTACAGAGAGACAATGAGGCTCTCTGTGAAAAGAATGACAGGCTCCATAGACAGATAGCCATGCAAGAACAACTCATAGAGACCAGTAAGGCCTTAATAGAGGAACAAAAAGGTCAGATTTTGCCATGTCATCAGGGAGTAGGGGCTGAAAAAGATGAGGTCAAATGGGAGAGAGAAATATGGGACTGATAGATCAACGCCTCCCAATATGTATGGGCGGGCATCTATGTACAGGTTCCCAAATGCTAGGGCCAGCTTATCTGATCAGGGAGACTCCAGTGAGGTGAGAATCAGAGAACTGGATCCTCCAAAATATCACCTAACTAGAGATCAGTCAGTCAAATTTGATGGGGAATTCCATGAAAATAGGCCCACATCACAAAGAACATCTTAAAAACCTCTTCCAGCTAGAACAGGTTGGGGGGGGGGTACTCATCCAATCCTGGGAGCAAGGAAGAGTCAGAAGGCTCTTCTAAGTGCCAGAGGTCTCAAGAGACTAGGCCCCCACATTCTGCCAGCCATTCCCAAGCTCACAGAATCAGGGAGAGCCTAGAAGATCAGACAGCCAGCTCTGGTAGCAGTGCCTCTGAGTCAGAGGATGAGTGGACCAGGGTGACCAAAACTAAAAAGGCTGACAAAGTTAAGAGAGCCTTACTGAAAGATCCCCTGAAGCAAATCAAGGCTATTAGGAATGTCATCACGCCCTAGCATAAAAATGCCAAATATTTGGGAGCACCTCAAATTGTTTGAGCAAATGATGGAGACTTTCCACCTGAAGGACAGCCAAAGCTGTATTCAGTATGTCAAGTGGACATTTTCACCTGAATACTCCATCATCTTTGCGGGGCTGGAGGATCAGAACCATTCAAGATGGTCCACCTACAGGGCGGCCATCTTAAAGCATTTTTCAATCCATAGAAACCCTCAAGAGGCATGCTAGGCAGCCTACAACCTGCAATGTGGGGAAGACCAGACCCCACAAGAATTTGTCCAAGAACTGAAATGTGCCTTTGCGCAGACCACCAGAAGGGTGCGCACTGACAGCAGGGAGTTCGTCAATACCTTCTTTCATGCGCTACCTAAACACATTATGACCCAGCTGGTGAGAGACTTTCATGAGAAAAGATCACTAGACTGGGTCATTGAACAAGCAACTTGCATCTATGAAGTGCAGAAGCCACTAGAAAGTAAAAGTGCTAACAAAAGCCCAAACCCAACCAACACCCCTGCTGCTGCTAAGGTGCGGAGGTGAAGGTTGCCCCATTTTAGATCTGGAGATCGGGGAGCCTAAAAACATTCCTGCACAGAATGCTACTAACCCAAGACCCAGAAGGCCCTCGGGCCATTCCCCAACAGGGAGTCAGGGAGGTAACCCCACAAATGTGACCCCTAACTCCCATGACTACATCAGCCCCCGTTACAAGGGCAACAGACCCATCCTGGGCTATGTGTGGACTCCTCCAGCCCAATGGGGGGGGATCCAACCATGCAGCTGCTAACCCAGGAAACTTCCCTCCTCACTTTCCCCAGGAGGGCAGTAATCCCCCAAATGCCGGGCTGAGTTTCTTTCCCCGGTACCCACAAAATACCAACCCTCAACACAACCCTTCTTTCTTTCGCCACTTTCCTGAGCCCAGACAGCCCAATCCTTTAGAGGGGAGGCCAAGGGTGGAGGGGTACCAAAACTATCCCTACCAGGGGTATTATGGGAAAAGGGACAGTTACCCTTCCCGTGATCAACCAAGGGTAGATCAGAGGACCCTGTAGCAGCCAGAGCAGGTGTCCCAATCGGAGCGCCAGCTCCAGAACATGGCACAAGATCTGGGTTGCATGTTGAGAGCGCAGCAAAACCCTCCAATGAACATGGCAACTCAGAACCCCTCAAATCAAGGGTCTGGTGCTTCAGAACAATGACAGGGGAAGAACCCCGACAACCCACCTGTTCCCAGGGAGGATGCACAGAAGGAAGGGGGGTATAAAGCCTTAGAGGAAGCTCCCTTCCCCACTTTGGAAAGTCCCTGGAAACCCAGGAACCAGATTGAGAATCTCCTTCCCCTGAAAGTCTGCAACCTAAGGATCAGAGCAGAGGGTGGGTTACGAGAAATAAAGAGCCTAAAAAGGCCCATTTTGTGGAGGAGGTGTGAATCTTCCAATTTGAAGGGGAGGGGCCCTCAGAGGATTCTGGGAAAAGGATCTTCTCTTTCAGGGATGGGGGAACCCTTCCAAAGAAAAATGGGTCCCAAGAGATCCTGATCAAGGCTGGGTAGATGTGGGGACCGAGTTAAAACCGCCCATCATCAAACCCCAGAATGACCAGCAAGAAAATCCCCTTGTTCAAACCAATTCTGGTGACTGCCTCCAAAAAGGTGGGCAGCCAGGAACTAGAACCAGGGGAGCCTTAAACTCCCCCCATAGACAACTATCCTGTTTTCTTTGCAGATCCCCACGCTCACACCCAGGATCCTGCCCAAATCTATTCTGGGGACTAGGGACTGCCTCCAAAAAAGGGGGGCCCAGAACCAGAGGAAGAAGAGTCCCTAGCTCCCCAAAACCCATCTAAGGTCTGTCTCCAACAATGGGGAGACAGCCCTGAATCAGAAAGGGAGGAGCCTGAGACTCCTCAAATCACTGAGTGTGAACCTGTGTGCTCAGATTCCCAAACCATCCAACTCCATTCTGGGGACCGCCTCCTAGAAGGTGGGAGTAACCCGGAACCAGCTCAAAAGGAATCACAAACCTCACCAACCACTTCTGTTGACTGCCTCAAGAAAGGGGGGGGCAGCCCAGAAACAGAACTAGGGGAGCCCGAGATACCCAAATAGCGGTGTGTCAAAATTCTGTGCTAGATTCTCCAACTCCAACACCGTCTCTTGACCCAACTATCCCGGTGTCAGTCAGAGTCAGAAATAAGCAAATTGACCATCAAGCTTACCCAGAGCACCCATTACCTTTGCCCCTTGGAGGAGAAGGAAGGTAGATTCTACGCCTCCATCCAGGTGCGAGGGCAATGCGCAATTCCAGCATTGGTGGACACTGGATCCCAAGCGACGTTGCTATCAAAGAGAGTCTTTGAGCAGCTAAATTTAGGAAGGGGGGAGAAATACCAAATCCCTCCCACCCATCTCCGTGGACAGCTCCAGAACTTTGACGGGAAGGAAATTCCCTTTGAAGGGTCTGCAGAGCTGGAAATCAAAATTGGGCGACACAAAATGAAGCACCCTGTCCCAGTTGTGGTGCCAGAGGGGAACCCCCCCCTGTCTATTGGGGAATGACATCCTCTGCACGCTGTCTCCCCTCATAGATTGTGTCAACAGGGTCCTCTGGACCCAGACCCACAGGCCAATTAAATTAAAGCAAAGCGTCAACCATGTGAGTCTAAATGGCACATGCCACATGGTTGAGCAAAAACCGGACCTAGTTAGGTTCTACTTTCAAAACAATGACACACTCCACGTCACCGTCATAGCTATGGGACCACCAAACGGTGAGGTGAACTCTTCTCCATTTCTGCAAATCAGCCCCTCTCCAAGTCTCAAGTGGCATTCCACCCTGAAGGGAGATACATTGAAATTTCATAATAATGTACACTCCGAAAATCCCAAGTTCATAGCCAAAATTGACATCAAACCAGCACATAATTTAGCTGGCATTCTGAAAAAGGGTGAACAGCGCTTCCTCCCGATTCAGGTAAATGACGGGAAGGAGTCTGTCCTCGCCCGAGTTGAGTTGAATAGCTAAGAAAGCTCACTAGCGAAGCATTATTAAAAAAACTACCAAAAAGACCAGACCCTACCCGCCGCAGAGTCAGTGAATCAATGGGTACAGGACTAGAAGCATCCCGCTCCAAACATCCTCTGCTTAGCAGTTGTATGATCAACATTTCTAGGGATGACAAAACCATAATAGATACTTGTTGGGTTGTGCGAGGTGTTACTTCTGCCTTTTATATGAGCTGTGACCTCCTCAACCAACTTGAGATTAATTTGGACCTTAGTCATTAATGGGATTTCAAAAATGGAGGAGAGGTGACCATCCCAGGACTCACCTACAGAATCCACCTGTTAAAACCATTAGTGAATATAGATGGGGAATATTGCCAATTATAACCAATGCAAGTGTCTTTCCCACTGCTGACATCCCCAGATGACGTGTGGACACAGTAGTGGGAAAATATCCATGACCATGTTATGTTCTATCTTCTAGCATCTGGACAAAGAATCATCCAAAGGATTACCAAAGAGGACCACTCTGGGACCGGGAGGAAAGACCCAAGGAGCCCGGAGTGCCGCTCCATACTCCCAACCAGAACCAGCAATACTCCCAACCAGAACCAGCAATACTCCTGACCAGAACCGGCGAGCAGAGCGGGTCGCCTCCAGCACTGACGGGAGAAGCGACTGAAATTCTCCACATGGACGGAAAAAGAACATCCCAAATCTCCCGACTTCCCCTTGATGGGCGGTCAAAACCAAGTCAGGAGGAGGGGCTCTGTGGGATGTATTGACCCACACCACTATGCTATGAGGCATCTCCCTACCAGTTATGGGGAAATAAACAGCAACAATGGTGGCAAAAACCCTTGTGTGTGCCAAAAACCTACAAAAACCTACAAAAACCATGTGCTTTAGCACACAAAGAGGGATGCACAACCTGCCACCCATGATGCATGTGCGGTGGAATAGAGCATACCCTGCAGAAATGTGCCAGTGGGCTCCATGACCAGCAAACAGAGTTCAGAGAGAGAAGCAGCGCTTTGCAGGTGAAATCCCCAACATGTGCCTACAAATGATATTTGCTTTGCTGCTAAAAACTCCTAAATGCCTATACACAAAACTTCTCCACATTCAAAATCTTGCCTGGTGCTAAAATGCATGTATCTTATGGAACATTTTGAACATGCAAAGTCCTAATGTGAAGAGCAAAACATTCTTCAGACAAACTGGATTGTCTGAAAACTGACAGCATATGCCAAAATCTGGGTGCAGTACCCGGGGCTACCTGAATGACAGCTGTTAGAGGAGTACTGAAACTTTAAAATGACTTAAAACTAAAAAGTCTGCTGGATTAGCAAACATAAAAAGGATGGTTGCCAAAAAGGAATACAGATTTTAGTTGTGTTTTTGATCCCACAGATTTTAAGGTTAAGAAAGAAAGGTATTTATGTTTGATGCAACAAATTTGTTTTTGGCTGGATTTAAGAAGTTAATTAGCTTGGCTGAGTCACAAGAACTGGAAAAGCAGGTTTCTCCAAGAAGGAGGGCCTTCCTCTCAGCAGAAACTCACTGGGAGTTGCTAATTGCGTGTTAGAACAGGCTGTTGTCTATGGAAAGGGAAGGAACAATGACAGAGCTTCAGCCCAGGAAACTGGAGGTGTGAAGAGGGTTGTAATTGGCTTCTGGAAGGAACACACCAGGAGGGGGATGCCCCTGGACTGCAGGGAGACAAAAAGGGGTCTGATTCATGGAAGTGTTTTATAATGGCGAAATCCCATAGGAAAACGTTCTGTGAATCAGGGTCTGAGGTGGACCATCTGTTGTTAAATATGAACAAAGAACAATTTTTAAAATACTCATAACTTGCTATTCAAAATTGTGAAAAATATAAAAAGGACAGAGTTGTTAATTTAATTTCTGGCTGCATGTGTGAAGAGGCGGTAGAACTGTTTGACATGTTCATGACAGGAATGGCAATATATGTGGTTTTATGCTGAATGTATTAATGTTAGAATTATGAAACTTTACATCCACATCCCTATGTTAAACATGCACCTTTGTTGAAAGTTGCTTAAAATTTGGAAATTTTGTTCATAGCGAAAAGGACAAAATTCTGTAGAAAGTTGAGACAAGATCCCACCGCTGCAGGGTTTTGAGGAATAGCTGCCACATAAAATATGGCATCTTTGTGTGTGATTTGTATAAAGGTGACCAATGTAGAAATGTAAATTTAGTATCAAATCCGATTTTGAGACCAGTGGCCAAAGGGAGGTTTCTAAAGATTGTAAAGCAAACCATAAAATGTGACATCAGCTGGCCTTGATCCAATCACTCAAATTGCAAGGTGGAGATGAAGTGGGGTCATATCCCAGCTCACAGGGGCAAGCTTAGATAAGCCGGCCCATACACCCCCTTTGTCATGTCATTTGAAAGCATAGAGACAGCTGACAACACATAGGGACTCACAGATCCACTCACTTTCCTGATTCCGGTGAAGCACTCTGATCCAGCATTCTACATCCAGCTTTAATATTCTTCCAGATCCAGATGCCAAAACTCTTTAAAGCAATAGAGAACCATGGATTTCCAGCAAGGCCCAAATACCCAAATATATTCTCTTCACCCAGCAAAGCGCCTTTTGAACCAGTATCCTGAAATTCTCTGTCTTGTCACCACTAGGCTTGCCTGAGGATCTCACAATCCAGATGATTAAAATACCCACAGACTAGGAGGGCAGATCCTGTGCCAATCCGGCGACCGGCCGAGATGATCCAGTACTGTGCCTGATGTGCTGTCTTTCCTAGACCAGACCCAATCCAATGACCAAAGCTGATGGTTCAATTTAAAAACCTATCCTGTAAGTATTAAGAGGAAGAACTGTGTCCCATAGTATAATTGCATTGTCTTATCCCTATCTCAAACCCATCCTATCTTTCCTTCAGATCCAGCATTGTTAGAACTATCTTTGTGCTGACCCTTTTCTCATCTGAAGAAGTCGAGTTTCCTTAGCAGGCGGGTCACACTGATCACGTGACTGTAAGATCCCTGTGTGGTATTCGCTTTTTCATAGTCATACTCTAGTGTAAGCAAATCCATTTGTCATTTTCAAAAGTGCATTTCTGTTTTCCATATTTGCACCTATTTTGCAAAAACAACCTTTACTAAAACCTCTATAGCTCCCTCAGTTTTTTTGATAGAAATGAAATTTCAACTCCTACTCGTACCTAACATCCATAGCTATCCATAGAACCCAATGCAATACAGTGCGATTCACCCGTTGAAGTGAAAATTGTGCAAGGAAAAGTTTGCCACGATTTTAAAAATCTGAAAGGTTTACACGTGTAAAATAGATTTAAACTGCTTCCAACTTGGACCTTAAGATTTAAAATGTTTTCTTTGGACTAAATCATTGCTGGTGACTGTGTGCAACTGTTCAAAGTGGCTCCCATAGGAATTTATAACCATTTAAGTATGTTTGATCACATTTGGTGTTTTTGCCCAGTCAATTGTAAAGATCATTTTAAAGCCATCTGACAGCTGAAAAGTCAATTCCGTTTTTCTCTTGTGGGAAAGTGGGACTGATATTCTGTGTGATTTGTGATATTCCTGAATACCTGCTCTCTCCTCCCATCTCTTTACATTGCCTGTTGGAGGTTGAGGGTTATTGCAGGGGGAAACTCTAACCATAGTGCTATCTGATCTGAACCAACACAAAAGTGTTATTTTCTGTGCTGCATTTGTTTTGCTTATTACTTATTCCTAGTGTATTAAAGATATTTTTCAGTGTTCTGTCACACCATTGGTGATGGCTGTGTACCCATTAAAATACATTGTGATTACATTTTAAATACATAAATAAATATTTACCTTTGCAAACTAGCCTGATTCCTGGTTCAGTGTGACCGCGGGGTCTCAGGAGAAGGGTGTGAGATGAGTGGTATATCGTTCAGAATAGTGAACTTATAGACAAAATAAATAAGGGTTTCAGTTGTGCACTACATGCTGGGCTTTGACTTGGGTGTGTGCCGGATTGAAATCACTTACACATACTTGGCGATGTGTTAAGGGGACGTGTCCCTTTAAATTGTTGTGGGCAATCTCTGAAATAGTGGCCGCCAGATCATCAGAGGATGTAGCTAGAATGGCCTTGCATTGCTGGGTGGTGACATAGACAAGCATTTTGAGCAGCACAATGTTTGTATGTATGTGTGCCGACCTGTTGAAAGCTCTAACAGCTACTGACACATTACTGTAGCTAAGGGTGTTTTGTAGATGTTTTAAATGCCTTTTTAGGGGTGTAGACAGTGGGTAGACCAGGTGGGAATATACCGGTGCACAATCTAAAATTCTCAGTTTAAAAAAAAAAAATCGACCAACAGATATTCATAGGGTTTACTGGTAGAGTCTTCAAAAGCCTCCATGAAGAAACATGCTTTGGATAGATACATCTGTAAAGCTATCACGGCTAGTTGTTGTTTATCACAGGGGCTTTTAAATAACACTTTTTAACTAGCGTTTAGTGTTATAGATCTGTTGTTCCTACCCTTGTTAAACAAGTTCTGCAAAATATAGCAATTGCTTGGATTGCAGTGATGTGAATACTGAATAAATGTGTGCTATAGTTCAGCACTCTGACCACACTGTGTCATCAAATCATTGACGATGACCATATTCACCATGCTTGGTGGTAGTATGTGATCATTGTTGAGATTGTTCGGCATACCTTCTACAAATCAGAGGTGTTTCAACTGATGTTGTAATGTTGTATAGAGAGGCTGCCAACAGCAATAAAGCCATAAAATATTTGTTGGCCTACATGGAATTGATGTGTATGCATTTTCTAGATGTTTTCTGAAAAATTACTCTTGCCACAGCAGGAGGGTCTGACAAGCACACACGCAAATGGATGTTGTAGTCTGGTATCCATAAAACCTGGTAATCAATAGCCGTAGGGATGTATCAAGCCTCCAGGTTCTAACATCCTTTTATATAAGACGATGCTGAGAGTCTTCTGCAGAGTACTCATGCTAATTTCCCATTGCTTTTTATCACGCATTAAACATGACTTTGCAATGGTAATAGCCCTAGTGTAGTTATGCACATCTCCCTTTGTAGATGACTGTACAAGATCTTTCAAGATGCCACATTTGACCTCAGCTGTATTGTTAACATTCAGCCTTATGCCTTTCACTTTCATACTGACAGTCCCTAAAGATGTGGGATAGGCGTATGTTTTAGGCCCTGCAGATATGAACTCCACAATGTACTCAACAGGTCTAGCTCTGAAGTAAGTTCCCCTAGGTAATCGCTGGTGGCCGGATTGACTTCCGCTGTCATTGGCGCTGACGAAGATAACACTATTGGTATCATAATACATAACCATCTATTGCAATTGCTCGATCACACTGCACTGCTTCAAGTGCATGTGAGCCATTGTGAATTCTGCTATGATATATTGGTATTGCCAGATGTTATTGGGTATTCCGCCAGCACAAACAAGCTGGTTCATCATCTATGAACACACAGCTGCTCACATCGTAAGAATTATCGAATCAATAAGTATTAGGCTCCTCGGGGTCTGTGATGATGACTGTTTTTGACAAATTAACTCTTTGTGCAAACTTGATCCACTGAGAATTAGGACATAGTTTTGATAACAGCCGCCAATCTTGGTCGTCCTCAATGTCTTCCATATGCAAACGTATGCCCTGTTGTTTGTAATAATCATCCACAGAGGCCTGTTTAGTGGAATAGCCCACACATCATAAACAGAAAGCTAGGGACCACTTGTTTATGCTACAGCAACATTTGAATGTATTGACAGAAGAGCAGTAGGGTGATTGTTTTAAAATGCCAAATCTCGTGAATGCATCCCAGTCAATAACCATGTTTAAAGGTGGCATGTAACTCAATCGTACACCAAGTGCCTGTCAGCACCTACTCGTCATCTGTGTGTTTACATCCAGCATGTTTTGTCTCAACGCATGTACGACAAAGCAGGAACATTAGCGTTCGACTGCATCTATAGGGTAATACAGGCAAATAAAATCTTCAAGGTGGATAGGCTCATTACCTGATCAAACCAATATACTGATCTATATCTCCAAAAATACACAGATTATCTTGGGGATATAGAGTCCTCGAGGATATCGTTTTTCATTGTTCACAGTCGGGTATAGACTGGTGAACTCTAAATAGTGCACTTGTTCCCCCTTTGAGATGCAATAGTGTAGCTTTTAAAGCATTCGAACAACCACCATACAGTGCATCTCAGGGTTATATGGGGTCAGGCAGTTTCTTCTCTTTAAGAAACTTCCCCACCTTTGGGTTGCTCACCACTCATGTTCCTGAGATACTGACAAAGTAAACTCCCTCACTGGATAGGGACGTCTGTTTCAACACAGCACGTATATAAAACTGCTCAAAAGTAGTACCTGCCAGAGTACAGAAACCCCCGGTGGGATACCATTCAGGGCAATCATGATCAAAGCCACTATTGAATTTGTGGGCTGTTTCCACACAATGAGCCAAAGCATGGCTGTCCAGACTGTATTTACCATAGCGTTTCAAACTGCTACCAGTTAAGGCGTGTTGTATCGAGATGTTTTACAGTCTCTGCTATGTATATGAGGCATTGCATAGCCACTGTGGAATCACATTTTTGATGCCCTGTGGTAGCAATCCTGGGGCAGCAGCACAATTGTTTCAGGTTTTAGGTACAATTGTCTGTAGATCTGCATACAGCAACTAGCCGGCGTGCCACTTTTAAAAGGATTGACATATGGCACATGTAACACCCCCATATAGGTGCTTCATGGTGGTTCATTTGAATAATCACCTCCCTGAACAAATTAAATGCCTGTCTTTAACTTTAAATGTTGACATCTTTTTTTACAATAAGCCCTTATTTCCTTGTAAAAGTGAAATACGCTATGATCATTTGCCTTATACCATGTCATGAATTGTTCATTATGTACCCAATGCCATATTGATTGGGCCCGGGATCATACATAGTTTTTATTAAGTCTGTGTTAAAACAATTTGGAAAGAAGTCCTTTGAACTGGGAAACCTAAAAGCTTTAGGGAGTTTACTGATTTTCATAGGTAGTAAATTCAGGGAGTCGATAAAACATGTTCTCAGCATTACCAGAAACATTGACATGAGTTTAGCATCCTGTGTGATAGGTTTCACTCTAACTCGCTCCTTCACCAACTCTCTAAGTATAAAGTAGCCATCAAGCACTTTGGCATTATGGGTTAAAAACGTGTAGCTTGTGAATTTAGTTCTTACAAAGGTGCTAACAAAATCACTAACACACAAATCACCCTCAAACTCTCATAAACTATTACCTTTTATATGGCTGCAATAAATATAGTTTGGCTGGGGTGTTGTATCTTACTACCAGGCTTCCATGCCATACATAACATAATCCTCTCTTTTCTTTTAAGGTCTAACAGGTGTCATATAACACAAGTGCTCAGCCATGTTGACAACAAGCACTTTGTATACCGGGCAAATTAACACATTACATTTATGACTCATGGGAGTACATTTCCTGCATGTGGGAAAGTCAAAACTTGGTTCACACATGACAGCCCCCGCGGCCGCTTTCTCAATGTCAATGTTTAGACAAACATGCCACCTCGCAAAGGTGTGACATTGCAAACATTTTGAAGTTGTCTCCTAAAGTGCTTCGCATTAATCTCTTAAGCTCAAGCGACAATGATAGTTATAGCTGTGTTTATTTTTTTTGTTGAAAATATGGTGGCAATGCTTTGTGAGAAACCTAGAGGTGTTTCACCCGCTAGTCCTCGGGCATCTGTCATTCAGGTGTCCAGGACACGGCCATCACTTTTTGTTAGGGAGAATTCTCCAGAATGGCTAATTTCTCTTAAATATTGAGTCCCTCAGCAGCTTTGCTGGATTTCTAGGATTTGTTTTTTTTCACCTGGTAAGAGTGTGAGCCTTTTTTCCCACTCTTACGTGTGTTTTGCTGTGTGTTTTACATTTTTGTGTTCATAGACTGTGGAGCCTCACCTACTCCATAGGCATCATCTTTTTACTGTGTGTCACACAGCACCTTTAGTGCAGTGACACAGGGTTGTCTTTTTCAGACTTCCCACTTTAAACTCAATTTTCTGGGACTGACTACTGTCTCCCAGAACATGTAAAGTTGCCATTGACTTTATTAGTCTTTTTAAATTCACAGACCCAGTACAAACTATCTTCCATAGAGTACTGGAAAGGGTTAATAGTTATCCCTTTTTGTCTGTCTCTCATGGAACATTATTTTGTTCCCCTTTCTTTAATTTTTGGATGGTGGCAGTGGTATTTACCATATTTTTCTTGGAGCTGTCTATGAAAATAACATTGTTACTGTTTTAGGCTATGTTAGTAGCCTCAAACTTTAATCCGCTGGACCCCATTTACTTATTTGATTCCGGCTGGGTTTATTCACCATTTCTTTTTGTAAAGGTCTTTCTCGTGTTTTACTCTGCGCACCAATCCAGGTTTGGTTCCTTTGTTCACCGTCCTTTGGCGGGCTTATGCACAGAAGCCCTCCTTAGGTGCCTGAGAGTCTAGGTAGACAGGTTGTGAGGGAGGGGTTTTAGGCCCCCTACACAGGGTCTCCTTGGAGACCCAAGTCACACTCTTGTTTGATTGGCTAGGTGACTGTCCTGCCAGAACAGCCACCCTGCTGTGTGATTGACAGCCAGGCGGTGTGAATGGGTTAAAACTGAATAAAAAGCAGGTCTCTGGGACTTGGAAGGCAGAGTCGCCACTGGATCGAGAGAACCGAAGGGAAGCTGAAGGAAGAGGACTGCTGCAACTACTGAACCTCCCGGTGAAGCCCTGCTGCAGGTCCAAATCTCCTAAACTTCGAAGACAGAGAAGATCTGCAAAGAATCTTCTTCCCTTGAGCTGGTGGGACCAGCCAGTTCCCCAAACACCAAGCAAAGCCCCCAGTCTTCCTCCTTCTTGTCAGTCCGACAGTCGCTTCAGAAACCGTGAGCCTGCAAGACCTGCCAGGAACTTCTGCCTTCGCTACATCATTCTTCTTCTTCTAAGGTACTGTCCAAACCTGGCTGTTCGTTTCGTCCAACTGCGGTGAAAGTGTTTTAAATCTTTCGCTAATCCGAGGGCTTGTCCTTCTCTACTCTTTTAAGTAACTTTTCCTCTGACCAACTTCGTTTCGAACTCTTGGCAAAGACTTAACCGCAAACTACTCTGAACTGTGTGATCCTCTGCAAAGACTCTGAACCATTAACATTGGCCCAGGCCTATTGATTTGAATCCTCGTTGTCGTAAGCCATTTTCTAGATAGCCCTGCCTACTTACTTGTTGGTGCTGCTTGATTTAGAATAACCTTGTCTTTCCCTGCCTTTTAAATTGCTGGAGTGCCATTTTGCTCACACTTCATTTTGAGCTTAAATTGTCCAGAATTGATTGGGTGTTGTGTAGTACGTATATCAAGATTGTGATTTTCTGCTGCTTTATAATAGAGAATTGTTTCATAACTGATGGTGTAAATAAATGTATATTCTTTTACTCAGGAACCTTGAGTCAGTGTTTGTTTGAACCATAGCAATTGCTGTCCTTTGTGTAACTTCCGATACTGCTCACTTTACTCTTGAGATAAGTCTGGCTGCTCAGCCATCGCTACCACTTTACTGTGTAGTACAGCCTTGTACCAAAGGTGAATTTGTACTTGCACTTGTAGTCTTAATTGTGTGTGGTGTTCCCAAGGGGTACTGCATATGATTCTGCCTAACACATTTGGATCCAGTTCCTGAGGTGGACTACAGCGGGAGGATCTCCTGGGTGAGGGGTCTTTGGGGAGTAGGAGTGAGCCACTGAATGGTGAGATTTGGTATCCCCTTCCCTGTAACTCCTATATCCCATCCTACCAGGTAGGATACTTAGGAACTCAACCTCCACCCCTTCATAATACAAACACTTCCTCAAGGACAGCTCGCTATGAGAGAAAACGGACTAACAACCGAGCCGTATACCTGACATGCCCCAATATGATAATCGGGCAGGGTCAGGCAATTACTGACAATCACACACACCTGACTTCCATTACATTTCCCCACACGGATAAAAGGCGGAGCACGAGAGCACGCTCAGAGCGAGGAAAAGCACACGAGGAAGCAGCAGTTCCAACAAGGCAGTTTAACACGAGGTGAAAGATGGCAAAACAGAAGGAGATCGCAAGGAGGGAAGTGCCCTAGACCTTTTCGATGAGGAACTGTTACTTTCATGAAACCTCGAGAATAGAAAGTGTAAGACCAGGAAACCAAGCTGAAGAATACTGCATTGTGTGTCGGAGGTACCCTGGGCTCTCCCGCAGCAATAATCAAGGCAGGGAGAATCACCTGCTGCCGTGTTACTGTCCTTGGCTCCTACAACAAAGCAGTGCCAGTGAAATCAACACAGCCGGTGAGTTGGGTAGGCCGATACAGGACTGGTCTGTGTTGAAGCCAAGGTTGCAAGCAGCAACATTGTATGGTGACTGCTGAAACGAACAGTGTATGAAGCGCATGTCATAACCAAACGCGAGTAAAATTGGACAACAGTTGAGGGATTGAACTTTGAAACCAAGATACAATACATTAGACAGAGTGGTCCGGTACTGTGTTTGCTTGTTCAAAGGTGAAAGGTCTCTGTAAGGTATCCAAATGAGAGGTGGCAAAAGCAAAAGAGTGACAAAGGCTTGTAAATGAAAGTGGTCCTGCAATGAGTTAAGTAAAATCCTGTGCACAATCGAAAGTCTTTGATGTTAATAGTATAAAGAAAGTTGATGACATTGTAAACTAAAGTTTGTCCGAGCCCGAACGATGGAGATCAGCTGAGAGCTTTTGGTTAAAGCAAGTTTGTGTTAAAGTTAATAAAAATTGGTTTGAGCTTGGCGGAGGGAGACTGATTGAATATTGTGTTGAATCAGATATGGCCCGGTGGAGGGGGATCTGTGGTGAACCGTGAATCACTCGAGAAATTGGATACATGAATTGGATATATGAAAATCATAGAACCATTGTGCTAAAGGGGATCTGAGCCCAGCTGAGGGTGATCTGAGGTGAATACTGAATCACCTGAGTGATGGAGTGCATGTGAAATCCTGAGAGGAAAAGAGCTTATTGTTTGTTTGTCGCATCAGGACCTATGAAAGAAGAGTCTTTGAAAGGCAAAGAGACTTGGGCATGGAAGGCCCTGGTGCTAATGCTTGAACTGCACCCTTGTGCTAGAGAAGCCAGTGACTGTGCTAAGCTCGAGTGTGCAACCTTGTCCCTTGCTGAAAACGTGGGGAAGGGAAGCCAACAGCATGAATATCCTGATTTATTATTTCTTGGACACTTCTTTCTTTTACATAACACTGTTTCCTACACTATTTGTATATAGAAGTAAGGATTGTTAATAGGTTTATTAGTGTAGCCCCTTTTATTTTGACAAGACACCACTATTATTTGATGGTCGTAGCTTGCTCCAATCTTTAGATTTAGTATTAGATAGGTGTTTTTCAAACCCTTTTTGAAGTTCAATATATACCCTTGAACTGTGGTCACTTTGGTATTTCTTAATGTTGATACCATGCCTTTCTTACAGCTTACAGAGGTTTTTAGCCAGTAGGAAGTTTTATAGATTTGTTATACCATAGAAATTGTCGTCATTATGTATAACATACAACGTTTGCGGTTAGTTTCGCCATGCACCTCTGTTGAATACAGTATTTTGATGGTTACAGTGAAATACTGTTCAAAGAGAGCCAATTGTCCAAAAGGTACAGGTGTGTCTGCCAGAATACCCAGCTCTTTATAGGCTTTCAATTCTTTGACATATATATCTGCATCTGTACAGCTCTGCAGTTCGATAAAACCTATGAGACTAGATGCCAAATACAAATTTAATAGCCATGATTGAAATTTAATAGCCATCTGCTTTTAGATTTTAAAATATAACTTTGAATGAGTTTGTTCAAAGGTTGTAAATACCTCCAAAGCAGAATATGCTAAACACCACAATGATTCTTAATTTTGTAAAACACATAATTTCGGACTTACTCTGAAAGTGCCTCCTCAGATTTTCCAGAAATCGCCTCGTAAATAAAGGATTGCTTAAACCATCAGCATCCATGCATATCAATATGAAATTGTTGTGTCCAACATTTTCTAATATAAGCTTGACCAGTGTTTCTTGACCAGTTACAAATCAGAATTTCTCGTAATACTCGATGGCTGCAAATGTTTTATATGCCCAATGATATATCTGCACTATTTCTAAGAACACAGGAACATCAGGCTGTGGGACTTGGGGTTGTGAAATATTTGATGATCATGTCTGGATATATAACAACTGGGCCTTTTTTAAGATTTTAAATAACCCCTAGCCGCTGGCCTCTGGATGTACTCCTTGGATCCTCTTCTCAGGTGGCCTGGGAAAGGCCATCGCTTTTGGATCCTGACCCTGGGTGTGGAAAAGTGAGGGAGAATCACCTGGATGGAGGGTCCTTGGGGATTGGGGAGAGGATATCCACAGGCAAGGTATCCCCCTTTGCCTATGGAAGACCAGCCTAACACTCCTGTTGCCTTTATAAGCTATTGTAACACCTTTCCCTGCAGTTTCCATCATTTAACAATTTATGGTACTGGGAGAAGGAAGAGGCGACTTAGAGTACTGAACACTTGTTGGTTATTTCACCAATCTCAGACGAGGAAGACCCTGCAGAGTATTGCGAAGATCAGGCCTGTTCCTTTCATTATGGTCAGGCAATTGGACTAAGTGACCACCACTGTGGCCACTTAGGAAGTCCAAGGAACATGAAAATGTGGGCTTTGCAGGTGGAGAGTCATGGGACAGCCGGCTGGAGTGTGGAGTAGTCTGGAGCTGGAGGCTGGTGTGCCGGAGAGACAGGAGAGGGAGATGCGAGTGTTTGAAGCTGTGTCAAGAGAGGACCATAGATTCTGGGGTTGGGGAAGGCCCAGATAAGGTCGGGAAGTCCTGTGCCCCCTTTGTGCCAGGTGCAAACAGAAGCTGCGAGGTACAATGCGCTTCAGTCACCTAGGACCTCAGGGAGACCAAGTGGTGTTCTCCCCGCCCACCGTGAGAGAAGCATGGAGACAGTGCAGGCAGGAAAAACCAAGTGAGGAAGACAACGAAGCCGACAGGAGCGGCATCCTGAAGTCGATGAGTACAGAAGGGGAACACTCATACTTGGGCACTCCACAAAACCTGCAATAAGCCTTTCGTGAATAACAAATGTTGCAGAAACTTTTATAAACACTTTTAAATACCAAGGCAAGTGTTTACAAATTTGAACAAACGGAAAGCATTACTAAACCTGTGAGTTTTGAATACCAAACAAACTGAAAGCCTTGCTGAATATTATACAGAATGAAAAAGTAACAAGGTTTTTTGAACAAGCAATTTTGAATGCCACACAGAAAGAATGCAAATGATGAGCATATTCTGAATGGTATAAAAGCAATGTTGTGCAAGGGGGGAGTGTCACAGAATGAATGGAATGAAATACGAGTATTGGTAAAGCAAGTAAATTCCCAAGAAGGGTACAAGAAGAACATTGGCACAAGTCAAGTGGTGAAGGAACTGCAAGTTAGAAGGATACCTGTATTGGCAGGAACCAGAGAATTATCAACAGCACAACTAAGTGAATGATGGTCAAGCTAGCCACACTAAGGTGTTGGAAGAAAGTAAACGTGATGCAGGCATTACACTTCACTGTTAAGGGAAAGCAGTGAGCTGTGGTTGATAAAGACAATAAAAAGGGGAGTCAGTTGCATTAACTGTGATGGGTGGACTGTGTGATCTGTCACTGCACCTAGACTGAGTGCTCTACATCGAAAAGCTGAAGGAGAAGGGAAGAGTGTTGATGACAAGATGAGCAAGTCAAAGAAAATGTACAGAAAGAGACTTGTGTGACTACAACTGATGATTGGTGGACTATGGAAAGTATCCCTGGTAAGGAGGTTGGGAAGGATACCAATTCTTGCTGAACTGTTTTGTTTTGAACTTTGGATTTTCTTGAAGTTGGGGAAGGGAACCCCTAGACTTTGTGGAACTGCCTTGAACCTGGGAAAGGAAACCACGAGAGGTGTTGTGGAACTCCATTGATCTTGGGGAAGGAGAGCTGGAAAGTGAGCCAGGGGCTGGAAGAAGCTTGGAACTTTATCTGGAACACTATTTATTTTATTATTACCATCCCTGCACATTGTTCAGCGTTACTTATGAGGGTAAGTATAGGTTTTGGACGCAGACAGACTTTTAAGTTGAACTTCTTGACTTAGATTGGCCTTAGTTTCATCGTGTAGGGAAATCCCAATTTAGCATAGGGCAACTTAGACCTTCAACCATCCTGGCATTTAAGTTAATAAATACTTTCTATTTGAATTTTGAATCTGTCGACTGTGTGTTGTTTCATGATGCCTTCACAGTATCCACTGCCCCTCTGTAGAGACATACCAACTGTAATAGTGCTTATGCTTTTAACTTCACATGCTGGATCACTCCTGTTACATTGGGTAATGTTTAAATGTGTGCATGCTCTAGTGGTTTGCTGGCTATTTACGCTTCTGTTTTGTAATGGGCCATTTTATTTTCAGGCTATTTATTAGTCAAAAGAGATTCCTGTCATTAAACCCTGTTAAGTCTGGTGATTGTGATGCACCTCCAACGGGTATTGGTGGAGTAGCAACTGTACAAGGGCTAGGAATCACTTTACCATCATTTTTAGTGGGTATCAGTAGTGTAGAAGATGTGTAATGGTTTTCAAACCGACCAGGCCCCTTGGCCACTAGTATGCTATGTTCCACATTTACAGCATTGCATGTTGCGCTATTAGGATTGTTGCGCTGGCTTACCATGTATGCCCCGCAACCCCTCACCACTAAGGCTGTAGTGCTATCGTCCAGCTGTTTTATTAATGTAGAAACAACCTGCTCCACATATTGAAAAGAACCCCTGATAGCAGCTTCCCCCAATTGTCTTTTACAATAGGGCTTCAATGGTTTCACGACAGTCAGCATTGTATTATAGCTATTTTTTAAGGTGGGGGTCTCTACATGTTTTTTCTGTTATTTGTCATTGCATTTGGGGGGTTTCACACTTTACTTGGTCCTGCACATTTGACCGATGTATATCCACACACATCGACTCTGTCATCTGTAGTGATGATACTAGCATTAAGGTCATTTTGAGTGTTAGCGGGGTCCACTTGGCGATCATCACATACCTGCTCTGTGGCATTAACACTGGTCTTCTGAGTTTCAACAGCATAATCAGTGCATGTGTTTGTATCATATTAAAATGCTGATGCTGACTGCCCCATTATCTTGAATATAAACATGGGTAGCATGGGGATTATCACGCACATAATCTGAATCACTGACACAGTTCTTTTGAGTTTCAACATTGCGATCATTATGTGTGCTTGTATGTTTAGTGCTTGTACTCGGGTCATCAACAAATGTCCCAGGGATGGCTGAAAAAGATTGTAAGTAATTTCACAAACCTCCTGAGTGGACAAATTAATATAGGGTTGTAAATCATCAGTCCTCAGAGCACCCAGTGCTGCATCCATACAATCAAACTGCACACCCTCATTAACAAGTCTACACAAGCCCACACAAATACATCCACATCCTCCCATGGGCTGATGTTTTCATACTGAGGCATATCAGGCTCATAATGGTAAATAGATCCTTTATGTGATGGTGAATGTTCACCCTGTGGTCTGGTGGTGTTATTGGATGGGTTTGTTGGGACATTGACAACAGTATTTGCAATAACTTGATATTTACAGTCACCTATATCATTTTCTAATGCACAACTTATACCTGTTACAATGTTCCCATTAGTTCAGGGTGTAGACTGTCTTAGCAATGAGGGTGTTTCATGCTATCACATCATCATCATCGTCGTGGTTACCACAGCTTGGGCTGTGTTATCGCTCTATTGAACACATGTGTGCCACCCAGCTTTAGCAGTCATCTGTTGTTGCTATAGTCTGAAGACCAGGTGCATAGGCCATACCAATGCTGTTTGCCAGTGTAGCACCCCCTGTGCCACTACTAGGTGGGCTTAATTGTGTCCCTTGACACCATGACCCTACTTCAACAACATGTTCATTTGTAACATTGCTCTTTACTGGGGCTTTGGTCATTTGTGAGACTGGTCAGTTAAAACAACTTGTGTATCTACACACCCCAGCTCGATCTTCAGTTCCAGCCTAACCTGAGGTCGTTGAATGCTTTTGAAAATGTTGTTTTAAGCCCAAACGATCTGGCATCGTGAACAATGGCAGAGGCATTGCAAGCTGTCCCAAGCCCGTTCCCACACATCCAGTAGTGGGTTGGATGTGTAAAGTAACTGTTGAACTACAACAATTTTGTATGCTAATCTTAGGACACTGATCAGTACTTGCCATAAAGACATCCTTTGGTGTTGTAGGTGGCCTAATTCTAGGGCCCCTTGATGAAGAAAGGATGTGACCGGCAGCGTCCCCATGATGCAGATCAATTCCCCATGAAAAGGCAGTCAGATCCATTATAGTGGGACTAGTCCCAGACCCCCTCATGTAGCAAAGCAGAGCCCAGCAGCGTCCCCATGATGCAGAGCAGTCCCCATTGAAAAAGCCCTCTTATTCGTTGTATGAGCCCTGGTATCAAGGCCCCTTGATGAAGCAAGGATGTGCCCTGCAGCGTCCTCATGATGCAGATCAGTTCCAGTTGAAAAGGCCCTCTGGACCATTGTCGTAGGCCCAGTTCCAAGGCCCCTTGATGAAGGGAGGATGTGACCTGCAGTGTTCCCATGAAGCAGATCAGCCCCCACTAAAAAGGCCCTCTGATCTGATATTGGGTGCCTAGTTCCAATGCCTCTCGATAGATGAATAATCAAAAAAAGCAATTATGGTCTGTTGTAGCATTCTCTTCACTGCAGGTGTAACCAAGAAGCATCAGATATACTCTGCGATGGGAAGGCTTCATTTCATGGTTACCCCAACCCCATGGATCCCCCACTGATGGCAATGCAGTCCCACAAATGGAATCCATTGTACCTTTAAAGAGAGTACAATAGAATGTGGATTTAAAACACACATGTCAATAAAACAGTTGTCTTTAAAAAGTTTAAAATAGTTAGCATCTTCCAACAGAGTGCTTTCAATGGAAAATATAAGCAGATATTGCAGTAAAATCATTAAAAAGTTTGAATACTACTGCTATAGCCAAATAACACAAGGCATGACCTCTGGCTATATGTTCATGACTGTGCAGCCCCAAGTATGAAATCCATTCTATCTTTAAATAGAGTATAAGAATGTTTGTGTTTAAAACAAGGATTATTGTTTTACCTATACCCACTGGAGGGTTTAAGCCTGTACAGTGGCTTGCCAAATTGTGTTACTCTGTCCTGTAGAGGCTGTTTTACCTACACATGGGCTCCAGCATAGGGTCATGTTCTGCGCTTGGATGAGGCGTTCCTCCTCAAATGGCCCAGATAATTTGTATCGCTGTGGTAAAGTTGAACTGCTGTTTCATTATACCACCCCATGATCCCAGGTTGTCTTTTAAATGCTATTTTAATGTACTGTTAAGGCTTATCAGATTGTGCCCACATGGCTTACAAGGGGTTCGCAATTGTGCTGCCTCATGCAACCCTCTGCTGACCCTCTCTGACCCTCTGCCATAGCTTGAGCTGTTTTTTTTAAGTGCACCCCACCCTGTAAAATGTAAAAATGACATGCTCTGTTGATTACAGTAACATCTAAAATGCACTTATTACACAAGACTACAACCAGTGAATATACTATAAATAGTCATACCCACACATTTATTAACACCTGTCCTATATTACAACAGTTGTAAAAGTTATGTATCGCTATAAAGAGTATTGATCTGTTGTGAAATGCATAAATACAGCTGTACGCTGTTGCAAGAAGTCTGCACAAATATGTATAACATCCTGAATGTGGTGGCCACGACCGAAGAGATACATATTGCTGTGAAATATGTGAGATGATAGCAATAAAATGTATTACATGTGTGCTTCTTTTTAATAGTTTAATATCAAACCAATAGGGTCAGGCTCAAAGTTGTATTTTAATATCAAATTCTTTGGGCTTCTTATCAAATTTATATCACAATTTCAGGGGGTCATCACACTTATATATGAAATTTGGGATTCATCAAATTCAGTGGGGTTCAATCAATTTATATTGAATTTATAGAACCATTTTTGGAGGTCATTAAATGTATTACGGTTCAATCAAATGTATATCAAATTTATATATACATCTTGGGGGTCATCAAACGTATTGGGTTCAATCAATTTATGTTGAGTTTATATAAACATTTATGGGGGTCATTGCATTTAATGGGGTTCAATCAATGTTATATTGAATGCATATACACATGTTTTGGGTCATCACATTTATTGTGGTTCAATCAAATTTAAATCAAATGTATATAAAAAATATTGAGGGTCATCACATTTATTAGCGTATAATCAATTTATATTGAATGTATATAAACATTTTTGGTGGTCATCAAATTTTGAATTTATATAAACATTATGTATAGTAGTCCTTGGTCCAGTCTTGTGGTTCTGGTACCAAAAGCAGTTACATCTGATTTAAGATGTTGCGTGGACTACAGAGCTCTTAATGCTGCCACCAAGACAGATGCTCATCACCTTCCAGGAACAGGTGAGTTGGTGGACAAGGTAGGTGCTGCCAGGTATCTTAGCACCTATGACCTCAGTGCAGGGTATTGGCAAATATACCTGAGAGAGAATGCCAAGGAGAATACTTTCAACACCTGGGGGACTTTGCCAGTTCAGGGAAATGCCCTTTGGTTTGAAGAATACACCTGCCACTTTTCCACTTAGTTTTTATTGAAAATGTTTGAATGACAGAACAATCAATAAAGCACAAGAAGTAAGATCAAATTACCCTTCACCCCCTCCCTGACTCACCCCCCCCTTCTAAATAAATGGGTCCAAACGGGCACTGGGGATTTCGGACAGCACTACCACAGGACCTTAAGCTGTCAAAGGGCTGACAGGTAGGGTTCACAGCGTACAATAAAAGCAATGTGAGAGGTGAAAAAAAGATTTTGAGACAACAGGCAAGGCATTTCGGGCCAAGTATCATCAAAGTCTCATTGTACCACAGTCCTCATGCAGGAGCACCGCTGTCCAATCAAGCAGAAAGGCACTCATAGTATCGTCGGTTGGTGCTGTTAGCTTCTCATAAGTGAAGATGAAACAGAGTTTAGCACAGCCACTCTGATCCGAAGGGTAATACGTTATTCTTTAATGGCTGAGCCAAGGCCAGTCTCCCCAGTCTCGACATAGCCTGGACCACCTTAGGAATACTATTTGCATCTGATTCAGGGGGGGGGGTACCAAAAAGGAGTACAACAGGGTGCAAGTGGAGAGAGACTCCCACTATATCCTTGATCCAGCTCAGGAGCTGCGACCAATAAGCCTGGATGGCGGGACAGTCCCAACACGGATGATACGGTCCCCCGTTGGCCACACTCCCTAGGACAGAGGGGAGAAACACTGGTGAACATTTTAGACAATCTGCCAGGGGGCAGGTGCCACGTCTGAAGGATTTTGAAGTTGTGTTCCATGGCTGAGGTATAGAGGGAACCCGAGAAAAGCACCCCAAAGAGCTTAGACCAAGTCACTTCTCCGAGCGGCTCTCCCATTTTTTCACCCCAAAACAGCTTGAATCACTGCTTGCCTTCCAGCTGCGCTGTGATAAGAACTTTAAATTGTGGACACGGATCTCTTCCTTGAGGTGGACTCCACAAGTACTTTCTCCAGAGGCATGCAGGGGGTAGGCCAGGGCCTCGCCCTTTAGGGGGCTGGTAAGGATCCCTTTTACACAGAGATATTCAAAGATCGACATCAGGTGATTCCCCATGGCTTCCGCTAGTTTGTCGTACTCAATAAAGGAGTTATGTTGAAATAGTTGGGCAGCTCGTTCCAGGCCCATGTCCAACCACCTGTGGGTATACCAGAGGCCTCTTTTTCCTAAATCAGGGGGGGCATAGGGAGGACAGGGGGGAAGGCCAGGAAGAAAGGGCAGCATTTGATTTATCCCGCTTTCATAGAGCCCACAGGACTGACAGAGTGGGTGATTTTTGACAGTGCCGGGGAGATCTCTGGACGAGGCCCACAGGAGGTCTCTTAATTTGCTGGGGTGCGTGTGGGTGTCCTCTATATAGGTCCACTATGTACCCATGTCATCTCTTGTGTGTTCCAGCATCACCCTAAATTGGGCCTCCTTGTGATACAGCCGAAAGTCTGGGAGACTAAACTCCCCCTGAGACCTCGGGAGAGTCAGGGTATCAAATTTGATTCTTGGTTTTTCACCATTCCAGATATATCGTTGGGTCATGGAGTGCAAGGAATTGGAAAATGCATCAGGCAGGATAGTCGGGAGAGAGGTAAAGAGATAGAGTAGCCGGGGAAAAATGTTCAATTTTATGGATACCATATACCCGAACCATGAGAGCGTCAGGGGAGCCCACCGTTGGAGGTCCGCTGCTACCTTGGAGAGGATGGGGGGAAATTCAGTTCAAAGAGGTTTCTCAGGTCTCTAGGGAGGAGAATCCCAGGTACTGTGTGGCCATGCACTCTATTCTGATACTCCTTGTGGTTTCCCTCCCCTCAATGTCGATTTCCCCCTTTCCCATCGTCATGGGACATGATCTCGATGGGTTTATTTTCAACCCGGAGAAGACCCCAAATGTTAGTAACAGGTCTAGAAGCTGTGCGAGAAAAACGTTCAAGTTGGTTAGGTAAGCAAGGATGTCATCTGCAAAAAGTGAGAGTTTAACATTGAGATCCCCACATCGGATCCCTGAGATACCCTGGTGCTGCATAATCGCTATGGCGAGAGGTTTCACTGCAAGTGCACATAGGTGGGGAGTAATGGGGCAACCCTAGCGGATCCCACTGGAGAGGGGGAACAGAGCAGAGACCGTCCTGTAAACTTCCACACTAGCGGAGAGGCCATTATACAAAGAGGCGATCCAACAACGGAATCTTTCACCCAGCCTCATCTTTTCTAACACCTTGCCCATGTAAGACCATTCAACCTGGTCGAAAGGCCTTTTCTGAATCGAGTGAGAGAAGGTCAGCTTCTACATTGTTAAAAGTGGTCTTGTGCATCAGGTCCAGGGTTTTCCTGATGTTGTCAGATTCCTGCCTCCTGGGATGAAGCCAACTTGATCTCCGTGGATCAGAGACGGAAGATGCTTGGCCAGCCTATTGGCCAGGAACTTGGCTAGGACATTTACATCTGAGTTGAGAAGAGAGATAGGGCAATAGGATTGGCAAATCGAGGGGTCCGTCCCCTCTTTAGGGATGACTACAATGCAGGCTGATAACATTGATTGGGGAAGGGACCCCGAGTCCAGGACCGCATTATACAATTTGGACAGGAACGGTGCAAGTGTGGAGCAAAAGGATTTGTAGAAGAAAATTGTGAAGCCATCGTCACCCAGGGTGGTGCCCCATTTCATGGAAGCGATTGTGTCCACTACCTCTTGGGGCGTGATGGGCCTTTCTAGAGGGTCCGCTTTTCTCCGCAGGGAGGCGGGGGATCGGAAGGGAGTCCAGGAATTTGTTGGCTTCAGGCCTGTCTCCCACATTCTCTGATGTGTAGAGACGCTGATAATATTGGTGGAATTGCTCCGCTATCCCTGGGTTGTCTGGACACTTAGCTCCTTCAGGAGGTCAGATTGAGTCAAATCTCCTGCTAATTTTGAGTTCACGCAGCCTCCATGCTGAGATCTTGTCAGCTTTTTCCCCTTTTTCCATATACCTTTGTTTAGAAAGGACAGTTTTGTTTTGGTCTGCCCAACCAAAGGGTGGCAAGTTTCACTTTGAGTCTTTGGAGCTCGGCCCATTTTCCCGGGAACATTTGGGATCAGAGTTTGCCCCCCGGTTGGATCGCTTCTATTTTGTCTCTAAGAAGCCTCTCCTCTCTAGCCCTCTCCCGCTTCCTTGCTGCCCCCCAATCCAATAAGGACCCCTTGGATCGTGGCCTTAAAGGCCTCCCACACAACCACCTCCCCTACCTCTCCATTGTCATTAATTGCAAAGTACTCTTTTATGGCCACAAGGAGGGACTGGGCCGACTCTTTTGTCAATGAGGCAATTAGCAAGCTATTCGACAATACCAACACCACTGAGCCAACAATTGAAAGGGCGCACAGAGAGTGAGCCACCTCCAGGGGCCCCAGGTCAGTTATATTGCACTTCCATTACTATTCTGAAAAGACTAAGATCCTGGAACTGGCACGAAAGAAGGGCCTGATCGAGTGGGAGGATGCAAAGATCACAATCTTCCAAGACCTCTCAGCTCTTAGCGTGGCTAGAAGGCGCCTATGTGGCCCACTAACTAAATGGCTCCAGCCCAAAGGTGTTAGGTACAGATGGGTCCACCCTTTCTCCCTCTCATTCGAGTACGATGGCTACAAATATTGCTTGGTTACAGAGGATGACATTCAAAGGGTGACTTAGAAACTCCTGGGCGATCCCGGCCCTGAGGCTAATCAAGAGGGGAGAGGGAAGGAGGCAGCGAGCCCCGGAAGACCAACAATGTGCCCAATGGATTTTCTGAGAGGGGAAGAGTCCGTGGCAACAGAAAATGTAGGCGGGTGTCCCCGGCCTCCCCCAGGCCTACCAGTGACTGACTTCATCCTTTTGTCATTTGTGAAATCTGGGGGGCCGATATCGCTCTTGGCAGTTGTCTCGGATAACCCGAGACTACCAGCGTTCTGTGGTCCCGGGGCAATCCTTCTCATAATGCCACTTGCTTAGCTCGGCATCCACCATGGGGGAGGGGGAAGTAATGCTGTAGGTTGATCCAGTTGTTGAAGTTTTGGGGGATGGGGGGCTCAGATTATCAGTTGTTTATTGTTGTCTACTAGCCTAGCGGAGGTAGGCGCTGGTGGCCTGGCTGGACGACATCTTCAATGTCGCAGATTGTCCAGGCATTCAGGGAGGTCACAGGGGTAATTTGGAGGGTCGGTTTACCTTGTTTTGGTGTTTATCTTGCTTGAATCAACCGAATGAGGTCTTTTATCTCCTAGCATTTGCTCCTCTACAGGGGTACCTTCAGTGTCACTCGTTTACTTCAAGGGTATTGTGAGTCTCCATCGATCTTTAATAGGGTCCTGCAGATGGACCTGAGCAATATTGATTTGCCAAGCATAGTGCTGCAGAACATAGATGATATTTTAGTTTGTAGCATGACATAAGATGAGTGTAGACAAAATTTGATTTGGCTAATGACTATTTTAGCAGACACATGATACAAGGTAGACAAGGAGAAATTACAATATTGCCAGTAAGAGGTATTGTAAATAGGTCAGTTAATTTCACATGAGGGAAAAAAGGTTATACCTGAAAGAGCTGAGGCGTTCATGAAAACACCAAAACCGCACATGATAAAGCAAATGCAGCAGTTTTTGGGATTGTGTAACAATGTTAGAGCCTAGGTATTTGATTATATTTCATACAAAAGAGCCCTTTTGCAGGCTTTAAAGAAAGCCCAAGTGAATAATGAGAAAATAGAATGGACTGAGGAAATGGAGGAAGGTTTTGAGGTTTTGAAAAAAGTAATTTGTGCAGCTCCAGTTTCTGGAATTCCCAATTATTCTGAGGAGTTCTTCCTGTTTTCGCACATGAATGGAACAGTCTTGACAGCAGTGCTTACACAGAGAACCACACTGGAATATAAACCCTTGGCATTTTATAGTGGGATTCTAGATCCATTTAAGCGAGGACACTTTCCGTGCTAACAATCGCTGGCTGCAGCCATGTTCGCCATTGAGAAGTCTACAAGTATCATGATGGGGTATTCCATGACTTTATTTGTTGAGCATGCTTTGTTTGCTGTTTTAGAGAAACCTAAGGGTACACTGACATCTCAGAGGGCTTCTGCATACACGGTATTTATATAGAATCCAGCAATCAAAATAGTCAGATGTAAAATAGTGAACCCTGCCACGATTGTAGCTGAACCTGTGACAGAGGACGAGCAAGTGCAACATTGCTTGAATTATGAGGAGTTCTATGATGAGATCCCAAGGGTAAAGTAGAATGCTCTAGCGGGGGGGGTTCTCTTTATTTACGGGTTGTTGAAAATTGATTAAACTGATGGAGAAAGGCATTCAGGTTCAGCTGTGGTAAGGCACAGAGCTAATGGGGAATTTGAAGTGGTAGCACCTGCAAGACTACCGTCTCACTTTTTGGCACCGGCTGCAGTATTGGTGGTGCTTATTGTCACGCTCGAGAATCACGCAGGGCAGGCAATAACAGTGTACAGTGACTCCGCCTATGTAACGTCAACCATGCACACAGGGCTAGCGTACTGGAAGAGGGGGGGCAGCATATTCTAAGAGAATTGATTTTATCTCACGCGGGAACAAAGCCGCAGATGAAGAGGCCAAAAGGGTTGCATATTCGCCTGATTTTTTTTGTTTTGATACTCCTAATGTAAAGGAAAAAATGGTCACGATTATGATTGTAAACAAAGGATTCAATAATTTGTCTAGAACACAGTTGCTGGAAGTTCAAGGTAGTGCTCCGCAGGAAGAAAAGGCGCTATGGACACAGAGAGGGTGTTCTTTATCCGCCTCTGAAGCATTGTGGCGGCAGGACAGCACTGGTAAACTGGTCATGCCTGTAGCCTTATTGAGGGTAGCGTTAGAACAGCTACACTACCCTGCGCATGGAACTAGGGAAAGCCTCACAGTAGCTATTGTGGAGGATTGGTTTGTACCAACTTTTTTAGAACACGTTGCTTTTTATGTAGTAAATTGCATTGTATGTCAAAAGATTACTGCTGGGCACAAACTGCAAACAATCAGAGGAGTAATTCCTCATCCGAACGGTCCTTTTCAGCATTTACATATCGATTATGTTGACATGCTGCAAGTATGTAGTTGATACAGCTATATGATAGTGGTGGTATGTCCCTTTTAGAGATGGATTGAAGCAGGTCCATGTACACACCTTGATGCCACTTGCACTGCAAAGGTTATAGTCCAATAAGTATTTCCTAGATGGGAAGTATGTGAGGTGCTAAGATCCGACAATGGGCCCCATTTTGTAAATGATGTATTTGAACAAATCAGTCTATTGCTTAGTATTAAACATAGGTTTTCTTCTGCTTATCACCGGCAAGTGAACAGGAAATGTGAGAGACTCAATGGTCTTCTCAAGAAAAGAATCACCAAACTTAAATTGACTCTTAAGAAGGGATGGCTGTACTGTCTGCCCCTACCATTATATGCATTAACGAATCAGCCTGGGTCGGACCACCACTTCACGCCTCATGAGCTAGTTACAGGAATGTGAATGAGAACGCCCTTGTCACCTCCAACGTGGAGTAGAAGTTATGCCCAGAAAACTGCAGAATTGGTGGGAAATGAGCTACATGCGTATTTACCGTGAATGACCGTTAGTATCTCTGTCATTTCAGATCAACTCAAGCATAAGGGGTGTCAGTCTCAGGACACAGATGAAGACCAACCGAATCTGAAAAACTTTTATCAGTACCAAAACTCTTTATTGATGATCCTGTATTAATCCACAACTGTGGCATGAGCCCCAATATAGTGGCCCTTTCATTGTCGAGAATTGTCACTCCATCTGCAGTAAAAGTCCAAGAACAACGTGCATGTATTGACCTCAGTGATGTCAAGCCATATGCTGGTGAGACCGGAACACCCCCTGCCCCCGATTCAGAGGCAAGTCACGAAGCAGTTCAGCATGTGCAGACTCGATCGATGACGAAGAATAAGGACACAAAGATGACTGTTTAAATTAATGCAAGTGTACATTTGGACTGTAGCTTCCCAGGACACTCTTTATAGATACTTTAGCAAGAGTGAGAAAGTAACTGTTCTTGAGCCATAGGAACTCATTGAAATTGGACCTTAGAAAGTGCTGATGTAAATGAAAAATTCCCGATCTTGATTTCCTTTTTGATGACTGGACAAGGGAGCAGTTCCCTGATTCGTTTCTCACTGAGTTTCTTTTTGACCAGCCAAATGGTCCTGTCTGATGTCGATACCCATACACTCCTTCTCGCTGTCTTCATTTTTATACTCAGAGCTTATCCTGCTCTTGTTGGGTGCAGCACTGACGTTCCCACTTTTGTGCTGCATCCTAAAAATGGCCCATGCGATTAGAAGATTATTGGAATCAATATTTGACCAAATTCGGTAGCTGCCTGAGCATTTAACAGGGCTGCCTGATTAGAAAGTCTTTTTCCTTCCTTAAAAAATAAGTACACAGGCACAATGAGGTTTATTGAGCATAAGGCATTACCAGAAAGTGAGCAAATGCAACAATGTGTGGTGAAACATCAATGGTGGGACCTCATGTATTGGTGCATAATGTATGTGTGCAGAGCATCTGTTATTGTTTTTCTGTTTTTGCTAATTCATGCTGCTTACTTTGTTGGTTCCAAGAGGATAGAACTCTCTCTGATTCTCCCCACTCCAGTGACCTATGAAAAGTTAGAGGTTGTAAGAAGGCCAAGGCAATATGTGATTGTTCCTACAACAGTGACACATGTGAAGTCACCCATTTCTCTGAAAGTGTTCCTACGATTCCTCCTGTAGGAAGGATAATGTCTGATGTACTCCATGAGCATTTTGCAAGTATTCTTTTGGAAAGAAGGAGACCCAAGCTAAGTGCAAGGGAAGATGATTATGAGTTAAATGATTATCTAGACAGTACAGCACATTTGGTGAACAACATGTGGTATCAACTGTATCCAGTCAGTATGTCGAATGCATTTTTTCGAAATGCAAATATGTAGAACATTTTTCGTCGAATTTCTTTTTCTAATGTATCATTTTTTATTTAATACGTTTTTTTGGGGTGTTTTGTAAGTAAAATAAAGTGGTAAAAAAATTAAAAAACAGGAGTTTGGGGGGAACCCCCCCATTTAAAAAAACAAATACAAACATTTGACATTTTGTTTGTAGACAAAATGTTTTCGACATATTTGCATTCGAAAAAATGTAATTCGAAATACTCACTATAAACTGGTATCAACACATGAAGGAGGTAGGAAAGAGTGCCTCTGAGGAGAATTGTTATGTTTGTGCTCTCCTACTTTATGCTATGGGAATGTCTTAGATATTCATTGCTATAGAGATAGACGTCCAAACGGCTCATTGCCTGACTCACCTTGCACTCTGCCATACAAGAGGTCAATTTCAGGGTCAAACAGCATCTTTGGTATGGGCAACTGAATGGACAGCTCCAGAAGAGGACGATTATGTGCAATATTTGAAGACAAGAGAGAGACCACACACCAGAGATCATGTGATAAGATACGAACAGCCTGGCATGAAGGGAGCAGGAATCTGATGGGAAATAAATAAAAAGCTCAATTGCCAAGGAAAGACTGATGAAGAAATACAAAGATGCAAGGAGAGAGGCCAGATGCGTATCTGGGGAACAGTACTTTCTCCAGATGGTTGGGACAAAGGTATAGTCATATGCAGAGCTGTGGCAGTAAGTGGACATCATAAACCAGTTATAGAACGTGTAGCAAAAGGATGCAAACCTCTCTTTTCGAGGCTTGCAAAGTTGATGACATGGCTCGAAGATAAAGAAGGCACGTTGCAGATAGTGCCTTTGGCTAGTGGAGAACTGTACTTCAGAAATAATGGCACAAGAAAAGTTGGAGAAAATCAACAGTGTGGGTGAATCTTCGATGTACCAGGAATGAAGGATGGGATAGTAGTGATAATGGACCACTACTGGGCCTGTGGATCCAGAGCATACATGAAGCTGCCCAGAGACTGGGGAGGACTATGTTCTATGGTGATTGTTCATGTTCCAGCACTAGTGATTCTGAATAGTAACCTGAACAATGGTGAGTTCACAAAAGCAGATGCTCATCTGAGAAAGAAGAGATCTGTTGGACTTCTTGATCGACTAAAGAGGGAGAATAACTTCTCAGCTAAATCCATAGAAGCCTTTGATACTATTCTGTATGAGCACAGATCTTTCAGCAAAACTGCCTCAGTCTTTAAATTTATATTTATGCCTGGGATCCAAATGATGGCAAATGCCAAGTGGTTACAGATAACTAGATGGGAGCTCCTGCACACAATCAACACTACCATAAAGGGATTCAGTGCTATCAAGGAAGAGCTGAGAGCCATAAGACTGATGACATTCCAGAAGAGATATGTCTTGGATAGGATTACAGTTATGGATGGAAATTTTTGTGCCAAAATCGGAGAATCATGTTGCACATTCATACTTTCTCATGATGACGAGAATGGCATTTTGACGGAGGACATAATGATGTTGACAAACTTGCACGTCAAGATGGAAGATGAAGTGGAAGACATTGCTGATGACAGCTGGTTCTTGTCAATCTTCTCATGGGTTCCACAATGGATGCTGAATATCTTCAACTTCCTTGGTGCCCTGATAGTGATAATCATGTTTGGTTTCTGTGTGATCAGAATAATAATGAAACAATGCAAGAAGACTGCAAAGAAACCGACAGGAATGAAAATCATGATTGGTGTTGAGTCTGGATTGAAACCCAAAGGGCTGACAGATGAAGAAATTAGAGACTAGGGGGGTCATTACGAGGTAGGAGGTAACCATGTTGCTATTAGCAGCACGACTACCCCCTTACCAGGTACCGGGTCCGGGTTCCTTGAATGAGGAATTATCGTGCCATTCCGACCTTGGAGGGCCCGGTAATTCCTCATTCAAGGAACCCATCCCCATTCCGATTGGAGCCCCCATAGGGCTCAATGGGAATGGGGAGGGTGCTAACAACGGGCGCATTAACAACGGGCCTATTGTTAGCACCCTGGTCTGCTCACGGGACCCGCTAAGGACGCCTGGTTTTACCAGGTTTCCTTAGCAGGTCCCTCGAGCAGAACTCGTAATGAGGCGGTAAGGGGTTGATGGCTCCGGCACCATTACCGACGCCGTTAACCCCTTACTGCCTCACTCAGAATGACCCCCTATGTCAAGGCCAGTATCCATGCACCTGAGGGAACAAAATTCCTATATCTGAGAATTGATAAGAAATATGTGGGAAGATGGACCTACTGCAGTCCGAATGGACAGTGCAGTCTAATGACCTGGAGTATTTGTTGAGCAGGATGCTTGAAGGGAGTAATAAAGATATGGACGGCAAAGAAACATTTCTTTAGACGAGGATGTCTGGATGTGAATACTGATGGGAGAGTGGTCAATGAATCGCCCAGAGGGCAGAGTATAGAGTAGGAGCCTAGTACCTCTACCAGAAGTTCCACCCATATTCTGCATATATGTTGGCAACCAGAAATTGCGACATGCGCAAAGCCAATAATGGTGCCTATTTTCCGAAAGATCCTTGAAGCAAGGTATCTATTGAAAAAACCCTATATGTATCCACAGAGAAATGAAGATATTCTGAAAGAAATTCTGGAAGAAGTGTGAAAACGAATGAAAGAAAAGACTGGTGACGTCACGTGAAGTGGAGGTGACGCACCCAGAAGAGATGCAAATAAAGTAAGAATATAGATCTTATAGAAGCTGATGACGAAGTAGTGAAGTAACCAACATTTCGGGAGCAAAATGAAGATTACACATGCAGAGAAGCACTGAAGAAAATGCAAAACCATTTTACAGTTGTACAGACGAAGTAACGCAAGTAGACAAAGTAATCATAAGGCTGGCTACTTAGTGAATAGAGTGCAACAATGCACCAATGTATATATATATATATATATATATATATATATATATATATATATATAGAATCTGGATGTGCCACAATACATGGTATCAAACTTGGACCCCTTGAATGCAAGTATGGTGCAGCAGAATAGGGTAGCTGGCAGCGAAGGAAGATTTGAGAAAGGTTTGCCTGACCCAGTGTCAAGAGTTGGGGCCGCCAAGAGCCTTTCCATGTACTCAAGAAGATACAATAACGTGAGAAGCAAGCTGAGTTCCTGTTTTGAGGTGGAACGAAAATCACTAAGGGTGCCAAGATTTCTTCATTTAATAGTATTTAATACAACAAAGAGCTCAAAAAACTGTGGTCTCCACATGGTCATATGAAAATATACTTCGGGCAAACTACACAGAGACCAGAAGATAAGGCCATGCCACATTCTCTTTTATTCTCAGGCATAGTGTGCCTCTGCAAGGCCGAGTTCAAAGGAGTTAATTGAATGGCAGACCACAGTAGTGATGATGGATGTTGGGCTAATTGGGTGGGGAGGCATGCCAGGCTAAACCCCTGGCACCTGGGGTACCAGCTTGTGTGCTGCTAGCAAGTGGAATATTCCAGAAGGGTGCACATGTGCAAACCAATCATAGAGGGCCACGTATTAAGGAGCCCTATAGTTTGAGAAGCCAAGAGTAGGTCGAGTTTAGACTGACACGGAAGATGACTTGCATTTGGGATGAGCTTAATCGTCCATCTGATCTTAGAGACCCAATCACATCCCTATATCCCATAGAAAGTGTATGTAGATGTTCCCCGTTGACCGACCACAATCTCCTGTAGGTTTTCTTATTTGCCTCGTAGAGTGACGTCACTCATGACACATTTTTCATATATAAATTATGTTTTTTATTAAATGCATTGAGATAATTCTGTGCGGCGTCCGTTGATGTCTGTTGTACTCCCTGTTTTAAAGTCTTGTTATTAAAATAGCTTCGGCATTTGCCAAACTTCCTGAGTCCGTATGATTATTGATGTATGAGTAAGATCTACATCCCCATCCATCTCAGATACTGCTACCTCAATGACTAAACATGAGAACAGCTGCAGAAGTAATGCTTTTTTACAGTCGATACCTGTGCACAGATCAAAGGACATCATTTTGTGCATTTTGATGTAAATTAGCCTTTGTATAGGGTTCCTCTATGTTGATCTAATGGAACTGGATGAGGTGATTAATCAAATTACAGTTTGCAAAAGTTTGAGATCATTTATTGGAAGCTTTCATCTGCAATGGCTTACTATAAGAAACACACGCACTTTTTTAAAGTCTTTCTTTCTAAAATGCTACTTGACACTGAAATACTCCCAGCTGTTAGTGAACGTTTTGTGATTCATCCGTGCAGTTGCGGCGAACATTTAAAACTCCCCAGTCTTTGCCGCATTTTAGTCACGCATGCATCTTTGGAAAATGCGGATATAAAACTGTTTTAAAAAAAACATATGTACATATATATGTGGGCAGTAGTCTTGTAAATATTTATTCTAGGATACACTGTGTGTAGTCTTTGTACACAGTTAGCATACAACTTTACTAACTTTCTACCCATCAACAATACATATTGATATTGATATTGATATTTATTTGTATCATGCTCATACACAAGTGTTTCAGAGTGTGACAAGGCAAGGGGGGGGGAACAAGGGAGAACAAAAACAACGATCTTACTAGGCCTAGTGACATTGAGAATGCGCAAGTGCAAGGGATAGGGAAAGGGGAAAAGTGCATAGAAGGGGGGAGAAGTGGAAAGTGCTGAGCAAAGGAAAACAGATAAATAATAGATCCATAAATAATAAACACAATACACAGTGGTAGAGCAGCCAGCAAGTGACAAGTGCTGGGTTTAAGGCAACAGCCAGGGTGTGTCTAGTAAGTGCTGAAAAGGGGGGCAGGGGACTGTATGCTTACAGAAACAGACCCCAGTGCAAGAGATTGCCAGGAGGCAGTGCAGGTGGGTGGCAGGGTGAGCAGGTACCTGGGCCCGTTAGTCAGAGTGTAAGCCAGGTGCACAGTGCCGAGAGAGCAGATCAACAGGGGATAGGAGGGGCGAAGGCTGAAGCAAAGGGTAAGGTCTTGAGGTTCTTCAGGAACCGGAGATGGTTCTCCTCAAGTTTCAGGGTGGCCAGGAGGTTGTTCCAGAGGGAGGCACAAGCTGAAGAAAGGGATCTAGCCCCAGCTTGTTTCTTTGAAAAATGACTGACCTGACGGAGTTATAGTTAGAGGAGCGAAGAGCTTGTGAGGAGAGGTATTTATGGAGGTACAGCTGAAGGTATTTTGGACCCAGACCCCAGAAAGCCTTGTTGACAATGCAAAGGGTTTTGAATTTAATCCTTGCATCCACTGGGAGCCAGTGGAGAGATTTCACGGATGGAGAGATACGATCCCAGGGCTTGAGGCCAAGGACAAGTCTTGCAGTCCTGTTCTGGATAAGTTGCAAAGGGCGGAGAGTAGAAGCAGGGAGATTTAGAAAGAGGCTGCTACAATAGTCCAACATAGAGAGAACAAGGGCTCGGGAGACAGTGAGCTTCTGGGGGAAGGAGAGGAAGGGCAGAGTACTTCTGAGGCGGTGCAGTAGGAAGTTTGATTTTTTAGAGACATCAGAGAGGGGAGAGAAGGAAGGAAAGCATGGAGTCAAAGATGACCATGAGGTTCTTAGCCTTACAGGTCGGGATAGGAGGAGGGCAAAGGGAGGCCAGTCGAAGAGAGTGAGGGGAAAGGAGGGAGATGGTGTGCCAATGAGGAGGATCTCTGTCTTGCTGGAATTCAGTCAGAGATTGTTGGCAGCACACCAATCCTGAATGGCAGATAGGCAATCAGAGATGAGAGAAGGAGAGGAGGTGGCCGAGGGAAGCCTGAAAATAAGTTGAGTGTTGTCAGCATAGCACTGAAAATAAGAGCAGAAAATGGCATTGCGGTGGGCGAGAGTTGCCAGGTATTGGTTGAAGAGCCATGGTGAGAGGTTAGACCCCTGGGAACACTGCAGGTGGAAAGGGATATAGATGAAAGGAAGGCCCCAAGTTGGACCTGAGAGGGTCGATCAGAGAGGAAAGAGGTCAGTCAGGCCAGGGCCTGATCAGTGATACCCAGGTTGTCATGGAGACGGTTGAGCAGGATGGCATGGTTGACCGTGTTGAAGGCAGAAGAGAGATCAAGTAGGATGAGGACAGAGGGGATGTTAGAGTCGAGGATGGAGAGCAGATCTTCACAGATGTTCAGGAGAGCAGTTTCTGTGCTTCTAGCAGCTCTAAAGCCAGGGTGATGGTCATGGAGACAACCAACAGAATCAGAGTGAATGTTAAGCTGCGAGATGGCCAGCTTTTCCAGGAGTTTGCCCAGAAAGGGAGTGATGGAGATTGGGCGATAATTAGCCGGGCAAGAAGGGTTGGCTGTGTTTTTTTTTAGAAGAGGGTGCACAAGAGAGTGCTTCAGAGGGGAGGGGAAGGTTCATGAGGTGAAGGAGAGGTGGTTGCAGAAATCAGCCAGAGAAGGAGCGAGGGTGTCAATGTGGTGCTTGATGGTTTTGGAGGAACAGGGAGGAACCTGTTTTGACAAGACTTTTATAGATTGGTCTTCTCTAGAGACCTTGTCAGGGGAGAAAAGGATGAGAAAGAAGGTGGGGAGGTGGCTGTAGGAGGACCAGAGTTCACAGATAGGGGGGAGGAGAAAGGGAAGGGGCGAGGGGGTGGACAGGATATCCTGGGTTTTAGGGATGAAATGAGAGGCAAGGGCCGTGCAGAGGGACTGGGAGGTGACAGGAGAGGTAGTGACTGCAGCTGGGTTGGCCAGTTCCTTGCAGATTTTAAAGAGTTTGGCCGAGTTGTTTGATGCCACAGAGACACAGGCTTGGATGTGGGCTTTCTTCTTAGTGTGGTCAGAGAGTCAGTATTGCCTTTGGAGCAGGCGACAGGTCAGTTTGTCAGAGGATGAACAAGAACCCCTCCATTTCCTCTCAGCCACCCTACACTTATGTTTAAGTGTAGCTAGCTCAGAGTCATACCAAGAATTACATTTGGCTTTGGGCATCAAACTGATCCTTATGACAGGGGCACAATCATCAAGTGTATCAGAAATAGAGGAGTAGAGCATAGACAAGGCTGTGCCAGGATTCGAGTCAGCCAGAGGTGGAGTGGGGGAGAGAAGGTGGCGGTGAAAACCTCCACTGATTCACGCTTCATGGGCCGGATGTCCGAGAGGGTAGGTAACAGGGTTGGAGTAAACCTGGCCTGAGGGGAAGGGAGGGAGAGATGAGAGGAGAGGATGGAGTGATTGCTCCAGGAAAGAGGAGTGGTCAGAGGGTTAGAGAAGGGGAGGTCAGAGGAGATAAAGACATCAAGTGTATGCCCTTCAGAGTGAGTCGGGCCAGAGGAGAGGATAGAAAGGGAGAGGGAATCACATAGGTCACAAAATAGTACCGAGGAGGAACAGGGAGAGTCAAGATGGATATTGAGGTCACCAAGCAGGAGCATTTGAGTGGTTGAGGCACAGAGGCAGGAGGAGAGGTCCATCCACTCATGGAGAACTGAGGTGATCTGACCAGGAGGCTGGTAGATAGTAGCCATGGAAATAGAGTGGCTAAGAGTGAGAGAAAAACAGCAGGCAATGCTTTCAAAATAGGTGTATGTCTGTGTGGGAATAATAGAGGCAGGAATCCACTCAGGAAAGATCAGGACTGCACCCCCTCCGGCCCGGGTTGATCTGGGTGCAGAGTGGATCTTGTAGCCATCAGGGAGGAGAGTGTAAAACATTGTGACAGAGCTGGCCGTGAACCATGTCTCTGTAAAACTGACGACATTGAGGTCAAGTTCTTCCAGGAGGTGGCAGATGTCAGAGGAGTTTTTGACAGCAGAGTGAGAGCTGAGAGTGCAAGATGAAGAAGGTTGCCAGCCTTAAAGGCCTTTTGGGGAGGGGTACAAATCAGAGGTACGCCCTGCAGAGGTGAAGAAGGAACCCGAGGTGGGGCAGAACAGGAGGGAGGACAGGGCAGGGTAGCCAAGGGAAGGGCGGAGGGGACAGCAGAAGAAATGAAATTGATGAGGTGGGAGAAGTGCCTATCAAAGAGGAGGAGATTGGCCTGAGGGCCTTGGACCATGACAGTGCCATTAAAGTAGACATTAATGATGACTTTAGAGGAGCCGAAGGGAGCCATAAGAGCTTCCCAGCGAGTGCCACCATTAATGGGAGAGGAGGAGACAGGACAGAGCACTGAGATCATATGAAGAGTCCATAGATCTGGCAAAGGAATGACAATGAGGATGTCAGTGAGAGTCTGTCTGGAGGAAGCGCTGGAATAGGTGTTAGTGATAGGGAGACCAGGGTATGGGGATAAGATATGTTTTTTGAACTTCATCCTATCACACTTAGTGAAAAGGGAGGGTTAGTCAATGGAAAAGTGTGGAAGTGTGAAAAAAAAAGTGGGGGAGAAGCAAGGGGGGTGGGGAAGTGGAATGCAGGTAGGAGTGGAACAAAGAGAACAGTGAAGTTGCTGGGCCGGCAAGTTACAGGGAGGCACAAAACAAGCAAAGTGCAGAGCAAGTTAGGAAAATACAGCAAGATTTGACCCTTAACCCAAAAGCAAAACACAGCAGGATTTGACTTTTAACTCAAAAGCAAAACACAGCAAGATTTGACTTTTAACCCAAAAGCAAAACACAGCAAGATTTGAAATGTACAATTTGGATGCAGAAGCTAGAAACAGGTGTTAAAAATGCAATGCTGTTCAGAATGTAAACATGGGAGAAACAAGCAGAGAAGGACATTAGAAGTCAAAAAGGGGTTGGATTGGGTCCAGAAGGAGGGAAATAACCCATAGTTAAAGAGGAGTGAATGTCATGGTAGCCCAGAATTCAATGAAGAGAGAGGTATCAGCATCTTGGAGGTTCAGGTGCTGGGGTGCAGAAAAGACACCAAGTAGCACGCTGGTAGCAGACAGGGGCCTTCGTAGTGGGCCCTGGAACACTGGACCGGCTCCCGCCTCCCGGTTGTTGTGATTGTCCTTCCTAGACCAGTGCAACCAATGGGAGGGGGAGAATGAGGCCAGACCAAGGCAGGTACAGCAAGGAAAGTGGTGCAGCCATCTTTAAGGCCATAGCACAACAAGGCAACAATGCACACGAGTGAAAGAAAGTCAAAAACACAGTCAATGAGTAACTTTATGGAAAGGAGATTGCTCTTCACGCAATCACCACGCTGCCAGCAATGATAAACACAATTTTGTAAAAGAATTCTGAAGACCTCTGCACTATAATTGTAAACACTTAAAAGTTAATTAAATATGCAAACAACGTTTTTTAGAATAGATTTATTTGGTGGGAATGTGGTTGTACAATTTCTTTTTCTTTTACTTTCTACACATGATACATCGTTTAGCCCAATTGTCTGTATTATTAATATCAATTATAGATCGAAAAACAAAACCCTTGAAATTCAAGGAAGAAAACTTTAGTTGCAAGGACATTGAGGTGAGAACTTAACGCAACGAAATCCCTGAAATTCAGTTAAAGCCACCTTAACTTTGTGACGCTTGTTGCGCAGCCCATGACCACAATGATGACATCACAGATCACATCACTGATTATATCACTAATTACATGTTGTATGAGAAAACTGACAACATTACAAACCACATCACTGATGCCATCACTGATGACAATACTAATTACACTGTATATAACTGATTACATCAATAATGGAATTAGACATAAATCATGTATAAGTTAGCTTATGAAAACTTTGATTACCTTAATAACAATTTAGGCCATGGACTTGGCCATGATGAAGGCTGTGGTCACTGGCCATCACCATACACCATTGCTAGTGGTCAGTTAGTTTTGCAAAATACTAATGTGCATGGTTGAAAGCCATGCCTAGTGGCCCTTCACTGTTTTAAAATATACAGTGTCCAACGTTGAACGCTGTAGTCAATGGCCATAGCTAAAGGCCATAGCTAGTGCACATTGATATGTTAGAATATACAGTTGGTATGTTAGAATATACAGTGGGCATGGGCAAAGGCAATAGCCACATACAAGCATTGTGTTGAAACCATGTCTAGTGACTGGTCAGTATATATAATATACAGTGGGCACGGCCGAAGGCCATCACTTATGTCATATTACTATTTTAAAATATACAGTGGACATTGCCAAAAGATGCTGCTCATGGTTAAAGGTCATGACTAGTGAGGGCCATTTATATATTAGAAAATATAGTGGGCACAGCCAAAGATTGTGGCCACTGACCAGTATTGTGATAAAGCCCATGGGCAGTGGCTGATTAGTGTATATAATATGCAGTGGACACAACTGAAAGCTGTAGCCACTGGTGAAGGTCAAAGTCTATGGTTGGTGGCCTGTTAGTGTTTTAAAATATACAGTGCACATGGGTGAAGACTGTGGCCACTGACCATGGCTGAAGGCCATCCTTAATGCTGGTTAATGTTGTAATGTAATTAGGGATGTCATCAGTGATGTGATCTGTGATGTCATGATTGTGGTTATAGGCTGCGCAACAGGAGGTACAAAGTTAAAGTGGCTTCAGCTGAATTTCAGGGGCTTTGTTGCATTCAATTCTCACATTAAAGTCCCTGCAACTAAAGTTGTTTTCTATAATATATATGTAGTTATGGTTAAGTTGCTGTTTCCATAGGAAGAGCACGTTTTGGGCAGCTTATAACTCGGCTCACCCTGGACGAATCCTTACCAAAGTTTGCAAAAAAAGTATATGGGCCACTCTGAATTGCTACAGGGCAAACCACTGGACAGATTGTGCTCAATTTTGCGGCAGGGACAGGGGCTTGTTCCCCAAAGAGTGCTTTTGTAAATTTTGTGAGAAATCATACTGTACTTTCCTTTAAAATGATCAAAAAGTAGCAGTCTAAGAATTAGTGATATCTATGTCCACTCCGCGGTCCCACTTCCCTGTTCGCTCAGTGGAGAAGATTTCTATTGGCTAATCTATGGCATGCTGTACGTCAAGATGTAGCGCATTCACCGATTGGTTCTGCCACAGCGTCAAGTGCATAGCATTCTTTTGATATGGCCGCCATGGTCATTTAGTTTTTGTGTTGAATGCCGAAATTCCCGCAAACATACCTTTATGAAACACTGTGTCGAAAGGTAAGCACACTGTGTCGAAAGGTAAGCATTAGTTACATGTGGTAGTACAAAGTGAAACAGTGCTTTATTCTTGTTACCAATATCGTCCCGTACAGTGGAACTTGATAGGCAACGTACGACAAGCCCTTACTGCGTCTATGTAAGAAGCCACCACCAAAAGTAGTGCGGTTAGACTGGCGTCCTATGTTTTGGAATCTGAGGCAGCCACCTGCACGGATTCGTCAACACCACGCATCTGCACGTGGTCGGGAGTAACGGTTCTCATTATTGACTGCTGATATGTTGTTGCAAAATGAGAATGTATTTGCGTTCGGAGTGAAGGTCAGTTCATTTCATTTCATTTTTTCAGTAGGCGCTCAGTATGGGCGCACATGTAGCAAACCTCATAAGGTTCAATTGTTTTTCGACCTTGAAGTACACGGAACAGAGACAGAAAGAATGTAGGGAGTCACAGTTTGTGAAACATTCCCTTTGATAAGTTATGCTTCAAAAAACTAAGTAGTGATTGCGGGGGCCGAAATGGAGCCGGTGCACATAATGTAAGCTTATTTCTCAGGCCTGTACACCAAACTGCCATTATTTACTTAGTGTGAAAAAAAAATGATTACCAGTAATGCATTTGGAAGTTTGTGTGCCGTTGAAATTTCAGATTGCACATTACCGCCGTCTGTACGATGTCACTACAATTTCCACTATTACCTACGAAATGTATGTGGCACTGATACATTTTTACCTAGTATGTCTATTGCACATTGTCACCGTTTGTAGGGAGTCAGTACATTTCCCCATATAACTTTAATTATTTATAGAGATGCTATGTAGTACACCTTACATTTCCGCAAAGGCTTCATATTGATATTTTTTGTCATTTTCCCCTCAGCTACTTCCTTCGTATTGTGAGTGCCATGGATTGCAGTGTCCGAGTGACAGGTTTTTTAATCGTCAAGTGCAGCTATTCGTCATCGGTTGTATGTGCGTCCTCATTGAATGGGATGACTGCATCGGATCTCTATGTCCCTACGGAGTTGTAGCAGTAAGAAGCAATATACCCTCCTTTCTGGTGTCATAGTTCACAGCCATTCACGCCACCTTGTAAATCACTGTGACAGGAATACGCCTACTGTGTCAACAACGCATAATTTATGTGTGGTTAAACAACAACGTCACCATTGCCACTAACATTACACTTTCTGATGGACTACATCACAGCGATTGACGGCATCTTGCCAATGATTGTGAGAGAAAACCTACTACTGTGTTGCCACTGCACACTGTGTGCATGATAAAAACTGTGACGCCAATGCATGGTGACTGTGTGGGAAAACATCAACGTGACCGTCAAAATTAACATTTTCATTGTGCGGCGGAGACACAAACTTCAAATGTCCTTGCAACTGAGAAAAGGGCGATGATTTAGCGCTGTGCATTGTGAAATACAAGTATATTCCTACTTTTTACATGTGAGTGTGTTTTTTAATCATTTCATGTTCCCCTTCACAATCTGCCATGGTACGTTGCAGGTTGTAGTATGTTCTTTAATAGGTGCCGTATCACGGTGCGCAAGCCTTTAAGAAAGTATTTGTTTACTCTGCCAAGGTACATTATCCAGAACGCATTTGCACACCACTTGCTTTGGCAACGTAAGGCTCAGGCCCATCTATTATGTTTTCGTGCCGTTAGGGTACTTTCTGTTACCCAGCTGCCCCAATTACAAAGATTAGTTCTGCATGAAGAGGCTATGTTGTCAGATTTGGTATCTTTCTAAAAGTGGAAAAATGAGATCAGGTGCACTTAAAGTGTTTGCTGTACAGAAATGTTTCAAAAGCAATGCTTCCTTATACCTTTGCACTACACATTTCTTCACCCTTTTCACCTTGTGGCACTTATACAAAAATGTGTGCACAGGTCAGTGGTAAGGGTGTTGCTTGACATATTTCTGCCATTAGTGCCCTTCACTTCACAGGGGTTGTTGTGATTTTGTCCAACCATTAGAGGATTACTTTTTTTGCGTTCTGCACGCTCATTTTTGCCAAACATATTCCCTGTATGTTCCACACATTTATGTAAAGGTCATTGCGCACAAACAAACACCTTTGTATTTTACATGTCGTAGTGTTTTCATACTTCACAGGTGTCGTCATCTACATAAGCAATCAACGGTATGCCTTTCATCTCTGAATGATACGCTGTAGGTATGCTTACTGACCACAGTGTCGGGGAAGTAAATACTTGCATTTACAGGTTGGGACAAAACATTGCATTGCAGTTGACATGCCCACCAGACACTGGCTTTCTGTTAAAGGTGTTGATGATAACCACACATTTTCAAATGAATACAAATCTTCTTCGCCCACTACGGTCACACGTTTTCCTTTTTTACTTTCTGGCAGCTGTAATGGAAAGCGGAAAAATACTTTTTATGCAACTGCTGCTTTCCCTTTCCATGGTGGCCATCTTCGAAAAGGATTTGTTTTCTTCAAACGGGAACACCAGAGGCGTTCCGGTTGAAGATAAAAAATCATTTTTTTTGGTGGAAAGGGTTAGTGCCGTAAAATCTGTATTGGTAATGGCATTCAGCCCCCACTTTTTTAAGGGTGGAATGGGGTTTACTAAATCAAAGACCTCGGTATGCACTCTTGCTTCTATTGTGGTGAAAACTTGACCTGTTGAGTTGTGAATGGGAAGTGTTGCAGTTACAAGTTCGTACAACAATACACAATGTCCTTCTGCACTATCACCGACTCACCCATATTATTGTGCCGTGTGTATGCGTTATGCACCATGTGACCATGCTGTGCAACAGCATATGGTACTGTACAATTCGTAGAAAGATGGGCAGTGAAGTCACATGTTGCTTTACGGTATGCTTATGTGTTGCTATTGGAATCCTTCTAAATGCTCAATAAAAATGTTTGTCAACTTATGTTATGTATCACGTACAGTACTGCCAACCTATGCAAATCATACAAAAAACGTTTCTCAAAGGACATTATGGTTACGTTGCCCTACTAAAAAAGTCAAAAATTCACTACAAAAAAAACGTTGTTAAAGGGACGTTATGGTTAAATTGCCCTATTAAAAACCTATCCCATTCTGTACAAAAACTTTGTAAAAAGGACGTTATGATTACAAGTACAATCTAAAAACCCCTGGAATTCGTGAGTTATGGTAAGCTAATCACCCATTTTTTCCATCTGCACTCTCCACTGCTACCACTACCACCCCGGCCATAAAAGATGCCACCACACATGTCATTGATGCCATCCCTGACGCCATCCCATCTTTAGCCCCTTTCTTTTATGTCATCTAAGCAACCATAACTCGTGCCACCTCCGTGCATTGCTAAGACTAACACCCAGGATATCAAAGATGACATGACAAATGTCATTGATGACATCACTGACATCACATGTCTGGCTTTCTTATATTGTGTCATTGCAAAATCTAGGCCAGCTGGTTTTCTTCACTAACAATCACAATATAAAAATTCAAAAGGTGCGGTACATGAAAATGTTAACCTTCTCATATGTTCTTAAAGTACATGCCTTAGGGTTTGTTCTCAGATCATGGTACACATGAATGGCGCAATAGGAGGCATGCAACACAGACTTAATTTGCATACAGGAAGATAAACTTTAATGCCATTAACATTTTCTGATGATGCTGTTTCTTTCTTCCTTCATTTAGTTTCCCTGTGTGTGCCTCTAATTTGTATGCATTGTGGATCTTCATATGTATTGTTTCTACTACCACAAGTGTACATGCAGTCTTGCAGTGTTCGCTCGTTATTGCATGTTCACCATTACATAAACACCCCTCAAATCTTGCTACCAACATAATACACACAACCGCTTGCAGGTAGGCATTTTTCATTGGCATTATTTTCCCATGTGATGTCATCAGTGATGTCATCAATGACATTTGTCATGTCATCTTTGATATCCTGGGTGTTAGTCTTAGCAGTGCACGGTGGTGGCGCGAGTTATGGTTGCTTAGCTGACATAAAAGAAAGAGGCTAAAGATGGGATGGCATCAGTGATGGCATCAATGACATGTGTGGTGGCATCTTTTATGGTCGGGGTGGTAGTGGTAGCAGTGGAGAGTGCAGATGGAAAAATGGGTGATTAGCCAACTCCCGAATTTCAGGGGTTTTTAGATTGTACTTGTAATCATAACGTCCTTTTTACAAAGTTTTTGTACAGAATGGCATAGGTTTTTAATAGGGCAACTTAACCATAACGTCCCTTTATATATATATAAAATGTTGTATAGGATAGCACAGTTCTGGTATATAACGGTTAAGTCTTTGTCACAGATTTTTAAAGAATTTGGCTAGGCAAAAAGTTTGACAAATGTTTAGGGAAGGACAAGCCTCCGTAGTTGAGGAATGTTTCACACACTTTCTCGATGGCCGAAAAGATTTCCGGACCGCGCTTGCACAGTACCTTGTCAATGAAGAAAGCTGTAGCTGAGGCAGTTGTTCCTGGCAGTTCGAGCAGATCTCTCTGTTCCTGAGCTTCAGTCGTGGGGACAAGAAGGAGAACATCGGGAGGTTCCTGCACTGCCCAGGGAAGAGGCCAAAAGCTGTAGCAAGAAATCGGTTTAAGGTGTGATTGCCTTAAAGTCCACAAGCTGGTTTCCTTCCCTCTAGCTATCCGGGTTTCAACAGCACTCTGATGAAAATTTGACCAGAATAGGACGGTGTCCAGGTGGCTTGCGAGTTGGTTGTTCCCACCAAACTCAAGGGAAGAAGTTAAACTTAAAGGGCTTCTCTGTCGTCAGAGTTTCAGGCAATTCAGACCTGCAGCAGGGCTTCACCGGTTGTCCAGGAGTTGCAGCAATCCTCTTCCTTCCTCTCCTCTTCGGTTCTTTTGTTCCAGCGGTCGACTCTGCTTTCCAAGTCCCAGAGACCTGCTTTTAAACAATTTTCCCCCATTCATTCCAGCCTGGGTGTCACTCACACAGCAGGATGGTTGTCCTTGCTGGACAGCCAGCCGGCCAATCACACCAGAGTGCATTCAGGTCTCCTAGGAGACTAAGCACAGGGAGTTTCGGGCACCTCCCTCACATCCAGTCCACCCCAGACACCCTGGCACCAGAAGAGGGCTTCAGGACTGAAGCCCGCCAAAGGCCAACGAACAAAGGGACCATCGCTGGTTTGGCGCGCAGAGACAAACACAAGAAGGACCTTTCCTAAAATAAATGGCAAAAAAAGATGACCTAAGTCTGTTTTTACAGCTAGGTCTTGGGCGGCATATTGAAAAACATGGCTGACACGATTTTTACCTACCGTTGTTAGCGGTCGGGAAAAATCACAGTAGTTGATCTAAAACACAGCCACCAGCCATTTAAAGTAGCAAAGGGTAACATTGTACTGTTACATGAGTGTTTTGACTCAGGTGAAGCTAGGCAACGCCCCCCCCCAGCACTCTATAGGAAGATAGTGTGTTCTGGGTCAGTAAATTTTAAAAGACTAGTAAAGCCAAACTCTGGGAGAGAGTAGTCAGTCCCAGAGAAGGTATTTAAACCTTGGGGAGTCTGAAAGACACCCCTGTGCCACTGCACTGAAGGTGCTGTGTGACACACAGAAAAATATGATGCCACTGGAGTTGTTTTAAACTCCACAACCAAAGAACACAAAAGTAAAACAACAAAAAATACATGTAAGACTGGGGAAAAAAAGGCTCAAACTCCTCCCAGGTAAAAAATCCTAGAAATCCAGCAAAGTTGCTGGCGGTCTCAAAAGGTAAGGGAAATTAGCACATTTGGAGAATTCTCCCTAACAAAACACATCATCTGAGATGTAAGAACAGATTAGCAGAAGCCTGCAGTCAGGACTGACCTTGATTGTGCAGCTGTCCCTGTCGTTTGCCCTTGTGATGTTTACAGTGGAAAAAGGCCTTGTCTTTCCTTTCCTGGCCCTTGAAGTGGCCTAGTCACAGGACATCCTTCCCTGTCCTTACATCCACAAATACCTCTCAAGGCAGAGTAGGCCTTGACTGACATAGAGCAAAGCACTGTGGGCTCGGCCAATAATCACTTGGAAATGTATGTCAGTCAGTCACTCAGTCAAAATAACATTAGATCAAAGTACAAACATCAATAACAGCAAATATATCATCATATGCACATACAAAATAGTAAGTTAAAATCACATCAAATTATCAAAGAAAGATTACAACTTTTTAAAATAAATATGGAATTTAAAATAGAATTCATAAGTGTGTCCCTCAGCAATAGTAAATAGCAAAAAGGAGAGCAGTGTCCGTGCTATTAATGCAGAGTTAGCTAATAATATTTTTTTTAAAAACTGGTCTGCATTGGCTAAAGTCCATTTTGCAATGTAACTATATTAGTTTACTTTCCTTATTTCACTGTAGATTGAACAGAAAAATAAAATGTGTATCAGATCCCCATCACTCCATTACACAATAAGCATCTTACATCATTTATAGTGCTTATGCTATTTGAAAACCATTTAACAGTAAATGCCCTTAGTGGTAATATGATTAACTGAGCTCTCACTATCAAGGTGCCTACATCCTTATACTTCATCCATAATAACCATTTGTGGGATTAATTATATGTCAAGATAATAATTGTGCACTGTTAGACACTTTGCTTAGTTGCTTCTATTCATGTTCCAAAACCAGGATTGACTCAATAGTCTTTGAATGATATTTTGTTTAACCACATAGAAGTGCATTGGTAAGAGCCAAAAGCTTTTTTTTACAAAAATAATCCAAGGCATTGAAAGATGATTTGCCAATGAGACAATTACATGATTTCAAATTAACTGCGAAAGGATTGCTCTTTCATTTGACCAGACCCTAAAACCAATCATAATTGGTTCTTAATAGTCTAAATTCATTTTCAAGAGGTAAAATACAGAGTTCACGATGAATAGAAAATGTAGAAGTAGAGTTTGGTGAACAAGTAAGGATTGAAGGAAACAGTTCTCTTCCGTTTGAACACAATAAACATCAGAGATTAAACAAAGGTGTGCCCCAAATTAGGCTATAGCTTTGGCAGAATAGATTCTGAATATCACAATCTCTACTGGCATAGAATTAAAAGATCTAGAAAAGCGTGAGAAGCCCCCGAGGTGCCTTCAACATTTTTGTTTTCTGATTGTCTGTGTGTTTCTTTCCATTCAGCCTTGACATAAAGGTAAAGTCCAAATAGTCATAGTCTTTGATGATTTGAATGGGTTCCTCTCAAGCATGAAGGGCCCAATTCATAGATTCTGGTGCAGGAGCAGTGCAGTGCCTTGCGCAGAGAGGGAGCGTGTGCCACGCGTGCTCCAGCCGCGGCGCAAAACCGCATTTCCGCGCACCGCGTATTCATGGATTTCCCAGCCATTACCAGCCGTGGTGCAATGAAAATCCAGCAGTGCCAGGGGTGCCCCCAACACTGCCCCTTGCGCATGAAAAAGCCATTGAAATCCCCATTACGGTGCAAGGTCCTACACTATCCTTGGCCCAGCACACAGCCCGGCTCCATCGTAATCGCATGGGAAATCAGAGCGTACCCCACTCGTGGCAGTCAAATTGCGTGAAAATGGCCTTGAGTACACCCACGAAATCCTGTACCCCCCTCATGTCAGTCAAATCGCGTGAAAAGGGTGTTGCGTACACCCGCAAAATCACATACCCGTGAAATTGTGTACCCCGCTCATGCCAGCCAAATCGTGTGGAAAGGGCTGTGCGTGTGGTGACACTTGGTGGGGGGGTCCCCTGTGGTGTGGGCTGCCTGCAGGGCATGGGCACGGGTGCTGGGGGCTCCCCTGTGGTGTGGGCTACCTGCAGGGCATGGTCACGGGTGCCGGGGGGTCGCAAGTGGTGTGGGCTGCCTGCGGGGTATGGCCACGGGTGTTGGGGGCTCCCCTGTGGTGTGGGCTTCCAGTGGGGCATGGTCACGGGTGCAGCCCATCATCCATGATCACACCACGCAGGCAGCCCACACCAGGAGGGACCGCCCATCACCCGTGCCCATGCTCCACAGGCAGCCCACACCACAGGGGACCCCCCAACACAGGTGACCATGTCCTGCAGGCAGCCCATCACCCGTGATCATGCCCCGCAGGCAGCCCACACCACAAGGGACCTCCCAACACCTGTGACCATGCCCTGCAGGCATCCCACACCACTGGGGAACCCCCAACACCCATGACCATGACCCACAGGCAGCCCACAACACAGGGGACCACCCAGCACCTGTGACCATGCCCCGCAGGCAGCCCCCACCAGAGGGGACCCCACAAAACCCATGACCATGCCCCGCAGGCAGCCCATACCACAGGGGAGCCCCCAACACCAGTGACCATGTCCTGCAGGCAGCCCATCACCCGTGACCCTACCCCGCAGGCAGCCCACACCACAAGGGACGCCCCAACACCCGTGACCATGCCCCACAGGCAGCCCACACCTCAGGGGACCCCCCAATACATGTGACCATGCCCCACAGGCAGCCCCTACCACAGGGACCCCCCAACACCCAAGACCATGCCCTGCAGGTAGCCCACACCACAAGGGAACCCCCAAACCTGTGACCATGCCCCGCAGGCAGCCCACACCACAAGGTACCCCACAAAACCTGTGACTATGCCCCACAGGCAGCCCACACCACAAGGGACCCCCCAATACCCTTGACCATGCCCGGCACGCAGCCCACATGTTACCATACACCGCAGGCAGGCCCCGCCTCATGTCCCCCCATCAGTGACGACAACCTGCAGGCAGGCCTGCCTCATGTCCCCCCACCAGTGACGGCAACCTGCAGGCAGGCCCTGACTCATGTCCCCCCACCAAATACATTGTCCCAACATGTAATCAGGTATCACTTGTCCACGAAAATGCCACCACATGCTGCCCATACACAGTGAACCTCAACACCCATCCATTGGTCATACTCTCCAGTTAATGCCCCATGCTATGTGAATCACAAATCATCACATGCATGTTTGCACACACATCAATAACATTGATGAACAGCAGGGACATTTAACATAGGAAGTGATGAATGACACATGCACCAAACCATTGAGAGCAGACACCACTTTGATTAGAAGTAACACAAATGTATTAAAAACTAAAATACACACAAACTGAAAGACAACCATGAAAAAGAAAATATGAATGTAATGTAAACGAAAATGAAATGTAAAAAAATAAATTTGATGATGATAAATGGCAAAATGAAAAAAGTGGTCCATGTACGGTAAATGTCATCAGAAATTAATTTAAAAAAAACATTACTCCATGGTGAAAGAAATAAAAAATAAGAGAGCAAATGTGAGAAACTATGTACATCGTCCAAGGGTACCTGATCACAAAAACCATAAACACACCCTAAAAAAGCCTAAGTGGGGCAAAGTAAATGGACTTCAAATAATAAAAAAATAAAGGAAACCTACCACCACCTAACTATATTCAAAGGCAGCGAGCTAGTCCTTCAACTCACCGATGTTCAGAAAAGTCTGGACCAGGGCATCATCAAACTCTGCGTCAATATCCCAGAGGACACTGCTATATCCTTGAGGGCTCGCAGGGACTCCGTCATGCTCCTCTCAAACTCTCTGTGAGTCTCCGAAGGAACTCTGCCCACCTCTCTGCCTGATGCAGGGTGTTCTCCACTCTGGCCATGGTGAGTCGTGCCCCACGTGCCCGCTGCCGCTCTGCATCGATGTGCTGGCCCAATCCGTTGCAACATGGAAGACATCCTTGTTCCAAGGTCCTCCTGCCCGATGGCCAATACCTACCCCCGTGATGTTGTTGGCCCCAAGTCCTGAACCCTCCTACATTGAGGCTGCTGCTTCCAATAAGCCCTGTGCCTGCACCTCCAGGACTGCCTCTGGGATGGTGGCAGCCCCCGGGGTAATCGTGCACATGCCCTGCTGAAAGGTGCCTGCACAACCTCCATTGCCAGTGGTCTTGTTGCTGCGCTGGAGTGACCACCTCTGGTCACCCCAGGGATGTGGTCTCCACCAGACTGGCTGTTATGTTTGGGACAGGTCCAGAGGGGACCCTGGGGGCATCTGGGCCGGAAGACGGCAGGGAGGATGACCGGTGCAGAGTGGAGGAAGAGGAGGAGGGGGTCACAGCAGTGCCCAGCACACGTAGCAAAGCCACGACAATGAGATGTGCTAGCCAGTTCAGAAGGGCACAGACCTCTTTGTGATGAAGTGCAAGCATCCGCCAGGAAGCCTGCACATCATCACGAATGCCGCCTGTGCGCCACGTGATACCGACTAGCATGGGCTCACCCCTATCACAGATTGCGTGGTCCTCAGCTAAAGGAAGGTCAGTTGACATGGACTCATCGTCTACCTGCGGACCGGCCTGGACTGAGGCATGCCTGCAGGTGCCCACTGATGCAGGCGCAGGATCAGGGACAAGATTAGGCATAGGCACCTCCGTGGTGACCTGCACTGCCTCTTGCCCCTGCCCCTGGACTGCACCATTTGCACCTGTGGCATCACCCCCGCCAGGCCCCATGTGCTGGTCTGATGTGGCCTCCTCCTCGTCCACCACCACCTTGGATGACTGTGAGCCATCTTCCGCATTGGATTGCCCCTGTGGGGGCTAACCTGTCCCTCCTTTTGCCGATGAGCCCATGTCCAACTTCAGCTTCTTGGGCCTTCCGTTAGCAGCTGCAGCCATTCGTGTGCACACTCCCCACTCAGACACACGCACATTACAACATGCATGCCCATGATGGTGACATAAGCATCCACGTCTCACACCTCTCGCATTGCCAAGTCCAGACACAGGTATGCAAACATGTGTGCATTGAGACATGCTGGTGCACATCACACATTGCATCACAGACACCATGGATGTGGAACACGCCTGATTGGACACACATGCAGCACTATCATGGACATGCACACACACATCCGTACATGAGTCATGCCAGACATAAGTCAAAGGTGCACACTCCAGTCACACCTCAACATGCAATACGCTGAAGTAGAACACATGGACACTTACCACTCGACTCCAGACGGAGCTCCAATGCCATGACCTGGGCGTGAAGCGCTGGGCGTATGTGCTCCAGGACCCTCATCTCATTGTTGGTCAACTGGCCCCGGCGCCCGACTTCATCACCAGATGCAATGAGATGCTGGGACTTGCTGAGGGTCCTGGACCTGAAGTCCTCCCATTGCTTCCAGATGTGTTTGTAGTTGCGGGTGCCACCGCCTCCGCGTTGATGGCAACCACGATGTCCGCCCAAATCTTATTCCATCCATCCTTGTCAAGGCGCGATGTCACAAGGAAGAAGGCCTCATAATGCCCCAGGACTTGCTCCACCAGGATGCCAACTTCTTTGGGAGTGAAGGTGGCAGCCCTCTGCCTCTCTGCCGGGGGGTTGCCACTTGCCCCAGATGTTGCTTGGTCTGACATGGCAACCCCAAGGCAGGTGTGGGTGGGCAACTGGGTCCTTTCTGGGGCTGGGCTGTGGAGCGATGGAACAGCAGTCGGGAGTCTTCTGTGTCAGCAGAGGTGGTCTCAGTAACAGGATCTCTGGCAATGGCTTCAGTGCTGGCACTAAATTGCAGGGCACATAGGCAGCAGGCACACAGAGTGGGCTGGCAGTAGTAGATGGCTTGTAGGAGACAGCTCAGGGCATCTGGGGCAGGTAAATGGCCTTGTGGGCAGGAGCGTAGGTCTCCCGTGTGTTTTCACGTGGCCAGCCAGATGCAGAGTGACTTTGCACGTGAAAAAACAGCATGGTAGCATGGAATCAGAGGAAAAGCCCTTAGCGCGTAAGCGCGTAAGTGACGTGATGCGCGCGGGCATTGCCCTGGTGCCACTGTGTGTTGTGTACCCCATTTTCGAGGTCATAGTAGCCTGCGTGTTCCACGCGTATGCATTTCTTGTGTTTCTGGGTGCCACAGCGTGGGACATTAATTCCATGAATGTGGGCTACCGAGGGGTTGCGTGATCATTTTGTTTGTTTTTGGGGTGCCTGTGTGTTGCGTAACCCGTCATTCTTCCACAGGGGTCACAGAAGCCTTGCAGGAGCACAGGGGTACGCTTTCGATCGCGTACCCATCCCTCTTCACCCCAATTGCCCAGGACAATTGTTGTGTGCACCTCCCATTCGCACTAGTCCATCAGTGCCATGGTTGGGAGGCCACCAAGTGGTAAGGTAGGCAAAGCTGGGCGATCTCCCAGAGGTGGCCACAGTGAGGGATGTGGCCAGGGTGGCTAAGGTGGGGGACGTGGGCAACGTGGACAGGGTGGTCCACGAGGGCAGCGTGTCCAGGCCCATCCAGGGAAAGCTATGCCACCCCCCCCAGCGGGTCAGAGAGATGCAGCTAATGTTGCCATCCCCAGCGCCCCTCAGGCCCGACAAGCAGTTCCATCAGCTGTCACGAGCAGGCAGGGAGTCGAAGCTGCAGGGACAGCTGCAGTTGACACCACCCCTACTCAGGGTTTACTAGCCCAGCCTGGATTGGTCACGGAACACGATAAATCTAATGAAAATTAGACCATCCAGACCAGAGATGTGTCCGAAAGTGTTTTACTGTTTGGCTGTTCGGCAGGACTGCGGTCTTACCGAACTCACAGCTCGGACTATTCGAAGATTTTGCGAGCCCCTCAACTGAAACGCACGACGTGGAACTCATTAAAAAGAGATCTCTCACGCCGGGATTTACTCCATCGAACCGACACGCCAGCCACTGAAAAAATCAGAGGAGACCTAGGCCTCTTTGCCTTACACACACCCCCACTTGTCTATGAGACCACGTGGAATTGGCGATCGTCTCTTGTCCTGAAGAAGGTTGAACATAATACACAAAGGGAAGTTATTGCCCACTTCAAGAACTCAACCGAAACATGTCGACAAACAGTTTTTCTATCCTCTGAATGTTGACAGATGGACACATTGTAAATTAATCGAGTGTGAAACCAAGAAATGCTTTAATTGCCTTTTTTTATTGTGATATGAACAAAATATCATTTTTTCTATTGTTTGTGAATGTGATGAATGCATGAAGAAGTTGTGAATGAAGTTTGTTTGGAGGGATGTGTTTGTTTTCTAAGTTCAAAGAGCCATATTGTATATAAATATATTTTGTTACTGTGTAATTTGACATATAGGTTGTTACAAAAATAAATAGTTCATGATTACAAATTGAAAAAGTCATCTCTGGTCTGGATGGTCTAATTTTCATTAGCTTTATCGTTTTGCCTGATAGACCACAGACTTAAAAGCAGGCGTCCCTTATATATATCCCTTATATATTTGTTTTGGTCACGGAACAGGCAGGGAAGAACTCACAGGCCGACTTCCATGTCAGGAAGTCCAAGGCACGTTTGGTGACACACCAGGTCACGTTGTTCTGTGGCAGCACTGTCATCTGCTGACCCAGCCAGCCAGGGTGTGGAAGATGCAGGTGCAGCTGCACCTGGCCACCCTGGCTCTAAGTCACCTGGCCAGAACCGTGTTGGTCCAGGACCTTGCCACCGAGGCAGTTGATGCACTCGGTCCTGGCGACAGAACCCAGCAGCCAAGGCCTGCAGTCAACCTTCAGTTGTCGTGCCATTGCCTGCTTCCAGTGGCCAGTCAACATGCGCTTCAGCCCCTACTGATTGGAGCGGCAGAAGCCACTCAGGGTTTGCACCACATCCCAAGAGGAAGAAGCTTGATCCAGTGATACAGGCTATGACCCCAGACACGGCTCAGGACTCTGGCATGTCAAGGAAGAAGAGTTTCAATGAAATGAAACTGGACACACTTGTGGGCTATGTGTCGCCACACGGCCGCAGAATGCTGGTGATGGCAGGGTGCAGAACTACTCCTGCTCAGCATAGGGCCCACTGGCAGTGCATTGTGGATCATATTAGTGCCTTAGGATGTGAGAAGCGCACAGCTGATGATTGCTCGAAGCGTTGGCATGACCTCCGATGGCGAGCAAAAAACAAGTGTGCTGCTATTTACGCCTCTACTCTGGTGGGTGACAGGCTATGTATTCATAACTACAATGTGTGATGCATGCAATGCTTGACTAATATGTGCTTGTTGAGATGCAGACTGCATACAGACCATGTGCTGCACACTGAGGTAATCCTCATCACCACACCTGCACCCTCCTTCCATGTCAATCACTGGCCAGCCTTTCTTGTCCATGTTCTTGCTCCAATATATGTTTGCGGATTGCCTGTGATAAGCTTCCACTCAAATCTCGCCCTCTGTCGTTACATGACTGACATCTCTGTGAAGTCACCCTGCTAGCTGATCCTCCTCAGGGGCATCCTTCCTTGCCTCTCTACCCCCCAGCAGCTCACTGTCTCCATGGGACTTGTGATTCCCATGGCCGACTACTGCAATGGCCTGTTCCCGATATTCTGTGAATATAAACTCTTCCCTCTGCAACTCTGCCAGACATGGATTGTGTGGGACGTCCTTTGGCCTTGATGCAGGGTCTCCCACTCAGACTGTGCTGATGGCACAGGTTCACAGTGGCCATGAGTGCTCATTCATGGGCCATTTGCATTTCAGGCAAGCCCCTATAGGTCCGGGGCAAGGCCCTCATTCAACTCCATCTCCAGTATTTTCTCCTTCTCATGGTATTTGATCATCCCTTTCCTGCTCACTCAGGGTCAGTTGATCCTCCCGCTCATTTGCTTGTGGTTCTAGTCTGTGTCGAGCCTGAGCCTCCCTCTGGTAGAGCCTCCCTGCCTCTATCCAACTGCTGGTGTAGCTTATCCGTGTCTGGTTGAACTTCAGTTGCTTCCTCATGTGTTGTGCTTTCTGTACTCCTCTCCCCTGCTGTCATCCCAGATGACTCAGATAATGCAATTGACACCTGCCCACACTGTCTGCTACTACACAGTACTCTGATCTACCATTTCAAGCCATGCACTGCCTCCAAGCCATTCCCCGCCCTTGGGGGAGTGCAGGGGGGTGGCTACTGTATCGCTACAACCCACTCTCAGAACTTTGCACATGATGACTGCACTTGCCCTGACACCACTTTGACATTACTTGTTTTGTGTTTTTATTTATTGTTCAGGCGTTACACATGGACTGCACTGCACGCACACACTTCTGAGCCCTGTTTCTCCCTTCAACATGCCTATTCACTTATGTGATGTCAAAGTGACCTAGCATTGATGCATCCATGTGCCTTCCTTCACTGTATTTGAACACCCTAGCGTTGTTGCATCCTGTGACACATTTTTGTTTTGTCTTAGTGATTTCCATGTGCTGTCTAATGGCATGCATTTCACATGGATCATGGACAGCAGAATTTGAGTTCCATCTGGGTCTGGTTGACAGTACCGACATGGCTATGCTACGTGCCATCTGTGTGTTGGCATCTGGCATGTTTGTGGAAGGTCTATGATGGGCACAGGCTTGTGTGTGATGCAGGTGCTATGCACCAAGCAGTACATGTGTTGGCTTGACATTTGACACACATCCATGTCTGCTTTCAGGGTCCCCTTCCATTTGATTGTCACTGCATGCATGCCTGAGTCTGTGTCATGTGTGACATGGCTGCTTCATGTGTTGGCTGTCTACATTGTGATACCTATGTGTGTGGTATATGCTGTTAACATGTGTGCTTATGTCTTCTTTTCATTTTGTGCAGTTGATGAGGCAACGGAAGCAGAGGAGGAGGAGCCGATGGTGGAGGGGGTGGAGTGTTCAGGGCCCCAACCAGGCACCAGTGGAGGCCGTGGTGTGGTAGGCCATGAACATCCATGGTGCTCCAGACCATCCTGGCCATGGGTGTCCCTGAGTACACCTCTGAGGATCTCTTTGTCTCTGATGCGGAATCGGATATTTAACCATATGTGCTGTCACAGGTGAGTGATTCTGGCATGAATGCTGTTCTGCCCGACACACCTGTAATGGGGGTAGACCCCTCAAGGGGCCAGTCAGTGTTGGTATGTCTGCCTGTGGTGGTTACGCATGCAGGGTTGTGCTCCACACAATTTGCTCCTGGTCCTGGAGGAATGCAGTCCTACAGCCACAGGTAGCGCCAGCACAGCAAGGACCAGGTCTCCTTGTGCCCAACAGGTGTGGTGTCCGGCAATGCAGTGGCCATGCGCCACCGGGTAATACTGTGTGGGAGAATTCCATGTAAGCCATTGTACAGCAACAGGAGGCATCATGTTAGATGATGGCTCAGGGCATAGAAAGGGTGGCCGATTCCATTCTCCCCCCAAAAAGGCAGGTGGAGCTCCAGCAGCAGGCAACGTGGTCCACATGCTGCTCACACAGGCAGGACACGTTGGCCACCAAAAGGGACCGAAGAGCTGAACTGGTGTCCCTGCGCACATCCATTGCTGCTGAGGCAGTGGCCCACAGGAATGTCCTGAGGGAAGAGAACACCTTCCTCAGAACTACTCTGGATGCACCTATGATGGCCCAGAGTACACGGGAGGAAAAGCAGATGAAGCAGCTGATACGCAACCTCTTGGCTGAACTCCATGCAAGCCGTGAGGAGGTCCATGTGTCACGTGAGGGCTTGCAGGCAGAACTCTGTGCTACATGTGAGAATTTGCAGGCTGAACTCTGTGCTACACGTGCAGTGCTGCATGGGGACCTGCATACCATCATCCTACATAACTAAACCTTCCAGACTTGCATGCTTGCTGCCATGAAGCAGCATGCCAGGGCTATGTGTGGTCAGGCACCCTTACCATGCACATCTTCTGATATTCCACCAGAGGATGACGACAGCGACAACAGTACTCCCACTATGGCCTAGCCATGCGGGCCATGAGCCCATGGAGGTTTTTTTTTATTCTCAACATCCACACATGTGGGTGTTGAGGTGCACCCTGCACCTCCTCCCTCCTGGCTGCCTCCCCGGTCGACCATGGCCATTTTGATTAGTTTTCCTTTTTTTTTTCTATTGTGCATTCATGTAATAGTGTGTTGCTTTGTGGGATCCGAAGGCATCCACTGTGTGTTCCGGCTGGGCCCATACAGGCTTGTCTTGTGTTGGTGTTTGTGACTTGGGGTCCGCACACACATGCCACTCTTGCTTCCCCTTTCCATGGGCTCGTAAGGATGGCAGTGTCTGACAGTAACTTACACAGAGGCATTGGGCTTCCATCATTTCTGTGGCCAGTCTGAAGTCCAAACTCTGTATACACCCCTAGTGGGGATTCATGATGGTTTCTCCAGTGCATGGTTGACATGCATTTTCGTTTGTATATTGGTAAATGTGCATATTTACATGTTGCATCTTCATGTATTACCTTGCCTGTCTCCATCGTTGATGCACGTCATGATGTATGTGGTACTCTGCCACATTTTGCTTGCAGCCACACACTCAGGATGGGAGGGGTCCATGTGGTGGCTTTGTCGCATTGAGACTCTTATGCTATGGTGATTGGTAACTGTCTGACATTGTCACTGTTGGGTCCTGTGTTCATGACATGTTATGATGGTAAACAGGTGTTCATATGTACAGTTTGATTTTGATGTGGCAGGGAGAGTTGTCTCTGGCCTATTTCCATTTGTTAAAGTGCACTTTGTGACAGTTATGTCATGTGTTGTGCATTCATTTTGGAGTTTTCAGATTGCATGCCATGGCATGGTGTGTCGGGTGGCTGGCATGGGGTTTGGGAGGGTTTAGGTGACATACCAGTATTTGGATGTGCTGTTTTGCAAGGGGGAGTGTGTTCTGAACCTTGAATGTATGCCTTTTGGTCACACAGGATTGGGTGTGTTTAAGTAGCTAGGGATGCACACAATGTAGCACTTCCAAGGACACATTCACAGTTGACTGTCCCTTTGCCATCATCGATTGTCACCTTGAATGTGCCAGGCCTGGGCCAGGGATTTTAGGTGAAAAATTGTGCCACAAGCTGGGTACGGGCTGCCTAGCCACATGCCCTTTCCCCTCCCATGCGCAGCGGCATGCATGTCGTTGGGGATGTGGGGGCACCACCATGTCCACCGGTACGCCCCGCCGTGTTGCAACGTTGTGCAGGACACATGCTGCCACAATGATCCTGCACACCACTGGGGGTGCATATAGTAGCTGTCCACCAGAGCGGTCAAAGGAGCAGAAGCGTGACTTGAGCACTCCGAATGGGCGCTCCACTATGGCCATGGTTGCAATATGGGCTTTGTTGTATCTTACCTGGGGTGGTGTGTTGGTGTTCCATATTGGCGTCATCATCTAGGTGCTCAGAGTATAGGCACTGTCTTCTGGGGAGGTGATAATGGTTGTCATTAGTTGGGTTTGTCTATTTGTCTATGGGTGACATGCATGCATGTGCACAGGCATTTGTACTCACCAATGTGCCATGTGTTGCCATGCCTCCCAGCTTCCATATCCCGGTTTAGGGGTGACATTCTGAATATGAAACTATCATGGGTGGACCCTGGATAGTTTGCATAGACAGAGGTGATGATTCTCTTGGCATTGCATACAACCTGCACGTTGATGGAATGCCAGTTCTTGCGATAGTGATAGATGTGCTCAGTGGCCCTAGGTGGACGTATGGCCACATGGGTGCAATCAATGGCACCAACCACTTTTGGGAAGTGTGCCACCCCTTAAAAGTCCTGGACCACAGTCTGCCTTTCTGCGGGTGTTCTGGCGATGTATTTGTGCCTGCGGACTGAGGGGCATGCAGTCATGATTGCCAACACCTGGTGAAGGCAGCGTGACTGCGTGTGCTATGAGACGCCCCCCAACTATGGCAGTTGTGCACTGAAATGACCCAGTGGCAAAGACATGCAGTGCATTGAGCACCTTTACCAAGGGGCTCAGTGCTTGGGAGCACAGGGTGGGTGATGTGAGGTCATCCTCCCACTCAGTGACCAGGTCTAGGATCATATGAGGTGGAAACCTATACCTACCCTAGACCTGGTCATCAGGCATCCCCAAAAGGCTGGTCCTGGTTAAATATTTGTGGGGCCTGGATATTCTCCTCCTCCTGCGGTGTCCCACGATCACTGCTGCAAGGAATGGTACATTTATCATAGCTGTATACGTGCGTTTGTTGTTTGAGCACAATTTTATGCTGCGCGCGCACAATTTCGTCAGCTTTCACATGGCGTATGTGTTTCCGGGTTTGCACGTCTTTTGCCGCACGCCGGTTAGCCATTCAATTCCATGAATACGTGTTGTTAGTACGCATGTGGGCACTGCAGGGATTTTGCTGCAAAACTTCCCCCGTTACGCCCACATTTCTGTGTGTTGTTGCCCATTCCACGGTGTGTGCCTTCTCTGGGCGTCTCGCGCAGAGCGTTCCTGATGGTGCAATGACGTGTAGGAGACTGCGTGGATTCGGCGCAGGTCGTGGATAAGCCACGCGCAATGTGTTGCATGAATCGGTGAACGTGCGCTTGCGCCCGTTTTGCACGTGTGTGCTGTGTTTTTCATGCTTGTGCACTGTTTTCAGCACACATTTATTGCATGAATTACCCAGCAAATGTTAGATAATTGTAATCACTTCAGGCCTGACTGACAGCCCAGGGTAGCTGACCTGGAGGCGTTAATTGACAAATCCAGTTTACCCATAAAATCTGCATGTGTCATGATTAACTGTTGCAGTGAGAATGTGGTTCGGGTGATCAAAACCATGTAATCTGCATATTTTAAGAATGAATAGTCATGGCACCTAAAAGCAGAATGTGAGCATTACAGACAAAGAGATGGTTGTACAAGTTCCTTATATAAAGTGAAAATAAAAGGGGAGTGGGTATGCAACCTTGCCAAACACCAGAATGTGCTGGAAAGCATGGTACATCCATAACTGTTACATAATGATCTGCTTTTTGAGACAAATTGCATTGTAGATACTAAATCATAAGTTAAGAGCTTCAACATATGTGCCCTCGCTAAAGCCCAGTTCCATATCTACCAAGATGTTTTTGTTATTGACCCAGGTTTGCAACCTAGTAAATATGAATCTACCATAAATTGTAAATGAAGCATCTAACAGAATATATTGGTCTATAAGAGGCAGGAGAATTGTTCACACCCTTTTTATAACTACAACAAATTACTGCTTGAGGCCAGAATATGCTTGAGATAACATGGATTTAAACTCAACAGTTAAGAGTTGCACCCAGAAATATGCTAATCCTTGACTTAGTTTAAGATCCTTGATCAGTATGACTGCCAATATCTCCTTGGTGGTAAAGCTAATGTAGGTAGTTCTTTGTTGCCACTTTGAATGAACATAGATGATAGTAAATTCCAAACTTGTAGGTCTATTACTGATGTTTTTGGTGTAAATTAGAAAAATGACAAATCCAGTCAGTGTTCTGAACATTAGTCTCTATCAAGTTATTTGATTAGATTTTGGTAACAAGGGCAAAGATTAACCAGCTGCCAAACAAGCCTTGAGTTTGATTTTTTGTCTGCCTTGTAAAATTCATCCCAAGCCTGCCTATTTAATTAGCTTTGTGTAGCACTGCAACTTGTTTATACACAGAGCTTGTTCTTACAACTTTCAATCTATCCGAAATGGTATCCTTCAGTGCATTGGCTAGGTTATGCTTAGCTCTACAACGTCTCTCAATCAATTGTTTCCTCTTATGTATCCTGAGAGGCCTACTAGCTTTGAAGAAAGCAGAAGGCATTGATTTTATTAGATCAATACAATTATGTGTAGTTACTGTTTTTAAGAATTGTACCTGTTGTTGAAAAATGATTATGTATTGTCCGACAATGGATCTCTGACTCTTTAGTCAGGTACCATCTAATTCCTTTATGTGAGATAGAGCACAAAAGGTTTGCTATGTGAGGTGGTTTTGCCACCTTGGTTTGAATTAAAGCCCATTTTATTTTCATACAATTTTATAATGACAGCTGTGGAAATCGGTCAGAACCTTTAAATTGTCTATCCATGGTCATCTATTTAATGAGGCACACAAATAGTAAATTGTAGAACAGCCCTGATGGCATCTGAAGGTAAAAACTCTCAGGCAATGTATGGACATAGGAATATTTGGAGCACTATGCACTTTAATGTATAAACATAGGAACGTCTGGAAGCAGATTAGTATGCTGCACTTTACAGGCACTATGCACTTTATTGGAATTGCACTATGTACTTTATTTTACAAGTGAAGCTAAAGGCAAGATAACTGTGAAGACACAAAAATGTTACATATGACATTATTAATAGCTACAAGCATGAAGCGAAGCAAAATCAAAAGAAATGCATTGCTTCTTACTTATCCCTGCACTATATATATATATATATATATATATATATATATATATATATATATATATATATATATATTTAATTTGATATAGTTGATAAATCAACTTTTCAAATACAAAGTTTAAAAATACAAAAGAAAAAGTTTCAGTTTCAATATACAACAAAACAATATTTTCTATTATGCTTATTATACATTCATTATGATAAAAAAAAGCATAACTTCAATGTGTAGCTTGCAATCAGATAAAATCAAATTTACACAATCCATTTTTTTCCCCTCAGGATAGATTGCTTCAAGAAATTGCACTATTGATTTCATAACAGTAAATTTTGTGCTTGAAAAGAGTTATACCCATATATATTTATCACCTGCAATTCCAGATAGAATCAACATGTTTGATAAGTGTTTCTCACGTTGTACATGAAGTTGAGGGCATGATACTATTACATGCTGTAGTGTTTCTTTTTCACTGCTAGTTCTGCAAAAATGACAATAAATCATATTAGGTGATATAAGTTTCCTCCTAGCAAGGATATCTCTAGTCGGCCACAGATTTAGTCGAAAACGTAGATATTTTTTCCTTATTTTTTTTTTTTTTTTTTTTTTATTGAAACATCAGTCAAAATATGTCACAGTATAATACCGTGACATCAGACTTTTATTACAACCAAATTTCATCACAAATTCATTTAATGTGATTTCCATTAAGGTTCATCCTTCTATATTCTCTAAATCAAGTGCGTCTATAAAGTTGACTATCGCACAACAAAGATTTACGCCATTCCCGGCCATTGCCTGCGACCACCAATCCCTTGCTTCTGGGTCCGCTGGGCGATAATTGCCTAAGTGTAAGGATCGTTTTGTTGTGAGCGACGTGCATTTGGTTATCAGGTGTTCGATAGTTTCAGCATCGTTCATACAGAAACGATATTTTTTCCTTATTATTGGCGAAGGACACTTTAGTAAATATGAAGACATATGTCAGAGCCTTTTCTGTCCAAAACTAACATTGTCAAAGTCTTTATATTTTAAGCAGGTTTCTCGGTTTTTTATCCAGTCCCAGTAGTGGAATTTATTTTTGGCTTGTGTTTGATTTGCTAGTAGAAACGTTAAGGAGATATCTGCTTCAATTAAGGCATTAAGAAAAAAATTACGCCATTTAAAGGGAAAATCAAGTTTAGATGAAATTAATTCCCGGGCTACCACACTCAGCATGTTATTAGTTTTTACACCCAGTAAACATTTTCTGAAGAAAGAGCACATACGCCACATGACACGACCGGCTAAAGATACTAGGCCCAGTTCAAATCTTAGAATTGGCATAGGAGTGCTAATAGGGAGATGTAACACTTTTTTCTAGAAACATGCTTCAAGTTGATTCCACACACCATCTGCGGTGTATAACCTTGATTCAATTCCATAGGTAAGAATGGGAATTACTTTCTGTTCATAAAAAAGAAGAAGGTGTTTATAAGTACATTTCCCATATCTATAGACTAGAATTTTTGCCTGTGAAATCAAAGATGTCAATTTGGACTGAATATTTATGAAGAATATAGGATTTGTAACTGTGTTTTGTACTGTTAATCCTAGATATGTGTACTCTGTTACGATTTTCAAGGGTTCTTTATTAAGTGTCCAATTCTGTAACCCAGATTTTAAGAATTTTCTCGAATTTCTACAAATCATTATCTGGGATTTTTCAAGATTCATAACCAATTTGTTCATGTTGACATAGTTTGTTAATGCTGATAATACATTTTGCAGCCCCCGTGGGGTCTGAGAAATCAGCACCAGGTCATCAGCATAGAGAAACCAAGCTATACGCTGATTTCCAAGTCTCGGAGCATCAGAGACAATGTCAGAAAAAGAAACTCCTATATCAAGAATGAAGACATTAAACAGGATGGACGCCATAATGCAGCCCTGTTTAAGACCTTGATAGGTATTGAACTTTGCTGATAAAAGACCTTCTGTTACGTACTTGCATAGTAGTATCAGAGTGAAGTTGAATTATCAAAGCAAATATTGCCGACGGACAGCCAAAGGATTTCAATTTTTGAAACAATAGGGTTCGATCTATGGAATCGAAGGCCATACGGAAGTCAATGAAGGCAAAGTACAGCAGTTGTTTTTGGGTGGCATATTGTGATTTAAGTAAATTTAGAGTGGTCATGTTTGGTAATGTGCCGAGTCCCTGTACAAAACCGGATTGAAAGTGGTCTCTCTTGTTATTTAGTGTCGACCAATCATTTAAATCTCGTAGAATAATACGGCAAAATATTTTGGCAGGGACATCAAGCAATGAGATTGGTCTGTAGCTTACGGGGTTAGCTCGGTCACCCTTTTTATACACGGGAATAGTGATCAAATGTTTCCAGGAAGATGGAATTTTCCCGGAGCGAAGAATATTTCTGAACATTACGTTCATTATGTTTGCCCATAGATCTGGAAATTGCTTCATGATAAGGTTTGATAAGCAATCAGGCCCTGGGGCTCTTGATCTACTAGCTTTAAGGATGAAATATAAAATGTCATCTCCATCAAATTCTAGATGAATCTGATTACCAACTTCAAAACTGGAACAGTTCTGTATAGACGGGGATCCAGAATATAAGGTTGAATAGTACTGAATCCAAGTCTCCTCTTTTACTGGGTTTATTTGTACTGCTATTTGTTGCCCAGCTATCGCTTGGTTTATTATTCTCCAAGATTCAGCAGAATTTTTGGAGGATAGTATTTTCAACATAGAACTCCCATCATTTTGGTAAAGTTTAGATTTCATTTCTTTTATCCAGTTCTTATATTTAGTTCTAATTTGAGTGAGAGCAATAGTTCTTTCGGCTTTAGGCATTTTCAGAGCTTGTCTTTTTTCAGATCGAGTTTGTGCTTTCCTAATTCTAATGTCATGATTGTAGATATGTAAATGCAGAATTTGCTTAGTTTTACGCCTAATAGATTTTGGTTGAAACATTGTTCGAATACACAGATTTCCCTCCGTATTGGTCTCTGACCGAGGTAGTCAATTCATTTCACATTTTTGGAGGAAATGTTGTCAATTGGCGCAAATCGACGTGAGGTTATCGACCAGTCACCATCCCCAGACCGATGGTCAAACGGACAGGACCCACCAGACTCTTGAACAGTACCTGCGTTGTATGTTACACCATACTGAAAGTCATTGGAAGGACATTCTATGGATCTCCGAATATGCATACAATAACTCTGTACATTCTGGAACTGGAAAAAAGCCTCTTTTATACCATATACGGGCACCACCCTCGAACCTCAGAACTTGACTCGCCTCAACACTTAGAAATGCCTGCAGTGACCCATCTGCACGCTACTATTACACAAGCCTTTAAGGAAGCAACTGAACATTTGAAACATGCGAAAGAAAATTACAAGAAAAACGCTGATCAGCATCGAAGTGATGCTCCACAATACCAAATTGGCGATCAAGTTTGGTTGGCTGCAAAATACATACCTCTAAAAGGAAAGCGGATCTTTAACCCTTGATATTTGGGACCTTACCTTATTAAGGCCATTATGAACCCGGTGGCCGTCAAAGTGGAATTACCTGCTAGTATGCAAATTCACTCCATCTTCCATGTGTCACTTCTGAAGCCAGTACAACCTGGGACAAGACACCACCCGTCCTTATAGACGGGGAACCTGAATTTGAAGTGAAAAGTATCCTGGACTCCAAAATGGTTAAGTCAAGACTTTTTTATTTAATCGACTGGAAAGGTTACGGACCACAAGAACGGTCATGGGAACCTAGTGACCACGTTCATGCACCTAGGTTGGTGAGAAGATTCCACCAGAATTTCCCAGACAAACCAAGGCCAAGGGGAGGAACAACTTTAGGAGAGCCTTGGGGGGGAGTGCTGTCATGATGCCTACCCCCGGGCATCCAGACCAAGTCCATCAACCCCGGAAGCAGGCATCATGTTACCTGGAGCAAACCCAGCAACCCCTGTTAGGGGCTATCTGGGTACAGTCCTGGCACCTATGGCACCAGGCTCATATGGGACATCAGTCCTGGCGCCGTAGGCGCCAGGCTCATATGTTAAAACTTACCTGATGCAGACCATGCTGCAAAGGATCCAAGCATCCAAGCCCATGTGAGGCTTGAAGGGACTATTTTATATCAGGGACTATTTTGTTACTCGGGTGTGGCTGTGGAGGAATACTTACCTGGGACTACTTTGAAGGCTATTTAAACCACGTTTAAGAGCAGCACATGCTTCGCGTTATTCTGCATCCAGCAGCGTAACGCTCACCGTGTCTGCAGTCAGCATCCAGCATTCTGCCACGCCCGCCTCGAGTCAAGAGCGCCTAGAAAGAAGGGAAATAAGAAGAAAGGTTAGAACAAGAACTTTACTGGATTTCTTACCTGATTTCGTATTCAGCACATCTTCGAACCAGAAACAGACTTCATTTTAAACACGTTGCATCGCCAGCAGCAGCGCTGCGCCATACTCAACGTTCCTCGCAGCATCTCTACGATCCGGTGCTGTCTCCATCACCTGGTTGCCACATTCCAGCGCCTAAGGGGGACAAGAAAACAACAAGGTGAGCCAAGGGAACAAACAAGGACAATCTCTTGCCACCATATGCTTACCTGATTTTACCGCAGGAGGTATTATCCACCAGCACGCCAAATCTTCCTACGCTGCACCTGCAAGAAAAGAGAAAGCAGTGAGTTAAACCTTGGCATCATTTACCGGACAGTGTTACAAAACACAGACTCTTACCTGAACGCTTTCAGCTGCCACAAGACGATCATCTTTTGGGTCTAAACTGCAAAAGAAACAAGGAATTGGACAAGAGTGATTAATTGGATATTTTGAACTCATTAGAACTATATACTTACGGCCTTTCGCCCGGAGGTTTGGAGCCAAGATTTGTCCAGAACTCTTCCAATATCCTCAAGCCAGTGAAGTAACTGGCCATCAACTCGCCCCTGCATTCTTCGCAGGATGGAGAGCTCATCATACAAAACTATAAGGTGAGCTTTGTGAAAGGGAATGTCAGAAGTGATAAGTGGGGACGAAGTGAGGTGATAATACTCAAATCCACGGGTGGCTAATTCCTTTACCCGGTCTTTAGGAGACTACTTCTACGGGTCAAGCAGACAAAGCTAGGTGGGCCAGTCCAGTCAGCATCTCTGCACTATGCATCACGTTGGTGGAGACTGTGGCTGTCCAGTTCCGCTCGACACCCCTGTGGGAGCCAGGTGAGCGTAACAATTATCTGCGAAGCATAGCAATCCTTGAATGCTCTCAGAGATGTTTCTGTCCAAATGAGTCTATTACGGGCAGTGTTTATAATAGTACGGCCATGAAAATAATCACCAGTTCTTATCAATTTGTGTTTAGGTAGCCATGTAGCATTCAGTTGATTGTGATCGCTTGCATCGGATCGGATGACTCGATAGGATTAAGTCAAATTCTGCATTTCATCATTGACATAGATGTAATAAATAATCCCTGTACTAGAACCTCTAGACCAAGTTGACCTTGGCGGAATATCTGTCGAGCAAAATCCATTTAGCATGAATACATTTTTTGCTTTAACAAAGTTGTTCCATTTTAGTAAACTATTCTGATTTGTTTGTCTTGCTGGTTCTAGACAATGCAAATTTAGATCACCAGCTAATAATAGTTTGATGTTTTTATTTTCACGAGAGATCAAATCAAAAGCCTCATTCAGACTTTCCAGAAAATCATCGTCAGATATTCCTTGAGGGTTCCAGTATACATTTATGAGGACATACAATACATCGGGCCTCATTACACGGATGGCGGTAAGGGTTTACCGGTACCGGTATTTTACCGGCATGAACCAGGGTTCACCGCCATCCGTATAATGAGGCCCATCATCTTTGAAAAGTTTAAGCATCTGAACAAAAGGATTTGGTATGTACCATAAATAACTTTTTGTGAAAGAACTTTGTTTGATCGCAATGAGTAGGCCTGAAATAGGTCTACCAGCACTGCCCTTGTTAGCTGGATTCAGATAGATGTCATATTTATCCCACGAAGGAACAGACATTAACCAAGTTTCTTGCAGCATGATGACATCATGCAATTGCAAGTTAGAGTCCTTATTATTCATGAGGTGCTTAAATCCTCTCGAATTCCAGCTAATTAAGGTCATGCTTTGAGAGTCATTCAAAGATTGCTAACACTGATTATTCTGTTGATTGCATTTGCATGCTTGAGAGCTTGATGTTAGTTTAGGTGACGACATTTTGGTCACGGGATTTCTTGTCATGTTATTATGGGAGATACCAGAGGAACTGGGTCCTGCTAATAGAACAAATCCAAGGTCAAAGAGCTGCGTTTTGATGACCCAGATGGTATGAACCACTACTCTTGAGTTCAGCCACAAAGTTACTGATGATTTGTTTGGAGCATCACTAAATTCTACTAGCTCTATATCAATTGTCCCTATGTCGTCCAGAGCAGGGATCTCACTAAAAATATATAATATAGAGGCACGATTCAAGTTGTATTGGGTTTCTGGCAGAGGACGACAGATTAATGTTAAAGAATGAACAGCAGGACTTTTTGATGAGCGAATCACAGATTTAGGTAGTTTTATTTAGGAGCTTGCCTCAAGTTATTAATAGGAGTAGTTCTAATATCTGTGCCAGTCGTGATCAGTTTTCCATTTAAAATCTGTAGTAAAGTCGATTCTATCAACTTTTTTATATCTTTTTCGATTAGTAATTGGCCAGGAGGTTCAATGTAATTAGTTTTTTGCTGCACTTTCTCACAGTCCTCCTTCGATGCAATTTCTGCAAACTTCACAACATTTAGACGAGAGTCAGTAGTGGCAACATCTACCGCTGTCTCCGTATTTTCTTTTGTGAATGTTTTTAGGTTTGTCTGAGCTGGAATAGTAGACATATAGACATCTATAGCATGTCTGATTTCCTTACGACGATCAAATAGGTTCTGATTTTCGGATACAGGTTTAGAGATCAGAGAACTAGGTGTCTCAAGCTGATTTACAGACTGAGTAGTCATGTTGTTTGTTGCAGCTTCAACCAGATCATTTAAGGGACCATATGATTCATTTTGAATGGTCTTATTAACAGCGGTATGATTTTTTCTACTTTGGGATTGCAGTGTATATTTTCTTGCTATTGCTTTTGACACTGCAACCGCTGCTGTCCGAGGATGAGTTAGATTTTTAACAAATGTTTTGGTTTGTGATGAGGCTGTTACTTTAACTTTTGTTTGATTTTTAGATTTTTTAACTGCATCAGCTTTTTTCAATACTTTTCTAGAAGGCAGTTCAGGTGCATTTGTGCTATTGCCTCCAAAAAGAGCATAATTAAATTTGTCTCAGAATCTTTTTTACTGCCGGGATTTAGTTATTTAGTTCCATCGCAAACAAGCTCTATGATTGGATTCAAGATGAAAGGGATCAAGTGATCATGAAAGTTCAGATCATAATTGTCATGTAAATATACATCAGTTTGCGAACCCACAGAAAATTTTGTAATAGAAGGAATCAGGGATGCACTCTTAGGATAGATATTTGTGCTCATTTTATGTTGCCATGATATCATTTATTCTAACTGCTGCGAGTGTTTTTCAGATTTTCATTCAGCGTTTCAAACAATCTGGCTAACAAATGAATTGCAGCATTCATTGATTTTAAGGCTATTTCAGTTAGACCACTTGTGTTACTTTCAAGGGTATTTATATCTATTATTGACTGAAATGCCGTAGATTTGCGTGGTGTTGGTGCAATGAAGGAAAGTTTCTCGATTGAGTGTAGATTTATATCGCTATCGTGGTTAAATAACTCAGGAAATTTTGATAGGTTTTCTTGTAAGGTCTGCATCGAAAACTCAGAATTATTTATGTCTATATCTATAACAGCCAGATCATTAACAACATTCATGTTAGAAGTTTTACAACTCATAGCAGTCAGACCTGTTAATGCATTGCATAATAATATGCTATCCGACACAGAAACATTTTCTTTCGCAAACTTAACAGATGAGTCGGCAACAGCGTCCTCTTTTACCTGATTTCCCAGTTTATTTGTGGCTTCCGGGTTCTCATTTTTGTTTGCTTCATGTAGCGGTCCGTTTTTGATGCTGAGGTCATGAACGCCGTCAGAGTTTCAACCTGTTTATCTGCATAGGTAAGTCCAAAATATTGGTCCTTGCAAAATGGTGAATGTCTCTACTGAAAACATTTTGTAATTTCAGAATTGATTTTGATTTGGGCAGACCTGAGCGAGGAGTGAAGCTCAAGCGAGGTTTCTTGACTGGACATGGTGAAAGTGTAGACACAGAGTTAACGCCGTTGGTACTTGTAACTCCCGGCACAGAAGGCATGCCAGTTTTTAAAGTCAGCAGAGTTCTCTTCATTGTAAATGGGCTAGACAGCTAAAACAGGAGCAGACTACAGTTCTAGGACGCGAGTACCGGAGAGCACAACTTTGGACCGCAAACCGCGACAAGCGCGGCAAAGCGGCCAAGCGTTACTGACCGGTACTTGCCGAGGTGCGTGCATGCGTTGCGCGCGTTGACTTGATTTTATAGTCCCGCCTACAACCAGTGGGAGAGAGTCTAAAGTAAATAATATAGGGTGTTACTAATGTTAACAGGAGCTTAACAATAATGTAACAATATTCACAATGCTAACTGCTTTGCACCTTATGGGATATGAAGTCCAAAATTAGTCCAAACTTGAAAAGAATGCAATCCTTGGGAACAGGAGATTGCGGCCAAGCGGTACTTTCCGGTACTTGCCGAGGTGCACGCCTGCACAATATATTACCCCATTAACAAATCGTACAAGCACTAAGCAATTTCTGCACATGTTTGGGGCAATTATTGAAGATTACCACTATATCTTAAACAGAGGTTTCATAGTGAAAGAAGGTGGACATTTGGGCAAATAGATGCAATTGCAAGTATTTAGTCCCTGTTTTATGTTTATGTTTTGTTTTGACTATTCAGAGATGGCCGACAACCGGTCACCACATGAAGGAACCAGTCCTCTTTCTTTGCCTAAAACCATGCTACATGAGCTATTTTAAAGGTTTGGAAACATGGATCACCTGTTTTGATCAAGCGTGAGGAAACCGCGAAATGCGTAAATTCCGCTATGCGAGGGCCATATGTTTTGGGAGAACCATGATGCCAGTGGATTTCATGAGCCATATGTTGTGCGCTTTTATCTAATAAAGACTACTTTTTGATACCGGACACTGGTTTCCTGAAGTAACAGTGTTTGACTGGGGGAGTGCTTTCCACGGACTGCAGAAAAAACAGTCTTTTGGACATATATATATATATATATATATATATATATATATATATATATATATATATATATATATATATATATATATATATATATATATTACATAGCCACGGTAGTGGTTGTGTAGTTATGGTTAAGTTGCTGTTTCCATAGGAAGAACACTTTTTGGGCGGCTTATAACTTTGCTCCCCCTGGACGAATCCTCACCAAACTTTGCAAAAAATGTATATGGCCCACTCTGAATTTCTTTGCAAAGTTTGGTGAGGATTCGTCCAGGGGGGGAAAAGTTATAGGGGGGGTCCCAAAACTTTTTTTTCCCCCATAGACTGAATGGGAACAAACTTTGCGCACGGCTACAGCCCGAACCGCTGGACGGATTTACACCAAATTTGCGGCAGGAGTGGCGGCCTGGTCCCGAAAGCGTGCTTTTGCAAATTTGGTGTAAATCCGTCCAGTAGTTTTTTTAAAAATGACCAAAATGTAAGGCAAAAAAATTTGTGATATCTGTGTTCGCTTCGCGGACGGACTTCCCTGTTGGCTCCGCGGACAGCACCCCGATTGGCCCATGGCCTTGCGTCATGTCCGCGGACATGCGACGTGTTCGCTGATTGGACGGCGAGGGGCGTGGAGCGCGTCAGATTTTCTGTGGCACCCGCCATCTAGTATTCGCCGTCGACCGCGTACAGCGCGGTGAAACGTGGATAAAAAATTGTATTTAGTGCCGTGTGTTGGTGTGTAAGAGTGTTTGGGGAGGGTGGGGGAGTATGAGATAGGTTCAATGTTTTGTTTTTATGTGCTAGACGTTTTTGTACGTTCGATTTGTCCGCGGAGGACACTGCTGTTCTGACATTTTGTAAATAAACTAAATGGTGGGGTGTTTAGAGGACGGAGTATGTGTCATTTTTGTTCGCAAGGAAGGTAAAAATGAGCTATAAACACTCGCGGTGTACTTAATTGTTCGTAAATACACAAACTGGGGGTGTCCTCAGGACGCTGTCCGTATTGTAATCTGTCTAGTTGAATGTGTTCTAAGAACACCCGTGGTGTCCCGAAATGGTTGCAATTACACAAAATGGGGGTGTTCTGAGAACGTTGTTTGTATTGTTCGTTGTCAGGGTGAAAGTGTTTTAAGACCATTCCTTTTGTCTGCTAATAGTACAAGTTCCTATGGGCGTCAACTGACTTTTTGTCCAATAAAGAAACGATAAATCCGGCTGGTGTGCGCCGACATTATGTCATAATCCTATGCACCTAAGCCTGATATTATCAAAGCATTCATATTCCCCGCCTCTCTCTGTGACGTTACAGGGTGCGTCATCAAACGCGCCCAGTTCTCTGCAGTCCTAAGTGACTTTACACAGAACCCGGAAGACAACACATATTATGTCACAACACAGCACGCCACAATTCGGAATATGAAACAGTGATTTAAAAGCAAACAGCAAGATTGTACATTTTGTAAAGTACATTTATTTGACATCAAATGTTTAGAGAATATTCAGCAATTTGCATTTGTCTTTGTTGTCGATCCGCAAAAGTTCATGTTGACGCACGCAATGTTCCTTTGCGGTACAGAGGGTGTTAGATCAGCTTACAACTCAGTGCGCCACAATTCGGAATATGAAACTGTGGTTTAAAAGTAAACAGCAGGATTGTACATTTGGTAAAGTACATTTATTTCACATGAAATGTTTAGTGAATATTCAGCGATTTGCTATTGTCTCTGCTGTCGATCAGCAAAAGTTTATTTGGAGCCACGCGTTGTTCCTTTGCGGTAGATAGGCTGTTGGTTTATGATAAAAGCAGTAAATGGTCGCTCTGATAATCGGAAGGTTGCTCCAACAACGAGCCATTAGACCACCCTATTGGTTGGTATGTTGTTTGTAGCCGCTAGTACTGCGTAAGGGCATATTGGTCCTTGGCGATTGTCCCATAAAATGGTGAGGGTCATGAAGTTGCATATTTGGACCTGCACCTGGCAGTTGAAGACCCCATCCGCTGGAGTCTGTAAATCGTGACATAGGCAAAATGGGGCCACATACCTGTTTTAAAAAACATAAATGAGTCTCACCAGCCGATCTTCATTAAAAATCATCATTTTATTTATTAGGGCGTGAAACTATTTGCTATCAAAGATAGTGCAACGGAGTATGTTAATAATAAAATAATAATATTTTTCCCATTCATATAGCGCTAAGAACCGTGGTGCTTATTATTACCCACGGTGTGTGGTGCTCATTTATCGACCACGGAAGGATGAAAGGCTGAGTTTGGCCTTGCCGGGATTCAAACTTGCGTTAGCAAGCTGTGCACATATGTCAAAGCGAGCGTTGTACTCGCTGTGCCACTTGACAGGCTACAGTGAAGTGGCACAGTGAGTAGAGCGCTTGACCGCCTATAGACCGGTTAAATTATTTCTATTAACCCACCCTGTGTCGTCTGCCTTTTTCAGAGCCCTCTAAACGACAGGGGATCAATTCGGTGGTGATAGTGCGCGGTAGAAAACATTATGCCACTTTCAACGAACAAGTTCAACTTGAGCGGTCTTTAATGCTACGCTATTGTAATTATATTTGGTATAAAATAATATAAAGGGTTACTTACAGTACAATTGCAATTTCCATTGTCTATGAGTGGTGCAGTCCCAAAATACAACTCCGCGTGTGCGAACGATCTTTCAGATAGTGATATAATATATAAAAGTGGTTTTGTTTCTGAAATTTCATCTTTATCTTCTCTTACGTTTTAGCAACACTCCTTCAAGAGAAGTCTTTCATCACAATCTCTGTCTGTCAAGGTTAAAACATAATACAACTTTATAGTCCGCTTCGTGAGCCTCTCCGGGGCTCGAGAAAAAAATGGAAGCAGCTGACCTTCACTGTGAACGAGCATAAATTCTTACTTTGCAACATTCTGTGTAAAGCCATCTGTAGAAGTTGGTTTTTGCACACCATGTTTGTATATTGTTTGCGTGATATTAAAAAAAGTTTGTTTAAGGGACGTTATGGTTCTAAGTACAGCCGAAAGACCCCTGAAAATCGCAAGTTATGGTAAGCTATGAAAAATAACTCACGCCACCACCGTGCACTGCTAAGACTAACACCCAGGACATCAAAGATGACATCGCAAATGTAATTGATGAAATCACTGATGACATCACATGTGTATGTACTTTTCATGGAATTTGTGTACTAGGGATTTTTATTATAATGTTGCGAAAAAAGTGTCAAGGATATTGCAATAAATATCATACCGTTATTAGTGCTTTGAACGATGCATTGATATAAATAGCATTGTATTATGGGATTCTATCTAGTATACTGAGCTACTAATGGAGAAACATAGCATTGTGTGCAGAGTACAAGATGAAAGTATAATATTTGTAATGTTAATATGTTGAATAATGAAATTATAATTGTCCTGAAATGTTCGAAAATTCACAAAATGGGGGTGTTCTGAGGACGTTATTTGTATTGTGTGATTGCTTAGCTGTATGCAATGAGGGAATGGCACAGGGAGTAAAGTGGACGCCGTCTGCGGACACCGCGGCTGTTCGTGGACAGGGCGTGCTACATCCGGATTTTTCCAGGAAATCCAACATGGAAAGAAGACTGTACGGATCAGCCAATCAGATGTCGAGGTTGTGGATTTGTGTTGAAAGAGACTGTGTGTGGTGAAAATGGCAGAAGTAGAGAAAGTCAGGGTGTTGGTGCTTGGAGATATGTTTGTGTATGGTTTACAACAGTACGCTCAATGCAGGCATGTTGCAAAGAACTTTGATGCGAAAGGAATGGTGGTGGTGTGCCTGATTTCAATGTACAGGGAATTGTACAAGTTTGTGAGGATATGGCCACGATGAACAGTCTGCATGTGGTAGTTTTGCACTACGGTGCTTTCCATTTGGGCAACGTCAGTGCCCCTAGTTTGTTGGCTGATTTGGAATGCTTAGTTCAAGCCGTAATGAAGATCCTTCCAAATGTGAAAGTCATTTTTTCTGGATTACTACCTAGGGCAATATGGGACAATAGTTCAGTTTTTTGTCCTCAGCAAAACATTGCTAGGTGTGTCATCAACCGAGGCATGTGTGCCTTCATGCTTAGAGCTGGTATGTTCTTTTGTAATAATGAGAATATTGATGCCAGTAATGCTGTTAATTTTAAAGAAGATGGCATTTCTTTATCTTTTACGGGAAATGCCTTTCTATTTTGGAATGTAAGGGTTGCTTTGGAGAAGGTTATGTGAAGATTTTAGGAGTAAAGTAAGAAAAAAAAACAAGAGAAAAAATACAAAATAACAGGTGTCTGTCAAGCATCTGTAAAAAAAACAAAAAAAAACGACTCTTTTCAGAGCCAACTTCAAAGGGGAAATGGGGCACACTATTTAAATTTACATTAACCACGCTGCGATTTTCGATATGTCCGCGGACATGGCGGTAGTCCGCGGACATGAAAATCATTACAAGGGGGTTAGTATGTTCTATGTTACATGTATATGAAGTCAGGGATATTATGGTTAAGTTGTGCTACTACAAACCTATGAAATTCAGTAAAAAAACTTTGTTAAAGGGACGTTATGGTTAAGTTGCGCTACTAAAAACCTATGAAATTCAGTGAAAAAACTTTGTTAAAGGGATGTTATGGTTCAAAGTAAAACCGAAAAACCCCTGAAATTCGGCAGTTATGGTAACATAAGCAACCATAACTCGCGCCACCGTGCACTGCTAACACTAACACCTAGGACATCAAAGATGACATCAAAAATGTCATTGATGACATCACTGATGACATCACATGTGCATTTACTTTTCATAAAAACTCTGTACAAGGGATTCTTATAATGCTGACCAAAAACTGTCAAGGATCATTGGGATAAATATCATGAGCTAATTAGTGCATTAAGCAATGCATTGATATAAATAGCATTCTATTATGAAGTTCTATCCAGTATACTAAGCTACTCATGCAGAAACATAGGCAGTGTGTGCAGCATACATGATGAAGGTGCCATATTCATAATCTTGCCATGTTGAATACTGAAATCATAACTGCTTTCTTATTAGAGTTTTGCGTACTGTGAAACATGTAATAAGTAGATAATAAAACCCACTTAATACATAATTATTACAGACAAAACACAAAGAGACAACAAAACATACAAATATGAGTATATACAGGGACAGTGAAGTAAACAAAAAAACAGAAGTAGTAGCAGAAAGAGTTCATAACCTAACTGATTGTCTTTATACAGAGAAACTATTGCTCTGTTTCAAAGCTGCTACTTACCATATGTATGTGTATCACATGATGTGACTGCACCCAAAGGAAAGGAGAGTGAGTATAATGTATACAAATATGAGCATATACAGGGAAGGTAGAGTAATACAAATAAAACTATGAGAAAGTGCTGATAACCCTTATGATTATCTTCATGCACAGAAAGGATTGCTCTCTTTGAAGCCTGTGTCTTCCGCTATGTATATGTTTCATATGATGTGACTTGACCCTAAGTCTACAAATATAGTACCTTTTCAAGTTTTACTTCCTGACTGTTAATGAAGAAAACTATGTGGCTTCGATATGTCAGTAAAGGAGAAAAAGGGAGAGCCAGCCATGTGATGTCATCAGTGATGTCATCAATGACATTTTGTGATGTCATCGTTGATGTCCTGGGTGTTAGTCTTATCAGTGCACGGTGGTGGCGCGAGTTATGGTTGCTTAGCTTACCATTACTGGCAAATTTCAAGGGTTTTTCGGTTTTACTTGGAACCATAACTTCCCTTTAACAAAGTTTTTTTCACTGAATTTCATAGGTTTTTAGTAGCACAACTTAACCATAACGTCCCTTTAACAAAGTTTTTTCACTGAATTTCATAGGTTTTTAGTAGCACAACTTAACCATAACGTCCCTTTAACAAAGTTTTTTCACTGAATTTCATAGGTTTTTAGTAGCACAACTTAACCTAACGTCCCTTTAACAACGTTTTTTCACTGAATTTCATAGGTTTTTAGTAGCAAAGCTTAACAATAGTAATTTTGACTTTATGTACATGTAATATGGAACATACTGAACCACTTCTACTGAATGTAATGTCCGCGAAAATGTTTGATGTCTGCGGACATATTCGGACAACAGTACCACTACCTAAAAAGTCTGGGGGGGGTATGTTTAATTGTTATATTACAACATGATAACATTTAAAAAATTCACAAAGTAGTACACATACATATTATATGTAGTAATACATAAAAAATGTAACCCATATATGTACCGCACTAACCAGTCATTTAAATACAATAAAAATATGTTCTAAAATGGAATATACCAAGAGAAGATAAATAGGCTTCCAACATAATTACCTCACAGACACTCCACAACTAAGACCAAGACCAGACCTACAGAGTACTCAGAACATATCTTACCTGAAATAGTAAGTGTACATCATTTTACTCATATCTTTATAAACTTTCTGTATTAGATGAAAAAAAAATATTATATATTTTTTTTTTCTCACAGAAATCTCTAGTACCCACTCTGGAATGGCTAGAGGAGCACTTCCCACATGACGAAATGTCAGAAAATAGTGAAGCTAATGGTACACACTTTACAATATAAACCATTTAATTGTTATTATTTTATATATATTAAACATATATATTTCTTTTTGTACAGAGCATACCAAAATAGAAAATATGTCTGAAGAAACTGTTATGGAAAACACGCTTGACAGCTTAAAAGAAAAAATGGATTTATTATTGAGCAATTTTAATAATTTGAAAACTTTTGTTGAGGATCATTTTAAAACAAAAACCTCATACCATTGTCCCACATGTACTTGTCCCCCCTCACCATATCCCAGTCAATTATCCCCAAACCCTCTCCATAATCCAAAACGTTTTGATGAGACTTCCATCCCTTCTTCACCTGATACCAATCATTTTGAAACCCCTAATTCTCCTGTTTTTGTTTCTGTTTCTGCCTCACCTTCTCTGTCATAAATTATTAATATATGTGAAATAAAGTTACATTTTTATATTGTGTTGTAATTATTTAGCATTTTTTTATTTTTTTAAAAACAATATAGATGTCCGCGGACAGCGCAAGTGTTCTGAAATGTTCGTAAATAAACAAAAATGGAGGTGTCCTGAAGAACACTATACCTGTCCGTATGGTTCGCTAGAAAGTTGAAACTGTTCTAAGAACCCAATTGGTGTCCTGAAATGTTCATAATTAAATGAAAATGGGGGTGTCCTAAAAAAACTATACCTGTCCGTAATGTTCGCTATCAAGTTAAACTGTTCTAAGAACACAATTGATGTCCTGAAAAGTTCATAATCAAACGAAAATGGAAGTGTCCTAAAGAACATTATATCTGTCCAAAGTGTTTGCTAGCAAGTTTAAACTGTTCTAGAACATACGCGATGTCCAGAAATGTTTGTTTGATGTGTGACGCACTTTTGATTAATTCAGGACCCGAACACTGTCCGTAGAACATCAACGCGCATGCGCAAACCAATGTCCCTGCATTTGATGTCCTGCGGACAGGAGCTTCCTTCGCGGACCTGTTCGCGAAGGGATCATGTGACCGTGCCCATGCTGATCGCGTGTTCTGAATGCGGACACTGTTCGTGTCCCCGAACAATTTAAAGGTGCATTTTCGAGTAATCCACAATATTTTTCCATAAAAACCCATCATGGCACAAGTCCCACATAGTAATCCTGAGTTTCTACATATCTTTTGAAACTTTTTGAACCCTTTTTTGTGTTCGATCTGTCCGCGGACAGTGCGCATGTCCGCGAACCGCGTACAAGCACCCCTATAAAAGACCATGCCCTAGAGCTTATTCTCATTGTGTTTCTGGCTATTCTTCAGAGCACAGCTATTTCTCCAGCAACTTGCTGATTACACCATCGAGATGGCATCCCTGGCTGCAGAACTGCCACCTGGTGCTGCACCTCCTTCAGCACCACCCCTACCCCCTCCACCACCACCACCTTCCCAAGGGCCTGAAGAGGGGAACAGGAGTGAGGATGCAGAGGAGGAAGAAGAGGATGACGAGAATGAGGTAGAGGAAATCCCTACTACCCGCACTAGACTTGAGTCTTGGGTGTGGCGGTTATTTTCCATTTATGGGAATGGTCCTAAGGCTCGTGCGAACCGTGTTATCTGCAATGAGTGCAAAATGATACTCAGTCGTGGGAAGCACGGTTCGTACAGCTTTGGGTCCACGACCATGAAGCGACACCTGAGGTCATTTCACTCTGGGCTATTTACAAGGTTGTACCTTGCGAAGAACGTAGTAGGCTGATTTCCTCTACTTCAATCTCCGTTTCTGATCCTGTCACCACAAGGACCACCTCTGTGGGACAGCGTCTTCCTCAAGCTGCCTCACATGCCATACAGAATTCTGATGACCCTTACCTTTCGAGGGTCACAGTTGTATGTATGTACTGTGACACAGTACTCTGCAGGGGGGAGCGACTTCAGAGTGCTTTTGAGACTATCGTCTCAGAGCACGAGAAGACCTGCTCACTACCCAAATAAAACCCACTCTACATCTTCCTCTCTCAGCTCGCCCTTTCTTATCCCTGTAGTTGGTGTCCCCCCTTTAACCTCCTTTCCCCTCCTCTCCTAGTGTGTTGTGTCTAAAAAACCAAAAAAAAATATAAAATTGCAAAAATAAAAAAAATAAGGCTCTTTTCAGAGCCTCCTTTCACAGTTAAAAAATAGAAGTGAAGATAAATAAAGCAGGGCCCTTTGTATTTCTTAAAATTCAGCAGACAGTTCGCGAACATTAAAAAAATTGGGGTGCTACCCTATTGTTACCATTGCATTTTTCTCTGGGAGGAAGTGGTGGCTCTGAAAAGAGTCCTTGGGAGGTGTTTGTATGTCAAAAATTATAAATACTTAACACCTACTTCAAAATGGATGTTGTATTTCTAAAAAAGTTTGCAATGCATTTTGTACATTTCTCAGAAAAATCTGATTGCCAGCATAAGTAAGATGGACTCCATCTCTGCGAAAAATGTATGTACTACGAAACATAATATTTTCATTGTGAAAAGAGGACATGCCAAAATCTCTTAGAAATGCACAAACAGCCTTATTAACATTGCGCCTTGCTTTTTGGACCAAATGAAGAAGAACGAAGCCACATTTGTCTCTGCGCAATCCGTGAAAATATTACTTGAGAATTAGGAAACATGTCCATGACTTTCCCAAGTCCTTCTTTCATAGCAAATTGCAAAGAAATTCCAGACACATGTCCTAAAATGTTCCCTCCACAATGAATTACAATTATGTCTGGATGTTGCTTTGTTTCCAAACAAAAGCAACATCCAACCCCTTCATTCACGTACTCCATGCCAGTGTACTTCCACATGGGGAAATTGAAGATCTACAACTACTCCATAGCTTTCTGCATGCACCTTCAACCAATGTATCCACAAATCTCCCAAAATCCAAACAATCTGTTTTCTGAAACACACAGCCATAGCTATCTGTTGTTCTCTCAGCAAAAAGAGTATCTGAGAAACTCTCTCCTGGCACAACACACCCACTAAACTTTCCTGGCCAATCCCTTCCACTGCTCATTCTCATTTGCATGACTTCTGAACCCAAAAATCCCCGGATGAAACTCCCGATGTCCGCGAACTACTGCCATGTCCGCGGACATATCGTAACATGAACATCCCTTCTACCATTTCCACTTCACTCTCTGTGCCATTCCCTCATTGGATGTAGCTAAGAAATCACATGACCATGCACCAATCACATTCAGGACCTCTACATCTAACTGAATCATCATAGATCAGCACTGCAAATGTACTGTGAATCTCTCTGAGTACAAGTGTCATATCATTGGCAAGCACCATCTACAAGAAATACTTTACAAGTCTCCAAGATTTCTACTTGCAGCTCCATGCATATCCATATGCATGAACACAAACTACAGGTATGCATATTTTCTGTACAGTACATGAACACATTTTCAAACTTGTAGTTTGTGTAATCTGTAAAATAAATCTACTGTCTTTTTTCCAATTTCCTAAAATCAACTATCACTTATAAATCTTTATACTATTTACTTTCTTACGACACACACTATCAAACCATGTTAAACTAAAATGTTTGAAATGAAATTTATAGACTACATATATTCAAACAAAATTGCATGCATGCACACTCTATCTTCAAATCTCAAAAAATAATACTTATACAATTACATTTATTTATTTCTTTATTTATTTGATTACTTTAATTTAAGCATGACATTAAGGCGCTATTACCTAGAACAGCTTAGTTACAGAAATTGTGGTATTCAGTGGTACATTATGAATTTCACAAGACATACTAAAGTTATTTTGTTTGTTACAGTTAGTCATTGCTATACAATGTGTTCATTAAGAACATATCATATGTATTGAACTGGTGCGACGTATCTTATGTGAATAAGATAGTTTTAATGGTTTTAAGGAAGGCGCTGAGGATTTCAATTAAAAAATCAATATCTAAATTAAAAACAATGCTATATACAAACAAAATTACTAATTTGTTTCTTTAACAATTGCAGTGAAGACCATTCTCCTGAAAAGAAGCAGCAGAATTTCAAGAACAAAGAACTAAGAATTAAACTGCTCATTTTAGAAAAAAAGTAAGTAGAATATCACCATAATATTTGTATTATTACTCAAACATACTGTAAACTTAATTCATGCTATTTCTGTGCCTAAAAATAGAGATTGTGCACCATTCTGTCCAGAAATCCCCATGTCTTAAACAGCGATTTACAGCCAGAATGGCGCACAAATTCCTACTTTTGGACACACAAATTACCCAACTCAACCGCTACAATTTTCATATTTTAGAACAAACAACTTTTTTATTATATACATTAGATTTACTATTTGTACTTCTCCACACAACTAGCTTATTTCTTTCTGTCATCTGAACCTGAGTTTAGTAACATATTAATTGAAGAATACACATACCTACTAGTTGTAGTTCTCAATGTACAATCAGACACCATTACATACATCATCTTACTCAAACACTCATGCACACAGCATACATACATTGCAGAACACCCCAACCCATACCGTCTTTATTTTTTTCAACAGACCCTAAAGAATGTCTACCAAAAGTCAAGTCCATAGAAAGCAACGCAGAAGTAGAGCAAATGAAAATAAAAGTGTCCAACATAAGCATCCATCTCTAGCAGAATTTCTAAAAAAAGTTGAAACAAAACAGCTAATACAGTCATTTAGTGAAACACAAGAAGTATCAAGTACAAAAACATTGCCTCCTCTATCAAAATGTAAAACAAACCAAAAAACAATTAACAGAAAATCAGCTATCACTACAGATAAAACTACTTCTTTAAATTTTAATATAATGCAAAGTTAGCATACCAAGAAAAGTATTTTAGCGAAAATGTACCGTCACAAAGTCCTTCAAAATCTTATAAAAACAGGAGAGAAATCAGGTTCAATGCTTAAAACCTATCGTAGGAAATTAATCTTAGAAGCGTTGATGTACAGTGCAATTCTTCTCATAAGAAAGTTATTTATTTTACTGTTAAACAAAATGAAACCACTAACAAAACTAATAACTAAATTACAAAAAAGACTTCTCAATAAGCAAAATGTCAACAGAAAGAACTTCTTAAGTATCTGCGGAGGTGAATGGAATCACACTACAAGTACAGAACCATATTTTAATGAAGAAGCATACAAACAAAAGCAAACATATACAATTGCCATACATAGCAGTGGTCGAGGTTATGAAAAAGTGAATAATACCATAATGGAACAAGAAGTACTCCTTACAGAAATATGCCCTGAAAACTTAGAATTACCCCTCCATTCAACTAAATCAGAACATCTAGTGTACAAATGGCCATGCCCGTCAATGTGTAACATTCCCAAACAATGTTTCAAATCTTTACGCCAATTCCTCAATAAATATGTAAAAAGCAAAGACAAAATCAAAATTAAATAACTGCAAAATATGGATACCTGTCCAGTGCGCAAGTAAACAGGACTACAAGGACATTCATTCGCCTGCAATACAGGACCTACTTGTAAAACCACTTTCCATGATATCAAGAGGATATCAACACATCATTCAACTATAAGAAATCTAGTCTATGAACTGTACTATGCTAAAGGTCCTGCTTTAGCACTAGCAAATTTAAATAACATCCTTCTACATGGTACAGCAAAAGACCTACTTGAAGAAATTGACTATATCCAGAAAAAATATTTTGGAAGTGAAAGCCATTTACAGAATGAAATAGCTTTAAAGCAATTAAGCAACAATTCTACACATGGCAACCTTTTGCTAAACACATACAAAAAAGAAATACTAAAATTTAAAAGTACATCAGCTGAAGTACCAAACCATTTATGTGTATGTTGCCGTAGAACTTTCTATAAAAGTAACACAAAAAGTGTAGACCTATCATACAAAATAGAAGACAATGAAGATTCTAAATGGTTTGAATTAGCTCTCTACCTTGTAGCAGAAAACAAATATGAAGTAACTGAGCCCTTAATACTTTGCAGTTACTGCACTACAAAACTTGACAACAACCAAACTCCTTCACGTGCTATCACAAATAGTTTGGAATTATACCCAATACCAAAACCCCTACAACAACTTAAATTATATGAGAGCATCATAATTCCAAAAGTACACCCATTTCAAGCAATAATACGCCTTCAACCAAAAACAGCAAAATGACCTCCCTCTGAATTGGTAAAAGGCATTCGTGGAAAAGTAGTTTATTTACCATTAGATCTAAAAGAAAATGTACATACTCTAGGAGTGCAACGTCCAATGCAGCAATCTTTAATTATCTTAGTAAATGGAGTACCTACAAAATACAAAAAAATATGGCAACAGCTGGTAGATTTACATAAAGGTAGACAAGCCTTCCAATATCTTAAAGAGAATAATGAATATTACAAAGAAATTAATATTGAAGAGAACTTGAAAGATACAACTGAAATAATTCAAGAAACACAAGAAGCTGGTCAATTTCAGCTACTAGATCCTGCTACAATATCAAATACTTTAGACCATTATACAATTCATCCTTTGCACTCTAATGACACCATAGAAGATGCACTGGAAACATACCAAATGCGTCAAACAAAAGGATCACCAATCAGCATGTGGGAAAAAAGAATAGAAGCACATGCTTTTCCTCTACTCTTTCCTACTGGCAAAGGAGGAATGTAAGATGATAGACCTATTCAAATATCAGCTTCAGGATACCGCTCATTACGGATGTATTTTGAAGATCCCAGATTTAGACAAAATTTGGAATACATATTCCACCTACTCTTTGAAAGTGAACTAGCAACTTTATGTTACGGAGTTGCACACATATTAAAATCAGGATCACACTTTCAAAATATGACAGCTACACAATCATTAGAAAAAGTGCAACAAAAGGATGAGGTTTTACAATCAAATATTACAAATCTATTAGCAAATATGAGTGGTACGAAAGAGTACTGGTTTCGACGTCATGGAGATGTACATTGTATGATCATAAACCTTGGCCCACCCACTTGGCTTGTTACATTAAGTTGTGCAGAATATGCATGGGAAGATTTACATGATTTCCTACGCATATCAAATAAAAACAAAACAAACATAGATATTCTAACACCTGGAGAACTTTGTTCTTTGGATCCTGTTAATGTTTCAAGATATTTTCACCATCGCTTCATTGCTATGCTACATTTTATTTGTAATAAAACTGTTCCTCCCCTTGGAGAAGTGCAACACTTCTTTTGGAGAAAAGAATACCAAGCCAGAGGAGCACCACATATCCACATGCTTTTATGGATTAACGATGCTCCTAAATTTGGTCAAGACAGTGATGCCACTGTTTTACAGTTTATTGAAAAATATGTCACTTGTGAAATTCCATCAGAAGGCACACATAGTGATCTTCATGCACAAATTTTACAATTTCAAAGACACAAATGTGGAAAATATTGTCGTCGCAAATACAAAAACAAAGGGAAATACTACACCAAATGCTGATTTGGTTTCCCTAGACCAGTTACAAATACAGGTCAAGTGAACAACCTCATGTCTTCAGTTAGACATAGGCCCTCATTACGACCCTGGCGGAAAGTGACTGACCGGACCGCCACAGCGTAAATAGCGTTTCCGCCATTGCACGATGGAGCAAAGTGTGGCTCATTCCGACCCATCGGGCACGAGCACCACGCCATGGCGGAAGTGCAAAGTCCGCGATGGTGGAAATGACCCCAAAACGGCCCACACCGCCGCCGTACGGCGCCCTAGGTGCAATACCGCCACCCATCTCAGCGGACACCGCAGTGAGCGCCAACCGGAAAGTACGGTGACCGTAAATATACGGAAACGGAAGTAAAAGCATGGTCCCGGAACGGGAAACATCACGCCGTACACCTATAAAACCACTAAATCCACACAACCATTAAAAATACTACCATGAGACACATCCCAACCCGTCATCCACCCTAGTGAAACCAAGAAAAATGGGAAAAGTAGCAAAGAAAGCGTGCGACCGCAAGCGGCAGGTCCACTTCTCCCGTGAGGAACTCACCGTACTCACAGAGACCCTCCAGGAGAATGCAGCCGCCGTCTTCTCCACGCAAATGACTAGGACGGCACTTGCGAACAAGAAGGCCATATGGGCCCTGGTGGCACAGCGGGTAAGTGCGGTGGGGACCGCACCCCGCAACCCACAGCAATGCAGAAAGCGATGGGACGACCTGCGGATATGCGTCCGTAGCATACTGTCTGCCAACCGCAACATTGCCACAGCCACCGGGGGAGGATCGGAATCACCCATCAAGTTGACCCCCTGGGAAGAAATCTGTGCCTCCACCATAGGAATGGAAAGCATAGAGGGAGTCGGAGGGATGGAGAAAGGAGTGCAGACATCCGAAGAATCAGGTAGGTGGCCCAAATAAAACAATGCCAAAACCACAATGTCCAATCATGTGAAGTACCACGTGCCCACATAGTGCAACAGTAACACATGTCCAGGAGAACGTCCACATACATAGGCCTGATAGCACACATCAAAACTCACATCAAATACATAAATAATTAAAAATCCTAAAACACCCTCTACACGTGCAGCAGGCACACCCTAACTGCAGGCTGCCAAACAACTGCACCCTCACACCACACACAAATGAAACCACCTCCAAGGCCCCGACCCAAATCACCCTCAGGTACCACCCCAATGCATGTGATACATCGCCATTCCAATTCCCACAGACCCATCAATAACGCTCACCCTCCTTTACTCCACCACAGGGTCCGATCCAAACGACGAGCTCCAGGACACCCCTACCAGCACACCTGCAAAGAGGGCCAAGACCAACGGCCAAAGACCCTCCACCTCAGCTGCACGCATCAAGACACGGCAGCAGCACAAATCAAGTGGCAGCACAGAGGAGGGAACTCCAACAGGCACCCCAGCAGCCAGCATGCCCACACCACCACCACCACAGGTCCCCCCAATGGATGCCACAGTAGGCACTGCTTCTGGTGGCAGCAGCACCATAGGTGACACTGCATTAATGGCAGCATGCTCCGACACAGAAAACGGGGATGTCGAAGTCAGATCCATCCATGACCTGTCCCAATCCCCCTGTCTGTTCCATCCCGTACACCATGAGGATACCACGCAGGGGCACCCACAAGACGACGACTGGCCATCCCCCACAAGCCCTGTGGCAGGGCAACATGAGGCGAACAGCCACTCTGTGACACCACCGCAAATGGCCATGGCCCAGCAGAGGCAACAGTCCCTCGACCAGTTAATCGTGCAACAGCAGCAACTGGCCACGCTCCTCAAGGACCATGCCGATGAATGTGGGGGCACTAAGGCAGACATAGAAACATCAACTGAGACACTTAGGGCAGAAATGGAGAGAAGTACAGAGACACTAAGGGCACAAATGGAGAGTAGCACCGAGTGCCTGAGAGTCCAAATGGAGAGTAGCACCGAGAGCCTGAGAGTCCAAATGGAGAGAAGCACCGAGAGCCTGAGGGGGGAACTGCATGCGACGTCCAAAGACGTATGTGCCGAACTTGCCGCAGTGCGCCGTGTGCTCACTGAGCTCTCACAAACCCTTAGGGACATGCATGGACGTGAGCAGGCAGAGACATCATCCGTTGCAAGTTCCGTCCAGGGCAGCCCCCAACGTAGATCTGGGAGGAACCTGCACTCCACAGGCAGGGGTGCCCCTGATACCCGCAGAGGGGGCTTGCAATAGCGACTGCCCACTGGCAATGAGCATCTCTGGACACTGGTGTTCGGGGGGAGGTAGGAGGGTGGAGGGGGGGTGTTGGGCTCACTTGGGTGGCGGGTCGATAGGGTGTTTAACATGATATCACATATGCCATAAACAATGCACGATCAACCAATGAGATGTGTGGACATTGATCTTTGTGTACGAGGCCATTATAGGCGTACAGTCCATATTGTGCATGTACCATACACACACAGTGCCACGAGTCCCGTGTCCATGTATCAGCCACCAGGCGTGAGTGCTAGAAGCATGCATCTATGAGATGCTGACGAATGTCACGGCCCTCCTGTGCCTCGCAGACTCCTTGAGGTGCTGCCACATCCCCACCCTCATCATGACCATCTTCAGGTGCTTGCAGTTCTGCGTCAGGGGGCATGGGCACATTTCTACGTACGCACATGTTGTGTAGCATGACACATGCCATCACCATCTTCGCAACCTTCACATGGCGGTACAGGAGTGCCCCGCCAGACCTGCTGAGGCACCGGAAACGAGTCTTCAGTAGGCCGAATGCCTGTTCTATGACTACACGGGTACGTGAGTGGGCATGGTTGTAGTCCTCCTCATGCTGGTCCCGTGGGTTCCGGACTGGTGTGAGGAGCCATCTCTTCAGTGGATATCCGGCATCACCTGTATGTGGACGATAAACGAATCATGTGGAATGCCATTGCTACGTACGCACCCCCCCCTTCCTGCCAGGTCATTGCCGCATCACATACCCCACATCATCATGCATGAAATGAGACTCACCGAGTAGCCAGGATCTGTTCCCTGCGTGTCGCTCCATGTAGCGTGGTATTGTAGAGTTCCTCAAGATCATAGAATCATGGGTTGATCCAGGGAATCGGGCACAACAATGTGTAATGATCCTGTTGGAGTCACACACCATTTGTACATTCAGAGAATGAAATTGTTTCCGGTTGTGGTACTGGGCCTCCATGGCATGTGGGACGACCAATTCCACATGGGTGCAGTCGATGGCACCAATGCAACCCGGTATGCCGGCAAGTGCATGGAATCCCACTTTTGTGTTCGTAATTTCCTGCTCCGAGCGTGGTAGAGAGATGTAGTCGTCTGCGTGCTTCAGGAGGGCATCGAGCACTTGCAATAGTGTCCGTGAGAACAGTGGCTGTGAAATGCCATGCAACTGTCCGACTGTGTGCTGGTAGGTGCCTGTGGCCAGGAAGTGGAGTACAGACACCACCTTCAGTAGGGGTGGGATGGCGGTTGGGCTATCTATCATGCTGACAAGGTCAGCCTGTGTCATGTCCACAATGGCGGTTATGGTGTCCCGGTCCAAACGGTAGAGGGTGTGGATCTGCTCATCAGTGAGGTTGAACGGATGTGCTCGGAGGCGTGGGATTGCGGGCTGCCTGCGTGGTGGTAGTGGCTGTGCTGGCGGCCCTTGCTGGCCCTGCCTTGCCCTCCTCCTCCTCCTGCGTCTCCTCCGTGCGGCCGGTTGTAGTTGGTGTTCGTCTTCTTCTTGAAGTTGGAGTACCTGCAGTGCTATCAGGTCCCCCAGGGCCAACATAGCCAGTCCTGCCGGTAGCATTTCGGAGTGGTTGTGGGAGGAGACTGGGCGTGCAATTTATGTGTTTTCAGGCTGTATGGCCTCCACCTGTGGTGATTCATTCCACCTGTGCAAGCTGCTCTCCCCTTTGGGCGAGCACGTCCCGCACACAACGCTGCAATTCGACGAATGGCATCTTGCTATTACAATCATGTATTTGTACCCGATGGCAGTGTAACATTGGTTGATATGTTCATTCGGCTATGGTCCCATTGTTTCACATACTATCTTTGCAGTCGCGAACAGACTTGTGAAGGGTCAGTGGAATGTAGTACTCGAGTAACGGTGGACCCTCATGCATCACTGCACCGAGGTTCAACGACGGGCGGGGCGTCCCATTTGTGAGTGAAGGCAGTTGCCATTTTCACACACAGCCGCACTAGATGGATTAATTTGTGATTTCAAGCGGCCACAGATGCTTTTTCGACGTGATGTTGCAAATGAGGAATTCGAAGGGCGGCGCTTTCGGTTTTCAGCTAGCGGCGAGGAGATGCCCACAGGTCTGACTGCAAATATAACGTTCTATTGTTCAATGTCCTTGGGACAGGGGCCATGGCGAGGATGCAATGATTGATATGAATAGTTTGGGATGCGCAATGGCGAAGTGGACGATGAGGCCGGACGTTCCCAAATACATGTTACTTCACAACACTGGAATTACGGGCTGGGGCACAGTGGATTTTGCAGGCTGCATAACGCACAGACTCAATGGAAATTTCACATGTTATGTGAGTATGGAAACAGGCGTTCTCATTACGGGATGAGGGAATGATGAATGGATGCATGGACAGATGAATTGATACAGAGTTTGCCATGTACAGGGCTTCTTGGAATCTGTCCGCCTCCCCTGAGCTATGTGATGCAGGGCTGCCATAGTGGGACCATCGTCTATCTGGCCTTGTTGAGCCCTCCCTGTCTCGACGCGCCTTCAGACACTTGTGTCTATGCACGTTACCAATCCCATCTGATGGATTCTGTTTTAACAGACGCATGCACAGGTACACTCGTCTGTGATGGTGTTTTCACCTCGATATAGATAGTTATGATTCGCAAGTGGTTTTTGAGTGGTGATGATCCTTTGGAGTGGGCTAGCATGCATATGGCTGTGGATTTGGTGTGATCATTGAAGTGAGTAATACTAATGAAGTTCTGATGGTCATACTGTTCTTTTTCATTTCATTTGGTTGACAGGTATCTCCTCCCCTTTTGCCACTGCCATCTGTATGCCACTCCTGCAGATGGATTTTACTCCCGACACCTGCTGCTTCGTGTTCTTCAGTGGAGCAGCATTACGATCTTATGGGACGATCGCCAATGGGCCACATGCCCTTACGCAGTACTAGTGGCTAGGAGCAACATTTCGGCCTTTCAGCTGGACTAGTGCCTCCCTATTGGTGCGGCCCTGCGGTTCTAGGCGCTTCCATGTTGCCTTTTCGTACGAGAATGTAGCCCCTGTGTACCATGAAGGAACAGGGCGTCACACAAGAAGTAGCTGGTCATTTATTGCGGATGCAGCCCACAATGGTGAAATGTGTTTTGGAGTTCATGGCCTAATGGCTGTATGGGCTTGGTGAATTTGTTGTGCATTAAATTTCTTTTCTGATATGGACCGTGTAGCGTTCTTCTTTGCAAGTGATGTGGCATATTCCTATTTGGGGAGCGATGTATTGTGAGGAGATCTGCATTGGGTTCCAGCTTCGGAGTATATTTGCGTGGTACTGTGCTGGGCGCGTTTGCCTACGAAGCCCAGTGAGGTCAGGGATGAGGGCTGCCAATATGACTGTTTTAATGATGTCCTGCTCATGGGCGGGGGATTAGCTTTTGTGTAACAGATGCCGGTCAGCCAGGTGGATTGGTGGAATGATGTGATTTTCGGAATATTGCTGGTCACAGGTGCCTGTGTTTGCGTGCGTTTCTTGGTGGGAGACTGAGGTCATGTCCATTGGGATGGCTTCTGTATTCGTGCCATCTGTGCCCTGCAGCTCCCATTGGCCCCTCTTGAGATTCATTTGTTCGTTGGCAGGCATGGATGACTAGTACATTTCACTGGTTGCATTGTGTGACTTCATTGCACCTACGGGGAGTTGTACAATGTGGCCAGGGAGCGGTGTACAGGCACTCAGTGGGGCCGTTTACGGTTGATTCGCGATGCCGTACTTCTCACCATGGCGGAATGGTACTTTCCACCGTGCTTGATGGCGTTAGGTGCATGTCCGCTAGGGTCAGAATTCGCGTACCGTTGCGCCATGGTGGTAATTACGGTTTGGCATGGCGCGTGCGCGCGTACTTGGTGCAGTTAGCGTTGGCGTTCACTACGGTGTCGCTAATGGCATCGTACTTTGCGGTGACGTGTCATAGTCGCACCGAGCGCTATTCGATGGCGGTATTGCATTTCCGCCATCGTTTTTCGGTTTCCGCCAGGGTCGTAATGAGGCCCATAGTGTTAAAGGTAAGTCACCTAAAAATACATATTACATAAAAAGAAAAGAAGAAGAAAAATATATCAATGATTATAATGCAATCATTGCCCACTTATGGAATGCAAACATAGATGTGCAGTACATTGCAGACAATTCTACTGCAGTTGCACGATATGTCACAGCATACTTAACTAAAGCAGAAAAGACAGAGCTCCAAGACCTCTGGAATGACCTGTCATCAGATAAAACAGTGTCTCAGAAATTATACAGCTTGGGCATAAAAATGCTCACACATAGAGAATGTGGATCATATGAAGAAGCTGATCGTTTAACTGGTACTGCATTGTATGGTAAATCTGAAAATATAGTATGGCTAAGCCTTGGTCCAGCTAAATCTAGAAAAAGAGTTCTAAAATCATATGAAGATATAGAAACAATAGCCAAACGTGATCCCAACAGCCAAGACATTTTAAAAAACAATTTATTGGACACATACTACCCAAACAGAAGTAATACTTTGGAAAACATGTGTCTATACCACATAGCCCAAAACTATACATACAAAAATAATATGAGCCCTGATGATAAAAAAGGTAAATATAGAGTGACAAACTGTGATGGCAGCTTAGTTAAACTCACTAAACCAAATTTAATTAATCATATCGAATTGTCATTAAAGACTCCTCAACATAAAGAAGTATATTACATGTCCCTGCTACAACTCTTCAAACCATGGAGAAAAAACGAACAAATACTAGATAACTATGACTCATAAGAGGATGCTTTCAAAGCAAATGAAAGCACTATAACTGATGTAAAGTTTACACAGTACAAAACAATGTTGCACAATGAACAGCAACACGAAGAAGAACTCCAAGCACAACTAGATAAGGACACTCCTGACAGTAGTCAACCTTCTGTAACAGGAAGCCAAGAACCACTGGGAGAACCACTAATAATAAATGAGGCAGAATTAGCTATGATAGAAGTAGAAAACACCATGTGTCAGTATGAAGATAAAGAAGACTTAACTATACTACAATCAAAACTAAACAATGAGCAACGTAGCATTTTTCAAGAAGTAACAAAACAAATTGCACATGGTGTAAAACATGAAAATAAGGAATGTTCCTGCCATAATTATAAACCTATACTACTGTACGTCAGTGGTGAAGCTGGTTCTGGCAAAACATTCCTAATCAAAATCATTAGTAGGTTCCTTCAACAATTGACAAACAACAAACTGTCAGCTGTTGTCACTGCCCCCACAGGTTTAGCTGCCTACAACATAGGTGGTGTTACATTACACCGATTACTACTATTACCAGTAGAACACCATAACAAATTAGACTATTGCAAACTTTCTGCAGAAGCTGCAATGGAACTACGCAAAGTATTGAAACAAATGAAAATGCTACTAATAGATGAAGCGAGCATGGTCTCCAACCTGATGTTAGCTTTGATTCACCTCAGATTACAAGAAGTACTCAAAACAGACTATGAAGAGCTCTTTGCAGGAAAACACATTATTGTTTTTGGAGATCTGCTTCATTAAACACCAGTAAAAGGTGAGCCTATTTTTAAAACATTAGGACACAAACTCTGCCGTAAAACATTTGGCAGCATTGGAAATGTCAAACTTTGGCAACATTTCAATACAGAGAATTAACAGAAAACATGCAGCAATCTGCAGATCTCGCTTATGCCAACATTTTAAAAAGTATCAGATTTGGTATACTTTCTAAAGAAGCAGAAGCAATATTGAAAACCCGGCACATTCATGCACTTTATGGCGATAATGCATGTGCTACAGATGTTATGAACAATTAGCCCACAAAAATGTCAATTGTATGGCCTTAATGCCAACTCTTGCAAGCTGTTTCAAATTCAATGATATCATGCTAAGTAAAGAAATGCAATCAATCATGGAAATTAGCGCCACAGACAAACTAGATGTACATGGTATGACACTACCCATGTGTGACCAAGCCACAACAAGACTAAATAGTTTAGAAAAATCAATATCAAACACAGCAGGCTTAGAAAATATATTAAAATTATCCTTAAATTGTAGAGTAATGCTTAAATGTAACCTTGACGTGGACCAAGGACTAGTAAATGGAGCACTGGGTACAGTTGTTGGCTTTCAAACATACCCACGAAACAACAAAATTCAGTTTGTCAATATACTCTTTGACAAACTTTCAGAAGTAAAAAGGATAGGAAGCTCAACAGCTCGATTCCTTCTCTTCAAAGATATGTATGTACGCAGAGAACAATTTTCTCTAACTCTTGCATACGCAGTCATATATTCATAAATCACAAGGTCTTACCCTAGACAAAGCAATGATAGATATTGGTAACACAGTCTTTAAAGAAGGCATGAGCTACATAGCACTATCACGCTTACGTACACTTGACGGTCTATTTCTAATCAACTTTACTGCAAGTAAAATAAACGCTGATATTCCTTGCATTTTCGAATACAATAGACTTCGCTCACTATACACCCCCCACCTAAACACATATTCTGTTCCAGAAAAAGTAAAACGTTATAAAAGAAAAATAAATCAAACAGAAATGCAACAGGATGTCATTGCAAATCCTCCAAAGAGAGTAAAATAAACTAATACTTCATCAAGTACCACAAGCAAAAAAGAATCAATTAGGGAACATAAACCAGGTACTTCTTTAAAGAAGGAAGACAAGCTCCAAAAAAAGCAGTTAGATACAGAACTACCTTGACCATTTAAATTCTCAAATATATTTGGTGTAAGTTGCTACGCAAATGTAGCAATGAATATTCTATTTCAATTACCACCAATTGTTGACAACATTTACTTACACAGTACAGACCCATTGTGTTTGCAAATGTTAGTACTTCACAGAAATGCAGCAAACAATCCTGACAACACGTATAGTGTTTATGGAATAAGACAACAGTTGGACTACTGTGCTGGAATGGTGAAATTCACTATAAACTCACAGGAAGATCCACAAGAATTTCTAATGTACTTACTACAAGTACTGGAAAACAAAAACATACCTATAAATGAAATCTTTCAGATTTCATACATGTGGAAAAATACATGCACTCTCTGCAACAATGTGACACAAGAAGAAATCCCCAATGAACGCTTCATATATATATCAATACCAAATTGTGAATCCATTCCATTTCAGCGACTTGTACAAAATGCAAACCATGGTAGATTATGCTCTACCTGCAATTCAGATAATCGCTCCACGTTAGTAATACAAACAAATAGTAAATACATAATACTAATGCTTCTACGTTACAATGCAGATGGTACCAAAAACAACTGCAATTGACTGGATTCACACATGGTCAAATATCACTTGGTAAGAAAACCTTCACAACAATAGGTATAATCTACCACGCAGGAGCCACAACCAATTCAGGGCACTACACTGCATATATAAAAAGGAAATGTGGATGGGTTGAATGTAATGATAGTACCATTACTCTAAAGCAGAGATTACCAGCACATCTTACAAACGCGTATTTGATGTTCTTAAAACCAAAATTTGATAACTAAACTGTATTTAAACCCTAAGTAAACTTGTGTTAAAATAATATAAACTGTTAGAATACTACAAAAGCTATCTAACTGCCCAAAAATTCTACAACAACTAATCAGATAAATGAATACCACTAAATTAGACCAAAAAATACACAGTTAGAATACGCCAATTGGTATCTAACTGTCCCAAAATTTAACAATATCCAAATAGATAAATCAATACCACTAAAATATATAAAAAAAATTGAAAGTTAGAATACACCAATTGGTATCTAACTGCTCCAAAATTTTATAATATCCAAACAAATAAATATTATGTTACTGCTACAAACAAATGCAACAAGCCAAAGTATAAAGCATTAGCCAGAAACAACAAGTGAACACTGAAAACAAACAAGCAAATAAACTGTAGCATAACAGAAAAAGGGTTTTTTTTTTATCCAACATGGATTTTTTTTTCTCCCACAGACCCAATGATTTTAGCAACAAATACAGAAACTGAGCAAATTGCACAGTACTATGATTTGTAATCTACTAAATATGAGGGTCCAAAAAAAAGTATATTGATTATACAATGTAATAAGTCATTACAAAATACTAATACTAACATGCAATTTTCTTTTATCACAGAAATTAACAAGAAATACATGTACTCCGGTTACTAGACCAAACAGTAAGTATACAATAATAAGGAGAACCATAGCAGCATATCACGTCCATAGTATCTAATACCTTTGTTCCTTATACATTTTTCTTCACCCAAAGTTATAAGCAAATATGAATGTGACATGCTGCGGTGGTTGTGGCCAGGGCATAGAGTCTTGGGTGAATGGCCAAATGGCCATGCACCCAAGACTCTATGCCCTGGCCACAACCACTGCAGCATATCACATCCATAGAGTCAAACATTTCAACTATGGTCTATGGAAACTTTTAATGTCTGCAGACATTATGAGTGTTCTTAGAACACTTTCAACTTGCCAGCGAACAATACGGACAGCGTTTTCAGGACACCCCTTACGAACATTTCAGAACAACGCGATAGTTCTTAGAACACTTTCAACTTGACAACGACCAAATACGGACAGTGTCCTCAGAACACCCCCATTTCGTTTATTTGCGAACATTTCAGGACACCGCTAGTGTTCTAAGAACACATTCAACTTGCCGTCGAACAATATGAACAGCATCTTCAGGACACCCCCTACGAACATTTCAGAACATTGCGAGAGTTCTTAGAACACATTCAACTTGACAGAGAACAATACGGACAGCGTCCTCAGGACACCCCCATTTTGTTTATTTGCGAACATTTCAGGACACCGCGAGTGTTCTTAGAACACATTCAACTTGCCAGCGAACAATACGGACTACGCCTTCAGGACACCCCCTACAAACATTCCAGGACACCGCAAGTGTTCTTAGAAACGTATTCAGAACACCCCCATTTTGTTTATTTGCGAACATTTCAGGACATCGCAAGTGTTTTTAGAACACATTCAACTTGACAGAGAACAATACAGACAGTGCCCTCAGGACACCACCATATTGTTTATTTGCGAACATTTCAGGACACCGCAAGTGTTCTTAGAACACATTAAACTTGACAGAGAACAATACAGACAGCGTCCTCAGGACACCCCCATTTTGTTTATTTGCGAACATTTCAGGACACCGCGAGAGTTGTTATAACACATTCAACTTGCCAGCCACAACCCCCGTTCATATTTGCGAACATTTCAGGACACAGCGAGTGTTCGACAACGTCTTCAGAACACCCCCATTTTGTGTATTTGCGAACATTTCAGGACACCAAGAGTGTTCTTAGAACACATTCAACTTGACAGAGAACAATACAGACAGGGCCCTCAGGACACCGCCATTTTGTTTATTTGCGAACATTTCAGGACACCGCGAGAGTTGTTATAACACATTCAACTTGCCAGCCACAACCCCCGTTCATATTTGCGAACATTTCAGGACACAGCGAGTGTTCGACAACGTCTTCAGAACACCCCCATTTTGTGTATTTGCGAACATTTCAGGACACCGCGAGTGTTCTTAGAACACATTCAACTTGACAGAGAACAATACAGACAGCGTCCTTAGGACACCCCCATTTTGTTTATTTGGGAACATTTCAGGACACCGCGAGAGTTCTTATAACACATTCAACTTGCCAGCCACAACCCCCGTTCATATTTGCGAACATTTCATGACACAGCGAGTGTTCGACAACGTCTTCAGAACACCCCCATTTTGTGTATTTGCGAACATTTCAGGACACTGCGAGTGTTCTTAGAACACATTCAACTTGACAGAGAACAATACGGACAGCGTCCTCAGGACACCCTCTACGAACATTCCCCGGACACAACGAGTGTTCTTAGAAACGTCTTCAGAACACCCCCATTTTGTTTATTTGCGAACATTTCAGGACAGCGCGAGTGATCTTAGAACACATTCAATGTGACAGAGAACAATACGGTCAGCGTCCTCAGAACACCCCCATTTTGTTTATTTGCGAACATTTCAGGACACCGCGAGTGTTCTTAGAAGCGTCTTCAGAACCCCACCATCTTGTTTATTTGCGAACATTTCAGGAAACCGCGAGTGTTATTAGAACACATTCAACTTGACAGAGAACAATACTGACAGTGTCCTCAGGACACCCCCATTTTGTTTATTTTCGAACATTTCAGGACACCGCGAGTGTTCTTAGAACACATTCACCTTGCCAGCCACAAACCCCCTTTCATATTTGCAAACATTTCAGGACACAGCGAGTGTTCGACAACGTCTTCAGAACACCCCCATTTTGTGTATTTGCGAACATTTCAGGACACCGCGAGTGTTCTTAGAACACATTCAACTTGACAGAGAACAATACGGACAGCGTCCTCAGGACACCCCCTACGAACATTCCCCGGACACGAGTGTTCTTAGAAACGTCTTCAGAACACCCCCATTTTGTTTATTTGTGAACATTTCAGGACACCGCGAGTGTTCTTAGAACACATTCAACGTGACAGAGAACAATACGGACAGCATCCTCAGAACACCCCCATTTTGTTTATTAGCGAACATTTCAGGACACCGCAAGTGTTCTTAGAAGCGTCTTCAAAACACCACCATCTTGTTTATTTGCAAACATTTCAGGACACCGCGAGTGTTCTTAGTACACATTTAACTTGACAGAGAACAATACGGACAGCGTCCTCAGGACACCCCCATTTTGTTTATTTGCAAAGATTTCAGGACACCGCGAGTGTTCTTAGAAGCGTCTTCAAAACACCACCATCTTGTTTATTTGCGAACATTTCAGGACACAGTGAGTGTTCTTAGAACACATTCAACTTGACATAGAACAATACGGACAGCGTCCTCAGGACACCCCCATTTAGTTTATTTGCAAACATTTCAGGACACCGCGAGTGTTCTAAGAACACATTCAACTTGCCATCGAACAATATGAACAGCATCTTCAGGACACCCCCTACGAACATTTCAGAACATTGCGAGAGTTCTTAGAACACATTCAACTTGACAGAGAACAATACGGACAGCGTCCTCAGGACACCCCCGTTTTGTTTATTTGCGAACATTTCAGGACACCGCGAGAGTTGTTATAACACATTCAACTTGCCAGCCACAACCCCCGTTCATATTTGCGAACATTTCAGGACACAGCGAGTGTTCGACAACGTCTTCAGAACACCCCCATTTTGTGTATTTGCGAACATTTCAGGACACCGCGAGTGTTCTTAGAACACATTCAACTTGACAGAGAACAATACGGACAGCGTCCTCAGGACACCACCTACGAACATTCCCCGGACACTGCGAGTGTTCTTAGAAACGTCTTCAGAACACCCCCATTTTGTTTATTTGTGAACATTTCAGGACACCGCGAGTGTTCTTAGAACACATTCAACGTGACAGAGAACAATACGGACAGCATCCTCAGAACACCCCCATTTTGTTTATTAGCGAACATTTCAGGACACCGCAAGTGTTCTTAGAAGCGTCTTCAAAACACCACCATCTTGTTTATTTGCAAACATTTCAGGACACCGCGAGTGTTCTTAGTACACATTTAACTTGACAGAGAACAATACGGACAGCGTCCTCAGGACACCCCCATTTTGTTTATTTGCAAACATTTCAGGACACCGCGAGTGTTCTTAGAAGCGTCTTCAAAACACCACCATCTTGTTTATTTGCGAACCTTTCAGGACACAGTGAGTGTTCTTAGAACACATTCAACTTGACATAGAACAATACGGACAGCGTCCTCAGGACACCCCCATTTTGTTTATTTGCGAACATTTCAGGACACCGCGAGTGTTCTAAGAACACATTCAACTTGCCATCAAACAATATGAACAGCATCTTCAGGACACCCCCTACGAACATTTCAGAACATTGCGAGAGTTCTTAGAACACATTCAACTTGACAGAGAACAATACGGACAGTATCCTCAAGGACACCCCCATTTTGTTTATTTGCGAACATTTCAGGACACTGCAAGTGTTCTTAGAACACATTCAACTTGCCAGCGAACAATACGGACTACGCCTTCAGGACACCCCCTACAAACATTCCAGGACACCGCAAGTGTTCTTAGAAACATCTTCAGAACACCACATTTTGTTTATTTGCGAACATTTCAGGACACCGCAAGTGTTTTTAAAACACATTCAACTTGACAAAGAACAATATGGACAGTGTCTTCAGGACACACCCATTTTGTTTATTTGCGAACATTTCAGGACACCGCAAGTGTTCTTAGAACACATTCAACTTGACAGAGAACAATACGGACAGCGTCCTCAGGACACCCCCATTTTGTTTATTTGCGAACATTTCAGGACACCGCGAGAGTTCTTATAACACATTCAACTTGCCAGCCACAACCCCCGTTCATATTTGCGAACATTTCAGGACACAGCGGGTGTTCGACAACGTCTTCAGAACACCCCCATTTTGTGTATTTGCGAACATTTCAGGACAACGCAAGTGTTCTTAGAACACATTCAACTTGACAGAGAACAATACGGACAGCGTCCTCAGGATACCCCCTACGAACATTCCCCGGACACCACGAGTGTTCTTACAAATGTCTTCAGAACACCCCCATTTTGTTTATTTGCGAACATTACAGGACACCGCGAGTGTTCTTAGAACACATTCAACTTGCCAGCCACAACCCCCATTCATATTTGCGAACATTTCAGGACACAGCGAGTGTTCGACAACGTCTTCAGAACACCCCCATTTTGTGTATTTGCGAACATTTCAGGACACTGCGGGTGTTCTTAGAACACATTCAACTTCACAGAGAACAATACGGACAGCGTCCTCAGGACACCCCCTACGAACATTCCCCGGACACCACGAGTGTTCTTAGAAACGTCTTCAGAACACCCCCATTTTGTTTATTTGCGAACATTTCAGGACACCGCGAGTGTTCTTAGAAGCGTCTTCAGAACACCACCATCTTGTTTATTTGCGAACATTTCAGGACACCGCGAGTGTTATTAGAAAACATTCAACTTGACAGAGAACAATACGGACAGTGTCCTCAGGACACCCCCATTTTGTTTATTTGCGAACATTTCAGGACACCGCGAGTGTTCTTAGAACACATTCACCTTGACAGCCACAACCCCCCATTCATATTTGCAAACATTTCAGGACACAGCGAGTGTTCTTAGAACACATTCAACTTGACAGAGAACAATACGGACAGCGTCCTCAGGACACCCCCATTTTGATTATTTGCAAACATTTCAGGACACCGCGAGTGTTCTTAGAAGCGTCTTCAAAACACCACCATCTTGTTTATTTGCGAACATTTCAGGACACCGCGAGTGTCCTTAGAACACATTCAACTTGACATAGAACAATACGGACAGCGTCCTCAGGACACCCCCATTTCGTTTATTTGCAAACATTTCAGGACACTGCGAGTGTTCTAAGAACACATTCAACTTGCCATCGAACAATATGAACAGCATCTTCAGGACACCCCCTACGAACATTTCAGAACATTGCGAGAGTTCTTAGAACACATTCAACTTGACAGAGAACAATACGGACAGCGTCCTCAGGACACCCCCACTTTGTTTATTTGCGAACATTTCAGGACACTGCAAGTGTTCTTAGAACACATTCAACTTGCCAGCGAACAATACGGACTACGCCTTCAGGACACCCCCTACAAACATTCCAGGACACCGCAAGTGTTCTTAGAAACGTCTTCAGAACACCCCCATTTTGTTTATTTGCGAACATTTCAGGACACCGCAAGTGTTTTTTCGAACACATTCAACTTGACAGAGAACAATATGGACAGTGTCCTCAGGACACACCCATTTTGTTTATTTGCGAACATTTCAGGACACCGCAAGTGTTCTTAGAACACATTCAACTTGACAGAGAACAATACGGACAGCGTCCTCAGGACACCCCCATTTTGTTTATTTGCGAACATTTCAGGACACCGCGAGAGTTCTTATAACACATTCAACTTGCCAGCCACAACCCCCGTTCATATTTGCAAACATTTCAGGACACAGCGAGTGTTCGACAACGTCTTCAGAACATCCCCATTTTGTGTATTTGCGAACATTTCAGGACAACGCGAGTGTTCTTAGAACACATTCAACTTAACAGAGAACAATACGGACAGCGTCCTCAGGACACCCCCTACGAACATTCCCCGGACACCACGAGTGTTCTTAGAAACGTCTTCAGAACACCCCCATTTTGTGTATTTGCGAACATTTCAGGACACTGCGAGTGTTCTTAGAACACATTCAACTTGACAGAGAACAATACGGACAGCATCCTCAGGACACCCTCTACGAACATTCCCCGGACACAACGAGTGTTCTTAGAAACGTCTTCAGAACACCCCCATTTTGTTTATTTGCGAACATTTCAGGACAGCGCGAGTGATCTTAGAACACATTCAACGTGACAGAGAACAATACGGTCAGCGTCCTCAGAACACCCCCATTTTGTTTATTTGCGAACATTTCAGGACACCGCGAGTGTTCTTAGAAGCGTCTTCAGAACCCCACCATCTTGTTTATTTGCGAACATTTCAGGAAACCGCGAGTGTTATTAGAACACATTCAACTTGACAGAGAACAATACTGACAGTGTCCTCAGGACACCCCCATTTTGTTTATTTTCGAACATTTCAGGACACCGCGAGTGTTCTTAGAACACATTCACCTTGCCAGCCACAAACCCCCTTTCATATTTGCAAACATTTCAGGACACAGCGAGTGTTCGACAACGTCTTCAGAACACCCCCATTTTGTGTATTTGCGAACATTTCAGGACACCGCGAGTGTTCTTAGAACACATTCAACTTGAAAGAGAACAATATGGACAGCGTCCTCAGGACACCCCCTACGAACATTCCCCGGACACGAGTGTTCTTAGAAACGTCTTCAGAACACCCCCATTTTGTTTATTTGTGAACATTTCAGGACACCGCGAGTGTTCTTAGAACACATTCAACGTGACAGAGAACAATACGGACAGCATCCTCAGAACACCCCCATTTTGTTTATTAGCGAACATTTCAGGACACCGCAAGTGTTCTTAGAAGCGTCTTCAAAACACCACCATCTTGTTTATTTGCAAACATTTCAGGACACCGCGAGTGTTCTTAGTACACATTTAACTTGACAGAGAACAATACGGACAGCGTCCTCAGGACACCCCCATTTTGTTTATTTGCAAAGATTTCAGGACACCGCGAGTGTTCTTAGAAGCGTCTTCAAAACACCACCATCTTGTTTATTTGCGAACATTTCAGGACACAGTGAGTGTTCTTAGAACACATTCAACTTGACATAGAACAATACGGACAGCGTCCTCAGGACACCCCCATTTCGTTTATTTGCGAACATTTCAGGACACCGCGAGTGTTCTAAGAACACATTCAACTTGCCATCGAACAATATGAACAGCATCTTCAGGACACCCCCTACGAACATTTCAGAACATTTCGAGAGTTCTTAGAACACATTCAACTTGACAGAGAACAATACGGACAGCGTGCTCAGGACACCCCCATTTTGTTTATTTGCGACCATTTCAGGACACCGCGAGAGTTGTTATAACACATTCAACTTGCCAGCCACAACCCCCGTTCATATTTGCGAACATTTCAGGACACAGCGAGTGTTCGACAACGTCTTCAGAACACCCCCATTTTGTGTATTTGCGAACATTTCAGGACACCGCGAGTGTTCTTAGAACACATTCAACTTGACAGAGAACAATACGGACAGCGTCCTCAGGACACCACCTACGAACATTCCCCGGACACTGCGAGTGTTCTTAGAAACGTCTTCAGAACACCCCCATTTTGTTTATTTGTGAACATTTCAGGACACCGCGAGTGTTCTTAGAACACATTCAACGTGACAGAGAACAATACGGACAGCATCCTCAGAACACCCCCATTTTGTTTATTAGCGAACATTTCAGGACACCGCAAGTGTTCTTAGAAGCGTCTTCAAAACACCACCATCTTGTTTATTTGCAAACATTTCAGGACACCGCGAGTGTTCTTAGTACACATTTAACTTGACAGAGAACAATACGGACAGCGTCCTCAGGACACCCCCATTTTGTTTATTTGCAAAGATTTCAGGACACCGCGAGTGTTCTTAGAAGCGTCTTCAAAACACCACCATCTTGTTTATTTGCGAACATTTCAGGACACAGTGAGTGTTCTTAGAACACATTCAACTTGACATAGAACAATACGGACAGCGTCCTCAGGACACCCCCATTTCGTTTATTTGCGAACATTTCAGGACACCGCGAGTGTTCTAAGAACACATTCAACTTGCCATCGAACAATATGAACAGCATCTTCAGGACACCCCCTACGAACATTTCAGAACATTTCGAGAGTTCTTAGAACACATTCAACTTGACAGAGAACAATACGGACAGCGTGCTCAGGACACCCCCATTTTGTTTATTTGCGACCATTTCAGGACACCGCGAGAGTTGTTATAACACATTCAACTTGCCAGCCACAACCCCCGTTCATATTTGCGAACATTTCAGGACACAGCGAGTGTTCGACAACGTCTTCAGAACACCCCCATTTTGTGTATTTGCGAACATTTCAGGACACCGCGAGTGTTCTTAGAACACATTCAACTTGACAGAGAACAATACGGACAGCGTCCTCAGGACACCACCTACGAACATTCCCCGGACACTGCGAGTGTTCTTAGAAACGTCTTCAGAACACCCCCATTTTGTTTATTTGTGAACATTTCAGGACACCGCGAGTGTTCTTAGAACACATTCAACGTGACAGAGAACAATACGGACAGCATCCTCAGAACACCCCCATTTTGTTTATTAGCGAACATTTCAGGACACCGCAAGTGTTCTTAGAAGCGTCTTCAAAACACCACCATCTTGTTTATTTGCAAACATTTCAGGACACCGCGAGTGTTCTTAGTACACATTTAACTTGACAGAGAACAATACGGACAGCGTCCTCAGGACACCCCCATTTTGTTTATTTGCAAACATTTCAGGACACCGCGAGTGTTCTTAGAAGCGTCTTCAAAACACCACCATCTTGTTTATTTGCGAACATTTCAGGACACAGTGAGTGTTCTTAGAACACATTCAACTTGACATAGAACAATACGGACAGTGTCCTCAGAACACCCCCATTTCGTTTATTTGCGAACATTTCAGGACACCGCTAGTGTTCTAAGAACACATTCAACTTGCCGTCGAACAATATGAACAGCATCTTCAGGACACCCCCTACGAACATTTCAGAACATTGCGAGAGTTCTTAGAACACATTCAACTTGACAGAGAACAATACGGACAGCGTCCTCAGGACACCCCCATTTTGTTTATTTGCGAACATTTCAGGACACCGCGAGTGTTCTTAGAACACATTCAACTTGCCAGCGAACAATACGGACTACGCCTTCAGGACACCCCCTACAAACATTCCAGGACACCGCAAGTGTTCTTAGAAACGTCTTCAGAACACCCCCATTTTGTTTATTTGCGAACATTTCAGGACATCGCAAGTGTTTTTAGAACACATTCAACTTGACAGAGAACAATACAGACAGTGCCCTCAGGACACCACCATATTGTTTATTTGCGAACATTTCAGGACACCGCAAGTGTTCTTAGAACACATTAAACTTGATAGAGAACAATACAGACAGCGTCCTCAGGACACCCCCATTTTGTTTATTTGCGAACATTTCAGGACACCGCGAGAGTTGTTATAACACATTCAACTTGCCAGCCACAACCCCCGTTCATATTTGCGAACATTTCAGGACACAGCGAGTGTTCGACAACGTCTTCAGAACACCCCCATTTTGTGTATTTGCGAACATTTCAGGACACCGCGAGTGTTCTTAGAACACATTCAACTTGACAGAGAACAATACAGACATGGCCCTCAGGACACCGCCATTTTGTTTATTTGCGAACATTTCAGGACACCGCGAGAGTTGTTATAACACATTCAACTTGCCAGCCACAACCCCCGTTCATATTTGCGAACATTTCAGGACACAGCGAGTGTTCGACAACGTCTTCAGAACACCCCCATTTTGTGTATTTGCGAACATTTCAGGACACCGCGAGTGTTCTTAGAACACATTCAACTTGACAGAGAACAATACAGACAGCGTCCTTAGGACACCCCCATTTTGTTTATTTGGGAACATTTCAGGACACCGCGAGAGTTCTTATAACACATTCAACTTGCCAGCCACAACCCCCGTTCATATTTGCGAACCTTTCATGACACAGCGAGTGTTCGACAACGTCTTCAGAACACCCCCATTTTGTGTATTTGCGAACATTTCAGGACACTGCGAGTGTTCTTAGAACACATTCAACTTGACAGAGAACAATACGGACAGCGTCCTCAGGACACCCTCTACGAACATTCCCCGGACACAACGAGTGTTCTTAGAAACGTCTTCAGAACACCCCCATTTTGTTTATTTGCGAACATTTCAGGACAGCGCGAGTGATCTTAGAACACATTCAACGTGACAGAGAACAATACGGTCAGCGTCCTCAGAACACCCCCATTTTGTTTATTTGCGAACATTTCAGGACACCGCGAGTGTTCTTAGAAGCGTCTTCAGAACCCCACCATCTTGTTTATTTGCGAACATTTCAGGAAACCGCGAGTGTTATTAGAACACATTCAACTTGACAGAGAACAATACTGACAGTGTCCTCAGGACACCCCCATTTTGTTTATTTTCGAACATTTCAGGACACCGCGAGTGTTCTTAGAACACATTCACCTTGCCAGCCACAAACCCCCTTTCATATTTGCAAACATTTCAGGACACAGCGAGTGTTCGACAACGTCTTCAGAACACCCCCATTTTGTGTATTTGCGAACATTTCAGGACACCGCGAGTGTTCTTAGAACACATTCAACTTGACAGAGAACAATACGGACAGCGTCCTCAGGACACCCCCTACGAACATTCCCCGGACACGAGTGTTCTTAGAAACGTCTTCAGAACACCCCCATTTTGTTTATTTGTGAACATTTCAGGACACCGCGAGTGTTCTTAGAACACATTCAACGTGACAGAGAACAATACGGACAGCATCCTCAGAACACCCCCGTTTTGTTTATTAGCGAACATTTCAGGACACCGCAAGTGTTCTTAGAAGCGTCTTCAAAACACCACCATCTTGTTTATTTGCAAACATTTCAGGACACCGCGAGTGTTCTTAGTACACATTTAACTTGACAGAGAACAATACGGACAGCGTCCTCAGGACACCCCCATTTTGTTTATTTGCAAAGATTTCAGGACACCGCGAGTGTTCTTAGAAGCGTCTTCAAAACACCACCATCTTGTTTATTTGCGAACATTTCAGGACACAGTGAGTGTTCTTAGAACACATTCAACTTGACATAGAACAATACGGACAGCGTCCTCAGGACACCCCCATTTCGTTTATTTGCGAACATTTCAGGACACCGCGAGTGTTCTAAGAACACATTCAACTTGCCATCGAACAATATGAACAGCATCTTCAGGACACCCCCTACGAACATTTCAGAACATTGCGAGAGTTCTTAGAACACATTCAACTTGACAGAGAACAATACGGACAGCGTCCTCAGGACACCCCCATTTTGTTTATTTGCGAACATTTCAGGACACCGCGAGAGTTGTTATAACACATTCAACTTGCCAGCCACAACCCCCGTTCATATTTGCGAACATTTCAGGACACAGCGAGTGTTCGACAACGTCTTCAGAACACCCCCATTTTGTGTATTTGCGAACATTTCAGGACACCGCGAGTGTTCTTAGAACACATTCAACTTGACAGAGAACAATACGGACAGCGTCCTCAGGACACCACCTACGAACATTCCCCGGACACTGCGAGTGTTCTTAAAAACGTCTTCAGAACACCCCCATTTTGTTTATTTGTGAACATTTCAGGACACCGCGAGTGTTCTTAGAACACATTCAACGTGACAGAGAACAATACGGACAGCATCCTCAGAACACCCCCATTTTGTTTATTAGCGAACATTTCAGGACACCGCAAGTGTTCTTAGAAGCGTCTTCAAAACACCACCATCTTGTTTATTTGCAAACATTTCAGGACACCGCGAGTGTTCTTAGTACACATTTAACTTGACAGAGAACAATACGGACAGCGTCCTCAGGACACCCCCATTTTGTTTATTTGCAAACATTTCAGGACACCGCGAGTGTTCTTAGAAGCGTCTTCAAAACACCACCATCTTGTTTATTTGCGAACCTTTCAGGACACAGTGAGTGTTCTTAGAACACATTCAACTTGACATAGAACAATACGGACAGCGTCCTCAGGACACCCCCATTTTGTTTATTTGCGAACATTTCAGGACACCGCGAGTGTTCTAAGAACACATTCAACTTGCCATCGAACAATATGAACAGCATCTTCAGGACACCCCCTACGAACATTTCAGAACATTGCGAGAGTTCTTAGAACACATTCAACTTGACAGAGAACAATACGGACAGTATCCTCAAGGACACCCCCATTTTGTTTATTTGCGAACATTTCAGGACACTGCAAGTGTTCTTAGAACACATTCAACTTGCCAGCGAACAATACGGACTACGCCTTCAGGACACCCCCTACAAACATTCCAGGACACCGCAAGTGTTCTTAGAAACATCTTCAGAACACCCCATTTTGTTTATTTGCGAACATTTCAGGACACCGCAAGTGTTTTTAAAACACATTCAACTTGACAAAGAACAATATGGACAGTGTCTTCAGGACACACCCATTTTGTTTATTTGCGAACATTTCAGGACACCGCAAGTGTTCTTAGAACACATTCAACTTGACAGAGAACAATACGGACAGCGTCCTCAGGACACCCCCATTTTGTTTATTTGCGAACATTTCAGGACACCGCGAGAGTTCTTATAACACATTCAACTTGCCAGCCACAACCCCCGTTCATATTTGCGAACATTTCAGGACACAGCGGGTGTTCGACAACGTCTTCAGAACACCCCCATTTTGTGTATTTGCGAACATTTCAGGACAACGCGAGTGTTCTTAGAACACATTCAACTTGACAGAGAACAATACGGACAGCGTCCTCAGGACACCCCCTACGAACATTCCCCGAACACCACGAGTGTTCTTAGAAATGTCTTCAGAACACCCCCATTTTGTTTATTTGCGAACATTAAAGGACACCGCGAGTGTTCTTAGAACACATTCAACTTGCCAGCCACAACCCCCATTCATATTTGCGAACATTTCAGGACACAGCGAGTGTTCGACAACGTCTTCAGAACACCCCCATTTTGTGTATTTGCGAACATTTCAGGACACTGCGGGTGTTCTTAGAACACATTCAACTTCACAGAGAACAATACGGACAGCGTCCTCAGGACACCCCCTACGAACATTCCCCGGACACCACGAGTGTTCTTAGAAACGTCTTCAGAACACCCCCATTTTGTTTATTTGCGAACATTTCAGGACACCGCGAGTGTTCTTAGAAGCGTCTTCAGAACACCACCATCTTGTTTATTTGCGAACATTTCAGGACACCGCGAGTGTTATTAGAAAACATTCAACTTGACAGAGAACAATACGGACAGTGTCCTCAGGACACCCCCATTTTGTTTATTAGCGAACATTTCAGGACACCGCAAGTGTTCTTAGAAGCGTCTTCAAAACACCACCATCTTGTTTATTTGCAAACATTTCAGGACACCGCGAGTGTTCTTAGTACACATTTAACTTGACAGAGAACAATACGGACAGCGTCCTCAGGACACCCCCATTTTGTTTATTTGCAAACATTTCAGGACACCGCGAGTGTTCTTAGAAGCGTCTTCAAAACACCACCACCTTGTTTATTTGCGAACATTTCAGGACACCGCGAGTGTTCTTAGTACACATTTAACTTGACAGAGAACAATACGGACAGCGTCCTCAGGACACCCCCATTTTGTTTATTTGCAAAGATTTCAGGACACCGCGAGTGTTCTTAGAAGCGTCTTCAAAACACCACCATCTTGTTTATTTGCGAACATTTCAGGACACAGTGAGTGTTCTTAGAACACATTCAACTTGACATAGAACAATACGGACAGCGTCCTCAGGACACCCCCATTTCGTTTATTTGCGAACATTTCAGGACACCGCGAGTGTTCTAAGAACACATTCAACTTGCCATCGAACAATATGAACAGCATCTTCAGGACACCCCCTACGAACATTTCAGAACATTGCGAGAGTTCTTAGAACACATTCAACTTGACAGAGAACAATACGGACAGCGTCCTCAGGACACCCCCATTTTGTTTATTTGCGACCATTTCAGGACACCGCGAGAGTTATTATAACACATTCAACTTGCCAGCCACAACCCCCGTTCATATTTGCGAACATTTCAGGACACAGCGAGTGTTCGACAACGTCTTCAGAACACCCCCATTTTGTTTATTAGCGAACATTTCAGGACACCGCAAGTGTTCTTAGAAGCGTCTTCAAAACACCACCATCTTGTTTATTTGCAAACATTTCAGGACACCGCGAGTGTTCTTAGTACACATTTAACTTGACAGAGAACAATACGGACAGCGTCCTCAGGACACCCCCATTTTGTTTATTTGCAAACATTTCAGGACACCGCGAGTGTTCTTAGAAGCGTCTTCAAAACACCACCATCTTGTTTATTTGCGAACATTTCAGGACACAGTGAGTGTTCTTAGAACACATTCAACTTGACATAGAACAATACGGACAGTGTCCTCAGAACACCCCCATTTCGTTTATTTGCGAACATTTCAGGACACCGCTAGTGTTCTAAGAACACATTCAACTTGCCGTCGAACAATATGAACAGCATCTTCAGGACACCCCCTACGAACATTTCAGAACATTGCGAGAGTTCTTAGAACACATTCAACTTGACAGAGAACAATACGGACAGCGTCCTCAGGACACCCCCATTTTGTTTATTTGCGAACATTTCAGGACACCGCGAGTGTTCTTAGAACACATTCAACTTGCCAGCGAACAATACGGACTACGCCTTCAGGACACCCCCTACAAACATTCCAGGACACCGCAAGTGTTCTTAGAAACGTCTTCAGAACACCCCCATTTTGTTTATTTGCGAACATTTCAGGACATCGCAAGTGTTTTTAGAACACATTCAACTTGACAGAGAACAATACAGACAGTGCCCTCAGGACACCACCATATTGTTTATTTGCGAACATTTCAGGACACCGCAAGTGTTCTTAGAACACATTAAACTTGATAGAGAACAATACAGACAGCGTCCTCAGGACACCCCCATTTTGTTTATTTGCGAACATTTCAGGACACCGCGAGAGTTGTTATAACACATTCAACTTGCCAGCCACAACCCCCGTTCATATTTGCGAACATTTCAGGACACAGCGAGTGTTCGACAACGTCTTCAGAACACCCCCATTTTGTGTATTTGCGAACATTTCAGGACACCGCGAGTGTTCTTAGAACACATTCAACTTGACAGAGAACAATACAGACAGGGCCCTCAGGACACCGCCATTTTGTTTATTTGCGAACATTTCAGGACACCGCGAGAGTTGTTATAACACATTCAACTTGCCAGCCACAACCCCCGTTCATATTTGCGAACATTTCAGGACACAGCGAGTGTTCGACAACGTCTTCAGAACACCCCCATTTTGTGTATTTGCGAACATTTCAGGACACCGCGAGTGTTCTTAGAACACATTCAACTTGACAGAGAACAATACAGACAGCGTCCTTAGGACACCCCCATTTTGTTTATTTGGGAACATTTCAGGACACCGCGAGAGTTCTTATAACACATTCAACTTGCCAGCCACAACCCCCGTTCATATTTGCGAACCTTTCATGACACAGCGAGTGTTCGACAACGTCTTCAGAACACCCCCATTTTGTGTATTTGCGAACATTTCAGGACACTGCGAGTGTTCTTAGAACACATTCAACTTGACAGAGAACAATACGGACAGCGTCCTCAGGACACCCTCTACGAACATTCCCCGGACACAACGAGTGTTCTTAGAAACGTCTTCAGAACACCCCCATTTTGTTTATTTGCGAACATTTCAGGACAGCGCGAGTGATCTTAGAACACATTCAACGTGACAGAGAACAATACGGTCAGCGTCCTCAGAACACCCCCATTTTGTTTATTTGCGAACATTTCAGGACACCGCGAGTGTTCTTAGAAGCGTCTTCAGAACCCCACCATCTTGTTTATTTGCGAACATTTCAGGAAACCGCGAGTGTTATTAGAACACATTCAACTTGACAGAGAACAATACTGACAGTGTCCTCAGGACACCCCCATTTTGTTTATTTTCGAACATTTCAGGACACCGCGAGTGTTCTTAGAACACATTCACCTTGCCAGCCACAAACCCCCTTTCATATTTGCAAACATTTCAGGACACAGCGAGTGTTCGACAACGTCTTCAGAACACCCCCATTTTGTGTATTTGCGAACATTTCAGGACACCGCGAGTGTTCTTAGAACACATTCAACTTGACAGAGAACAATACGGACAGCGTCCTCAGGACACCCCCTACGAACATTCCCCGGACACGAGTGTTCTTAGAAACGTCTTCAGAACACCCCCATTTTGTTTATTTGTGAACATTTCAGGACACCGCGAGTGTTCTTAGAACACATTCAACGTGACAGAGAACAATACGGACAGCATCCTCAGAACACCCCCGTTTTGTTTATTAGCGAACATTTCAGGACACCGCAAGTGTTCTTAGAAGCGTCTTCAAAACACCACCATCTTGTTTATTTGCAAACATTTCAGGACACCGCGAGTGTTCTTAGTACACATTTAACTTGACAGAGAACAATACGGACAGCGTCCTCAGGACACCCCCATTTTGTTTATTTGCAAAGATTTCAGGACACCGCGAGTGTTCTTAGAAGCGTCTTCAAAACACCACCATCTTGTTTATTTGCGAACATTTCAGGACACAGTGAGTGTTCTTAGAACACATTCAACTTGACACAGAACAATACGGACAGCGTCCTCAGGACACCCCCATTTCGTTTATTTGCGAACATTTCAGGACACCGCGAGTGTTCTAAGAACACATTCAACTTGCCATCGAACAATATGAACAGCATCTTCAGGACACCCCCTACGAACATTTCAGAACATTGCGAGAGTTCTTAGAACACATTCAACTTGACAGAGAACAATACGGACAGCGTCCTCAGGACACCCCCATTTTGTTTATTTGCGAACATTTCAGGACACCGCGAGAGTTGTTATAACACATTCAACTTGCCAGCCACAACCCCCGTTCATATTTGCGAACATTTCAGGACACAGCGAGTGTTCGACAACGTCTTCAGAACACCCCCATTTTGTGTATTTGCGAACATTTCAGGACACCGCGAGTGTTCTTAGAACACATTCAACTTGACAGAGAACAATACGGACAGCGTCCTCAGGACACCACCTACGAACATTCCCCGGACACTGCGAGTGTTCTTAGAAACGTCTTCAGAACACCCCCATTTTGTTTATTTGTGAACATTTCAGGACACCGCGAGTGTTCTTAGAACACATTCAACGTGACAGAGAACAATACGGACAGCATCCTCAGAACACCCCCATTTTGTTTATTAGCGAACATTTCAGGACACCGCAAGTGTTCTTAGAAGCGTCTTCAAAACACCACCATCTTGTTTATTTGCAAACATTTCAGGACACCGCGAGTGTTCTTAGTACACATTTAACTTGACAGAGAACAATACGGACAGCGTCCTCAGGACACCCCCATTTTGTTTATTTGCAAACATTTCAGGACACCGCGAGTGTTCTTAGAAGCGTCTTCAAAACACCACCATCTTGTTTATTTGCGAACCTTTCAGGACACAGTGAGTGTTCTTAGAACACATTCAACTTGACATAGAACAATACGGACAGCGTCCTCAGGACACCCCCATTTTGTTTATTTGCGAACATTTCAGGACACCGCGAGTGTTCTAAGAACACATTCAACTTGCCATCGAACAATATGAACAGCATCTTCAGGACACCCCCTACGAACATTTCAGAACATTGCGAGAGTTCTTAGAACACATTCAACTTGACAGAGAACAATACGGACAGTATCCTCAAGGACACCCCCATTTTGTTTATTTGCGAACATTTCAGGACACTGCAAGTGTTCTTAGAACACATTCAACTTGCCAGCGAACAATACGGACTACGCCTTCAGGACACCCCCTACAAACATTCCAGGACACCGCAAGTGTTCTTAGAAACATCTTCAGAACACCCCATTTTGTTTATTTGCGAACATTTCAGGACACCGCAAGTGTTTTTAAAACACATTCAACTTGACAAAGAACAATATGGACAGTGTCTTCAGGACACACCCATTTTGTTTATTTGCGAACATTTCAGGACACCGCAAGTGTTCTTAGAACACATTCAACTTGACAGAGAACAATACGGACAGCGTCCTCAGGACACCCCCATTTTGTTTATTTGCGAACATTTCAGGACACCGCGAGAGTTCTTATAACACATTCAACTTGCCAGCCACAACCCCCGTTCATATTTGCGAACATTTCAGGACACAGCGGGTGTTAGACAACGTCTTCAGAACACCCCCATTTTGTGTATTTGCGAACATTTCAGGACAACGCGAGTGTTCTTAGAACACATTCAACTTGACAGAGAACAATACGGACAGCGTCCTCAGGACACCCCCTACGAACATTCCCCGAACACCACGAGTGTTCTTAGAAATGTCTTCAGAACACCCCCATTTTGTTTATTTGCGAACATTACAGGACACCGCGAGTGTTCTTAGAACACATTCAACTTGCCAGCCACAACCCCCATTCATATTTGCGAACATTTCAGGACACAGCGAGTGTTCGACAACGTCTTCAGAACACCCCCATTTTGTGTATTTGCGAACATTTCAGGACACTGCGGGTGTTCTTAGAACACATTCAACTTCACAGAGAACAATACGGACAGCGTCCTCAGGACACCCCCTACGAACATTCCCCGGACACCACGAGTGTTCTTAGAAACGTCTTCAGAACACCCCCATTTTGTTTATTTGCGAACATTTCAGGACACCGCGAGTGTTCTTAGAAGCGTCTTCAGAACACCACCATCTTGTTTATTTGCGAACATTTCAGGACACCGCGAGTGTTATTAGAAAACATTCAACTTGACAGAGAACAATACGGACAGTGTCCTCAGGACACCCCCATTTTGTTTATTAGCAAACATTTCAGGACACCGCAAGTGTTCTTAGAAGCGTCTTCAAAACACCACCATCTTGTTTATTTGCAAACATTTCAGGACACCGCGAGTGTTCTTAGTACACATTTAACTTGACAGAGAACAATACGGACAGCGTCCTCAGGACACCCCCATTTTGTTTATTTGCAAACATTTCAGGACACCGCGAGTGTTCTTAGAAGCGTCTTCAAAACACCACCACCTTGTTTATTTGCGAACATTTCAGGACACCGCGAGTGTTCTTAGTACACATTTAACTTGACAGAGAACAATACGGACAGCGTCCTCAGGACACCCCCATTTTGTTTATTTGCAAAGATTTCAGGACACCGCGAGTGTTCTTAGAAGCGTCTTCAAAACACCACCATCTTGTTTATTTGCGAACATTTCAGGACACAGTGAGTGTTCTTAGAACACATTCAACTTGACATAGAACAATACGGACAGCGTCCTCAGGACACCCCCATTTCGTTTATTTGCGAACATTTCAGGACACCGCGAGTGTTCTAAGAACACATTCAACTTGCCATCGAACAATATGAACAGCATCTTCAGGACACCCCCTACGAACATTCCAGAACATTGCGAGAGTTCTTAGAACACATTCAACTTGACAGAGAACAATACGGACAGCGTCCTCAGGACACCCCCATTTTGTTTATTTGCGACCATTTCAGGACACCGCGAGAGTTATTATAACACATTCAACTTGCCAGCCACAACCCCCGTTCATATTTGCGAACATTTCAGGACACAGCGAGTGTTCGACAACGTCTTCAGAACACCCCCATTTTGTGTATTTGCGAACATTTCAGGACACCGCGAGTGTTCTTAGAACACATTCAACTTGACAGAGAATAATACGGACAGCGTCCTCAGGACACCACCTACGAACATTCCCCGGACACTGCGAGTGTTCTTAGAAACGTCTTCAGAACACCCCCATTTTGTTTATTTGTGAACATTTCAGGACACCGCGAGTGTTCTTAGAACACATTCAACGTGACAGAGAACAATACGGACAGCATCCTCAGAACACCCCCATTTTGTTTATTAGCGAACATTTCAGGACACCGCAAGTGTTCTTAGAAGCGTCTTCAAAACACCACCATCTTGTTTATTTGCAAACATTTCAGGACACCGCGAGTGTTCTTAGTACACATTTAACTTGACAGAGAACAATACGGACAGCGTCCTCAGGACACCCCCATTTTGTTTATTTGCAAACATTTCAGGACACCGCGAGTGTTCTTAGAAGCGTCTTCAAAACACCACCATCTTGTTTATTTGCGAACATTTCAGGACACAGTGAGTGTTCTTAGAACACATTCAACTTGACATAGAACAATACGGACAGTGTCCTCAGAACACCCCCATTTCGTTTATTTGCGAACATTTCAGGACACCGCTAGTGTTCTAAGAACACATTCAACTTGCCGTCGAACAATATGAACAGCATCTTCAGGACACCCCCTACGAACATTTCAGAACATTGCGAGAGTTCTTAGAACACATTCAACTTGACAGAGAACAATACGGACAGCGTCCTCAGGACACCCCCATTTTGTTTATTTGCGAACATTTCAGGACACCGCGAGTGTTCTTAGAACACATTCAACTTGCCAGCGAACAATACGGACTACGCCTTCAGGACACCCCCTACAAACATTCCAGGACACCGCAAGTGTTCTTAGAAACGTCTTCAGAACACCCCCATTTTGTTTATTTGCGAACATTTCAGGACACCGCGAGTGTTCTTAGAAGCGTCTTCAGAACCCCACCATCTTGTTTATTTGCGAACATTTCAGGAAACCGCGAGTGTTATTAGAACACATTCAACTTGACAGAGAACAATACTGACAGTGTCCTCAGGACACCCCCATTTTGTTTATTTTCGAACATTTCAGGACACCGCGAGTGTTCTTAGAACACATTCACCTTGCCAGCCACAAACCCCCTTTCATATTTGCAAACATTTCAGGACACAGCGAGTGTTCGACAACGTCTTCAGAACACCCCCATTTTGTGTATTTGCGAACATTTCAGGACAACGCGAGTGTTCTTAGAACACATTCAACTTGACAGAGAACAATACGGACAGCGTCCTCAGGACACCCCCTACGAACATTCCCCGAACACCACGAGTGTTCTTAGAAATGTCTTCAGAACACCCCCATTTTGTTTATTTGCGAACATTACAGGACACCGCGAGTGTTCTTAGAACACATTCAACTTGCCAGCCACAACCCCCATTCATATTTGCGAACATTTCAGGACACAGCGAGTGTTCGACAACGTCTTCAGAACACCCCCATTTTGTGTATTTGCGAACATTTCAGGACACTGCGGGTGTTCTTAGAACACATTCAACTTCACAGAGAACAATACGGACAGCGTCCTCAGGACACCCCCTACGAACATTCCCCGGACACCACGAGTGTTCTTAGAAACGTCTTCAGAACACCCCCATTTTGTTTATTTGCGAACATTTCAGGACACCGCGAGTGTTCTTAGAAGCGTCTTCAGAACACCACCATCTTGTTTATTTGCGAACATTTCAGGACACCGCGAGTGTTATTAGAAAACATTCAACTTGACAGAGAACAATACGGACAGTGTCCTCAGGACACCCCCATTTTGTTTATTAGCGAACATTTCAGGACACCGCAAGTGTTCTTAGAAGCGTCTTCAAAACACCACCATCTTGTTTATTTGCAAACATTTCAGGACACCGCGAGTGTTCTTAGTACACATTTAACTTGACAGAGAACAATACGGACAGCGTCCTCAGGACACCCCCATTTTGTTTATTTGCAAACATTTCAGGACACCGCGAGTGTTCTTAGAAGCGTCTTCAAAACACCACCACCTTGTTTATTTGCGAACATTTCAGGACACCGCGAGTGTTCTTAGTACACATTTAACTTGACAGAGAACAATACGGACAGCGTCCTCAGGACACCCCCATTTTGTTTATTTGCAAAGATTTCAGGACACCGCGAGTGTTCTTAGAAGCGTCTTCAAAACACCACCATCTTGTTTATTTGCGAACATTTCAGGACACAGTGAGTGTTCTTAGAACACATTCAACTTGACATAGAACAATACGGACAGCGTCCTCAGGACACCCCCATTTCGTTTATTTGCGAACATTTCAGGACACCGCGAGTGTTCTAAGAACACATTCAACTTGCCATCGAACAATATGAACAGCATCTTCAGGACACCCCCTACGAACATTCCAGAACATTGCGAGAGTTCTTAGAACACATTCAACTTGACAGAGAACAATACGGACAGCGTCCTCAGGACACCCCCATTTTGTTTATTTGCGACCATTTCAGGACACCGCGAGAGTTATTATAACACATTCAACTTGCCAGCCACAACCCCCGTTCATATTTGCGAACATTTCAGGACACAGCGAGTGTTCGACAACGTCTTCAGAACACCCCCATTTTGTGTATTTGCGAACATTTCAGGACACCGCGAGTGTTCTTAGAACACATTCAACTTGACAGAGAATAATACGGACAGCGTCCTCAGGACACCACCTACGAACATTCCCCGGACACTGCGAGTGTTCTTAGAAACGTCTTCAGAACACCCCCATTTTGTTTATTTGTGAACATTTCAGGACACCGCGAGTGTTCTTAGAACACATTCAACGTGACAGAGAACAATACGGACAGCATCCTCAGAACACCCCCATTTTGTTTATTAGCGAACATTTCAGGACACCGCAAGTGTTCTTAGAAGCGTCTTCAAAACACCACCATCTTGTTTATTTGCAAACATTTCAGGACACCGCGAGTGTTCTTAGTACACATTTAACTTGACAGAGAACAATACGGACAGCGTCCTCAGGACACCCCCATTTTGTTTATTTGCAAACATTTCAGGACACCGCGAGTGTTCTTAGAAGCGTCTTCAAAACACCACCATCTTGTTTATTTGCGAACATTTCAGGACACAGTGAGTGTTCTTAGAACACATTCAACTTGACATAGAACAATACGGACAGTGTCCTCAGAACACCCCCATTTCGTTTATTTGCGAACATTTCAGGACACCGCTAGTGTTCTAAGAACACATTCAACTTGCCGTCGAACAATATGAACAGCATCTTCAGGACACCCCCTACGAACATTTCAGAACATTGCGAGAGTTCTTAGAACACATTCAACTTGACAGAGAACAATACGGACAGCGTCCTCAGGACACCCCCATTTTGTTTATTTGCGAACATTTCAGGACACCGCGAGTGTTCTTAGAACACATTCAACTTGCCAGCGAACAATACGGACTACGCCTTCAGGACACCCCCTACAAACATTCCAGGACACCGCAAGTGTTCTTAGAAACGTCTTCAGAACACCCCCATTTTGTTTATTTGCGAACATTTCAGGACACCGCGAGTGTTCTTAGAAGCGTCTTCAGAACCCCACCATCTTGTTTATTTGCGAACATTTCAGGAAACCGCGAGTGTTATTAGAACACATTCAACTTGACAGAGAACAATACTGACAGTGTCCTCAGGACACCCCCATTTTGTTTATTTTCGAACATTTCAGGACACCGCGAGTGTTCTTAGAACACATTCACCTTGCCAGCCACAAACCCCCTTTCATATTTGCAAACATTTCAGGACACAGCGAGTGTTCGACAACGTCTTCAGAACACCCCCATTTTGTGTATTTGCGAACATTTCAGGACACCGCGAGTGTTCTTAGAACACATTCAACTTGACAGAGAACAATACGGACAGCGTCCTCAGGACACCCCCTACGAACATTCCCCGGACACGAGTGTTCTTAGAAACGTCTTCAGAACACCCCCATTTTGTTTATTTGTGAACATTTCAGGACACCGCGAGTGTTCTTAGAACACATTCAACGTGACAGAGAACAATACGGACAGCATCCTCAGAACACCCCCGTTTTGTTTATTAGCGAACATTTCAGGACACCGCAAGTGTTCTTAGAAGCGTCTTCAAAACACCACCATCTTGTTTATTTGCAAACATTTCAGGACACCGCGAGTGTTCTTAGTACACATTTAACTTGACAGAGAACAATACGGACAGCGTCCTCAGGACACCCCCATTTTGTTTATTTGCAAAGATTTCAGGACACCGCGAGTGTTCTTAGAAGCGTCTTCAAAACACCACCATCTTGTTTATTTGCGAACATTTCAGGACACAGTGAGTGTTCTTAGAACACATTCAACTTGACATAGAACAATACGGACAGCGTCCTCAGGACACCCCCATTTCGTTTATTTGCGAACATTTCAGGACACCGCGAGTGCTCTAAGAACACATTCAACTTGCCATCGAACAATATGAACAGCATCTTCAGGACACCCCCTACGAACATTTCAGAACATTGCGAGAGTTCTTAGAACACATTCAACTTGACAGAGAACAATACGGACAGCGTCCTCAGGACACCCCCATTTTGTTTATTTGCGAACATTTCAGGACACCGCGAGAGTTGTTATAACACATTCAACTTGCCAGCCACAACCCCCGTTCATATTTGCGAACATTTCAGGACACAGCGAGTGTTCGACAACGTCTTCAGAACACCCCCATTTTGTGTATTTGCGAACATTTCAGGACACCGCGAGTGTTCTTAGAACACATTCAACTTGACAGAGAACAATACGGACAGCGTCCTCAGGACACCACCTACGAACATTCCCCGGACACTGCGAGTGTTCTTAGAAACGTCTTCAGAACACCCCCATTTTGTTTATTTGTGAACATTTCAGGACACCGCGAGTGTTCTTAGAACACATTCAACGTGACAGAGAACAATACGGACAGCATCCTCAGAACACCCCCATTTTGTTTATTAGCGAACATTTCAGGACACCGCAAGTGTTCTTAGAAGCGTCTTCAAAACACCACCATCTTGTTTATTTGCAAACATTTCAGGACACCGCGAGTGTTCTTAGTACACATTTAACTTGACAGAGAACAATACGGACAGCGTCCTCAGGACACCCCCATTTTGTTTATTTGCAAACATTTCAGGACACCGCGAGTGTTCTTAGAAGCGTCTTCAAAACACCACCATCTTGTTTATTTGCGAACCTTTCAGGACACAGTGAGTGTTCTTAGAACACATTCAACTTGACATAGAACAATACGGACAGCGTCCTCAGGACACCCCCATTTTGTTTATTTGCGAACATTTCAGGACACCGCGAGTGTTCTAAGAACACATTCAACTTGCCATCGAACAATATGAACAGCATCTTCAGGACACCCCCTACGAACATTTCAGAACATTGCGAGAGTTCTTAGAACACATTCAACTTGACAGAGAACAATACGGACAGTATCCTCAAGGACACCCCCATTTTGTTTATTTGCGAACATTTCAGGACACTGCAAGTGTTCTTAGAACACATTCAACTTGCCAGCGAACAATACGGACTACGCCTTCAGGACACCCCCTACAAACATTCCAGGACACCGCAAGTGTTCTTAGAAACATCTTCAGAACACCCCATTTTGTTTATTTGCGAACATTTCAGGACACCGCAAGTGTTTTTAAAACACATTCAACTTGACAAAGAACAATATGGACAGTGTCTTCAGGACACACCCATTTTGTTTATTTGCGAACATTTCAGGACACCGCAAGTGTTCTTAGAACACATTCAACTTGACAGAGAACAATACGGACAGCGTCCTCAGGACACCCCCATTTTGTTTATTTGCGAACATTTCAGGACACCGCGAGAGTTCTTATAACACATTCAACTTGCCAGCCACAACCCCCGTTCATATTTGCGAACATTTCAGGACACAGCGGGTGTTCGACAACGTCTTCAGAACACCCCCATTTTGTGTATTTGCGAACATTTCAGGACAACGCGAGTGTTCTTAGAACACATTCAACTTGACAGAGAACAATACGGACAGCGTCCTCAGGACACCCCCTACGAACATTCCCCGAACACCACGAGTGTTCTTAGAAATGTCTTCAGAACACCCCCATTTTGTTTATTTGCGAACATTACAGGACACCGCGAGTGTTCTTAGAAGACATTCAACTTGCCAGCCACAACCCCCATTCATATTTGCGAACATTTCAGGACACAGCGAGTGTTCGACAACGTCTTCAGAACACCCCCATTTTGTGTATTTGCGAACATTTCAGGACACTGCGGGTGTTCTTAGAACACATTCAACTTCACAGAGAACAATACGGACAGCGTCCTCAGGACACCCCCTACGAACATTCCCCGAACACCACGAGTGTTCTTAGAAATGTCTTCAGAACACCCCCATTTTGTTTATTTGCGAACATTACAGGACACCGCGAGTGTTCTTAGAAGACATTCAACTTGCCAGCCACAACCCCCATTCATATTTGCGAACATTTCAGGACACCGCGAGTGTTCTTAGAAGCGTCTTCAGAACACCACCATCTTGTTTATTTGCGAACATTTCAGGACACCGCGAGTGTTATTAGAAAACATTCAACTTGACAGAGAACAATACGGACAGTGTCCTCAGGACACCCCCATTTTGTTTATTAGCGAACATTTCAGGACACCGCAAGTGTTCTTAGAAGCGTCTTCAAAACACCACCATCTTGTTTATTTGCAAACATTTCAGGACACCGCGAGTGTTCTTAGTACACATTTAACTTGACAGAGAACAATACGGACAGCGTCCTCAGGACACCCCCATTTTGTTTATTTGCAAACATTTCAGGACACCGCGAGTGTTCTTAGAAGCGTCTTCAAAACACCACCACCTTGTTTATTTGCGAACATTTCAGGACACCGCGAGTGTTCTTAGTACACATTTAACTTGACAGAGAACAATACGGACAGCGTCCTCAGGACACCCCCATTTTGTTTATTTGCAAAGATTTCAGGACACCGCGAGTGTTCTTAGAAGCGTCTTCAAAACACCACCATCTTGTTTATTTGCGAACATTTCAGGACACAGTGAGTGTTCTTAGAACACATTCAACTTGACATAGAACAATACGGACAGCGTCCTCAGGACACCCCCATTTCGTTTATTTGCGAACATTTCAGGACACCGCGAGTGTTCTAAGAACACATTCAACTTGCCATCGAACAATATGAACAGCATCTTCAGGACACCCCCTACGAACATTTCAGAACATTGCGAGAGTTCTTAGAACACATTCAACTTGACAGAGAACAATACGGACAGCGTCCTCAGGACACCCCCATTTTGTTTATTTGCGACCATTTCAGGACACCGCGAGAGTTATTATATCACATTCAACTTGCCAGCCACAACCCCTGTTCATATTTGCGAACATTTCAGGACACAGCGAGTGTTCGACAACGTCTTCAGAACACCCCCATTTTGTGTATTTGCGAACATTTCAGGACACCGCGAGTGTTCTTAGAACACATTCAACTTGACAGAGAATAATACGGACAGCGTCCTCAGGACACCACCTACGAACATTCCCCGGACACTGCGAGTGTTCTTAGAAACGTCTTCAGAACACCCCCATTTTGTTTATTTGTGAACATTTCAGGACACCGCGAGTGTTCTTAGAACACATTCAACGTGACAGAGAACAATACGGACAGCATCCTCAGAACACCCCCATTTTGTTTATTAGCGAACATTTCAGGACACCGCAAGTGTTCTTAGAAGCGTCTTCAAAACACCACCATCTTGTTTATTTGCAAACATTTCAGGACACCGCGAGTGTTCTTAGTACACATTTAACTTGACAGAGAACAATACGGACAGCGTCCTCAGGACACCCCCATTTTGTTTATTTGCAAACATTTCAGGACACCGCGAGTGTTCTTAGAAGCGTCTTCAAAACACCACCATCTTGTTTATTTGCGAACATTTCAGGACACAGTGAGTGTTCTTAGAACACATTCAACTTGACATAGAACAATACGGACAGTGTCCTCAGAACACCCCCATTTCGTTTATTTGCGAACATTTCAGGACACCGCTAGTGTTCTAAGAACACATTCAACTTGCCGTCGAACAATATGAACAGCATCTTCAGGACACCCCCTACGAACATTTCAGAACATTGCGAGAGTTCTTAGAACACATTCAACTTGACAGAGAACAATACGGACAGCGTCCTCAGGACACCCCCATTTTGTTTATTTGCGAACATTTCAGGACACCGCGAGTGTTCTTAGAACACATTCAACTTGCCAGCGAACAATACGGACTACGCCTTCAGGACACCCCCTACAAACATTCCAGGACACCGCAAGTGTTCTTAGAAACGTCTTCAGAACACCCCCATTTTGTTTATTTGCGAACATTTCAGGACATCGCAAGTGTTTTTAGAACACATTCAACTTGACAGAGAACAATACAGACAGTGCCCTCAGGACACCACCATATTGTTTATTTGCGAACATTTCAGGACACCGCAAGTGTTCTTAGAACACATTAAACTTGATAGAGAACAATACAGACAGCGTCCTCAGGACACCCCCATTTTGTTTATTTGCGAACATTTCAGGACACCGCGAGAGTTGTTATAACACATTCAACTTGCCAGCCACAACCCCCGTTCATATTTGCGAACATTTCAGGACACAGCGAGTGTTCGACAACGTCTTCAGAACACCCCCATTTTGTGTATTTGCGAACATTTCAGGACACCGCGAGTGTTCTTAGAACACATTCAACTTGACAGAGAACAATACAGACAGGGCCCTCAGGACACCGCCATTTTGTTTATTTGCGAACATTTCAGGACACCGTGAGAGTTGTTATAACACATTCAACTTGCCAGCCACAACCCCCGTTCATATTTGCGAACATTTCAGGACACAGCGAGTGTTCGACAACGTCTTCAGAACACCCCCATTTTGTGTATTTGCGAACATTTCAGGACACCGCGAGTGTTCTTAGAACACATTCAACTTGACAGAGAACAATACAGACAGCGTCCTTAGGACACCCCCATTTTGTTTATTTGGGAACATTTCAGGACACCGCGAGAGTTCTTATAACACATTCAACTTGCCAGCCACAACCCCCGTTCATATTTGCGAACCTTTCATGACACAGCGAGTGTTCGACAACGTCTTCAGAACACCCCCATTTTGTGTATTTGCGAACATTTCAGGACACTGCGAGTGTTCTTAGAACACATTCAACTTGACAGAGAACAATACGGACAGCGTCCTCAGGACACCCTCTACGAACATTCCCCGGACACAACGAGTGTTCTTAGAAACGTCTTCAGAACACCCCCATTTTGTTTATTTGCGAACATTTCAGGACAGCGCGAGTGATCTTAGAACACATTCAACGGGACAGAGAACAATACGGTCAGCGTCCTCAGAACACCCCCATTTTGTTTATTTGCGAACATTTCAGGACACCGCGAGTGTTCTTAGAAGCGTCTTCAGAACCCCACCATCTTGTTTATTTGCGAACATTTCAGGAAACCGCGAGTGTTATTAGAACACATTCAACTTGACAGAGAACAATACTGACAGTGTCCTCAGGACACCCCCATTTTGTTTATTTTCGAACATTTCAGGACACCGCGAGTGTTCTTAGAACACATTCACCTTGCCAGCCACAAACCCCCTTTCATATTTGCAAACATTTCAGGACACAGCGAGTGTTCGACAACGTCTTCAGAACACCCCCATTTTGTGTATTTGCGAACATTTCAGGGCACCGCGAGTGTTCTTAGAACACATTCAACTTGACAGAGAACAATACGGACAGCGTCCTCAGGACACCACCTACGAACATTCCCCGGACACTGCGAGTGTTCTTAGAAACGTCTTCAGAACACCCCCATTTTGTTTATTTGTGAACATTTCAGGACACCGCGAGTGTTCTTAGAACACATTCAACGTGACAGAGAACAATACGGACAGCATCCTCAGAACACCCCCATTTTGTTTATTAGCGAACATTTCAGGACACCGCAAGTGTTCTTAGAAGCGTCTTCAAAACACCACCATCTTGTTTATTTGCAAACATTTCAGGACACCGCGAGTGTTCTTAGTACACATTTAACTTGACAGAGAACAATACGGACAGCGTCCTCAGGACACCCCCATTTTGTTTATTTGCAAACATTTCAGGACACCGCGAGTGTTCTTAGGAGCGTCTTCAAAACACCACCATCTTGTTTATTTGCGAACATTTCAGGACACAGTGAGTGTTCTTAGAACACATTCAACTTGACATAGAACAATACGGACAGCGTCCTCAGGACACCCCCATTTTGTTTATTTGCGAACATTTCAGGACACCGCGAGTGTTCTAAGAACACATTCAACTTGCCATCGAACAATCTGAACAGCATCTTCAGGACACCCCCTACGAACATTTCAGAACATTGCGAGAGTTCTTAGAACACATTCAACTTGACAGAGAACAATACGGACAGTATCCTCAAGGACACCCCCATTTTGTTTATTTGCGAACATTTCAGGACACTGCAAGTGTTCTTAGAACACATTCAACTTGCCAGCGAACAATACGGACTACGCCTTCAGGACACCCCCTACAAACATTCCAGGACACCGCAAGTGTTCTTAGAAACATCTTCAGAACACCCCATTTTGTTTATTTGCGAACATTTCAGGACACCCAAGTGTTTTTAAAACACATTCAACTTGACAAAGAACAATATGGACAGTGTCTTCAGGACACACCCATTTTGTTTATTTGCGAACATTTCAGGACACCGCAAGTGTTCTTAGAACACATTCAACTTGACAGAGAACAATACGGACAGCGTCCTCAGGACACCCCCATTTTGTTTATTTGCGAACATTTCAGGACACCGCGAGAGTTCTTATAACACATTCAACTTGCCAGCCACAACCCCCGTTCATATTTGCGAACATTTCAGGACACAGCGGGTGTTCGACAACGTCTTCAGAACACCCCCATTTTGTGTATTTGCGAACATTTCAGGACAACGCGAGTGTTCTTAGAACACATTCAACTTGACAGAGAACAATACGGACAGCGTCCTCAGGACACCCCCTACGAACATTCCCCGGACACCACGAGTGTTCTTAGAAACGTCTTCAGAACACCCCCATTTTGTTTATTTGCGAACATTTCAGGACACCGCGAGTGTTCTTAGAAGCGTCTTCAGAACACCACCATCTTGTTTATTTGCGAACATTTCAGGACACCGCGAGTGTTATTAGAAAACATTCAACTTGACAGAGAACAATACGGACAGCGTCCTCAGGACACCCCCATTTCGTTTATTTGCAAACATTTCAGGACACTGCGAGTGTTCTAAGAACACATTCAACTTTCCATCGAACAATATGAACAGCATCTTCAGGACACCCCCTACAAACATTCCAGGACACCGCAAGTGTTCTTAGAAACGTCTTCAGAACACCCCCATTTTGTTTATTTGCGAACATTTCAGGACACCGCAAGTGTTTTTTCGAACACATTCAACTTGACAGAGAACAATATGGACAGTGTCCTCAGGACACACCCATTTTGTTTATTTGCGAACATTTCAGGACACCGCAAGTGTTCTTAGAACACATTCAACTTGACAGAGAACAATACGGACAGCGTCCTCAGGACACCCCCATTTTGTTTATTTGCGAACATTTCAGGACACCGCGAGAGTTCTTATAACACATTCAACTTGCCAGCCACAACCCCCGTTCATATTTGCAAACATTTCAGGACACAGCGAGTGTTCGACAACGTCTTCAGAACATCCCCATTTTGTGTATTTGCGAACATTTCAGGACAACGCGAGTGTTCTTAGAACACATTCAACTTAACAGAGAACAATACGGACAGCGTCCTCAGGACACCCCCTACGAACATTCCCCGGACACCACGAGTGTTCTTAGAAACGTCTTCAGAACACCCCCATTTTGTGTATTTGCGAACATTTCAGGACACTGCGAGTGTTCTTAGAACACATTCAACTTGACAGAGAACAATACGGACAGCATCCTCAGGACACCCTCTACGAACATTCCCCGGACACAACGAGTGTTCTTAGAAACGTCTTCAGAACACCCCCATTTTGTTTATTTGCGAACATTTCAGGACAGCGCGATTGATCTTAGAACACATTCAACGTGACAGAGAACAATACGGTCAGCGTCCTCAGAACACCCCCATTTTGTTTATTTGCGAACATTTCAGGACACCGCGAGTGTTCTTAGAAGCGTCTTCAGAACCCCACCATCTTGTTTATTTGCGAACATTTCAGGAAACCGCGAGTGTTATTAGAACACATTCAACTTGACAGAGAACAATACTGACAGTGTCCTCAGGACACCCCCATTTTGTTTATTTTCGAACATTTCAGGACACCGCGAGTGTTCTTAGAACACATTCACCTTGCCAGCCACAAACCCCCTTTCATATTTGCAAACATTTCAGGACACAGCGAGTGTTCGACAACGTCTTCAGAACACCCCCATTTTGTGTATTTGCGAACATTTCAGGACACCGCGAGTGTTCTTAGAACACATTCAACTTGACAGAGAACAATACGGACAGCGTCCTCAGGACACCCCCTACGAACATTCCCCGGACACGAGTGTTCTTAGAAACGTCTTCAGAACACCCCCATTTTGTTTATTTGTGAACATTTCAGGACACCGCGAGTGTTCTTAGAACACATTCAACGTGACAGAGAACAATACGGACAGCATCCTCAGAACACCCCCATTTTGTTTATTAGCGAACATTTCAGGACACCGCAAGTGTTCTTAGTAGCGTCTTCAAAACACCACCATCTTGTTTATTTGCAAACATTTCAGGACACCGCGAGTGTTCTTAGTACACATTTAACTTGACAGAGAACAATACGGACAGCGTCCTCAGGACACCCCCATTTTGTTTATTTGCAAAGATTTCAGGACACCGCGAGTGTTCTTAGAAGCGTCTTCAAAACACCACCATCTTGTTTATTTGCGAACATTTCAGGACACAGTGAGTGTTCTTAGAACACATTCAACTTGACATAGAACAATACGGACAGCGTCCTCAGGACACCCCCATTTCGTTTATTTGCGAACATTTCAGGACACCGCGAGTGTTCTAAGAACACATTCAACTTGCCATCGAACAATATGAACAGCATCTTCAGGACACCCCCTACGAACATTTCAGAACATTGCGAGAGTTCTTAGAACACATTCAACTTGACAGAGAACAATACGGACAGCGTCCTCAGGACACCCCCATTTTGTTTATTTGCGAACATTTCAGGACACCGCGAGAGTTGTTATAACACATTCAACTTGCCAGCCACAACCCCCGTTCATATTTGCGAACATTTCAGGACACAGTGAGTGTTCGACAACGTCTTCAGAACACCCCCATTTTGTGTATTTGCGAACATTTCAGGACACCGCGAGTGTTCTTAGAACACATTCAACTTGACAGAGAACAATACGGACAGCGTCCTCAGGACACCACCTACGAACATTCCCCGGACACTGCGAGTGTTCTTAGAAACGTCTTCAGAACACCCCCATTTTGTTTATTTGTGAACATTTCAGGACACCGCGAGTGTTCTTAGAACACATTCAACGTGACAGAGAACAATACGGACAGCATCCTCAGAACACCCCCATTTTGTTTATTAGCGAACATTTCAGGACACCGCAAGTGTTCTTAGAAGCGTCTTCAAAACACCACCATCTTGTTTATTTGCAAACATTTCAGGACACCGCGAGTGTTCTTAGTACACATTTAACTTGACAGAGAACAATACGGACAGCGTCCTCAGGACACCCCCATTTTGTTTATTTGCAAACATTTCAGGACACCGCGAGTGTTCTTAGAAGCGTCTTCAAAACACCACCATCTTGTTTATTTGCGAACATTTCAGGACACAGTGAGTGTTCTTAGAACACATTCAACTTGACATAGAACAATACGGACAGCGTCCTCAGGACACCCCCATTTCGTTTATTTGCGAACATTTCAGGACACCGCGAGTGTTCTAAGAACACATTCAACTTGCCATCGAACAATATGAACAGCATCTTCAGGACACCCCCTACGAACATTTCAGAACATTGCGAGAGTTCTTAGAACACATTCAACTTGACAGAGAACAATACGGACAGCGTCCTCAGGACACCCCCATTTTGTTTATTTGTGAACATTTCAGGACACTGCAAGTGTTCTTAGAACACATTCAACTTGCCAGCGAACAATACGGACTACGCCTTCAGGACACCCCCTACAAACATTCCAGGACACCGCAAGTGTTCTTAGAAACGTCTTCAGAACACCCCATTTTGTTTATTTGCGAACATTTCAGGACACCGCAAGTGTTTTTAAAACACATTCAACTTGACAAAGAACAATATGGACAGTGTCTTCAGGACACACCCATTTTGTTTATTTGCGAACATTTCAGGACACCCCAAGTGTTCTTAGAACACCTTCAACTTGACAGAGAACAATACGGACAGCGTCCTCAGGACACCCCCATTTTGTTTATTTGCGAACATTTCAGGACACCGCGAGAGTTCTTATAACACATTCAACTTGCCAGCCACAACCCCCGTTCATATTTGCGAACATTTCAGGACACAGCGGGTGTTCGACAACGTCTTCAGAACACCCCCATTTTGTGTATTTGCGAACATTTCAGGACAACGCGAGTGTTCTTAGAACACATTCAACTTGACAGAGAACAATACGGACAGCGTACTCAGGACACCCCCTACGAACATTCCCCGGACACCACGAGTGTTCTTAGAAACGTCTTCAGAACACCCCCATTTTGTTTATTTGCGAACATTACAGGACACCGCGAGTGTTCTTAGAACACATTCAACTTGCCAGCCACAACACCCATTCATATTTGCGAACATTTCAGGACACAGCGAGTGTTCGACAACGTCTTCAGAACACCCCCATTTTGTGTATTTGCGAACATTTCAGGACACCGCGGGTGTTCTTAGAACACATTCAACTTCACAGAGAACAATACGGACAGTGTCCTCAGGACACCCCCTACGAACATTCCCCGGACACCACGAGTGTTCTTAGAAACGTCTTCAGAACACCCCCATTTTGTTTATTTGCGAACATTTCAGGACACCGCGAGTGTTCTTAGAAGCGTCTTCAGAACACCACCATCTTGTTTATTTGCGAACATTTCAGGACACCGCGAGTGTTATTAGAAAACATTCAACTTGACAGAGAACAATACGGACAGTGTCCTCAGGACACCCCCATTTTGTTTATTTGTGAACATTTCAGGACACCGCGAGTGTTCTTAGAACACATTCACCTTGACAGCCACAACCCCCCATTCATATTTGCGAACATTTCAGGACACAGCGAGTGTTCTTAGAACAAATTCAACTTGACAGAGAACAATACGGACAGCGTCCTCAGGACACCCCCATTTTGTTTATTTGCAAACATTTCAGGACACCGCGAGTGTTCTTAGAAGCGTCTTCAAAACACCACCATCTTGTTTATTTGCAAACATTTCAGGACACCGCGAGTGTCCTTAGAACACATTCAACTTGACATAGAACAATACGGACAGCGTCCTCAGGACACCCCCATTTTGTTTATTTGCAAACATTTCAGGACACTGCGAGTGTTCTAAGAACACATTCAACTTGCCATCGAACAATATGAACAGCATCTTCAGGACACCCCCTACGAACATTTCAGAACATTGCGAGAGTTCTTAGAACACATTCAACTTGACAGAGAACAATACGGACAGCGTCCTCAGGACACCCCCACTTTGTTTATTTGCGAACATTTCAGGACACTGCAAGTGTTCTTAGAACACATTCAACTTGCCAGCGAACAATACGGACTACGCCTTCAGGACACCCCCTACAAACATTCCAGGACACCGCAAGTGTTCTTAGAAACGTCTTCAGAACACCCCCATTTTGTTTATTTGCGAACATTTCAGGACACCGCAAGTGTTTTTTCGAACACATTCAACTTGACAGTGAACAATATGGACAGTGTCCTCAGGACACACCCATTTTGTTTATTTGAGAACATTTCAGGACACCGCAAGTGTTCTTAGAACACATTCAACTTGACAGAGAACAATACGGACAGCGTCCTCAGGACACCCCCATTTTGTTTATTTGCGAACATTTCAGGACACCGCGAGAGTTCTTATAACACATTCAACTTGCCAGCCACAACCCCCGTTCATATTTGCGAACATTTCAGGACACAGCGAGTGTTCGACAACGTCTTCAGAACATCCCCATTTTGTGTATTTGCGAACATTTCAGGACAACGCGAGTGTTCTTAGAACACATTCAACTTAACAGAGAACAATACGGACAGCGTCCTCAGGACACCCCCTACGAACATTCCCCGGACACCACGAGTGTTCTTAGAAACGTCTTCAGAACACCCCCATTTTGTTTATTTGCGAACATTTCAGGACACCGCGAGTGTTCTTAGAACACATTCAATTTGCCAGCCACAACCCCCATTCATATTTGCGAACATTTCAGGACACAGCTAGTGTTCGACAACGTCTTCAGAACACCCCCATTTTGTGTATTTGCGAACATTTCAGGACACCGCGGGTGTTCTTAGAACACATTCAACTTCACAGAGAACAATACGGACAGCGTCCTCAGGACACCCCCTACGAACATTCCCCGGACACCACGAGTGTTCTTAGAAACGTCTTCAGAACACCCCCATTTTGTTTATTTGAAAACATTTCAGGACACCGCGGATGTTCTTAGAAGCGTCTTCAGAACACCACCATCTTGTTTATTTGCGAACATTTCAGGACACCGCAAGTGTTCTTAGAACACATTCAACTTGACATAAAACAATACGGACAGCGTCCTCAGGACACCCCCATTTCGTTTATTTGTGAACATTTCAGGACACCGCGAGTGTTCTAAGAACACATTCAACTTGCCATCGAACAATATGAACAGCATCTTCAGGACACCCCCTACGAACATTTCAGAACATTGCGAGAGTTCTTAGAACACATTCAACTTGAGAGAGAACAATACGGACAGCGTCCTCAGGACACCCCCATTTTGTTTATTTGCGAACATTTCAGGACACTGCAAGTGTTCTTAGAACACATTCAACTTGCCAGCGAACAATACGGACTATGCCTTCAGGACACCCCCTACAAACATTCCAGGACATCACAAGTGTTCTTAGAAACGTCTTCAGAACACCCCCATTTTGTTTATTTGCGAACATTTCAGGACACCGCAAGTGTTTTTAGAACACATTCAACTTGACAGAGAACAATATGGACAGTGTCCTCAGGACACACCCATTTTGTTTATTTGTGAACATTTCAGGACACCGCAAGTGTTCTTAGAACACATTCAACTTGACAGAGAACAATACGGACAGCGTCCTCAGGACACCCCCATTTTGTTTATTTGCGAACATTTCAGGACACCGCGAGAGTTCTTATAACACATTCAACTTGCCAGCCACAACCCCCGTTCATATTTGCGAACATTTCAGGACACAGCGAGTGTTGGACAACGTCTTCAGAAGACCCCCATTTGTGTATTTGCGAACATTTCAGGACACCGCAAGTGTTCTTAGAAGCGTCTTCAGAACACCACCATCTTGTTTATTTGCGAACATTTCAGGACACCGCAAGTGTTCTTAGAACACATTCAACTTGACAGAGAACAATACGGACAGAGTCCACAGGACACCCCCATTTTGTTTATTTGCGAACATTTCAGGACACCACGAGTGTTCTTAGAACAAATTCAACTAGCCAGCCACAACCCCCCATTCATATTTGCGAACATTTCGGGACACATCGAGTGTTGGACAACGTCTTCAGAAGACCCCATTTGTGTATTTGCGAACATTTCAGGACACCGCGAGTGTTCTTAGAACACATTCAACTTGACAGAGAACAATACGGACAGCGTCCTCAGGACACCCCCTACGAACATTCCACGGACACCACGAGTGTTCTTAGAAACGTCTTCAGAACACCCCCATTTTGTTTATTTGCGAACATTTTAGGACACCGCGAGTGTTCTTAGAACACATTCAACGTGACAGAGAACAATACGGACAGCATCCTCAGAACACCCCCATTTTGTTTATTAGCGAAAATTTCAGGACCCACGAGTGTTCTTAGAACACATTCAACTTACCAGCCACAACCCCCCATTCAAATTTGCGAACATTTCAGGACACAGCGAGTTTTCGACAACGTCTTCAGAACACCCCCATTTTGTGTATTTGCGAGCATTTCAGGACACAGCGAGTGTTCTTAGAACATATTCAACTTGACAACGAACAATACGGACAGCGTCCTCAGGACACACCCATTTTGTTTATTTGCGAACATTTCAGGACACCGCAAGTGTTCTTAGAACAGTTTCAGCTTGCTTGCGAACAAAACGGACACATATTGAGTCCTCAGAACACCCCCCATTCAGTTTATTTAGAACATTTCAGAACACCCGTGATGTCCGCAGACAAATCGAACATAAAAGAATGTCTAACACATAAAAAAACACAACTTTCATCCTATCTCATACACTCCCACCCTCCCCAAACACTCCTACACACCAACACACTCTACTAAATACAAATGTTGAACAAAGTTTCACTGCACTGTCCGTGGACGTCCGCGAATCCAAGATGGCGGGCGCTACGGAAAATCTGACGCGCTTCACGCTCCACGCTGTCCAATCAGCGAACACGTTGCATGTTCGCGGACATCACGCAAACCGATTGGCCAATCAGGACACTGTCCGCGGAGCGAACAGGGAAGTGTGACCACGGACCGAACACAGATATCACTAATTTTTTTGTACCTACTTTTTGGTAATTTTTAAAAAAAACTACTGGAAGGATTTTCACCAAATTTGCAAAAGTACGCTTTCGGGACCAAGCCACTGCTCCTAGTCCAAATCTGGTGAAAATCCCTCCAGCGGTTTGAGCTGTAGACGCGAGCACATTTTTTTTCCCATTCAGTCTATGGGGGAAAAAAAAGTTTTGGGACCCCCCCTATAACTTTGCCCCCCCTGGACGAATCCTCACCAAACAATGCAAAAAAATTCAGAGTGACCCAAATACTTTTTTTTGCAAAGTTTGGTGAGGATTCGTCCAGGGAGAGCAAAGTTATAAGCCGCCCAAAAAGTGCTCTTCCTATGGAAACACCAATTTAACCATAACTACATGGCCACTACTGTGGCCATGTAATATATATATATATATATATATATATATATATATATATATATATATATATATATATATATATATATATATATACAATTATCAACGCTACCAAATAGAGAATAAACTGGATCATTACCAATTTTGGTTTTAGAATCACCTCTTATGATGACCCATTGTGAGAGAGCATTAACAAGATATAACAAGCCATCAGTTGCACTTATCAGGTTGTTTAAAGAAGTGTTGTGGCAATTGTTATAGAAATTGATCAAAAGCAAAGAGACACCCAATCCATTCCTTATTTTTAATATCGAATGATTAAGTGACTCATAAGGAATGCGCGTTATGTCAACATTGAGAGAAGACTTAAGAAAGGTCATTGAACCCCAAAGATAAGCAATGTTGTTCTTTGTTTTTTGCAGTAAATATTTGTTATGCAAAAAGAAATCGTTGTGTAGGTCATAATTGGTCCAAGGTTCCTGTAACAAGATCACATCATGAGTGCTCAATCTATGTATAAGATTAAATGATCCATTCATGTTCTGGAACCAGCAATGTTCCATGATAAGACATGACAAATATACAGTATTAGAAGAGTTATGATCGATATTGGATGTACGAATGCAATTTGTCACAGGCTGTATGTAGATATAAGAAGCAAGTGAACCTTCAGAACAGGTCATATCAGTCCAAACACACAGAGTATTTCTTCAATTGAAGATATTGCTGCCTAACAATGTTTAATTAGCACTGGGCTGATTCTCTAAATGTATCACATGGTCCCTGTTATTCATAGATGATAGGGTATCATTAGAAGTTGGCTGTAACTGAGATTGCTGATTAAGGGCAACTGATGTACCTTTTAATAAGATCTTTGAATTTGTACCACAGCTCTCTAAAACGTGTGTTTGAAATGGATACAAAATGACAATGGTGCCATCCTACTCATGTGCAGCCCAGCATCCTTGCTCAAGTTTGAATTTATTACACAAGTCAAAAATGAGGGATGCAAGAAGGTAACTCCAATGCAATCATATGCAACAGCAGTAGGTCCTATCCAAGAAAAAATGGTTACCATTAAAATGTTTTGAGGGTTGATTGGTAGACACACAATGTTTGTGTAAACCCAATAAGTAGTGCTGTGTATCACCTTTGCCGAGTCTCTGGCCAGACATAGTTGTCCTCACGTTTGGCATGTTGCCCGATACACATGAAAAGATGCGACAAGGCACAATACAGTCAGAGAGCAGAGTGTTTTTTACTAACATATTTTGTACTGTTTCTTTTTACTCTGCTGTTGTTGCTGTCGTTGTTTTCAAGGCAGTTACATTTGTTATGGGGTACCATCGTGTTGCTTGTGTATGGGAACTGATGTTACCTTCCTGTGCATCCATGTTATCTTTAAATGTTGGGACTTATGCACATGTCCACTTCTGAGCAGTAATGGCATTGACATCATTGCAGAGGTCTCCCTTTAGCTCTTTTCAGTAATCATTTGCTTCATTTTACAACCAGGGATGTAATTTCACCAAAATGCCAGGGGGAGCGGAATTGACAACACATGACCCTGAACTCTGATGACATCACAGGAGGTGATGTCATTTGACCCCACTCCCAAGTGACATCACAGGAAGCAATGGTTCCAATATCACTGTAATGTGGTATACATTTCATACAAGAATGGATCACCATATGTATTGTTACCATCAGTGTGTATAGGCCCATATTACCAAATGATTGTGAATGAAAGCAGATGTCCAAGGCCAAATGATAATGATGTGTTATTATATAGCACTTACGCTTAAGCCCATTATATAGAACAAATATACATACAATATCTCCCTGTGTTGGTACTTGTAGTGAAAAGGGAAACAGCACCCCCCTGGGGCCAGCCCTTAGTGCAATATAACTCCTAATCACCTTCCCTCACAAGTAAGAAACTATGTGAGACACAATGAACTCAGTCTGGAAGAAAGCCACTATTTACTAAATAAACTAATCAGAATCAGGCAGCAGTTTTCAATAGCATGGTGCAAGCAGAGTAATGCAAATGATCAGTCACAGATGAATATGCAATTATTCTTACGCTCCTAGGAATCGTTGATGCCGATATGATAGAATCACACTCAGGACCCACACCACTCTGTGCCCGGCACCGCTCTGGGACTGGCCTAGTCCCAGAAAGCCTACACACGAACGGGAATGTGACAGCAGGAGCCTCTGCCCTCAAATGCTGGCTGGTTGTTCAGGTGCTGTTTTCTACATGCATGCTTCTCTCAAACAGCCCATGAAGAGTCCTTGCCTAACTTGCTCAGGTAAAGATCTCTTATTAGGGGCTGCATGTCAATCACTATGATGTTCCAGCTCTTCGAGAATCTTCTAGGCCAAACCTTGCATGCAGCAAAACATGTTTTTGCCTGGAAGGTTCCAACTAGAAACTTTCAGTCTTGGCTCCTTGGCTCCGTTCACATTGTTTTGGGAAGCACCTTCTACATTCCTGTATTATCAGTGCACCTGATTCGCAGAGCGCAGTGGAGGAAGGCCATGCCTGGCACCTAAAGGATGTGCAGGGCTTCTTGCAAAACTAGATGTTTATGTCTCAAAGGGCCTTCACAGTTAACCCCTCTCAAGCATGCTGGCTCACTCAGTTCGAGAGGCCTGGCTGGCCAGCATTTTCCTCCACGCTTTGAATAAGCTCTAGATATACGCAAGATAGCTCAGTAGGTTAATGCAAGTGCCTAGATGCTTTTCACTACAGTATTCATTTAAGAACCTCAGAAGGATTAAAGGCTGAGTTTGCTTTCCCAGTATTTGAAGTTGTATCCTGCAGAACAGACATATATTACTGCAGCAAGCGCACAACCCCCTGAGGTATGTTACAGGCTACCGCTAGTTTACCGGCTATAGTAAAATGAGCAATTGCATGTCTGAATGTTCTCAAAGTCAGAAAGCAATTTCCACTCTGTAGTGGATACCTTTAAACTGGTAACTGAGATTTAACAGCAGGCCTGTTCATCTGCAGGTCTGGTGCAAAGTTGGCCAAATGTTAAACCTGCATGGATCTACTTTTCAGGCTTCAGAGGTTGGCAAAAAGCACAACCATTGGGAGGGTTTATAACTGTGTATTAAAGAATTTAGAGTAGCGCAGGAACTGCAGCACACTCACACGGCATCTTGTACGCTGGGCACTCATTCCCTCCGACCTGCAAATAAACATTCTAAACAGCATGCCATGGAGATAGGAAAGATATAGATATTACAACAAAGCATTAATTATGGCACAATGAAATCAAGGGCAACTTTATGTGCTATGGTCAAACATTTTTACACTGTACACAAGCTTTAAGGCACTAGGAATTTGGCAAGTGAAGTGACAAGGTCACCAAGATGGAATGTCTTGTGATGATCGTAACAGATATAACATCAGAAAAAAATGCATAACTGCAACTGGCGAAAAGCAAAATACATAGGGCCTGATCACGACTTTGGCGGTAACGCCGGCGGTATTACCACTGGTGGTATTAGCACTACCACCGAACTCCCCGGCGCTAATAGTGCGGGATCATGAATTTGGCGGTAATGTAATTCCCCATTCCCCATTGAGCCCATTCGGGAATGCCCCATTCCCCATTGGGCTCAATGGGGAAAATTCGCGCTCTTACCGCCGGCAGATTTCCCGCCGGCGGTAATAGTGCGAATTTTCGGCGGATTTCCCACCAGCCAAGAGCTGGGGCGTAATCCCCCGAAGTCCTGATTTGGCGGACCCTTAAATCCGGCGGTAATAGCGCGACTGCCGGATTTAAGGGTTACCGCCAAAGTCGTGATCGGGCCCATAGTCCGAAATGGATGCTTATTCAACTCTAAATGCTTTTTTGAGGTTTTTTTGTGTGAATTGTGAATTTGTGCTATTTAAGAACAGACCAAATCAGTGACTCACCCACTGAAGTGTGCCAGATATAAACTTTTAATGAGTATAGGAATTATTGTATACAATTCCAGAAAGTCAAATTAATTGTTATTCCTTTGCTTTCTTATTTAGGGTCATTGCCCAAAGTGTTACAATTGTGTATCCCCCTGTTTTTTCAGAGGCCTGAACAAGAAAGCCAGCCCCTCAGAAACAAAGAGCCATGTGGTACTGGCTAGAGCCCAGTAGCTTCAATTTGTAAAAAACAAACACACAAATAAGGGGGTAATTCAAAGAATTCAGTGCAAAAGTAGCGCACGCGGGCAGCTCAGAGAGGGAGCGTGCGCCAGCATGCTCCAGCCGTGTGCACCAAAGAGCATTCTGGCGCACTGTGTATTCGTGGATTTCCCAAGCCATTTGCAGCCGTGGTGCAGCGAACATCCAGCAGAGCCAGTTACACCCCCAAGAATGCCCCTCGCGCAAGAAAAGGCCATAGCAATCCCCAATACGGCACAATACCCCGCTCGCAGCAGCCAAAATGTGTGAGAATCAACTTGTGCACCCCCTTGAATACACGTATCCCGCCTGCGCCAGGCAAATTGCATGGACTAGTGGTGTGGGCTGCTGTGGGTCATGGTCAGGGGTGATGGCCTGCTGTGGGGTATGGTCAGGGATGTAGGGGGAACCCCTGTGGTGTGGGCTGCCTGCGGAGCGTGGTCAGGGGTGTAGGGTGGTCCCCTGTGGTGTGGGCTGCCTGCAGGGCATGGTCATGGTGGATGGGCTGGCTGCGGGGCATGGTAAGGGGTGTGGGGGGGCCCGTGGTGTGAGCTGCCTGCAGGGCATGGTCAGGGTGGAGATGCTGCCTCTGGGGCATGGATAGGGATGTAGGGGGGGCCCTGTGCTGTGGGCTGCCTGCAGGGCGTGCATGTGGCTCCTCACCATACTGGTGCGCGAATATGGGGGTACGTGAATGAGCTGTCCAAGCAATTTCGTTGGCGGGAGCGGGGTTCATGTATTTCGGGGTACGCGAGTGAGCTTTTCATGTGATTTTGCTGGTGGGAGCGGGTACGTGTATTCCGGGGTATGTGAGTGCACTATACACGTAATTTCGCTGGCGGGAATTGGTACGTGTATTCTGTGGTACGCGAGTCAGCTGTCCACACCACAGGGGACCACCCTACACCCCTGACCATGCCCGGCAGGCAGCCCACACCACAGGAGACCACTCTGCACCCTGACCATTCCCCGCAGGCAGCCCACACCACAGGGGACCACCCTTCACCCCTGACCATGTCCCACAGGCAGCCCACACCACAGCGGTCCCCCCTACACCCCTGTCCATGCCCCGCAGCCAGCCCATCACCCCTGTCCATGTCCTGCAGCCAGCCTTCACCCCTGACCATGCCCCGCAGGCAGCCCACAAGGCACCATGCACTTGTGAGCCCCAACTCATGTCCCCCCCACCAGTGACGGGCACCTGCCAGCAGGCCCCGACTCATGTGCCCCCACCCCTCCCCCATTGACGGCAACCTGCCAGCAGGTGCCGACTCCCCTACCACACCCCCATTGACGACAACCTGCCAGCAGGCCCAACTCATGTCTCCACCCAATGTGCTGTCAGAATAGAGTCCCATGTCAGAAATGCCAAACCAAATCCCACCCCATGCCGCAGCACCCTACTCCAACCACACAACCACATATTGTACCCACTCCCCAGTAAAAGCACCATGCCTTTACCTTCAATAAAGCACACGCATGCACCCAGCGACATGTCTAACAGAGCCACACAGTGGTGACACATGACAGAGCCAATGGACAGTGACACATGTACAAAACTAATGAGAGTAGACCACACCAATAATGAAGATTCATGAACTGTATTAAAAAGGTAAAAACATGACACAATCAAAACCACACATGCAAATGAACAAATTATTAAAGTAATACCAAAAAGAAAAGAGAATCCAAGAAAAAAGAAAAATCCAAGAAATGAAAACAGTAAAGTCGTCCATCGCCAAAGTCCATTAAAATAAATCCAAAATTGAAAACCATAAAAAAACATTACTCCATGGCATGAAAATAAAAAGAAAGTATGTAAATGTCCAGAACTATTCACAAAGTAAGTCACAAGGGTCCATGATCCCAAAAATAAAGGAAACCTATAAAAAACAGTACTATATACAAAAAGGAGGAGCAAAGTCTGTGGACTCAAAATTATAAATAAAAAGAAAGGAAACCTATGCCAAAATAACTATGTACAAAGGCGGAAGGCTAGTCCGACGGCTCACTTCTTGATGTTCCAGACCAGGGCATCATCGAACTCCACGTCGATTTCCTAGAGGTGGGCCTGTTCCCTGACCTCAAGGGCTTGTAGGGATGTTGCCATGGACTCATCCAAGTCCCTGCGAGTTGCCACGAGGCTCTCAGCCTGCCTCAATGCCCGGTGCTTGGAGTTCTCCGCCCTGACCATCGTGAGCCGTGCCATCTCTGCCCGCCGCCGCTCTGCATCGATTTTTTAGCACAACAGCTGCCACACGGAAGACACGTGCAGCCCTGGTTCCTCCTGCCCGTCGGTCGATGCCTGCCCCCAGGATGTTGTTGGCCCTGAGTGATGATGCTTCCCACGCCGAGCCTGCTGCTACCTCAATGCCAAATTCCTCTGCCACCACGATGGCCTCTAGGCTGATGGAATCCCCCGGCGCCATCGTGCACATGCCCTACTTGATGATACCTGCAAATCCTCCATTTGCTGGGGTCCAGTTGGTGGTGTGACCACCCCTGCTGGACCCCCGACTCCCGACTGTGGCAGGGATGTGCTCTCCACCAGCCTGGCTGCAGGTTCTGGCCAGCTCCACAGGGGGCCCAGGTGATACATGGGCAGGAAGTCAGCACAGAGGACGACTGGTGCATAGGGGGTGCAGTTACACACAGGCACCTCCGTGGTGAGCTGTGCTGTCTCCTGCCCCTGCCACTGGACTGCACCACTCACACCAGTGGAACCAGCCCCTCCAGGCCCCATGTGTGAAGCTGATACGGCCTCCTCCTCAACCACATCCCCCACCAACCTGGATGACTCAGTGCCGTCTTCCTCAGTACACCCCTGTGGGGGCTCAGCTGCCCCTTCTGCTGCCGAGGAGTCCACCTCCATGCTTGGCCTATTGGACCTCCCCTCGGCAGCTGCGACCATGGACGCGGCACCAGACTTCTCACTCCCGGAAGATATTAGAACCTGGGAGGGGGGCTGGGCGGTGATATCCCTGCAGCTGGGCTCCACAGCACCCTCTCCGCCCTCTTCATCAGTCGGCGAAGCAGACAGGGATAGACAGAACACAGGCATCAGGTCACCATATAATGGTCTGCTACACACATGACAGTTAAACATGAGTTTCAGTGTCAGACATCACAGATGGCATCACACTCCCCGACACTCATGTCATTTAAACCCACACACATGCACAAATAAACTGGGATCGTGCCACAGGCATCAGCATCCATACACACCTAACTGCATGAACATCCAAAGGTTGGCATGACCTCACAAGCAACATGGGGAGTGCCAATCACATGCACACACGCCACCAGACAGACATGCATCTGTACATCTCCACCACCTGTCACAGTGCAATCATTGGCAACTATGTCACATCTGCCAATCAGGTACCCAGATGTCCGGGACACATGAATCCATGGCATCTCACAGTCACACCCATGCCAAACAGACACACGCACATTTACACTGTACACGTACATGAAGGGGGGGCCAGCATCATGTGTCATACCCCAAGCATGGCATAGTACATACACAGAAATGCAAACATGTGTGCATCTTCACATGCAGTTGAGCATCATGCATTCGACTCAAATGCAGCACGGCCATGTCCCTGCACACACAGATCCATACATGGACCATGTCAGACATATGTCCAAGCTGCACACTCTTGCCACCCCTCAACATGCACTGTGTGGATTGGGACAGCCCAGACACTCACCGTTCGGCTCTAGACGGGTCTGCCTTGCTAGGACCTGTCGGTGAAGCACCAGGTTGATGCTTTCCAGGACCCTCATCTGGTCGATGGTAAGTTGGACCTGGCGCCCCCCTGCATCCGCTGCACTCAAGAGGCGCCGGGCCTTCATGAGGGTCCTGGACCTGAAGTCGTCCCAGTGCTTATTGATGGGTTTCAAGTCGCGAATTGCCACCCCCTCCCCGTTGATGGCAACCATGATGTTAGACCAGGTCCTCGTCCGTCTATCCTTGTCAGCGCACGGTCGTCTGAAGAGGTCATCATAATGCCCCAGGACTTGCGCCACCAGGATTCCAACTTCTGTGGCTGAGAAGCTGACAGCCCTCTGCCTCTCTGGCGGGGGTTGCCAGTGGTCTCAGAGGGTGTTTGCCCCAACATGGCAACCCCTGAGGCAGGTGTGGGTGGGAAACTGGGTCCTGGGGCTGGGCTGTGGAGTGATGGAACAGCAGTCGGGAGTCTTCTCTTCCAGCAGGGGTGGTCGCAGCAACTGGAGCCCTGCAGATGGCTGATGTGCAGGCACCAATTAGCAGGGCACGTGGGCAGTAGGCAGGCAGCAGCAGATGGCTTGTGGGAGGCTGCTCGGGGCTCTTAGGGGGGCAGGGAAATGGCCTTCTGGGCAGGAACATGGTCTCGCGTGTGTTGTCGCTGCCCACCTTTATGCAGAGTGAATCTGCACGTGAAAATCAGCACATTTGCATGAAAATCAAGGAAAGGCCCTTAGCGCGTAAGTGAAGTGGCACGCGTAGGAGTTGCTATGTGCAGGGGTTAAAAGTCTGCATAGAATGCCATTTTCTTGTACGTGCTTTTTGTGGAGAGCGAGCGTGTGATTCTTGTACTTCTTGTGGGTTGACATGTGATTACTTCACAACGGTTGCAGTGCGTACTCCTTGTTTACTGTGGCAGAGCTCAATTCTTCTTTTGGTGGGGGTGTTGCCAAAACGCACATGCGTGTGTTTTTTCTATTCATTTTCCAGACAGATGGTGAGTCGCGCACGTATTTTTCCACTGTGTGTCGCTTACCCATTCAGAGGTCATTGTAGCCTGTGTGTACCACGCGTACGCATTTTTTGTGTTTCTGGGTGCCACAGCATACTGCAGGTCCTTCATTCCACGCACGTGGGCTACCGAGGGGTCGCGTCTGTTTGTTTTCATTTTTGGGGTGCCTGAGCGTTGCGTGACCTGTCATTTTTCCCCAGGGGTCGCAGACAGCCTTGCAGGAGCACAGGGGTACCTATTCCATGTAGTACCCTGCCCCCTTCACCCCAATTGCCCAGGATAATTGTTATCTGCACCTCCCATTCGCACAATTACATCAGTGCCATGGTTGGGAGGCGACCAAGTGGTAAGGGAGGCAAAGGTGGGTGACCTCCAAGATGTGTCCGTGGTATGGAACGTGGCCAGGATGAGCAGGGTGGCCAGGGTGGACATAGTGGCAGTGGTGGGCAACGTGGGCAGGTCGGCCCAAGCGGGCAGTGTGTCCAGGACTATTCACGGACACCTATGCCCTCCACCAGTGGGTCAGGGAGATGCAGCTGACACCAGCCCAGCTCAGGCCCTGCTAGCCTGACCCGGATTGGTCAGTGAACAGGCACGGGATGACTCACAGTCTGACTTCCGTATTACGAAGTCCAAGCCACGTGTGGCGGTTAAAGTTGCTGTCACCAGGCCAAGTGGACCAGGGGCAGCAATGTCATCTCCTGGCCCAAGTAGGCAGGGTGAGGACGCTGCAGGGGCAGCTGCAGCTCACTACACCTGTTAGGGAGAATTCTCATTTTATGGCTGATTTCCCTTACCTATAGAGTCCCCCAGCAGCTTTGATGGATTTGAATGGTTTGTTTTTTTCTCCTGCTAAGAGTGAGACTCTTTTTTCCCACTCTTAGACATTTTTGCTATGTGTGTTCTAGGCTATTTTTGTGTTTAATGTCTATGGGGTTTTTCTCACCCCCATAGGAACCACCTTTATTCACATGTGTTACACAGCACCCTCCGTGCAGTGACACAGGGGTGTCGTAGCGACCCCCCAACATAGACTCCATACCCTGGGACTGACTACTGTCTCCCAGGGCATGTAAAGTCCCCATTAACTTTACTAGTCAATGTTTATGAAATAAACCAGTACAACCCATCTTACTATGGAGGTACTGGGGAGGGTTAATAGTTTTTCCTTTATGTTCATTTTCAAGAGGGTACCGTACAGTCCCTCTCTCAAAAGTTTTTGGCTGGTGGCAGTGGTTACTACCGCAAATATTCGACCGCAAATATTTTTCCTATGGGATTTTCCCATTGTTCGGGCTACCACAATTTCTTGCAGCCTCTAACATACCGCTGGTGTATTTTAATATTAACTTTACTCCGGTAGGTTTTATTTGCCAGGACTTTAATATAACTTCTTTCTCATGTCTTTCTCTAAACTCCTAACTCAGGTTAGGGATCCTTTGTTTGTCCTTTTGGCAGGCTTCTGCCAAGAAGCCCTCCTTTCTGCGCCACTGAGTCTGGGCTGGGTCCATTGTGTGGGAGGGGGAGTAGGACCCCTGGACAGGGTTGCCTCAGCAACCCATGTCGCACTCTATCCTGATAGGCTGGAGGGTCTCCCGCCAAGATGACCACTCCACTGTGTGAGTGACAGCTAGGCTGTATGAATGGGGATCTTTTTGCAAAAAGCAGGGTCCTAAGGACTGGAAGAGCAAGTCGTTGCCACTGGAGCTAAAAAGCTGAAGAGAAGAGAAGCCAAAGACATCTGCAACGACTGAACCACCGGTGAAGCCCTGCTGCAGCGTCTCACCACTTTTCTCCACACGACGAGAGAAGATCTTCATCTGCAAGAGTCTTCTTCTCTTGAGATGGTGGGGCCAACCAGTTTGCCAATCGCCTTCCCGGATCTGCCTTGGTCGAATCGCCAGTACCCTGTACTCGGAGACTGAATAGCCAGGTGCCAGTCCACCCAGACCGCGATTTAAAGGAGCGTACCTTTTATTTGTCGGGCAGCACCGCGGCTGGTTTCATCCCTGGGTAGTGCAGTAACTAAAACCTCCCTCCACGACGAGAGCCTCTCTTCGTCTGCTGGATCCCCCAAACTGCAGGAACTACCAGGAACAACCGCCACCGCAGGAGCCACTTCTACATTTATAATGTGCATTGTTCCGCCAGGCCGCCCTTTCTGCGTGGTAGTGCTAAAGGTGTTTTAAATCCTTTACCTATCTGTTGGGTTGGCCGCCCCTCTCTCTTACCATTGTCTTTCACCTTCTGCATCCACCTTTTCAAATCGTTAACCAAAGACTTGACTGCAGCTACAAGAACATTTTGCTCCTCGGCCCTTGCCCTGTAAGACTGACTCTGGCACAGGCCTATTGACTCTGGCTAAATTTGTTAGAACTGCCTTCTCTAGATTGCTTCTCAACTAGAACTGTGTTGGTGCACCTACTTCTTATAACCACCTTTCCTTCCCACATTTATAACCTGTGAAGTGCCATTTTGCTCGGTTTTCATTTCAGTATTCTTTATGCTAAAGTACTACCTTGCCTAAACTTGTTCACAAACGTATGGCAAGTGTTGCTAGGGGGTGTAAGAAGATATTTCTGTATAACTTGTGCTTTCCCTCCCTTGTGAGAAATTGTCAGAGTGCCATTTGTGTTTGGTTCTCACTGTGTCGTTTTGTTCAGTTTTCACTCTTGCTCAAACTTGTCTACAATTTAACTAGGGAGTTGTGTATACTTTCTTTGACTGAATTTAACTTGATTAATACTTGTGATAAATGTATGTAACTAGAAGTTGTAAAATATATATTTATTCTTTTTTCTAATTCAAAGCTTTGGCCAGTGTTTCCTTGTGCCATAGTACTGAAGGCCTATTGTGTAAACCCTAAATACTGCTCATCTCCCTCTTGAGATAAGTCTGACTGTTCAGCCACAGCTACCAACTAAATCTTTGTGGTACAAACTGATACCAAAGGGGATTTATTGCTCTCACCTGTAGTCCTAATCTTCTGTAGTGCTCCCTAAGGGAACTGCGCAGGATTCTGCCTAACAACACCCCAGCTCTGAGTCACCCAGCCGGGACAGTGTTGGTCCCGGCCCCTCACACCAAGGCAGTTGTGCTGCTTGGTCCTGGCAACAGCACCCATCAGCCAACGCCTGCAATGAGACCTTTGGTCATTGTGCCATTGCTTGCTTCCAGTGGCCAGTCCACCTGTGCTTCAGCTTCTACAGACCAGAGCAGCGTAAGCCACTCAGGGTCCGCACCACCTCTCAAGAGGAAGAAGCGTGCTCTTGCAGAACAGGCTGGGACCCCAGACATGGCTCACCCCTCCGGCACGTCAAGGAAGTGGAGTTTCAATAATGTGGGACTAGAGGCACTTGTGGGCTACATGTCGGAACAATTGCCGTGACATGCTGGTCACGGCAGGGTGCAAGACTATAGCTGCTCAGCGTAGGGCCCACTGGCAGTGCATAGCGGACCACATTAATCACTTAGGATTTGTGAAGCGCACAGCTGATAATTGCTCAAAGCATTTGAATGACCTCAAACGCTGAGCAAAAAACAAGCTGGCTTCTAATTACGTCTCTACTCTGATGACTGGCAGTGGGTCACCACCAGAGGTAGATGAACTCACAGAACATGAGGCAATCGCTGGTGGGTTCATCGCAGAGGATCAGATCCAAGGTGTGGGAGACCTACCAGATCTTGAGACAATGTCAGGTGAGTGCCCATGAGTGTGTGTCCAGACCATGTGTATGTTGCTTGGGTGATGTGTTGCAATTGAGTGACAGGTCAGGCTGTGTAGTCATAACTGCCATATGTGACCCATCTAGTGCCTGCAAGCCATCCCCCGCCCTTGGGTTAGGGGTTCACTGTATCCCTACTGACCACTGCAAACACTTTGCACATGATGACTACACTTGACATTAAACTGCCATCATGCCACGACATTGTTATTACAGATTTTTTTTCTCTTTATTCTGCCTAATTGATGGAATCTATGAGGCACTAGATGCTGTGGAGGAGGAGGAGATGGCGCAGGGGCTGGAGTAATCAGAGCCCCAAACAAGCCCCACTGGAGGAAGTGGGGTGGTGCTGCAGGAAAATCCATTGGTCGTACAGACCATCCTGTCCACGGGTGTCTCTGGGTAGACCTCTGAGGATCTCTATGGCTCAGGGGCTGAATCAGACATTGACACAAATGTCCCGTCGCAGGTGAGTGTTTCTGGCAGGGATGCTGTTCTTGTCCAATGCACCTGCACTGGGGTTACACCCCTCAATAGCCCATTCAGTGTTGGAATGTCCGCCTGTGGCGGTTACGGATGCAGGGTCACACTCTGCAATATTTGCTCTTGTTCCTGAAGCAGCAGATCAAAGGAGAAATGCAGTCCGGCAGCTTCAGGAAGCACCCGCATTGTCTTTCACCTTCTGCATCCACCTTTTCAAATTGTTAACCAAAGACTTGACTGCAGCTACAAGACCATTTTGCTCCTCGGCCCTTGCCCTGTACCACTGACTCTGGCACAGGCCTATTGACTCTGGCTAAATTTGTTAGAACTGCCTTCTCTAGATTGCTTCTCAACTAGAACTGTGTTGGTGCACCTACATCTTATAACCACCTTTTCCTTCCCACTTTTATAACCTGTGAAGTGCCATTTTGCTCGGTTTTCATTTCAGTATTCTTTATGCCAAAGTACTACCTTGCCTAAACTTGTTCACAAACTTATGGGAAGTGTTGCTAGGGAGTGTAAGAAGATATTTCTGTATAACTTGTGCTTTCCCTCCCTTGTGTGAAATTGTCAGAGTGCCATTTGTGTTTGGTTTTCACTGTGTTTGCTCAGTTTTCACTCTTGCTCAAACTTGTCTACAATTTAACTAGGGAGTTGTGTATACTTTCTTTGACTGAATTTAACTTGCTTAATACTTGTGCTAAATGTGTTTAACTAGAAGTGTGTAAAATATATATTTATTCTTTTTTCTAATACAAGGATTTGGCCAGTGTTTACTTGTGCCATAGTACTGAAGGCCTACTGTGTAAACCCTGAATACTGCTCATCTCCCTCTTGAGATAAGTCTGACTGCTCAGCCACAGCTACCAACTAAATCTTTGTGGTACAAACTGATACCAAAGGGGATTTATTGTTCTCACCTGTAGTCCTAATCTTCTGTTGTGCTCCCTAAGGGAACTGCACAGGATTCTGACTAACAACACCCCAGCTCTGAGTCACCCAGCCGGGACAGTGTTGGTCCTGGCCCCTCACACCAAGGCAGTTGTGCTGCTTGGTCCTGGCAACAGCACCCATCAGCCAACACCTGCAATGAGACCTTTGGTCATTGTGCCATTGCTTCCAGTGGCCAGTCCACCTGTGCTTCAGCTCCTACAGACCATAGCGGCGTAAGCGACTCAGGGTCCGCACCACCTCTCAAGAGGAAGAAGCGTGCTCTTGCGGAACAGGCTGGGACCCCAGACACGGCTCGCTCCTCCAGCACATCAAGGAAGTGGAGTTTCAATAAAGTGGGACTAGACGCACTTGTGGGCTACATGTCGGAACATTGCTGTGACATGCTGGTGATGGCAGGGTGCAAGACTACGGCTGCTCAGCGTAGGGCCCACTGGCAGTGCATAGCGGACCACATTAGTTCCTTGGGATTTGTGAAGCGCACAGCTGATAATTGCTCAAAGCATTGGAATGACCTCAAATGCTGAGGAAAAAACACGCTGGCTTCTAATTATGCCTCTACTCTGGTGACTGGCAGTGGGTCACCACCAGAGGTAGATGAACTCACAGAACATGAGGCAATCGCTGGTGGGTTCATCGCAGAGGATCAGATCCAAGGCGTGGGAGACCTACCAGATCCTGAGACAATGTCAGGTGAGTGCCCATGAGTGTGTGTCCAGACCATGTGTATGTTGATTGGGTGATGTATTGCAATTGAGTGACAGGTCAGGCTGTGTAGTCATAACTGCCATATGTGACCCATGTAGTGCCTCCAAGCCATCCCCCGCCCTTGGGTTAGGGGTTCACCGTATCCCTACTGACCATTGCAAACACTTTGCACACGATGACTACACTTGACCTTAAACTGCCATCATGCCACGACATTGTTATTACAGTTTTTTTCACTTTATTCTGCCTAATTGATGGAATCTATGAGGCACTAGATGCTGTGGAGGAGGAGATGGCGCAGGGGCAGGAGTAATCAGAGCCCCAACCAAGCACCACTGTAGGAAGTGGGGTGGTGCCGCAGGAAAATCCATTGGTCCTACAGACCATCCTGTCCACGGGTGTCTCTGGGTAGACCTACGAGGATCTCTATGGCTCAGGGGCTGAATCAGACATTCACACAAATGTCCCGTCGCAGGTGAGTGTTTCTGGCAGGGATGCTGTTCTTGTCCAATGCACCTGCACTGGGGGTACACCCCTCAATGGCCCATTCAGTTTTGGAATGTCCGCCTTTGGCGGTTACAGATGCAGGGCCACACTCTACAATATTTGCTCCTGTTCCTGGGGCAGCAGATTAAAGGAGGAATGCAGTCCTGCAGCTTCAGTCAGCATCAGCACAGCAAGCTGCACATCACCTTGGGGCCGACAGGTGTCATGTGTGGCAACGCGGTGGCCATGCACCACCAGGCAATACTGTGTGATAGAACTCCATGTATGCAATTGCACAACAGCAAGGGGCATCATGTAAGATGATGGCTCAGGCTGTGGATAGGGTGGCCACTTCCACTCTCCCCCCGAAAGGCAGGTGGAGCTCCAGCAGCAGGCAACGTGGTCCACGTGCCGTTCACAAAGGCAGGAAATGTTGGCCGCCAACAGGGACTGACGGGCTGAACTGGGGGCTCTGCGCACATCCATATCTGCAAAGGCACGGGCACACAGGTTTCCCTGAGGGAAGATAACACCTCCCTCAGAGCTACTCTGGGTGCACTTGAGGTGTCCCGGAGTAGACAGTCAGAACAGCAGCTGGAGCTGAGCTCCATGCAACCTGTGAGGAGATCCATGCATTATGTGAGGCCTTGCATGCAGAACTTTGTGCTACCTGTGACGTGCTGCATGGGGACCTCCGGGCCATCATCCTGCAGAACCAAACCTTTCAAACCCACATGCTTGCTGCCATGGAGGAGCATTCCAGGGCTTTGCGTGGTCTTCCCCCCATACCATGCACGCCTTCTCATGTACACCAGAGGGTGACGACAGCGACTTCAGTTCTCCCACTATCGGGAGGAGGGATATCATTTTTTTCTCAACCTCCACACATGTGGGTGTTGGGGTGCACCCTGCACCTCATCCCTCCTGGGTGCCCCCCCTGGTCGATCCATGGCCATTTTTGATTATTTTTTTCTTGTTTCTTTTTTCCCCCTCTTTTTTGTCTATTGTGCATTCATGTTACAGTGTGTTGCTTTGTGTGGCACCCATAGGCGCCCACTGTGTGTTCCATCTGGGCACATACAGACTTGTCTTGTGTTTGCGTTTGAGGTTTGGGGTCCAGACACATATGCCACTCCTGCTTCACCTTTCCATGGTCTTGCAAGGGTGACATTGTGTGACAGTAACTTACACAGAGGCATTGGGCTTCCATCAGTCATGTGGCCAGTCTTTAGTCCAAACTGTGTATACACCCCTAGTGGGGATTAGTGATGATTTCTCCACTGCATGGTTGATTAGTATATTGTATTCAATATTGCTCATTATTCAGGTTTACATGTAGCAGATGCAGTTCATGTTGTGTGCAGTACCCTGCCACATTTACCAACCAGCAACACACTGAAGATGGGTCGATTTGCTGGCCTTGTCAGGTTGTCACACTTCAACTATTGTGATTGGTCACTGTATTCATGTTTTGTCATGCTGGTAGGTATATGTTCATGTGTGAAGTTTGTTTTTCATATGTGAGAGGGAATTGTCTGTGGCCGGTTTCCATTTGTGACCGTGGACTTTGTGACAGTTGTATCATGTGTTGTGCATTCATTTGGTTGCTTTCACATTGCATGCCATGCCATGGTGTCTCGGGTGGGTGACATGGGGTTTGGGAGAGGTTGGGTGACATACCAGTTTTTGGGTGTGCTGTTTTTCAAGGGGCTAGTCCTCTATGCAGCATGATTGTGTGCCTTTTACTGACACAGCATTGGCTCTGTTTAAGTAGATAGGGATGCACAAAGTGTAGCACTTCCAGGGAAATAATCTCAGGGTTTTATGGTTCTGACAGTTGACTGTTCCTTTGTCATCATCGGTTGTCACCTGGTATGTGCCAGGCCTGTGTGCACTCCGCAGGGGTGGGATTTTAGGTGAAAAATGTTGCCACAAGCTAGGTACGGGCTGCCTCGCCACGTGCACTTTCCCCTCCCATGCACAGCCACCATGCATGTGGTTGGGGATGTGGGGGAACCGGCATGCGCTGCCAGGTTGCAAAGTTGTGCAGGACACATGTTGCCACAATGATCCTGCATACTACTAGGGGCGCATATAGCAGTTGGCCGCCAGAGCATTCAAGGGAGCGGAAACGTGACTTCAGCACTATGCCCCAGGTTGCAATATGGGCTGCATTGTATCTCAGCTCGGGTGGTGTGGTGGGGTTCTGTATTGGCGTACCATGTAGGTGCTCAGAGGGTAGGCACTGTACCCTAGGGAGGTGATAATGGTTGTCATTAGTTGGGTTTTGCCATTTCTCTGTGTGTGACATGCATGCATGTGCACAGGCATTTGTACTCACCAATGAGCCATGTGCCTCCATGCCTCCCAGCTTCCAGGTCCCGTTTTAGGGGTGACATTCTGAATATGACACTATCATGGGTGGACCCCGGATAGTTGGCATATACAGAGGTGATGATTGCCCTGGCATCACATACAACCTGCACGTTGATGGAAGGCCAGTGCTTGCAGTTGCGATAGATGTGCTAAGTGGCCCTAGGAGGACGCAGAACCACATAGGTGCAATCAATGGTACCTAGCACTTTGGGGAAATGTGCCACCCCTTAAAAGTCCAGGACCACAACCTACCTTTCTGCAGGTGTTCTGGGCATGTATATGTGCCTGCGGACTAATGATCGCCAACACCTGGTGTAAGCAGCATGACTGCGTGGGCTGTGAGACGCCCCCAACTATGGCACTTGTCCACTAAAATGACCCAGTTGCCAAGAAATGCAGTACATTGAGCACCTTTTCCAAGGGGTTCAGTGCTTGGGAGCACAGGGTGGGTGATGTGAGGACTCAGCGACCAGGACTAGGATGATATGGGGTGGAAACCTGCACCTGCCATAAACCTGGTCATCAGGCATCCCAAAAAGGCTGGTCCTGGGTAAAACAAATGTGGGACCTGGCTATCCTCCTCCTCCTGCCGTGTCCCACGACCACTGCTGCGAGGAACAGTATATTCATCGTAGCAGTATGAGCTTGTTTGTTGTTTGCGTGCCCTTTTATGCTGTGCGGGGGCGCTTCCGCCAGCTTCTGCCTGTTGAACGTATTTCTGGATTAGCGCATCTTTTGTGGCGTGCGGGTTTCCCCTGTTCGATTCCATGAATATGTGTGTTAGAGCGCTTGTGGGCGTTGCAAGCATTTGGCAGAGGTACTTCCTACTTCCCCCGTAACGCCTACATTTTCACATGTTGTTCCCCATTCCGCGTGTTCCGCCCCCTTTTTAGGTGTGTGCGCTGGCCTGTGTGCACCTTAACTGGCCGTCTCGCGCACAGCCTTTGGGATGTCGCAATGACGTGTGCGCCACATGCGGATTCAGCACAGATCACAGGTAAGCCACGAGCAGCGCCTTCCATGAATCGACAAATGGGTGCTTGCGCGGCTTTCGCAAGCATGCGCTACGGTTTTCACACTTGCGCCCCCACTTTCAGCGCACATTAATTCCATGAATTACCCTGTAAATATATTTTTTTGCATAAGAGGTCACAAGTACAAACCAAATGACGTCCCTGTTTATAACGCATTTAATCTCAGCAAATGCGCTCAATACCAGCAAGTGGTTTCTAAGCACAAGAATGGGATTCGAACCTGCATTATATCATGTCGTCTTGCTTCCAAGACAAATGCGTTGCCCCTTAGCTATCCATCCTCCTTTCTACTTGGGATTGTGCCGTGTGGATTGTACACATGTTTATTGTGTTGCGCCACAACAGTTGCCTGCATGTATGCTGGCTGCTGGGAGCGAGAAATCAGGTTATGATCTTGCAGACAGGCCTCTTCCCTGTGTTCTGGTCCAGTTGCTTCATTCATCCACCTGTTTTATGGGGTGTACAGAAGCAGAGCCTTTTGCATATTCTGATGGTCATTGTGCTGTTCGTGCAGTACTTTTTGCATAGTTGTATGTTCTGTAATGTGATTTCTTGTTTTCCCGAATGGTTTATTTGGCCATACCATTGCATGATTAAAAGACATTCTATACCTATGTTCTTGTCACTGTTGGCTCTGCTCTCATATGTCCCAAGGTTATAATGTTACATATAATTTGTTATTTCGTTATAGGATGCTTTGTTGTTCCCAATGTGATATTTCTCCATCTACCATGTGATATACTAAGCTATCACTATGGTGTCTATATATGGCTCTTTTTCATGTGTCAGGTAGCAGTAGATCATACTCCCAGATTGCCCCACTCTTTTACTGTTATTTTCCAACCAGGCATTTCCCAGTTTGAGTTTGCTGACCAGACCGCATACATTGTTCCGCTCAGCTTGGGGAATCAGACACACCGCTAAAGTTAACCTACAGTTACAACTTCAGGTAAGCTGCAGCCCCCTCAATGTTAGAAATCACTGAGCTATACCGCATTATTTAACTGTTGGTGCTCCTTGTACTTTATTAATAAATGAGCATGTGTGGATGGCTTAGCTGCAAATCACTCTTCTTCTCTGTGTTGTTTATCTTCAACTGTGCTTCTAAATCACCACACACAGAATCATATGGAAATTTGGTATTATTACAAAATCATGCCTTTTGTTCTCTTATATCAGAAATTGTTAAAAGTCAGATGCTCTTACACACAATTCTTAGGATACAGTAGCTTGATGCCCTGCTCTTATCTGTCACAATCACCTTTTGAATCTTCCCAGATGATGGATAATATTGTTAATATCACCAAATTATTTGACACTGCCTTTATACTAGGTAACATCACAAATCAATCATTTTCAAATTGATAAAAACATTCACATTAAGACAATAAGCCACCCTCCTCCATTTTACTCATGTTAGCCTCGCCAAATCTCACAGCAGTTAAATTGGCATCCTGGATTTGACATAAACATATGGCTCTCAGCGGTTCGGCTTCAATTACGTTCTCTTCTGTATTTGGATCAATGATTTGACCTTTTTATGCAGCAAATCCTTGGCTATATCTCCTCTGACTGTTGACTTGGCAGCCACTGGCTATTTATCTGGGTTTGCAGGTGGCACCTAAAAGTAACACTACCTGACCAGATGGCCTCCACACTTCAAGGGCTTGCCCAAGCACATCTCAAGGCCTTCACACAGACATTCTTTGATTAATTCAAATACTTCACAAAGGTATCAGCAACCCTCTACCAAGAATGAACACTGTAAAATAACCTGTTCTATGGAAACGTATCCACTCCAGGAGCTTCTACAAACACTTTTTAGCTCACTGTACCTTTCACAGAGGAGAAATATCCATTTTCATATCAGTCTGGTCCCACCCACTTAGGCAGTCCAGCACCAAAATGCTAGGCAATTCTCGTCTGGACAAGAGTTAAAACAGCAACCCCAGACACGTGTTTTGACCTAGTTGGGCCTCATCAGTAGGGTGAAGCTATTCATTCTTTGCCCAGTGAACAAGGCGTCCATGTCTGGATTACCCTGGGTAACTCGGGTGAAGCCCCATGTTCCTAGAAATTCACAAAAAGGTCTGGGCGCCTATACTGAGAATGAACACAGCCAAATAACATGTTCTATCGGAAGGTGCCTACTCGGGAGTGTATAGAACCATGTCTTAGGATATTTCTCCTCTGTGAAGTGTACAGTGAACTAAAATGTGTTTGTAGACCCTCCTGAGTGGGAGAAATTTGATAGAACGTGGTATTTTTTCCATGTTCATTCTCAGTAGAGGGGCTCTCACACCATCGCTTAATCTTTACACTTGGGGGTTTCACCCTAAGTAATCCAGGCTAATCATGACATGGACCCCTAGTTTACTGCCTTAGAGAGTCTCAGCTTCACCTCATTGAGGTGGCCCAACAAGGCCAAAACACTGTCTGGGGTTGCTGATGGTACCCTTGTTCAAAAGAGAATTACCTAGCATTTTGGTGCTGGAGTGCCCTTGTGGGTGTGACCAGACTAAACATGCAAAAAGGTATTTCTCCTCTGTGAATGGTGCAGTGAGCTAAAACATGGTTGTAGACCCTCCTGAGTGGGAGATATGCAATATAACAGGGTATTTGGCTCATGTTCATTCTCAGTAGAGAGGATGCCACATCCTTGTTTAATTTGTAAAACTTGGGATTTCACCCTAAGTAACCCAGGTTAATCCAAAAGTTGACCCCATGCTCATTGTGCCTTACAGAGGATTCAGCTTCACCTCACTGAGGAGGCCCAACAAGACTGAAACACATGTCTGGGGCTGCTGTTGTTACTCTTGTTCAGAGGAGAATTGCCTAATAATAATAACCATTTTTAGCATTTGTTTTGCACTACAAACCATCAGGTATATGAAAGCTGCCTATTACCCACAGTGTGTGGTGCTCATTTATCTACCTCTGAAGGATGAAAGGCTGAGTTTGGCCTTGCCGGGATTCGAACCTGCGTCAGCAGGCTGTGTACAGATGTCAAAGCAAGTGCTCTACTCGCTGTACTATCAGACTTGCCTAGCATTTCGTTGGTGGAATACCCTTGTGGGTGGGACCAGACTGATATCCAAATGGATATATCTCCTCTTGGCAGGATGCAGTGAGCTGAAAAGTGGTTGTCTGCTCTCCTGAGTGGGAGAAATTTGATAGAACACAGTATGTGTGCCATGATCGTTCTCAGTAGAGGGGCTCAGACACCCGTGTTCCATTTGTAAAACTTGGGGTTTCATCCTAAGTAACCAAGGGAAATCCAGACATCAACCCCTTGTTGCCTGTCCCTTAGAGCGGCTCATCTTCACCTAATTGAGGAGGCCCAACAAGGCCGAAACACGTGTCTGGGGTTGTTGAAGGTACTCTAGTTCAGAGGAGAATTGCATAGCATTTTGGTTCTGGACTGCCCGTGTGGATGGGCCCTGACTGATATGCAAATGACTATTTCTCCTCTCTAAAGGGTGCAGTGAGCAGAAACATGGTTTTAGACCCTCCTGAGTTTGAGAAGTTCGATAAAACAGGGTATTTGACCCATTTTTGTTCTCAATAGAGGGGCTCCCACACCTTTGTTTAATACTAGTACTTGCCTCAAATATACTAGACACTGCTAATATTGAAATATACTTATTAGCACAAGATGTCTCATTTCCTCTTTTTTGATCAGCATTCCGTTTGTTCTACTGCTTACAACTATACACACACACCACCACTTTTGCAAAATCTCTATGCCACAACACCTTTTTTGTTTGCTGAATTTGATAGACTTTGTGCTCCTTAAATATTCTTGATTCTACCCCCACCTCACTTTTGCATTTTCTTTTTTTCCTTCACAGACTGTGACTTCTTACCCCAGGAGGGCTCTCTCTCAGAAAATGATTAAAAACATTAAGACTGCTACAATTAGTGATTGTCACAGTGCACAATCTTAATAACATAACAATACAATGTCATCCACCCCCACAACCAGATTACCCCATTCATCTATCCATCCATGCATATTCACCAACCCAACCATGCTCACCTGCTCATTCATCCATATTTTCCATGCATTTATCCAACCATACAGCCATTTCCATCCAGCCATTCATAAAGCCAACCATACAATCATATTCGCACACTTGGCCTTTCCAGGAGGATGGCACAGGCAACAGGACGGGTATGCCTCAGACGTGGGTCCCGATCCTGCTGGGCCTAGAGACCCAAGCAACTCCTCACTGATGAGGCCCAATGAAAAAGGTAGACCTCTTGGCTTTGGTGTGCTTGTTTTATCTAAATGTTTTTCCCTAAGTAAAGTGTACCACGTTTTTTTTTGTGTGATCCATGAGAGGTTGGGGGTGTGGGCTAGAGGTCGGTTTTGGGGGGCTCCCCCCACCTGGGGCATTTTAAAAAACTAAAATGTGGTCAAAAGAAAAAAAGAGGAAATGTTCGTGAGGAAAGTGCACACAAAGAAATAGAAGGGGAGGAATACACGTAGAACTAAGAGAAACCAAGCATGCAAGTATATTTCCAATAATAGTTAGGATGATATTAAACTTGATAGGCCCCCGGTAAACAACGTGCTCACTTGCTCACATGTTGGTTCTTTTCTGTAATACTGTGCATCTGAAAATAGCTTATGTTATATGAGAAATCGATGGTGTCGAGCTATATTTATTCTGTAAACAAGCCAAATATCTAATGTTCAAATATCTTTCAAAATGTTATTTATTTGTGTAAGTGTCTGCTGTTCTGTCATACTGCAAAATTGGATCTTTAATAAGTATGACATTGTACAAGGTGGTATTGAATAAGCATGAATATATGTTTCAATCACTGTCTTCTTTCTATGAAGATTAATAACACACACTTGGATTTTAACCAACATTTGTCCTGCTTCGGTGCAATTTTGTAAGTGGTAGGTTAAGCCCCATTCCAACTTTAACATTCAAAGAGTGCTGGTGGAAATCACACTCAGCAGCGTAAAATAATTTGCACAATAAAATGTCTACTAGAATTTAAATCCTGTTTATGTAATAATGACCAATGACTACAAATGTCAGAAGTTATTTTGTCATTTTGAATATTGTTACACTATAAATTACCTCTAAGACGAGGTAGGGTCCCAGATAAGATTTTTGAAGCTGAAGTATTTTCCGCCTTATTTATTTTTATTTTTTTTATTTGGGAGTAAACTGATTTATTAGGTTGTTGTAATTTCCATTCATAATGGGAGTACGTTTTAGGGCAGAATTAAAAATTACCATATTTCTACTTTTAACAGATACCCTTTTGTGCATTGTTTTATTTATAGACCCAGTCAATTATTCAAATGTAAGGATGTATTTCTACCTTGTTGTTCCACATGAGATGAGGCAGTAATAAGGTTAGCTTAAGGGGTCGGCTTCTTTGTGTCTTTTGTGTCCTGTTTTTAGATGTGAGTATGTTACTGCCTACTGGTTTTGGTGGGAGCATTATGATTATTTGAAAGGTTGGAAATAAATAATAATTCTTTTGAATGATTTAAGAATATGTTACGAGAAACTTTCTGAGATGCATATGATGAGTGAAGGTAGGCCTTATTACAGTAGTAAGAAATCATAATAGTGGAAGGCAACTACTTGTTGGTGTTGCTATCCTATACTGATCCTGAATTTATATGGTCTTGAACTACACCAAGTAAATTGTGATGTGTCATATAAAAGACACTAGATGACTATGTTGTTAGTATGGTTTGGGATATGAAAATTGAAGTGCAACATTTTCCAAACATTATGTTGTTTTTTAAATTGTATACTTTGGAGTATCAAAATGAGTTTTATTTGGAGCCTCTCAACTTGGAAGATGTCAGCAGCAAGCAAGTAGAGGAGTTGTCTGGCAGAGAGTTTGCACAGTTTGGTGTTGCCACCCATTTCTCTCCCTTGGCGTACATCATGAGGTCAGTCTACATCCATGATTTACTTAATGCCGTAGGCTCCTAAATAATTGGTTTCTAGTACACCACTCACCAGGAGCCTATATGAAAGACCACTCTCCAAAAAGGAATTCTTGATTTGTCATGTTTCTGCAGACATTGTGTGGTGGTGGGAGCAGTGCACCTGCCCCTTAGTCTAATTGTTGTCTGTCTTCCCTATCTAGCTGAGTGGTTGGTTGAGAAAGCACTTTTCATGCATTGAGGCAGAAGGTTCTGGTGCGGGCACAATCCAGCATGATTTTCATTTTTGGTTGTCTTTCCTCATGGGGGATGTATTGCTCTGAAGAGCATTTATTATATAAATGTCAATTATCTCTAGTTAGGAGGGTAACTTCAGATGCAGATGTCCTTCCTGGATTCTCTCAAATGCTGACCAGTGTGATACCTTCCCTTATGCCCCTGCAGGGTGGCTGGCCTAAGGATGGGGTACACAGAGTTGAGTATGCCTGGATGTCTAGCATGGCCCTGTAGCGTTTTGGCTGACTGTCCTCTGTAAGGTCAACAGTTACGACTCTGAAATTACACGGTGTTATAACTGTCAGCAATGGCCTTTGTCACTTTTTACATTTCTTGTCAGGGTTTAGGTCTAAGGGTGGGAAAGATTTGAATATTGGTATTGCTGCATGCTGTAGCCAAGCACACTTATGGCTGAGTGGGCAGTGTGAGTGTTGGTAATCCTATCATCCCCAAAACATTCTCCAATTACACTGTAACATGTATATATAATATGGGCAGTGGTCAATGCCCTATAGTTAAGGTGAAACCTATGAACGACTGAACGTTTCAAAGATTCTAGAACGTTTGACTCGTTGGACATATGTTGGTGAAATCTTCCCAAAACCTTTCCTGCCATCCCCCCATTATGGAAAATGTCAACCACATATATGTTGTCCAACAACTTAACACTTATTGAGCATAGAAGAAAACACTTTTTTTGGACCAAGTTAATTATTTTTGTCATAAACAAAAAGTGGCATCCTTTAGATACTTGCCCAGTGAAAATCGCTGGTTGGATATGCACCAAATAATAAATGTTCGTACAAAATGGAGTCGATGGGCCTTTTGTTGGTTTGGTGTAAAAATCATCCAGCAGTTTAAAATAAAATCCCTGAAAGTCTTACACATTTCCCATGGTATATTGAAGTACTGAGTCTTTTCAGAAATGAAAAGCCACCATTTGTTTTTCATCAATGTGAGCCATTCCCACAGTAATCCCACGGGAATGCGTAAAACAAAAGAGCTGGAAAATCATGTGGCATTGGATAAGGGTTGTTTTCAGATCAGACAAGGTGTGGTGAAGGTGACGGGCCTGAAAGATTAGATGGGGACTTTGGAGGGGGTCGGGGAAGTGGAAAGCTATTTTGAATCACATCATATTTGTTTTGCCATATGATTCCTGCAGTATTACAAAAGGAAAATCAGAAGAAGTGCTAAAAAAAAAGTGTGGTATAGTAAAAAGCATGGGAAAGAGGATAATTGGCGGGTCAGGTGGGGTTTACAAAGTGTGGGAGTCTAAGGGTGGGGACCTAAAATGGAGTGGAGGCACATATGTATGGTGGCAATGGTATAAGAGAAGACTTTTTAATTGTTAAGCATTGGCACATTACAGCAGTAATCGTACTACGCTGACTACCCGTTGGAACGATTTTTGCAGCAATAAAAGGTGGCACCACAGTGACTGCAGATATGTTTCTTCAGGGTAATGTAGAGGGAAAATATTATGTGCATGAAGGAATCAGGAAAAAAGAGTTATGTGGGACGTTTAGATTTTGTGTGCATGTGACACTGGTATTTACTAGTTATGGCATATGGGACATCGCCATAGATCTGGCCATGGATTAAGGCCTTGGCTAAGGGCCACAGTCTTGTATCCTAATGTGTGCAATGTGGACAGGGAAGTAGTTACCGGAAAAGAAAAACAGAGAAAAAAAGGAAAGACTTAGCAAAAAGAAATATATATATGTTTGTTGTGCTTTCTGAAAAGCCAGGCGTTCATCAGTGGCACACAAGGTTAGGGGAAGAGAGTTGTACAAAACCGTGGCTGCAACCAAGAAAGCAAGTCCCGGATAGTAACTGACAAAAGTAGATGATTAGCATGGCGAAGGCTCCGCAAGGGACACTGCTTAATACTTTTCTCACGTAGGTATTGTGCACCAAAGCCATAGTAGGCCCGGTGAACAAGACACAGGGTCCTGAATCTAATTCCATCTACAACCGGCAACCAGTGGAGGCTCTGAAGAACTAGGGAAATGAGAGTGAATTTGGGAAGGTCGATAGCCATACGGGTGGAAGAGTTCTGTATCACTTATAGGCGTTGTATTAAGAACGTAGGCTGGGCGAGGTAGTGTTACAGCAGTCAAGGGTCCCTGAGATGCATGCTGAGACTATCAGATGCCACACAACAGAGGGAATATATTTGTTTCTCAACATTCTGAGCTTTGTGTGGCCCGAGTTCCACCTCTCCTTAACCTGAGGTGATACTGAGAGAGATGATGCATTTTTTTGACTCCAAGATTTTTTACCACATGGATCGCGATAGGTAGGGGGCCCAGTGACGAGGGCCAGAAATCATTAGCGCAGAGGGCACAGGCAGCTGGAGAATGGCGGAGAGCCATAACCTCGGTTTTCTTGGCATTACATTTCAACCGGCTTGCGTTCATCCAGCTGCCAATGTCCACAAAGTAGTTTTTAAGCCGAAAGGCAATCATACCCTGTTCACAGTCTATTCTAAGAATACATTGTGTGTCAGCTGCGTAACTGTAGGAACAACATCCGTGGGAGGGCATCAATGTTGTCAAAGGGAGAACATAAATATTAAATAACAGAGGAGATATGGTGATATGATATGACATATGTAATTTATAACGTGCCTGTAAACAAGTGTTTCTAGGCGTGATCCGTGCGATCATGTGAATATCCCTAGGGAACTCTACATGTCAATGGAGAGGGTTCAGAAAGAAAAGGAGGACGAGACAGCACCTGCATCCGATAAGTCAGAAAAGACTTAAACCATTCAAGGACTGAGCCCCCAATACCAATTTTTTCCAGGCAATGACACAAGATAGAATGGTCAGTTGGTCGACTGCTGCAGAGATGTCTAATAAAATTAAGAGACCCACTCTGCCCTGATCCAGAATCATGTTGAGGTCATCAATAACAACCAATTCGATTCCCATCACTGGCCGGAAGCCTCACTGGAATACACCGCATGTTTCAAAGCTGATGGAAGAGAATAATTAAGCGTCAGAGTGGGCAAAGCTGCTAACTGAACACACAAATCCTTAATAATTCTCAGAGGACGCTTCAAGCCGCATTTAGTCTCTAGTGTCATATCACTAGGTGTTATCTTGAACGGCAACTTATTCTTCAAACTTCACATTACCAAGAAGGCCCTGATTACCTGATATCATCTAACACTCTAGCTCAAAATAGAACATGTTCATCTACTCTGTAGCCTTAGAACCACTTTCCAAGCATTAGTACTGTTACACCTGGATGGAGGCACACTGCACCTCTGTGGTGTTACTGCCTCTGTCCTCACACCTCTCAAAGAGGTGCAACACACTTGTCCGTACTAAACACCTGGAAATTCTACAGATGTTCTTGCATTCTAAAAAAAGCTTCACTGGCTGCTGATTGCAGTAGAGACGTTTTGTTAAAAAACGATGTTATATGCAAGTCTCTATCTACACAATTGCCACTTTATCTCACCAAAAGGCCAGCCATTTCCAAGAGCCAGCCAAATCCAGATGCATCAATATTGTAAGGAGAGGAAAGAATGTTTCGGAAACAGAATACCAGGAAATAGGTCTTCTCCTCTTAGTCACCATTACTGTTGAACGAAATCTCACTGGGGATGCATATAATAATAATAATAATAATAATAATAATAATAATAATAATAATAATAATAATATATTCCAATACTATTATTATTAATGTCAAATCTCTATATTTACTAACATACCCATCAGGGAAGCAATGTATATTTTCCATTCACAAAAAGCATTCTGTTTGTAGGTGATTTGGTGAAAGGTGAACACACAGTGAATGTATTTTGGAGTTCATTCCTGGCAAATGTTTTGTACAAAAGGCCAATGATATAATAATCCTTTTCAGACTCTTTGTTGTAGAAAGAGACAGATTCTGAAAAAGGTATCCTGTGTCGTCATCATAGAAATAGTGGGTCTTAACGTCATCATAGAAATAGTGGGTCTTACCTTTTTAAGTCAACATGGTTTCCACTCAGTAAAAGGCTATTGTAAATCAAATACTGGGACATTTTCCAACTCTCATAACAGTTCCTATGCACTTTGCCTGAAAATCGCAATTTTTCTTCATCCGTTTCATACTTTATTTGCCTAAATATGATTGATTTTAATTGTTTCAATATTGTTTAGCTGTGCTGCCATTTTGGATATTGTCATAATGTCTCATTGACGGAGGATGTATAAATTGCTCATTTTAAAGTTGACTTTGGTTTGGGTATGTAGGGCATGATTCACATAAGTGTTTTATAATGGTGCAATCTCATTGGAAAACGCTCTGTGAATCATGCCCTTTGTTTATATGGCACTTGGCAGGTTTCTCTTGGAAAAATAAAGATATTGGCCCTCATTACTAGTGAGCCGGTTCGGAAATAAGGTGCCTTTAACAACATTACCAGAACCTTTTCCAGACCGGCTCACTGCGACTCTGCCGGTAGGGGCTGTGAACTTCCAGCATGCCTGACCTGCTGGTAGTTCAGGCCACTACCAGCAGATAATTCACTGAAGGACCGGTGCTGTTACTAACGGTGCCGGTTCTTCAGTGTTCCCATACCCATGGAGTCCTATAGGGAATGAGAACTTAGTGCTCGGCTGCCTCCCGTAATATCACATTATTACTGGGATATCAGGTGGCGGAAATGGTAAGCCCTGGTTGCCGGTAGACCGCCGGTACTATCCTCAGCCTACCAGCAACCTCGTAATGAGGACCCTCATTACGAGGTTGCCAGTAGGCCACTGGTAGTCATTACGAGGTTGCCGGTAGGCCGACGATAGTGCCGGCGGCCCACTGGCAACCTCAGTTTACTGTTTCCGCTGCTCGATATCCTGTTAATACTGGGTTATTACTGGCGGTAGCAGAGCAATACATTCCTTTTCCCATGGAGTGTTATTATGAGGTTGCCGGTATACCGTCGGTAGTACTGGTGACCTACCGGCAACCGCGGCTTACTGTTTCTGCCACCCGATATTCTAGTAATACTGGGATATTTTGGTCAGCGACGGAACGATAAGCTCCCATTCCCGTGCAGTCCCATATGACTTCATGGGAATGGGAACACTGAAGCACCGGCACTGTTGTTAATGCTGGTGCTTCAGTGATTTATCTGCTTGTATGGGCCCCAACTACCGACAGGTCAGGCCTGACGGTAGTTCACAGCCCCTACCCACAGACAATATGTGAGCCTGTCCAAAAAAGGTACCAGTAACGTTGTTACCAGCACCTTATCTACAGACCGGTTCACTTGTAATGAGGGCCAGTTCTAGTTCTCTGTTGTTGGCTTTTACAGTTAACTAAACAATCTTGTTTGCAAGTGAATATGTTTCCCTGCAAGCATCACAACTAATTGCAATAGCTGAAAAGAAACCTAAGAGCTAGACACTATAAAAGCTAGATGCTGTAATATCTGTGTGGCACTACTGAACATCTAATTCCCACAAACCATAAATGCGTTAAGATATGTGTATGCTGCACAAAACTCTGGAGGCTTATTTTAGTATTTGAACATGATTATGGCCCAAAATGTCATCATCTCACACACTCCTTTCACCAAAAATCAAATCTTTGCACTCTCTTTCCTGAGACTTTGTCCAGCCCATTTGCTACACCCTTTACAGAGTCTGTGTGCTGCATTGCTTCTTTAGATTTTAAGCCAGCCCCTGTTGTGAGCCAGGATGTCACCCTGGGTAAATTGATGTGTATTCCCAGTCCCATCATTACCTTTTCTGGAACTGAATGCCTTGGCCTGAAATGTGTTTAAAATCTGAAGAGCATACAGGTTGTTCATACATCCCACACTGTTCCATCAATTGAAACCGCAGTATGCCCATTAGCTGCCATTTCATCAGTGATCACCTAAGCTCACACCAGAGGCAAGCTTAATAAATCCTACATAATGTAAAATAAAACAACACAGCATAAGGGAAGGAGCTGCTGGCACATTGGGTCAGGAGGGATCGGTGCCCCACAAACAATGGCACTCCCCACCATATCCATGAGTAACAGCAAAATCCTGACACTCATGGACATGGTGGGGCTGCACTGAATGTGTGGTGGGGAGCTCTCTAATGAGCCAGCCCCGCTGCACATGTGCAGTGCAGGCCATCCCAGGCTGGCATTAAAAAGAAGATAAACCCAGCTGAAAAGGATGCCTGGTGGAGTTAAAAAAGAACCCCCCCCCCCAGGAATCCTTTTCTTCACACCCAGCCCTCTGTTCTGTACCTCATACAAACTAGGGCAGGGCCAGACTTTGCAGACCCCACTCCAGTCTGTGCAAGAGATAGAACAGGGCGGGGAGCTGAGGGAGGGTCAGCTCTCAGTACCAGACTCTGAGCATTGACCCTCATCCAAAGAGGAGGGTCAATGCTCAGAGGAGGATTGTCAGTGCTCAGAGGCTGGGGAGGATGACACACTGAGTGATGTCATTGTGGCCCCACCCAAGTGCATGAACTTGGGCAAGGGAAACAAAACCAAACCCTTTCCCAAATAGCTGCACATGGGTTAAATCTTGGTGACATCACTGTGGGTTCGACCCACTAAGGGATAGCAAGGATCGACTGAGAAGTAAGGAAGCAGCCGCCATGACACTTAGTAAGTTTAAGTTATTTTTTTTTTATGAATGCCCTTGCCTTCTCTAATTAATTTATCAGGGAAACTCAGCCTTGCAGGCTAATTAACAAAGGTGTGCCTTTGTTGATTACTCTGCGAGGCAGTGGTTGATAAACTAATTAAAAAGGCATTGCCATTTTTCGCACCTGTTTTAATTAGCCTTGCAAGTCTTCATGTGAGCTGTGATCTCGGTAGGATGACCCGACCGAAATCAAAGCTCACAGGAAGGCTGGGTTGGCCATCGGGTCCCGGGTGCTGCAGACCCCTCTCCGTTACTGTAAAAGTCCTGCTTTTGCTCTGGTCTGTCTGAGAGGGGGTCTGCAGGATGCAGGGTAGCCTTTCCATTGCTCACACGATTGTGTGAAGTTCAAATCTTGCACGGCAGAGCAGCTCTCCCAGGCACCTGACACATTCATTGCTCTTTGTCACATAACACAGACCATTGTGTTTGGTCACTGGGACAGCCGCTTTGCTGGCAAGCATTAGGGTTTTCACACAAAAATGTGAGCGCTGTAAAGGGCATTACAGTGCGAGCCTCAGCCTCCCATTCTAATCACCTTTGACCTGAATGCCACAGGGATAATAAGTGAGGGGCCGCCAATGGAAGAAGGGATGTTGTTGTGAAAGGTTGCAAATCAAAATGTGTGTTAAGCTGATGTAGGTGAAGATTTTGCAATGTTCTTGTACAAAGATTTGCACAACAAAAAATAGCGAGTCTTCCTTATCTTTCACGTCTTTGGTGGCCTTCAAAACTTGCAGATGCCGACTTGATATACGAGCTTTGCTATATGAATGTGAAATTATTATTTTTCAACTCTAACATTGTTCAGGCATAATGCTGCACGATTAATGAAAGGATGACTATGCCTGAACAAATCCCACTTGGATATGGTTTTATAACCCAAGTGGGATTTGTTTAGTCTCATATTAATATACATAGTGCAATTGTGACCTTCCATGCAGGAAGCCTTACTATTATTGCTCAACATATTTCTATGTCCAATATATAGTGTGAGGTTAGTTTCTTATTAAAGGCTAGTTTATTACATAGTGTGGGTTCTTTTAAAGGCATGGCTAAAAACAAAGTATTATTTAAGTGCATGAAATCCAAAGCAAGACCTTAATAAATATTCATATCAGCTAAACCTCAGAAGATATGTGTTCAGTTGTCCACATCTCAGTTCCACCATTTAACTAATGTGTGTGATCCTCAGCATTTCATTTAATCTGGCTGTGCATTATCTGGAGATTATGTAAGTGATTAAATTCATAGCTTATTGTAATATATTATGCTATTATAAAAACAAAACAAGAATGACTTTAGAGTTGCTTCCGACCAATGGTCGAAGTGAGCAGTAACGGTCGGGAGTGGTGTCCCACTACTTTTATTTTTTTACTGCTAACAGCTCTATTACTTTTTGCAACCATTTTCACCATTACAGAACTGTTCTTTCTGAATTTTAAGCCCACCTATCCTCTTTACCACTGTATATCAGATACAGCTAAACTGAAATCTGTTTCACCTCAATTGGCTGTCAAACAGCATGACTGTAACCCTTGAAAAATGTGATGTACGTTGCTCCCTTCCTTCCTACTCTGTCCACCACTGGAGTCACAGTTCCACTACTTTTTTGGTACACTTCTATCACTGCTTCAGATATAATAATTGTGCCGTTCATGTATTTCACACCACAACGTTATTCACCATTCTGTTTACTTATGGCAACATCTTGTAATGTAATTACAAGCAATGTGAGAATCGCTGGCAGACACCAAACGGGCAGCTCCCTAACACAGAATTTGCCCTATAAGATTGCAATATCTGCCTGACGGGGTGTCACTTTTCTGCCCTCTTGAGCTATCAACTGCCGATATACAAGACCTCCTCCTGGCAATATTGTAAATTCCCTTTGTCTACCTTGTACCCCTTGTCTGTCAGGACTGTCATCAACTGTATTCAGACTTTTCTGTACTGTTCTTCTGTTTCACTGCACACCAAAATGTTATCTACGTACTGAATCACTACACTTAAGTGTTAAGCCCGTCGGAGTCAAGGGCGATTTTCAGATGCTGTTTGCTGGTCCTGTTGCCATTGTTGCTCCTGTTGAGCTTCCTTCTCCCTGTGCCCCTGAACACCTGAATCGACCACCTGCCACGCTTCGAATCACGTTAGACTGCGGCTGGAGCCATAGCAGTTTGAGGTGAGCGTGGCTAGCAACTGAAGTGAGTCACGTGGTAGCAACAAGCCACGCCCCCCGGAAGCACAAACAAAAAGTAGACCCGACTGCCCTTGCAGCGTTAAGCCCGTCAAAGTCAAGGGCGATTTTCAGACGCTGTTTGCTGCTGTTTACGGCGGGTGACGCGGTAAGTCCTTCTGTTTCACCTGTCAGACGGCTGTATAGTATAGAATTAATTTCGAGGATTACAGGAAAAACTGGAAGAGACATTAGCTAATGTGCCTAAAATCACTACACCTATATATCCAGTTGCAAGCCCTAGTCAAGATCAACTTAGCACTCCAGCTAAAATAACAAACAAGATTGACCAACCGCCCCCTGTTGAGCCAAAGAAAGAAGATCAATTAATTACAGCACCCAGACACAACTCATTAGGAAATAACCAACAATCTGATTCGAAAACAGTATTGTACTTAGAGAGAAAAAAAAAACAAACAAACCACTTTAGCCATTGAAAATACTGACTCTCCTTCACAAAATGTCACATCCATACAAACTTCAAAAATTCATTCAAAGAAATGCACAGACGTACCTTGTACTCCATCTTTGCAGCAAAGAGCTCGAACAGCAAAACAGCAATGGCAAACATCACATTATCTGTTAGACTCTCCACAACAAAATACAAATAAACAACTAGAAATCTGTGTGGCCCGCCTATCTCTTGACATCACGGAAATAGATGCAATTATGGACTCACAAGAAAGAAGAAAAGAAATCTTTGGAAGATCAAAGAATACCAAAACAATGGCAACAAATAATAAATCCACGCCAATCGTCAACAAAAATAAACCCATGCATATTAAAACCTCTCCACCTCATGCCTCTGCATTAAAATCCACTCCAGTTGACAACAATCAACCGGCAATAAAGGAGATTACAACGAACATTCCCGCTGAGATATCAGAAAGAATTCCAACAACAATGCTGGATTTCCAGAACACGTTAGTGGCTGTTCTCTCATTAGCTATGGTACCCTTCCTTAAAATGCAAGAAGCATTGGTAGATTCTACAAAAGATGAAGCAACCCTGTTGGCTATGATTCTAACAAAGCAAATTAATATTGAAGGCTTCATGGGTACGATACAAGAACGTCTCAACTATGAGGCAGAAGCTACCAGGACCTGACAAAGCTGCCTGGCAGAGATTGCTAGAATTGATCGGGTTGACAAACAAAACCTAACAGATACCCTGACAACAATAACAAAGAAAATGTTGGACGACAAATCAAAAAAATACTTTGGAACAGACAACAAACCAGATCATTTTTCAATGCAACCTCAAGGTGAAAAAGTCGCATCTGATCCCAAACCTACAAAAAACCAAACTACTCAATACGAAACTCAAGCTGATCCCGTAAAACCACTTACAATTATTGCTAATACCGAACCTTCATCATGTACTCCATTTGACATCTTTCACCTAACCAAAAGAGGCCTTATAGGAAATCAACCTCAGTCAAAGAAAAAAACTGCAAAAAAACACCAGACAGGTTCTCGAGCGTTCCCAAGAAAACTCCAGGTGGTTGAAAAACAACAAACTACACCCATAATAACAAACCAAAAAAATCTGTAAAATAGGAAGAAACAAGATCAACCAGACACGATGAAAGCCCCTGCGACACCAAGATCAGATTCTAAAGAAGCAATGACTGGCTCAGAACTAAAGCGAGAAACATTGATACAAAGAAAAGACAAACCACTCAACGCACTATTAGCTGTGATTGACCAAAACGCCATTATCGATTTGACGAGGAGTCGTCATGACAAACCAAAAAGCCTTAGTAATCTAACAGATCTGGATGCCACTTTAACCGAACCTCAAGATGAGCCACTAATAGTCCTAGATGAATGTTCCGAGACCTCAACTCCTAATTCGAATTCGATCAATACATCCACTAATATCTCCTTCACATACTCTATAGTATCAAATGAGGAAAGCTGGACTTCAGTCGAAACTGAAAATTCCTACAAAAGTGTGGAAATGACAATGAACCAAGGTGAATGCCCATTAATTCGACCTATCTTTGTGGATCCAAGGAAAGTAAATAATATCTTTCGCCTATCATTGACTGCAACTACCCCAAATCCTACTGAAGTCCTAATCATGAACAGATCAAACATCCTACGTTTATTTACAGTCATTCCACAATTGGCTGAAATCACTTAGAGAGACATTGATGTTCTACACTACCCAAACAAAAACCAGATGGACACAGTTCACATCGACTTCTACAATCAAAAAACAATGATGCATGTCCTGTCAACAAATAGTCACCTACTGAAATTGGGATTTACAACAGAAGAATTCCTTGTAACCAAATCTATGGCCTCAAAAAAACTAAAAATATCAATGAACCATGAGTATTCGGATCAAAACAAACAGAAGAATATCGACAGCCAACAGAAAACCAGGCAGCCAGTATCATGCAATGTCCTGCGGAACAAAAACATTGAATCAAATCCTCATTTGATCCGCACGACGAACCAAATGCATTCTGACATGTTTTATAACGCTCAAATCAAACAAAAATTAACACAACGAGCCGATATCCAAAACTCAAGAATTAAGACCTATCTATAACAACCAAAAAACAATGAAATAAAGACAGAAGAGATAACATTATGTTCCTGGAATACTAGAGGCTCAACACATCTATTTGAAGAAGGATCCTTAAATCAAAAAGATGCGGTAATCATTTGCCTTCAGGAAACTTGGCTGTCCGAAGAAGTAACCTGCTAACGTTTCTCAGTCTTCATGAACTCAGCGATTACTTCACACCAAGGTAGACCATCATCAGGCATGCTGATTATGAACAAAATAAATCCATCCTGGTCAATCGTAGCAAAGCAAAATCTACACCCCTAGGCCCAATACATCACTATCTGTATCCAAACCCCAAAAAAGGAATCCAGCTATTTAACAATCTTCAATATTTATTGGAACCCAACATCAATGAATGAAAACATATTTCTTGATTACATTTTTGATGAATTTGATACAATTGCCAGCCTACACAATTCGACAGATTTTATAATTGCTGTTGATTTGAATATCCATCTTTATAGCCCAGAAGATATGAAACTAAATTCCTCCAATCTATCTTCAAGAGCAAAAAAATGGACCAGAGAAATTCTTATTAGAAACCTAACCTTGACTGAACAACCACGAAATGACCAAGATAAAACTCCACCAACATGGACATGAGAACAATCCAACTCAATCATAGACTATATCTTCATCTCAGAAATGATACTAAAAAATCTAACGGCAACTGCAAACCATCCACAAATAAATAGTGATCATCACCAAATTTTAATCACATGGACTACTGCTCAAACACAAACCTCACGATTATACCTCCCAGAGTTGAAACTCAATAACGGTCTAAATAAGCTTCAAATAAACCAACACCAAATGGCTGGCCTGCTGCAAACTTTGAGACTTCAAATTTACCAGACCACGCAAAACTCAATTATGAGTGGATTCTGCACAAATATCAGCAACCCAAAAAAATCTGTGCGATCCATCAAATCAAACACAATCAGTTTAATCATGATATCAAGTTGATGAAAAAGAACTTACACAAAAAAATTCGACTCTCAAAAAACAGAATACAATAACCTCTGCGGTATAAATAAAAAAGGAAAAACAGAAATATAAAATCACATAAAGCCAATATGCGCCAAGCAGACGCAGAGGCGATATTAGCGGCTCTAAGACAGAAAAACACCAGACAGCTGTGGTCGCTCCTAAATGAAAAAACCAATGCATCAATTATGATACAAGTGGTAGAATCTGGAGAATGGCCTCAACATTTCAAAAACCTCTACAAAGAGAAAACAGATATTTCACCAACAGAAAGCTCGAACAACCATCAGGCTTGGGACCTAACATGGGAAAAGGATGAGATAAAAAAAAAACATTATGTCCTTGAATCCATCGCGAGCACCAGGCCCTCATGGGCTCTCAAACACCAATCTAAAATCTGCCCCCGAAGAATAGGCTACCTTTTTCTCAAAACTGCTTAATTTAATAGAGAAAACCAAACAAATCCCATCCACCTGGAACCTAGCGATATTGATTCCGATGTACAAAGCTGGTGACAGGAAAATGCCAACAAACTATAGGCCCATAGCCCTTCTTGACCCACTGGGAAAGCTGTTCGCGGGATTCCTGATGAAAAAACTCAATACTTGGCTGAGGAAAACGGTTTCCAAGAGAAGAGACAGACTGGTTTTGCTAACAAAATCAGCACAAACGTGAATCTGCTCCTTCTAAGTATGATTAAGTACGAAGCGACAACAAAGAAACAACAAGTATATGCTGTCTTTATAGACCTAAAAACAGCATTCGACTCAGTGAATAGAGAAAAATTATGGTTGAAGCTAACATCATGGGGATGTCCCTCATCCATTCTCAACCCAATTAAACAGCTCTACTCCAATACATCGATCAGAGTCAGATTAACAAAAGACGGTGCAGTAACAGACGAAATTACCAACTGGAATGGCCTCAAACAAGGATGTCCCCTGGCTGCTTGTCTATACAATTTATATACATTTGGCTTTGTACAAGCGATTCACAACCCTCTCTCGAATCCGCCGAAGAATAATAACGAACCGTTAAAAACCTTAATGTATGCAGTTAACATCATTGTCATGGACAAAACACAATCAGGTTTACAAAAAACGGTAAACAAAGTGGGCCTTTTTATGAAGGAGAACGACCTACAAATTAACATCCCTAAAACCAAGTTAATGAGACTAACATCTCTGCATAACATCAGGCGACAAAAGGTGAAACTAAAATTAGAAGATAAAGAGATTAAAGAAACAAAAGTATTCAAATATCTTGGCGCCATGATAAATCCATCACCAGTTGAGCAGGAATAGAAAGACCACATTGAGAGGAAAGCAAGATACTTATCCCGTTTAGGTCGCTTTTTTCATTGCAAATGTGGAACCTTTACAATATAATCAACAATCCTATTGTATAGACAAAAAGTGGTCCCCATCCTAACCTGTGCTGGAGAAACAATAATCAATCAAGATACGATGAAATGGCAACAATACGAGGCCATACTTTGGAGAAAAACTCTGGCTTTACCTAACTAATTTCCAATGCCAAGAATTTGTTTCGAATTGGCACTACAATCTCTAGAATCTATAATTACTTGGAAAAAAATTGATCTTTACAGAAAAATAAATTGCCAGGATAAAATTCCATATTTCGAAATACTCACGGAAAAAAAGACCCCTGTATATGTAACAGCTCTTCAATACTGGACCAACGAGATAAAAAAGAAAATTAAGGCCAAAGACATCAGCGAAGACATGCTAATATATAGACCACAATATGCCAAAAAAAGAGTTCAGCAAAACGATTGGATCAAAACAATAGAGGAACAATCAAAATACAAACGAGCATTGAACTGCTCAATAGAATCAAGAGCTCTCAAGGAACTACCACCATATTTAGAATGCTTTCCAGAACGATCAATACGAGACCAATTCCTACGCTTTCGCCTAAACATATTGCCAACCCGCGATTACTTATCTAACATAAAACACCCAACCATAATGACTACAGATTGTCGATTTTGTAAGATTGACAACACCAAAGAGACTCTCTTTCACGTAATCATGATTTGCCAAGCTTTGACGGATGCAAGAAACTTGTTCAGGGACTTCTTCAAAATCTCCCAGAAACAGATGAACACACAGGAACGATGGGCCCATATCCTAAAAGGACATGACAAGAACCTAATCTTAACAGTAATTAAATGTTGGACCATGATCCTGAATACTAGCAATCACCAAGAATAAGAAACCTAAATGTCAACCCCTTCTCATCTTGTAAATGACATAAATGAAAAGTTTGTATTGCCAAACAGAATATTTTAAATTAAAAAAAGAAAAAAAAAAGAAAAAAAAGTAATGTCATTTCTTAAGGTGCCTCCACATATCTCCTTACAATGCCTTTTTTCTCTTTAGTAACTTTGGTTGGTGTCAATGCATTTGAAGTTTAGGAGGTTTGCATTTATTTTGCCCCACATGGCCTGGACAGAGTTCTAATAGGTGCATTGTCTGTATGTGTACTGGTCCTACAATTTTTTTGTTTTTCTTCTGTTATGTGTATATGTTAAAACACCATCTTCTACTAATGTTATCAAAAAAGATGATATGGGAGGCCGCAAATGATATCATATGGAAGCACGCGCGTGCGCTGCACACCACATGCAGACCACAGTAGCTTGTAAGCTTCCGTGTTCAAAGAGTCCTGTGAAACCATTTTGTAAAAATGGCCTCCCTAGATCTCGGGCACTCACTAGGTAAACATTGGCGTTTGGATGTGCATGCATTCATGTGATAACAACAGCACTATATGGCATAGCAAACAAGAAGATGATTCAGCTCCTTCCTCCATGTATGAGGGCCCCTCTTATAAATGATATAAGTAGGAAATGATTAAAGGGATGGAAGTGTCACACTTTACCCAGCACTTTCCTTAATGATGGAAGGATATTCGTGCCCTAGTTGGAGATGGGAACATACATGATTTACTGCTGCAAAATGGCCCTGTGTACTGTCGGTAACCAAGCATCTCTCATAGTACAATATCCTTGAGCCAGCTCTGCCCATCGTCCCTCGGCCGGACGTGCTTTGGACCTCCTTGAAGCCTACTCTCTTGCCTCCACTGGCCTGGTTGACACCCCGGCTCAGCTAAAACCCACGTGGATCAAGGCCAAACCATCCGCCTCCTGATACACTTCTGACCTCGGGCCAACAAAAGGGCAATGAGGCGGGTGGAAAAATGGTGGCATAAACACTGCCATCCAGAGGATTTCTCTCACTCAAAACCCTGCGAACCTTGCTCAAAAAGCTGATCACTGATGCAAAAACAGCTTATTATGTCACTGCAATTGAGGATACCCCTAAGAGGAGCAGAACCCTCTTCGACATTGTCAAACACTGTGCCAGGACTTCTCCGGACCCCGAGGTCCCAGGTTCGTAGGAGAAATGCAATAGCATTAACAGCTTCTTCATCGGTAAAATTGCAAAAATCAGGGGCCTTATCGACTCTGCAAAGGCCTCCAAATCACCACCCCTACTCTGCACCGGAAACTCCCCCCTTGTTCAGACTTCATCACACTCACCATTAAGGACCTCTCTGATACTCTTGCATCCCTCAAACCCACAGCCTACTCGGATGATCTCCCAGCCTCCATCATCAAACAGCTACAAGGCTGCTCCCTCAAAACACTCCTTAATATCGTCAATGCCTCTCTCGCTGAAGGCGACTTCCCGGATTCTCTAAAACGGGGCAGATTCGCCCCCTCTTGAAAAAGCCCTCACTCAGTCCTGATGACCTAGCAAATTACGCACCTATCACAATCCTCCCTTTCATAGGGAAACTCATTGAAAAGGCCGTGTTTCGACCAATCAGAGTTCTGTCCAAAATGTAGCACAGAAACTGCCACAATTCAGGTGATAGGTGACCACTTCATCTTAAGGACAGAGGTGACTCTAGCCTCGTCATGCTCCTCAACCTTTCAGCAGCATTTGACACGGTCGACCATCCCAGGCTCATCTCGATTCTCGCCACCAGAATAGGCCTCACAGGAAAGGCCCTTGACTGTTACTAGTTATGCATCGCTAACAGATTCCAAGCCATCCAAATTGTGGAAGTTCAGGTCCAAACGCCTACTGCCATCTTGCGACATCCCACAGGGCTCCATTCTCTCACCGATTATCTTCAATCTTTATATATAGCCCCTTGGAAACCTCTTAAATGACCCCAGCATCTCCATCCACCAGTATGTTGATGACACACAGTTATACCTTAAGGTTACTAGCCCTCAAGACATCTCTCGTCTCTGCTGCTGCTTGGACACCATCCAGCCAGACCTGGATGCCATCTGCCTACCTAAAACGCAACCCCACCCGAACTGAATTTGTCCTTATAGACCCCGCCTCCAAACAATAGATCGTCCAAAACTAGCTTGACAGCATGAACCTAGATGGATTCACCCCCAAGTTGACCAACTCATCCAAATGCCTAGGCTTCATTGTCAATCGCAGTCTCTGCATTCAAAAACATGTGGGCAAGAAAACCCAAACCGCCTGGCTGCAAATGACCACACTTAGGAAAATCAAACCATTCATCCCCCGCTAACTTCTTTATGATAGTCCAGGCACTGGTCATCTCACACATTGACAGGGGTAACTCCCTCCTCACAGGGCTCACAGCCACGTACCTGGCTCCCCCCAAAGCTGCCCACCACAGTGCAGCCCATCTTATCGTGGGTGCCCGTAGATTTAACCACATCACACCCATCCTACGTGATCACCACTACCCCTACCCCCACAAGGATTCTCTTTTAAAATCACATGCATCACATACAAAGTGATCTCCAACAGAACGCCATCCTACCTGGCAGCCAATCTCTGTATCTCAGGAGGTTCCCGCACCTCCCGTAGCTTGACCATCAAAGGTTTAGTGTCCACGCTTACCTGTAAGGAAAGGACTAAGAAGCGGTCCTTCTCCAGCCATGCCCCATGCCTCTGGAATTCACTCCCCCTGGAGGCTCGTACTGCCCCTTCCATAATGCAGTTCTGCAAAATCATGAAGACATGGCTCTTTCATCGCTTCCTCCCCATGACTAAACCCTGACAATCCCCCAGAGTACTGCGTTACTGTTATAAACGCTAGCTCGATGCTAGCCTCTGGCTTCTCCTAAACCCTGCAAAGCGCTGCGCTGCCTACAGGCCAGGTTCGTGCTACAAGCAATAAAATAAATAATAAATACATTGTGAGAACTGCTTGTATATTACGTCTTTTTCTACACATTTTCTCTAAAATTGGCTGGAAAATGCACCTTTTGCACTCCTCATTGCCAAAGAAGTTTCAGAGTTCGGCTCACTCGCTGCGCTCGCGTGCTCATTCTCCCCTGGAGCATACATTTATGGCCCAAAACTTTAAAAGTTCACCAGCCACCACTGCATAAAGATAACACAACTTTGCTTGTATCACAAGCAGCCTGCGGATTGTAAGAGATACTGCAATATGGTAAAACAGAAAAGTTCTTAATGAGATTCCATTTCTTTCTCCTGCCACTAAGACAATTGACACTCAGTGGGTCACCCATCAGTTTCTACACATGTGGTTCTACTGTTACTGAGTCTTGTTGGTGGCTGTAACTACAACATTCCTTGACTGCTTCTAACCTGCAAAACCCATGACTTACTAGAGCCTTCACAGTCACTGCAAACATATTTTAAAGCAGACAAATCAGTGGGAATTTTCCCTCATATTAGAGCGTGCCTGCTTGCACCTAGAATTAGTGTTTAAACCATTTTACTAGTCCTCTGGAGGTGTGTTGACAAAGCATTTGCTTGGCCCCTCAAGGCAGTCGCCGGAGGAGAATATTGGTGAGAGAGATCCACACCATTGTGTTTGGTTTTGGCTATGACGGAGCTACTTGTGGGTGCATTGGTGTAAATTAAATGTAGTGAGCGACTGCTTTTACCATTCCTATATTCTATAGTGATCTGGATGGCCTGTGATTGGGCACTGCGATCACGTGACCTTACATCCCCTTCTCAAGGCTAGCACCCCCTAAACCCAGGCCCCAACTGTCTCTGACACAAAAAAGGCAGTCAGATGATCTCAGATCTATTTTCTTTGATTGTGTTTACGATTGTACTATTTGAAAGTGTGTGTGTTTTAAACTGACATTGGTGAGCCACCACCTATACAGTTACAGTACTGAGAATAAGTACAAGCGAGAGAAAGCTCAGGTCCAGCAGCAAACAGAGATTTAGGAGGGTAGTGGAGTAGAGGACACATGGAAGAAAGTGGCTGAATTTCATGTTAGCAATATAGGGGCAGGGGGAGAAGGTCATGCACAAGCATAGCCAATGAGATAGCTCAGCGGGTTGCGATCTGAGCGTAGTCTGCAGGTCGCAGGTTCGAATCCCGGCAAGGCAAACTCAGCCTTCCGAGGTTGATAAATGAATACCAATTTCGATTTGGTGATATTGTATGTAAATATGTGCTCTGCAAAGCGCTTTGGATGAAGGCACTATATAAATAACTTATCACTATTAGTCATTATGTTGATGCCGAATCTGATATCTTTTTTTATTGCAGCAAAACTAATAAGTTAAAGTGTAGTGTGTTTTTGTGCTTTATGGGGAAAGCTCCCATTCCTCGTTTTACTCTAAATGTTTGTGTGTCCCTTTCCCTTTCTCTTTTTCCCATTCTGTTTTATTTTACTGCAAAACAAAATGCATTTGAAAGCCATTACGTGTGTGCACCTGTACCTTATCACCTTATTAAAGCCATGCCGCCAGTTTAACTAGCATGAGAAATTTAGTAGATGTGCACATGCATAGATAATGTTTGCACGTGTGCAATCCCACTTTTACACATGCAAATGATATTTGCACAGGCAAGTTCACATTAGTGTGCATGCAAATGCAGTGCAAGTGTACTTGCGCTGCAGCTAATGTGTTGGTGCATGTGCAAATAGTGTTTGCACATGTGCAGATGTACTGTAACACAGATCCATATGTTCATAATTTTACTATTGTGCAGATAGGCGGCTGTGATGCATCACTGACTCCATTTATTTAAAATACCTCAACATCCTGACGCAAAGCAGACTGCTGAAACGAGGTACTTTACTTTATTTATACCGCACGTCCTCTGACCCTGAGGCTTAAGAGCGCCCAAATAGAAAGAACAAGTAGGACAAAGACATATCCATATAAAAACTCACAGAACAAGGAGTACATGCCGCCAAAAGGAGGCCTGAACGAACATGGGGTTCAGTGTGCCACCATGAGTGGCGTAGGCCAGTAGGGAGACAGCTGGGCTAACTAAACATAAATGATTTAAGTTTTTTCCTGAAGACCAGGCTTGCTGATTCCTCTCTAATATTCAGAGGAAGCTTATTTCAGACGTCTGGAGCTGCTGCAAACAAGGCTCCTTTCTTAACCTGGGACAGCCTGCAGACCGGAATTTTTAGTTGTGTATAGTTGTTCGATCTCAGATTGTGTCAGCTAGTTTTAGCAACTAGTTCTTCCTTAAGATAGGCTAGGGCTGCACTTCCCAGGCATTAATGATTGATAGCCAAGAGGCGAAAAATAATTCTATCTTTAATTGGAAGCCAGTGAAGGCTTCTTCTGGACTCCGAAATGTACCTTTTCTTGAAGTTCAAGATAACTCTACATTATTTTGCATGACTTGGAGTTGATTGACCTCTGTTTTTGGCAAGCCAATTAACAGGCTACTACATTAGTAAATTCTTGACCCCCATAAGTGTTCTCACCAGATTTTCTCTATTGTCTCCTCTCTCTCTCCATGGTGAAAATGTATTCACAGCTGTCTGCAGTGTTTCTTAGTATACATCTACGATTTTGTTTGCAGAGGCAAAGCCATGTATATTCTGGTGCAAAGAGTTGCCAATGGGCAAGGGCCTCAGGTGTCATTTGTTTTAGATTTCTACATCGTATCATAGATGCAGTAGCTTTCTTCCTTATATTCTTTTTATAAAGTACAACCTCAAAGTGTAAAAAAAAAAACGGACCATGGACACGGACAAATGCTCTGACTGGCTAGAGTAACATTGCAGCCTGCTATTCAGTTAAACGTATTCCCCTTTACGTGCGTCGGTCTTTGCACAAATTGCTTGAAACAGAGGTCTGTGTTGGCTTTGTCTATAGATTTGGCCCATACATCATTCTCATCTAGCAACTAGAGGTTAAAGTCACCTAGAAGTATAGTTTTAGCACTAGGTTTGAGGAAAGTAAGAAGTAGGTCACATAAATGATTAGTAAAAGGGGGGTTGGTGGTTGATAAACAAGAATTGTATTCACTGTGCTCTCTGTGTCTAACCCAACTTTAATATGGAGGATGTCACAACTCTCCACGTTAGGGACATCAGTTCTCCATACATCTAAGGATTCTTCATGGATAACTGCAACACCCCCTCCTTTCACCTCATATCTATCCTGACACAGGATCTTATATCCCTGTGGTATAGCCAAGGCAAGAGAAGGCCCAACTGGTACACGATTCCAAGTTTCTGTGAGGGCGTAAAGGTCGATATCTTGGGAGGATACATATGTGGATACCTCCAGGGCATGTTTGATAAGCTTTATTAGGAGCCATCAGGTGCTGAGTTTGGCCCATGGAATTATCTAGCGTAGTTTCAACGTGATCATTATTCTCTGTATTTCCTGTATTGTCATTGTCTATGGTTCAGGGTTCTGGGGAATTATCAGTATTTTTAACTGACAGAGGGGCTATGAGGTTAGTGTCAAGGGGCGTTCTCACACTGAGAGCATCCTTCTTAATTACCGGACCTAACATATTAGGTTTCGTCATATCACCTTCCTGTATTACACCTTCCCTGTCTAAATGCATATTCCGTCTTATGCTCTGGCGCAAGCAGACAAGGACTGCTTTTTCAGATACAAGTGCTGACCTTAAGAGGGAGTCTGTTTTTGCTTTAGCAATCATGGCAACCACATAGGATACACTCATTGTGGCTTACCTCAGAGGAAACAGCGAGAGCACCATTGTTACCGGAGTGCAACAGAACACCACAGAGCGCTTGGGTTCATGTGCCTGTTTTGCAAATTTCTATGGCAGGAGAACTACCAAGCGGCCTGGGGGCTGTATTTCTATGTGAGGTGGCTAATTAAACAGCATGCGTTCTATGCCAGAAACGCGGCTGAACTCAGGTAACTGACAATAATATTCTTAGAGAAACGATCTGATGTTGCGCGGCATATGAGCTGGCAGAATTCCTTAACTTATAACAGAAAAAGCACTATGATGAGTCAGAGTACATAATAATGAATGAGCGCACAACTGAATTCAGAAGGCTAAATATACAATTTTAAAATTTTAAATCTAAAAACTTGTATCTGCACAATTTCTAAAATACATAATATAAAAGAATGCAAGATGGAAACAACGATAAAACACAGCTACAAAGTGAAGTATTCTAAGTAATTAATTATTGGAAGAATGCAGATGCTTTGTCTAGCAAAAGAGTGTGTTAAATAGCACGTATCATGAGATGACAGTGAAATTAAATTCAAACCCTAGGATGGAAAATGTTGGTGCTCACAGTGGACCAAAGATGCCGGCGACCAGACTCTTGCAGTAAGATAGGTTCTGGCAGAGGCTCAAGAGAACAAAATACCTACTTTCTACAAATAATTTAAACCAAAAAACATCATGAACTCTGACTGAAAAGCTCAAAGATAAGGTCTCGTCTCTGACTTGGGGCAAGCCTGCACCGCGTATGATTGAATCTATTAAAATGATGATCTCCCCAATTATCATGTTTCTCCTTTACACACTGCCAATCCCCCTTCCCCTTCTGTTTTTAAAGCCATTGATCCATGTTTAATTAAATTCTTGTGGAAGAAAAAGCAACGTAAAATATCAATAGGTAAACTTAAGAAACATTGCTATTATGGTGGAGTTGGGTTCCCTGACTTTAAAAAATAGCATTTAGCCTTTGTCTTGAGGCAAACGCAGATGTGGTTCGCTCCTGTGGAACATAATGGCAGCTCATTGAGAGAGCTTTGTTCCCCCACGCACCCCCCCCCCCCCGATTGCTACATCATCAAGGAGAAAAATAGATTCATTAAAGGTACTAGTAATATCCTATCTCCCTGCTACCTCAGAAAGTATCTTTATCCCTCTATTTTAAAACTGTCCCAATTTATTTCACAATTTTAAAAAAAGTTAATGGTAGGTTTATTTTTTGGAAACCCCTGCTCTCTCGGGGTATGAAGTTTATCAATAAGCTGTTTCTACATGAAGTTCCTGTGACCGTCAACCAATTTGCTGAACATTTCTTTTCCCAATTTCTTGTATGCACCAATATGCGACAATTATCAACACGGTAATGGAAAATGATTACTCATTAGTGTGTAAGTCTTCAACTCCTGATAAGGAATGACTACAGCATATATACATATTTAACTTTAGTGCCTCCATGTTCTATACATCTATTTCAGATGACAGGTCTTCACAATGTAGGTGGAAATCTCAGATTGCATAGCAGCAAGAGTGTTCATTATTGGGCAGTGGAGCAAATTGGCCCTCTGTTTGGAATAACATCTCCATGACTATCACATCAGCCAGTTTGCTTCAAACTCTATACTTCTTTCATCATAGAGCGTTCATCACTCCTACAACACTCTTCAAATGTAATGCTGCTCAAAATGATCGATGCTGTAGCTGCTTACATGCTGAAGGATCATTTAAGCATATTTTTGTGGATTGTCAATATGTTAAAACATAATGGAAAAGTGTATAGGATAAAATCAAATGTATTTTCAATATACAACAAGACTTTTGATTTAAATTTCTTTTATTGGGCAGTGTGCTGCTGTGAGATGTCTTGAAAAGGGATGATTGTTATCTATTTGACCCTTTTCTCCTAGTTGCTATTCAAACTATATCGTCCAACTGGAAGAATCTTGGTATATTAATTACAAAATATGGTGGAACTCTATTTGTAATATATGTAGATTGCAGTTGAAGTGGCAACTATGCCTGAAGTACTTATCTACTGTAACTTCTGAGGATGACGTATAAACGTACTTTTAATTTCCTGTTCTTCTCCCCCCTTCATACCCTCTCCTTTCGTAGATGCTGGTCTTATTATGTATGTTCTTTGTTATTGTTTTTCTTGCAATGTCTCATACTTAAATCTGTTAGTTTGTGAAAAGAGGAAAAATAATATGAGGCCGGGAAACCCAAAGGAAACACACCAAACACTGGTTACAAAGGAACATACAAAGTACTTTATTTTAAGGTCAAGCAATGACGAAGTCAATGACAGGTCAGATAGCTATCGGCCCTCAGAGCAACACAATGAACTTCAACGGGGTTCGATGTATTCAGTGAGAGACTGTACATTGGGACATTCAGGCTTTTATACATTTCTCCAGCCTGTTGTCCAACCCCTTCGCGGGTTAACCATTCCATGAATGTATTACTGGTCTAGGGTCTCTGCCAGGTCAATTCTAATTTATTCATTAGTATGTGCATAGATCAGTTCCGTTGATACAGGTAATCCGTTTTCATGCAGGTCAACAGAAGGACAAGCTCTCAGTTCACGACCCTAACAAGTGGCTTGCAGGCAAGTTATGCATTAGCTGTACGGAGGTCATGTCGACCAGATTCTGTTCGGAATGGCATCGTCCACCATTTTGATGTAAAGGGTGACTTTTACACAGCAAGAGAACCTAAAATGGCGGTTTGATTCAAGATGGCGGCTTACATCAATTTCTAAGGTCAAGACCTTGCCGTAAAGAGTTATTCGCGTACAGTTTTATGCGACTTGGCGTAGGCCAATATACATATAATCGTTTACAATAGGAGGCATAATTTAATATCCAGCTTGACAAACCCTCCTTTTGGCCTATGCCAAGTGCTAAGACTACTTCTGATCTCCTTGCAAGTAACTCCATACGTCATCGTCCATACACCCTGAATCGCCGTCAGAGATATCTATGGCCATCAGGTCGTTCACTAAGATCTCTTTTAACACATACTCTTTGGAAGTTTTATCCGGGGCATATACTTTGTGTCCTATAGTACCTATCGCCTGAGCACAACATCCCCCTAGCATCGAACATATATTAGGCAGACATTGGATACAACAACAAAGGAATAGCAGAACTCCCAAAATGATCAACAAAACTGAAAGTACCTTCCAACCCCAAGACCGCAAGAAATCCCAAAACCAAGCACTAAGATTCCAGTTCCCCTCGGGAACTTGCACTTCTGAGCTAAGGACGTGCAGATTCTGAATTGCTTTGAAAATGGTTGGGGAGGAGTCTGGTAGAAAAACACAGCAAGCGGACCCCACTAATTTACATACTCCACCACTTTCAACCAGAATGACATCTAATGCCATCCGGTTCTGGAGTGCTACTAATCTTCTCACTTTCTGCTCTAATGTCATGTTATAGAGTATATCTGTGGTCCGGTTGATGGTCCTCTCCAGTACTCTCGCTAGTCTCCTGATGTCTTCGGAATTTGCTATCTGCCCCCAAAATGGCACAACTGATTTCGCTATATCTCCCATCACTTGTTCGGGGGTATCACCATTCTCGTCCCGTCGTGGACGAGCCTTTGAAACTTCCAAAGTGCTTGCTATGAATACCCCAGGTAACAGGATCCCTAAATATCAGGTTCCCTGCCAATCCCTGGGCAACCATGGAAAGGCTACATTGCCGCAAACGAAATAGACAGGTTCGCCCACATACAAAGGTCTGTTTTCCCCAGTCAAATTTGCAACGTTGGCACAGCCCTTAAAATCTCCCATTGACCGGGTACCATTCCTCTGTATGCAGAAAGAAACTGAATCGGGGCTATGGTTAACAGAGTAAGGAGGCACGGCATCCTTATTGCCTATCGGAGCCATTTTAAAGGAAACTAAAGATTGGAAAGGACGGGATAGTCTATCAGAAGGCCTAATTGAAGCAACGTTGAGTTTGCTCCTATTTGTGAAAAGCGAGCATCCCAGGGGAGTCAGAACACGTTTCTCAAAATCATTCAAATTAGTTCCATCAAAATTCCCCGAGATGCTATCATTCCATCAGCCAAAGAACAGTGCTCTAAGAGAAGCATAGCAAGCAGTTGTCAACGGTAAAGGATGAATATAGCAACCTAGCCCCTTATCCCTGTGTTGCGATAAATGTGAACAGACCCAACAATTGGTTTTGTTAAAAATGGCATGTGTCGAATTCATAATCAGCATCATAGTATTATTGTGATACTTCTGTCTATGCTGAGAGTCCCTAGGTGACAGAGTATGAACATGTACAAAAGGAGTAAAAACAGTAGGTAGAATTTCAGTTGGCAAAAGAGGCTCTAGAGGATAAATCTCCTCGACGCACCAGAATCCTAAAGCAGTTACTATAAAAACCGCAATTATTATCATCAAAACACAGCAATACGTTTTCGGGGCCCAGGCACATTGTTCATTGTCCAAGTTGGTCACCCCCTTATTTACAAGTCCAATACGGGGAGTAGTGGTGGCAGGCATCATAGTCTTCGGATGGAAACCCCAAAGTTCGTTGCTGGCGACCCCCCGGTCGCGCGGCTTCTTAGTCCTTCCCCAACCCTAGCCGTCAGAACCCCCGTTCTCAAATTTGGGCAAAAGCAAGCCCTTGATGATTCTTTCCTTCTTTTGAATGCACAGTCGAACCGTGCTGTAGGTCTATTTTCTCCGTCGAAGATTATATCTGGTGATTCCCGATACTGTTTGATCCGGAAATAAGGTAACGTCACTCCCTGAGGGAGGCAATGGAAGTTGCAGAATTCGAAGCAATGGTTTCCGGAAATTACTAAGGTAAACGCGAACAAATATCTACTGTCCTTGTGAATAGGAATACTGAAGAAAGCTTTCTTCAGGTCCACAACACTAAAGTAAGTAGCCGTAGCTGGAATCATAGTTAATATCGTCGTCACATCAGGCACAATTGAAAATTGTGGAGCGACAACTCTATTAATGGCTCGCAAATCAATTATAAAACAAAACGGAATAGCATTATCGCCTTTTTTGTACACGGGTAGGATCGGACTATTGCACAAACTTCCTGTAATCTCCTCAATCACCCCACGATGCACAAAATCAGAAACAATGCTCTTCAAAGCTCGCTCACCTTCAACCGAGATCTTATACTGCAGAATACGTGGCAGCTTAATACCATGTTTCAAGACTATTCTAACAGGCTCAATCTGTAGGACACCGACATCATTGTCGTCAGCCGCCCACAAACACTCCGGGACATTACTGAATTCTGGTGGCAAAGGTCTAGTCAAAAATTGTGAAACAGAAAACTGCTGTGGTGAAATCGTCAAACGCACTCCATCAGATGAACAATGAATTACCGCATTTCATTCCTTCAACAGATTCAACCCCAACAAATTATCTCCACAATTCGAAGTCAAAAGAAATGGGCAATGGTCCGTAAAGGGACCCAAAGAAATAGGTACCGGCGAAGAAACCGGACAAATGACTGGTGTGCCAGAAAACCCTACGGAGACATTGGTTTGCCCTGACAGTGCAATGTTTGGAACCCGAGAATGATCAATGGAGCACTTCTGTGCTCCAGTGTCTATCAAGAACTGATGTTTCCTATTCCCACTACCATTTCAATGTAGGGACCTTTCTGACTAACAGGAATAGGTGTAGGTTCCAAACCCTGTTTCGGGCAATCCTAACGAAACAGAATATCATCAGAAGGAAGCTCCTCAGAGAGGTAAGCAGCAGAAGGGTGATCGAATATGTTTCTAGTATCCACACTTGAAGTCTGATTGTCCTGTGAAAAAGGTTGCTGAGTATCCTGTGAAAACTGACCCAGGGCGACCTCTGGTCGTCTGCCCATACTCCCAAATGTGTTATTCGACCTCTGTCAAAGGACAGGGCATTGTGCATGCCAATGACCCTCCTGGCGACAATAGGCACACTGGTAAATGTTCACAGGACCCAAGGGCACATTCCCTTGTGGAACATACTGACCTCTAATCTGCGAACTACCCCCTCTGGGGCCTCTAATAATTTGTTGTAACAATACTTTAGTCTTTAAGTCTCCTTTTCTCTTTTCTACTCTATCTTTTTCATTATTGACACGGTTCTCGCAGTACTGAGCCATGTGCAGTACTTCTGATTGGGATTTCGCCTGCCAAGTGCTCTCGGAGGACATAATCTGTGACTGGATGTCAGGCAGCAGTCCACGCACAAATTTGTCCACAAATAACCTTTTCCCAGATTCTGTGCCTAAATCCTGTCCACTGAAGTCCGAGAATACTTGTTCGAACCGATTAAAGAACTCGGTGGCAACCTCAGATTTTCCTTGGACACAGGCCGTGAGCTTGTCCCAAATAATTCTTTTTTCGGGAATTATAGTTTTTAATTTCGCAATGATTCTGTCAGGCAAAGTGAGTATCACCTGAGGCGGTCTCTCACCAGCTGGCCTTTCCCCGTCAAGCCGAGTTATATTAGCCCACGTATCTCCCAACCCAGGTGCATCGTCTATTGTTCTAACCTGCTTCCACAAATCTACGGGCAGGAGTACAGGGAATAACAAGTCAATATCGCCTAGGGTGAACACTGAGGACTGCAAGACGGACTCTATCTCTTTATAGAATCCTGTCGGATTTTTCCTAATGTCGGGAATAGATTGCCTAATAGTGTTTACATCCTGTCGTGAATACGGGACGTGAACGAACTGTGATACATAATGTGCAGGAATGTCCACAGCAGCTATACCTGCTGCAGCATTAGCGGCAATCTCAACTTTTGGGACAAATGTCGGAGGTACCTCTCTCATAGGCAACTGAGATATAGGCAACTCCGAACGCTTACTAAGCAACAGAGCTAAGTCGAGCGCTAAAGCAGTCGAAGAAGTGTCAAGTGAAAAAGTTCTCTTATAAATACCCAGTAACTCTGTGGGACAACTAACCTTCTTCCTCACACATTCATCCTGCAGGTACTCTACCATTACCTGAATCACCTTCCTCTGTATTTCTAGCGTATATTGACTATATGTGTCATATACCTCAACCGGAGTTATCGATAAATCCGAAATCCATCTAATCGCATCTTTTGTACATATTTGTGCTTCCTCAGATGCCCATTTACGACACGGAAGAAATCGTTTCTGTACATACATACTCTCCTCTTCTTCATCCTCATTCCGTAACTTCTCCAAATCTCTCCTATACTCAAACAACCTCTCGACATGCTCATGTACTTTCTCCACAGTATCTCTTGATAGTGCTAAAGTATTCAGATCCCTCAGCCCCTGTGGGAGATCCACATTATTTAATTTACCCCACATTACGCATAAATAAATCCCTAAACCTTCAATAAAAATATTTTTCTCAGGAAAATTATCCATATTAGACAGTGTGGCAAAAACATTAGCTCGATCATCTCTCTCCATACAATGCTTAGCCCATGCAAACAATTCCTGCTTTTTATCTGTAGGGACAGTATTACGAGTAACAACCTTCGACCCCGCACCCTGATCAACTATAGTCAGTACAGAACCACTCGGGAGTGGAGGTGCAGGCAGATTCAATGGAGGCGTTATTACTGGTGCAATGGGAAGAGGTAGTAGAGCAGGCGGAGGAACAACAGCCGGAATAATAGGAGCAACAGATTGAGCAGGGAGAGCAGGAATAACAGCAGGAAGAGGCAAAGCAACTGGAAGAGGATCATACGGAGGTGGTGCAGAGGCACCAGGCCTGCGCTCATTTAACAATTTGTCGAGAAACTCGTCAGAAACATGAAGGTCTTTAGAAGGATAGATTTTCTGAATACCGAATGAGAAAGCCCTATCCATATTCTTAACTGACTCAGACTGTTTGTCCTGATCATATAACAACGCCTTTTCAGCGTTCGTTTTATGATGGCGCGCATGTTTTTCCCTACTCTTAAGCTGCTGCAACGCTTCTTTTTTCCAATTCTGCAGAACATCAAATGCTGCGGGTCTGGCCTTTTTCTTTAATAAGACCGACTCTAAGTATTCAATACGAGGGATCATAAAAATGCCATTGATTGGCCATTGAAGTTGGGAGGCATGTCTGGTTTGTCTGTGCCAAATATCATTAAATACTACACTTCCAATGCCATGTTTACAATACATAGTAAACGCCGGCGACCCCTCCTGTGGTGCCGGGTGGCTAAATTCCAAAGATTGTCGATTGCTGCGGAATAATGCCCTAAAGCAGCTAGACAATTTCCCAGGCATTTCTCAAAAACTTGGTGTTACCTGGTCAATAATTGTGTCTGCAGATACAATGCGCCAAATTCAAATTGTCAGGTTTAAATTAAGAGTCGGGTCACGACTCACCTGACCAAACCTAAGGAGGACTGTATGGTTTATCAAAGAACTTACCTAACAAATTTTACCTTGTGTTTAGTGATTTCGGCAAATCTGCCCGCCTCAAAAGTGGACCCTCGTCAAAATGCCATCTCAGACTGCACGGCTATCGTCCAAGGATCGGATTGTGCAGCGCTGTAGAGGTGCCGCGTCTCGTTCAGTCGGGCCCGTAGTATCACACTGTCCGATCCCGGTCGGATAGCATGCGTCAACCTTCAATGGTCCGGCATCAATCTTGAGGGTCCCTATTCGGGCTCCAACTGTGAAAAGAGGAAACATAATATGAGGCCAGGAAACCCAAAGGAAACACACCAAACACCGGTTACAAAGGAACATACAAAGTACTTTATTTTAAGGTCAAGCAATGACAAAGTCAATGACAGGTCAGATAGCTATCGGCCCTCAGTGCAACACAACGAACTTCAACGGGGTTTGATGTACTCAGTGAGAGACTGTACATTGGGACATTCAGGCTTTTATACATTTCTCCAGCCTCTTGTCCAACCCCTTCGCGGGTTAACCATTCCATGAATGTATTACTGGTCTAGGGTCTCTGCCAGGTCAATTCTAATTTATTCATTAGTATGTGCATAGATCAGTTCCGTTGATACAGGTAATCCATTTACATGCAGGTCAACAGAAGGACAAGGTCTGAGTTCATGACCCTAACAAGTGGCTTGCAGGCAAGTTATACATTAGCTGTACGGAGGTCATGTTGACCAGATTCTGTTCGGAATGGCATCGTCCACCATTTTGATGTACAGGGAGACTTTTACACAGCAAGAGAACCTAATATGGCGGTTTGATTCAAGGTGGCGGCTTACATCAATTTCTAAGGTCAAGGCCTTGCCGTAGAGAGTTATTCGCGTGCAGTTTTATGCGACTTGGCGTAGCCCAATATACATATAATCGTTTACAATAGGAGGCATAATTTAATATCCAGTTTGACAAGTTGTTCCCATTAAGTTCATAAGTATACTTGGCCTCCATAGCTTTTTTAAAATATAATATTTGCAATACTTGAATCTTGTATCATAGTATTGTCTTCATGTATTATTTGTACTTATTGATTACATTGTATTACCATTGTCTCAAAGAAAATGTTCAAACATAAAATACAATAAACTATCAGAAAGTGAAGTATTCTGAGTAATTCATCATAGGAGACACTTTGTCCAGCATAAAAGTGTATTAAACAGCACTTATCTCCATTCAGTGTGTACTATTAGGTTGGGTAATGATAGCAGATACTTCTCCATCACTTAGAAAGGGAGGAATTTGGCATATAGCCCTACATACTAAAGTGAAATGATCATCAGTCTGATTCTGTGTAGAGAGCAACGTGGAAAAAACATTGAAAACAATTCTTGCAAAAGAAAAATAATAATGTTTGTATTTTAGAACAAGTGCGACACATGCATTAAATTTGAATGCTATTTTATCTCATCTGATAAAGCACATGCAAAATGAGTATATGCAAAATTAACTCCCAAAATACAACGGTATGATCAATGTGACATGTTGCCATTTGGCAAGGCTGTAGAAGTCCTGGCCTTTTTGATTGTAATACAATTTATTAAATGATGCAGGTAATTCCTTCTCTGAAAGGGTAATCTGCTAGTCAGATTTCCCTTTCATAAGATCCATGCCAAGAGAACAGTGTGTATCTGTGCCCTCCGGCATCAGTTTCCTGATCTGATGCCCCTGCTCTACCAGTTGCAGAGAGCAGATTCAGATGATACTAGTGCGCATTTGGCAGATGCAGTGACCGCCAAATCTCTGCAGCACTGGGGCTGCATTTAAGACATGCACCCCTGTACCAAAACCCCATCATCATGAGTTTACTGTGTTAGTGGCAGATACATCTTTTAATATAAGCCATATCTACGTTATGGTATTTTGCATACTTATTACAGCCACAGCAACTTGATATCAAACATGTGACAGCCCCGTGAGCCCAGGTCAGCTGTGAAAGGATTATGTGTATTCTCCATAAATAGGCTGTCTTTACTACAGCTAGCAAGCCTGTAGCATTGGGGGTTGTTGCTCCCCTTTTCTTTAAGAAGGCAAGTAACACCCTCTACAGAGAGACAGTCACTCCAAAGGAAGCTGCCCTGGAAACAGGAATCAATGAGCACACCCATCCTGAAAAGACTTAGACTCAGACCAGGGTGCTGCACACCAAAAGTGCCTTTGATCCTATTGAGAAGGGAAGGGGCAGTGTTCATTTCGACAAAATGAGCTATTTACAACTGAAGGACGGTTCTACCATCTTGTTTCTCTCTGCCTCTAATTTTACTCCGTATCACCTCCACCTCCTTCAGCACAATGCACTTTGGATGTGATGTCAGAAGTCAAATACCACTTGCTCTAAGAACAGAGACTACACCCCTAAAGCAGGCTTGCTTTAGTCCAGTCATCTAGGGCTTTTGCCTTTAAAAGATGGGGTCTCCCACTTCTTCAATTCACTCGTCAACAGAAACCTGAGGAAGAATTAATTGGACCTCTGTTGGAGAAGTTGATCTCCACAGAGTCCTCTGCCAGTGAGCTGAAGACTGTCCACGTCAGAGGCAAGAGCTGTCTCCTAACCATCCCCAGGGACCATTGAAGTTAACTGCTGTTGGGAAAAGACCTGCCTCTGCCAGCCACAACAGTACCAAGGACCTCATCATGGTGGGGGACACCTGCAGTTGTGAGCCCGCCTCCCCTGTGTGTAGGAGCCCAAGGGCAAGGACTAAAACATATTCTTGAGTCCCTGGAGTGGGGCTTGCAACATGCAAGCATCAAGGAAGCCAGGATCTTTGTGTTTTCACCATGGAACTAATTTGTTTGTTTGTTTGTTTGTTTGTTTGTTTTAATATTTGTAATTGCGCCAGACCTGGGGGTATCAGGGCGCAATAAGCATCAAGAAGTTGTTCTGTTTGGTTACATTGCTGTGCAGGTGCAGGCAGTTTATACATTTTATACAGTTTATACAGTTCATACAGGAAGAGATTTGAGGTCTTAGGATAACGTATTTACACAAAATATACAATGTAAAGGCTCAGCGAGCAGAATATGTACAGGTGCTTATGCATATTTAGGCAGAATACACATTAAGTGGTCAAGGCAGAGGGGGGAGGGCAAGGAGAGGGTGGAGATGTGATTAGAGGTCATTTTCCTTGATCCTGTAGATGAGGTTAGACCTGAAGCGAGGGTAGGGTAGGTCTTCCCTCAGGTGCAGAGGGAGGGAGTTCCAATATTGGGCGGCTTTAACCGGGAAGCTGTTGCCACCCGTCTTTGTACGTTTAAATCTAGGCACCGTTAGGAGATTGGCATTGGCCGCTCTCGTGGTATGAGAAAACTATGATTTGAGACTGTTCAAATGCATCAATCCATCAGGACCTTCTATTGCTGCTTTTCACTCGCCTTCAACCCCTGAACAGCATATGCATGCCTGTTTGCTGCTGCACCATGCTAGCTGAGCACATTATTGCCACGGTTCAAACTTAAAGCTTATCAGTGCATCTGCCACCTTTGAACTGCTGCTTGCCCCACAGTATTTTCGCCACTGACCATCATTGCCAGTCGAACACTGCTTGAAAGTGCTCAAATCAGACTGTACATCCAGTCTCCAGCCTCTTCATCATCGAATCAGTTGAACCGACCTTTGTGGCAACCCCTTGAACGCGTCATCATTCCGATCCCTCTAAGAACCTAGCAACCAGACACCAGCATCTTCGCAGCTGGACCAATTGTCAAACCTACCCTGGTGGCCCTCATGATCTGCACTTCTTCAAGCATCACCTTTGAAATGCAGCAAGCTCCTGTTTGACTTGTGTCCAACCTCTTTTCCCATCTAGAAAAATGTGGCGGCGGCTGCACTCAAAACTCGTCAAACTGTGTGAAAAGAATCAAGAAGCCTTGTTCTGTGCTCTTGAACCGCAAAGAGCCAAAGAAGGTATTATTGACTGCTAACTCCCCCCTTGCTCCATCTTTGGGTGCTAGAGACAGGTTAGGACACCATTAATCAATTTTTGACCAGAACTATTAATTTTTACAAACACTGCGGTTTTTCTTGCCTTAAACCCCTAATTAATGACCCAGAGTGATACATCCTTCTATTTGTACATATTCTGTATTCTTTCCTCATGGGTGGGTTTTGTATAGTGTTTTTTTCTATTTAGTTAATTTTGCATATGGTGTGTTTCATTGAAGTATATCTATTTTTTATAGAACCTTGATTGGTCATTCCCTTTATTTTGGACTGTTGTACACTTGTTGTTTGGGCTGCTATTGAATCACATTCACACCCCTCTTGAGAGTTTAGGCTGCCCTCGGGTCAAGTTACCACAAAAGGCAAAGGAGGTATATCTCTTAACTGTGCCTGATTTGCCTTTATGATTGGGATCACTCTTGATTTGTAGCAGTTTGGGGATGGCGTAGACCCGTAAGCCGCTACTCACCCTTTTCCTCAAGCAGGGCAGAAGTCATTTCATCGCAATCATAAATGGCCCATTCTCACTTAAAGCAAATGATATTGGCCCCATGTTTTGCATCACATCAAACATACTGCAAATTCCAAACCGATGCCGAATGCACAGCATATTACATGAGCTCAGACATGAAAACACTGTCCTTAGTTGAAATTCTATAGTGGTTACAAATAAAAGTGGTACTAAAATGTAGCTGCTGCTTGCTGTGTGGGCTGTTTTATCAACAAGTGAAGGACGTTTCCCATATGGTTGAGGCTGGTGCCTTAAACATGCTGTTGAAAGTGATACATTTCTAGCATATATTATTGGCATGTTGCTCCTCTGACCTAGAGCTGTGAGGTTGCTTGTGTGAGAAACCAGACAGTACTTTCAAATCTACTGTTCAGAAGGCCAGAGAAGGGCCATCACTTTTGGGTCCTGACCCTGGGGGTGTACTAGCAAGGGAGGATCACCTGGATGGAGGGTCCTTTGGGATTGGAGAGAGGGTACCTGAAGGTGAGACATGGTGTCCCACTTTCACTAACATTGACTTATTAGACCCTCTTGCAGTCTTTATGGGATATTGTCAGTCTTTCCAACTTTCCCCTGTAAGCCTACTTCAAGTACTGAGACGAGGACGAGACAACTAAGAGTAATGCACATTTCCTATTAGAGACACCACTATAGTACCAGAACGTAGAAGAGGGAGCCTGAACACTAGAGAGCTGAAGGTCAGGCATGTCCCAATTAATTGGCTTAATTGGAGTCAAGCAAGAGAAACACACCTGAATACCCTTGATGGGATACGGGTATAAGAAAAGGGAGAGGAAAGCAGCAGAGAAGAGAGAGCAGCAGGAAGGCCAGCCCAACCCGTGGGAAGCCAGAGGAATATGGGATACCAAGACACTGAAGGACTGCAGAGCCCAGCATAGTGTCAATGTATAGTGAGGAAGTCCTGTCTCCAAAAAGCTGGAGGTAGCGGAGAAGGGAGCCATGGAAAGTGAAGGTCCTTTTGCTATTGCTAAGAACTGCGTGTTCCCCTGAATGGAATTATCAATTCAGGGCTATCGGAAGGGCAGGCAGTGAAACTCTGACAACAGAGGAGGAGGACGCTGTACGTCTCGGGAGTCTCGGAGGATAGCCCAGAGGCAACGTGCTCGCCTTGGAAGCAAGACGACACGGAGCAACACAGGTTTGATCCCGGGTCCATGCTTAGAAACCTCTCGATATTAAGCACTTTATAGATAACCAATCACACCAGTGAGTTTCGAAGGAGTGCAAGAAACCCGGTGCGCGTATAAGAAATACTGAGTTACATCGTGTCAGAGTGGTTGCGTACAATTGTCACATTCTCGAAAGCCTCCGATTGAGGCAGGGGAACAAACTGAAAGGAATTAAGTGTTTTGAAAGGGCTTTTTGTAGAAACAAATATCAGAGGGGTCACGTTGGAGTGGTACATGTGCAAAAGTCTCTGATTAACCAAGAACATTGAGAAAGTAGCACAAAGTGGAACACTGTGAATAAGTGAATAAATGCTGTGGATTAGCATCCGAGGGGAGCCAGTGAAGTCTGAGCAAAATGCCAAACGGGCAAAAGCAAGTTGGACAGAAGTGAAGGTTGTACATGAAAGCCAACAAAGTACAATTTGAGAAAAGAGAACTAAAGAAGTAGCAAGTAGCAATCTTTGAACTTTTGAGTCTTTGTAATCCACCAAGACGGTAGAAAGCTGGACAGGGAAAACTGGTTACGTGACCGTTAATGGGGGGCAGTCCAGCCTGTGAACTGCACCTAGACCAGGAAGCCCCAAAAAATACTAAGGAAGTGTTAAAACCATCCTGAAACAAGATAAAGCTGAGGAGTATAGAACACTGATTTTGTGAAGCTGTGCCTGAAGCTTTGAGGAGGGAACCCTGAGCTTTTTTGGAACATTACTTTTGTGAAGCTGTGCTTGAAGCTTGGGGAAGAGAATCCTGACCTCTTTAGGACATTGGTTTTGTGAAACTGTGCTTGAAGCTTGGGGAAGGGCCACTGAGCTCTTTTGGAGCAATGGTTCTTGGGGAAGGGCCCCTGAACTCTTTTGAAACATTATTTTGCGAACCAGTACTTTAAACTTGGGAAAGGGCCCAGAGCTCTTTTGGAACATTGTTTTTTAAACCAGAATGTTAAGCTTAGGTAAGGGAACCCTAGGTCCTGAAGGAACATTTGAAACCTAACATTGTTGGAACTGTATATTGAACTTGCGAAAGGAGCTAGAGACTGCACCAGGCTTTCCTTTGGGCACTATTTGATTTAGAGTAAACCTACATTACATTTCTGTATTAGACGTGAGGGCAAGCATAGGTTTTGACACAAACTCTTGATTTGGATTTATGGACATAGACATTCCTTAGTTTCTTTAGGTAGGGCAATTCCCACCATAGTTACAGGGCAAATTAGGCCTTACACCATCCTTATACTTAATAAAGATTTCATTGTTGAATTTACACTCTGTTGTCCATGTCATCTCTTGATACCATGTCTGTCTCACACTTGCCCATTTTTTTTTGTAAAGTATTTTATTGGTTTTTTCAAGAAAGTGAGAAACATTACAAACTTACAAGTGTGGTAATAAAGAAACGATACAACAAGAAAAAGTAACGTGAGAACAACCAAAACAACAGCAGTCTACATGTAGCGTTAATTATGAGATGTTTGGTGGCAAGTAAAAATTGTAGTTCCGATGTTACAGGAAGCGAGGGGAACAGATTCGGGTAATTCCATCTCTGTATCAGTATGAAAAATCGGGTGTTGTAGTACGCTACAGTCCCTCAGGGAGGCTTATAGTCTGCCTTGAAGCGCATGTCACTCAGGAGGGCTTTCCAGGAGTCCAGGGTTCCACTTGTGGCTTCTCCGCTGGTTGTGATCCCGTCTTGCCAGGCCCTGGTTTCAGCAGTCGTCCATCTCGCCAGTTCGCTCAGCCACCGAGCATGGCTGGGGCCCGCTGGAGTCTTCCAGGCCATCGCTATTGTTCTCTTGACCAAAATGCATGAGACGTCCATTAGTTTCACCAAGTGTTTAAATTTGCCCGGTCTAGGATATATACCTAGTAGGCACTCTCCGGGCGTCCAGTCGTATCTTACCATGCCAGCTTCTGCGCAGGATTGTTTGGCTTTGAACCAGAGTGATTTCACTTTGATGCAGGACCAGAACATGTGGATCATGTCTGCCTTGTCATTTTCGCACCATGGGCACGTCGGGGGTATTTTCGGGTTGAATGAGGCAATCCTGTGGGGAGTCATATATGTCCGGTAAAGGACATTCAGCTGTATTTGTCAGAATCTGGAATTCCGGGACACTTTCTTGGGGTAGATCAGTGCTCTCTCCCATTCCTTGTCAGTAAGTGGTGATTCAAGATCTGCCTCCCATTTCGCCTTCAGTGCCGGACCTTTGGGGTTAGGCTTGTCTATGAGTCTGTTGTAAAGTCTGGAAACTGGTCTCCATCCATCTGAGAGGTCGTGCATTTCCTGTAGCAGTGGGTCTGGGGTGGGCTCTTCCGGCCAGCTGTTCCACTGCTTCTTAGCAATCTGTTTGATCCTGTGATACCAGAGGAACTGGCCCTTGGATAATCCTTCAATGTTCTGTAACGACTCGAAGTCCCTGAATTCCCCATCCGTGAACATGTCTCCCCATGTATATATGCCTGCTTCCTCCCATCTCCTGGAAGTGGGAAGTTCCGCCTCCGACTTGCACACATCCACCATTATGGGGTTATCCGGTGAGTACGGATGTTTCACTTGCCTTATGTGACAGGCCCTGGTCCATATCTGCCTGCCCAGTTTGACAATCAGCGGAGTTTCGGGAGGTAGCCGAGGGGGAAACCATAGAGTTTCTTTGGGGATTAAGTTTGCGGAAGATTGCCTGAGTAGTTCCAGTTCGGCCGATGTGTCATCAGACAGCCACTTCGTAATGTGACTGAGCTGGGCCGCCAAGTAGTAAAGATGAAGGTCTGGGAGTTTTATTCCGCCTTCCTTATGTGGGAGAGACAGCGTGGCCAGTGTGAGCTTGTGTCTGCGCGGACCCCACAAGAAGTCCTTGATGATGGCCTCTAGTGTCTTGAAGAAAGGCGGGCGAACGTAGTGGCAAATATTGGCAAAGAAGTACAGGAATCGAGGAAGGATTATCATTTTGGCAATCGCCGCTCTACCCACCATTGACAGTGGTAGTTTGGACCAAAATTTGATTGAACGCCGAAGGCCGGTGACTGCTGCTATAGTGTTATGTTCGTGTGTGAGTAGCGGGGTGTGACCCACATTGATACCCAGGTACCGGAACTTGTCAGGTTGCCACTGTATTCCGATAGGCGGGAGGTCGTCTGCTGCAATGCCCCTCAGGCTAGCTAGGGGGAATGCAGTTGATTTGTGTCTGCTGAATCGTATCCCTGAGTACTTTGCATAATTGTCGAGAACTTCTAGCGTTGTGGGTGCGTTGAGCTCAGGGTTCCTCAAGTAGAGAAGTACATCATCCGCGTATAATGAAATTATGTTGTAAACGTTGCCCACCTTAATGCCCGCATCAAAAAACTGTTGGCGAAAGTATATGGCTATTGGTTCTAGGCCCAATATGTACAGCATGGGCGAGAGTGGGCACCCCTGTCTCGTGCCCCTTTGTATTGCCCAGGATCCCGAGACAATTCTGCCTGTTTTAACCCTTGCCATTGGTGAATTATAAAGTACCTGGATCCATCTGATGAAGCCCGCGCCAAAGCCGAAGCCCCTCAAAACCTCCACAAGCCACTCCCAATAGATAGAGTCGAAGGCCTTGATGGCATCAAGTGACAGTATCGCCAAGTCCTCCTCTCGGTCGTGGGTTTCGGCCATGATGTGTTGTAGTCTCCTGAGGTTGGCCGTGGTGTTGCGTCCTGGGACGAATCCATTTTGATCTTCGTGAATTATGGATCCTACCACTCTGGCGAGTCTGTTGGCTAATATAGAAGTGAGGATCTTGCTGTCGTAATTCAGCATGGCCAAAGGTCGATAAGAATCACAATCGGTGGGTGACTTGTGCGGCTTGAGCATTGGAATAATTATGGTCTCTTTCATGGTGTTGGGCAGGATGCCATTTGTGTAGGCTTCTTGATAAACTTCATGCAGGATGGGGGTGAGAATGGGTTCGTAGGTCTTGTAGAATTCGGGCGGGAGACCATCACTGCCGGGGGCTTTGCCATTAGCGAGCGATCTGATGGCCGCTGTCACATCTTCGGAAGTGATTTCCGAGTCCAGTTCCTCCCTCTGCTCGCTGGAGATTTGAGGGAGGCCTATCTCCTCCAATGTTTCGATTAATTCTGCGGCGGGCACCTGGGACTCGTGGGCATACAATTTGGAGTAGAACTTAGCAAAAGTCTCGTTGATCTCCATCTGCGTCTTGTGTGTTACTCCTTTTTCGTCCTTTATCTCCGTTGGCAGGTGTTTAGGGTGTTCCCGCTTGCAGAGCCAGGCAAGCAATCTGCCGGGTTTGTCAGACTCGCTGTGGGATCTGGCGGTATGTGTTGCGAAGTCAAATTTCTCCAGTCTGACCCATGATTCCTGACATTTTATACGGGCTGTTTTAAGGATCTTCTCGGACTCTGGGGAAATGTCAGGGGCGGACTCTAGTCTTGCGATCTCTAATTCCTGGGCCTCAAGAGAGGACTGTAGTTGTCTGCGGGTTCCGCCCGCTCTTGAAATGATTTCTCCCCTGGTAACCACCTTCATGGCCTCCCACAGTGTGGACCAGGTAGCCACCGATCCCTTATTGATTTCGACATATTCCTCTAGCTTCTCAGCAAGGTCCTCTCTGAACTCTGGATCATCCAACGCTGCTGTAGGCATCCTCCACATGGGAATTGGAGGTTTGGGTCCACGCAGCTGCCAATGCATGGCGAGCGGGGAGTGGTCGGAGATCGATCTCCCCAAATATTCAGTGGATGTGGCCAGTGGAGATTGTTCCTTATCAACAAACAAGTAGTCGATCCTTGTGTGGACGCCATGTGGAGCTGAGTAGTGTGAGTAAATTCTGGCCTCTGGATGTTGCACTCTCCAGATGTCTACCAGGTTGAGCTGGTCGAGTGTTTCCGTCAAGGAGGTGGATGCGGGATTGCTTGGCTGAGGAGGAGGGCGCGATCTATCCTTGCTCAAGTCCATGACGCAGTTGAAGTCTCCCCCCCACACGAAGGTCCTGCCTCGGTGTTGTGCCAGTCTAGCACTCAACGTGCTTAAGTATGACGGGATTCCATGCTGCGGAAAGTATGTGTTAATGAAGCACACTGGGGTTTGTTCTATGGTGCCCCACATTGATGTATATCTCCCTTCCTTGTCAGAATCCCAGCCTTCTAGGTGGAAAGGCACATTCGGGTTCACCCATATCAGTACGCCTCTCACATATTTGGAGTAAGGAGACCCCCTCGTGGTCCCATCCCATCGATCTATTAACTTAGACATGGAGTCCGCTGTAAGGTGGGTCTCTTGTAATAGCGCAATCGAGACCTTCTTCCTCCTGAGGTAGGACTGCACGCGGTTCCTTCTGAGGTATGAAGCCATTCCCCTCACATTCCATGTCATCACAACAAGTTGCGACGCCATCGGATCGGTGTTCTGACTTCGTCCTGGAGTTCTGTTCCGCTGGCCCGGTGGCACAACGAACCACAGGTGGCGTTCTGCGGGCGGGGGGCCCCTGGTTCCTGAAGTCTTGTGTCGTAACTTGCCACCATCTTGTACTTTACCAACATTGATGATTCGTAGACTGCAAAACCAACTAAACTAATAACATAACACAAACTGGTGCGCCCAGCGACTACAACACTGTCGCGGTGCTCAGGCGCTCTCGAGCCGTCTGAACCCATCCGGGAATCGGGCGTGAGCTGGGTCGGGCGGTGAACTGGCCCAATTGGATTTTCTGCTGGGGGTAGGGTTGGTGCGAGGCGGCAGGGCCGTGCGAGGGCCGCTTCCGTAAGTTAAACTGTTGTTTGGATTACCTGCTGGGGTCCGGTTACTGGTGGCGCGAGGAGACTCGGGACTTAATCATCATTCCGAGGAGGATCCTTGCCATCGGCTAGGTTATTATCTTCTAGCCACATATTGGCCGCCTCCGGGTTTTCGAGAAATATCGCTCGCCCATTATAAACAACTCTCAGGCGGCGGGGTACAGCAGCCTGTATTTAATGTCCAACTGGCGAAGCTTCGCCTTGATCGGGACGAATGAGTTCCTTTCCCTCTGCACTTTCTGGGTGTAGTCGGGGTAAATAGTAATTTTTGAGTCCCCCCTTTTAATGGGACCTGCTTCCCTGGAGTGCCGTAGGATGGTTTCTCTATCTTGAAAATTCAATATTTTGGCTATTATTGGCCGTGGATGCGAGCCGGGGGGAGGACGTCTCTGGAGGGATCTATGTGCCCTTTCGACCGCAAAGCCTTGGGTTAGTTTTCCGGCCCCTATCTCTTGTAGCAGAAGGGTTTCGACATAGGATGTGGTGTTTAGGCCCTCTGTTCCCTCCGGGATACCCAGGATCCTGATGTTCCCCCGTCTGGCCCGTCCTTCGGCTTCCTCCGCCCTTTCCTCCAGGAAGGCGACCCTCCTCTTTAGATCGGAGACTTCGGACTTCAGAGTTGTAGTGGCCCCGGACAGCTCCGTCGTGGAATTCTCGACGGTCGTTACCCTCTCCGTCAAGTTGCGGGCATCTTGGCGGATGAGTTGTATGTCTATTTTGAACTCATCAATCTTGGAGTCAATGTGGGTTCTCAGTGAGGCAATGGCATCCAATATCTGAGAGCGATTGTCGTTGACCTCCCCTTCGTTCGGATGAGTATTTTCGGAGAGACTAGGTCTGGACTGGGTGGAGGTCTTCGCCTTGGTCGAGACAAAGGAGTCCATGGTGGCGGCCCTGCTCTTGTTCTTGGTGGCCATCTTGAAGCCGCTGGACGTAGATCGCCGAACATGCAGGGGCAAGTGCGTTCCCCGGGGCAGCCGAGTCGGGGAGCCAAGTGCAGGCGGCCCAAGGGTGCGGTGGTGGTCAGGGGCCCACCAAAGGGTATTATGTAGGCTCACGCACCTTGAGTTTCAGGGCCCCCGAGTGCTTCGGCTGGAATCAGGTCGTTCGGGTGATGGCCGTGGGGCGGGGTGCTGCTTCTCAGAGGTGGCGAGTTTCTCTTTATGTGATGCCATCCAGTTGTAGTCCGCGTTGCATAAATTGGGCCAGCCCAGGGGTAACGGAGTCAGGGGCCTGGGGGCCTGTGTCGATTCCGAACCAGTGTCAGACAGGGGTCGCCCCCCCGGCCTTGTTGCCGATCCCCAAAGCGCTCCGTCAGGGGACGCTGGTTCAGGGGCTGCGTGAAGCTGTGCCAGGCGCCATCTTGGATCAATGCGCGGCGGAGGGGAGGGTGGGATCCGGAGCCCGCTCTTCCTCACGGGGGCTCCGAAAATTCCAACGCTCGAGTAATTCCTAATGGGGAGCACTTCCCCCACCGATGCGTGCTTTTCCGCTGGCTGCAACCACTCTTGTACCGGAGAAAAAGGATCAGGAAGCGGCGTCTCGGCCGGAGCCCGGCAGATCAGCTTCTGCCCTCCATCGGCTCCAAGCCACGCCCCCCACACTTGCCCATAAGTCAGGTGCTGTGTTATACTTCTTAACTGAAATGTGGCGTTCAATGTTTTATCTTTAACTCTATAGATTTTACTTGTGGTATATTAGGATTAACTTGTGATTCGGTACAGGATGCGGGGAGAAGTCACAGCTCTCGTAATGGGATCGTTATTATAGTGGGAGCATGAGTGTCCTACGAGCCCACTTGTTTTAGTCCTGCACTGGAAAGGAATAGAACAAATACATTTGTAAGGCACACTATATTGGATCAAACCGCCTTGAAGCACTGCATATTCATGATGCATGCTATTTAGAAGGCAATATATTAGCAAATGAAGATCAAGTGCATGCAGTAACACTTCACTTTTTAGCACTGACTCTGTGGAAAAGTTATACATTCTAATTTTGTTCACTCGCCATAAGGTTAAACAAACTGTTTTAATCACAGAGCAATTAAATAAGGAATTTGCCGATAACTCTATACTAATCTGTAAATAGAAAAAGATAAGCAAGGGCGCATTGGAGAAAAAGGCAAGAAATGGAGTCTTTCAAATCAATCGTCAAAAAATATCCATGCATTGTTTCACCTATAAGGTAGCCAATTACACTTTCCATAAAGTACAGATAATGATAGGGGTCATTGCATTTATTTCCCGGAGGAGAGTTCTGTACACATCTTGCCCTGAATTTAGCAAGTAACACTACTGTTATGAAGACAAGTGAGTAACTAGATGACAATGGGCCGGCACACTCTGAGATCTGTGAGTGGCAGTCTTGAAAATAAAAAAAAATAGAAACAACAACCACATTTACCATCATGCATGTGTAAAGTATGATTTATTTGTGTATTATATTTGAAATTCCTCGGGCTTACAAACATATCCTGTGACACAAATATTATTTTCATCACATTCGGACAAGAGACACATTCAGTAAAATATTGTTTACAATTCTTACTAGGGAAAAAGATGAAGGTGTGTAGGAAACTGCTGTGGAAAGGCAACCTGCTCGTGTGGTAGCACAGTCCTCCCAGCAATGGCAGACAAATGCTAATGCAGTCAATTCTTCATTAAGACATTTTAAGGTTTAGTCTTCAGTGAGAACATTATTTCAATTGAAAGATTTGTTTCTTTTTTCCCAGGAGAGTAATATGTTGCATATAAATGTGGATAGCTTTACAAATGGAGAGATGTGGGAGCCTAAAGCTATCAAGGTTGTTTAGCACAAAGGGTACAGAATATGCCTTTAATATATCCTTTGATGTCAAACCTGCAAATTAGGCATTAAAAATGCATGCATAAAAGTGTTAAGAAAATAGCCTTTCAGTCTGAGCATCAAATCAGGGGGGGCCTATATTGCTGCACGTCCACATGTTTATATCAATTATGTTGATTGAGGTTGGCATTTTGTCTGTTATTCTTGGAGCTGTTTCAGCAAATGCCATCATAATAGGAAATCATTAATTGATAATGAATACATCCACATGACGTTCACTGCATTAAAAATAATAAGTGCAAAGCATTGCAAATGTTGGACTTATATGATATAGGCATCCACACGTTGAGCCTGATTCATGGAATTTTGTGCAGGGTGCAAAGTGAATTTTCACTGGTGGAAAGTGGCACTGCACTGCCAACAAACACCCTGATACATGGAGCAGTGCAAAATGTATTTTTGCACTGCAAAGTGATTTTGCAATGTAAACATGGACTTTGCACTGCTCCGTGAATCAGGGCAGAGCAGAGCAAGGTGCATTTTTGCAGTGCAGACTGACTTTGCACTGCAAAAATGTACTTTTCACTGCTCCGTGTATCAGGGCAGGGCAGTGTAAGGAGCATTTTTGCAGAGCAGACTGACTTTGCACTGCAAAAATACACTTTGCTTCAATTCAAGATTTCAATTCATGGGTAATTTTCCTTCCAGTTGTGAACCCCCAACTGTTTGCCGTTGTCTGACCATGCTAGCCTGACTTTTGCCAGTGGCGCCCAGTCTTGTGTTGTACTCCACCAGGCTTTTGCTCATTTTGTTATGGGGAAACGGACATGCCCTTAAGACTGTCAGTACTGTGAAACTTTGTTTCCCTTAGTCTTCCACTTTGTTGCTATTTCTTAGTAACATTTTATCATTGCACAAAGTACTTTACAGTAGAGTGCACTGGGGTCCCTTATTAATTTTTAACGCAATTGACACCCTTAAAGGATTTATGCTGAATTGGACAGTGCAGGTGGCAGCTGTTACTTTTTATGTGTGTTCAACTCTTTTCATGGTCCATACCGCGTTTACTGCGTTTGGCCCAGGACAGTGGCCAGTGCCTAAAAAGGCCATGCCACGAGGTCGTTTGTTCTGTTTTTGTCCATCTTGTCCCTTTGCCTTCCCCAGATTGAGCAGGCCCAGGAAATTCCTTATTTGGTCAAGCAGATCCCAGCGCAAACCAAAGCTTTCGTGGGCTTCTGCATGCCTTGTGTGTGTGACTCCAGGATGTGGGCTGGAGCTGTCTAGTTCCAATAGACATCCTGGGTGCCAGGGTGTATGGTGTGCTGGGATGACTGGGACCACCGCAGCCCGTGATTGATCCATGCCTGGGATGGCTGTATCTGAGCAGATCTCCTATTGGTTTCTCTTTGTTTTGGCATGAAGGAGATTTTTGGATACGAGAAGGCATCTCACACCCAATCCAGGTCGATCTACTGATTTCAAGCCGAACTTAGTAAAGGAACCAAGTATCCTTAATCAATGAAGCAGGTCCTTGGAACCGCTGGTGACCCACTGGAAGGTTTGGCACCCCGAGCCTGCTGTTGTTCCATCGAACCCCTGTTTCTGATCGAACATAGAAGGCCTGCAAGGGTGTTTCGACCCATTGGAATAATGGGACCAACTATTCTTGGCACCGTCAACTTAACCTGTAAGCGAGCCTTTTCGGAAAGTGTCCCTGGACGGCCCAGTGAACTGACCAGCTCGTACGGGTCCTTTACCCTGCTGCTGCCAACTCAAGTTGCGACTTGAGACTTTGGAGACTGTAAGCTATGGGTATAAGGCAGTCTCCCATTGAGTTTCGTACACCGAGTATTCCTAGGTCTGGAATTAGGAGAGTACGCCTGAACCCGAGCATACGCAGTCACTGTTTCGCCCAGCTGTGATGGCAAACTTCATGGTGCTCTGCTGCTGTGCCCCCCTGTGCCCTCAGACTCGCTGCAGCAGCACTGGCCTGATCGCTTCACCAGGAGCAGAGAAATCACCACAGTCCCTCCACAGAATCATTCCTGGAACGCAGCCGCTGAAAGCCGCCGAGCCATCAACTGCAGGATTTGAACCTGCGACCGAAGTGGACCCAACTGCCGGAGTTTGGTCTGGAGTGTTCTGAGGGTCGGTCAGTACTTGCAACCCTTAACGGTGGTCCCTGGTGCATCAACACATTTTTATCCACAAGTGTCCCCTGAGGGCCACTCTTCTTTATTGAGGTATCCTCTGCTACCAAGCTATTCCCAACTCTTGGATCCTGTTCTACCCTCTTGAGGAGACATTCCTCGAATAGTGGGAACGTATTACTATATATGGAGAAAAATTTGAAAAATGTTGGATGAATTTTCTGACATTAAAAACATGATTGGTGATTAGGGATGAAATGTCTTTTAATCAGAGCTATGGGGGTTTCTCTTTTATATGTTTGGCATGTTTTCTATTATGGAAACATGAGTAAATGTAAAATGGAGTCATATTAATTCTGTAATAATTTGGCAAATTTAGTAATTCAGTAATTTTGTAGTTTGAATCCAGTAATATGAAATATGAAAAATATGAAATTGTGATATGAAATGAAATATAATACTGACATGATATGTAATGAAATGAAATATGTATATGAATTTGATATGATATGCTGTAATGTTTTAATTGTCTTAATTGTTTTATACGTGTTTAAGGTTTTAATTAACCAATTACACTATAAATAAATTATATATATATATATATATATATATATATATATATATATATATATATATATATATATATATATATATATATATATATATATTCTTCACTGCGTCAGCCACCTTCCTGAGTCGCTACAGCCCCTTGAAGAGACCCCATTTTGACTTAACCGCACGATCGCGTGCAGCAGCACTGAAAGTACTTTTGAGCTCAAGGCTCCACTCATTTTAGGGACTGGACAGCCTCTTAGGTAGGGTGCGAATTGTGATGGACTGCAACAGAGATATTGGCACTCTATATACCCTTTCTTTGCAGGTTGTGGAACTGTACTGATTAATAGCTCTGTTGGCCATTGGTTACTGTATATATGTTTGCTAGATTCTTGTTGTGTTGGTTTTGTTAATACTGCGGAATAATTACCTTGTGTTTGATTTAAAAGGCATTTATTAAATGTATATATATATTGTTGATATACACCTGACTGAGAGTAATTTGTGTTTTCATTTACTGTGTGTGTTTATTGTCGGCTTTTGATCACCCTCACCCCTCCTAAAACCCAGTCTTGACTGCCACCAATGCTACCTTGATTGATCTGGCTTGTCCAGAAGGTTACCATGTTCCAAGAAAGTAGGCTGGCCTTCTGAACCTCTGCCCACCAGGTTAGAGATCAGAAATTCATCTTAACAGTGAATCATGGTGTTTGTTGGCAGTCCAAGGTCACTTTGCACCAGTGAAAAGTCACTTTGCACTGTGCAAAAAATTCCACGAATCAGGCCCTTCATATTTTATGCTGAGTAATCTCCTATTGTACTATTTGCAGATCATTCTGAAAGTGTTATATACTTTACTGCTGATATTCACTCGAAAACGTCTTTGTGTTGCGTGTTGCTAATGACATATTTACACACATCGACAAGCATCCCAAACCTTTTCTTTTACTTCTTTTTTGAATAATCAGCACGTGTGAATGGCATGCATTGAAACATACCACTTTCAAATACACTTTTTCTTTTTTTTTATTTCTTTATTAAAGTTTGCACATAGAAACTAAACCGTACAAAACACGTACAACATATCTATCCACCCCCCACTTCCTTTACCCCCCTTGATTCCCCATAACCTTTTTTCCCTTCTTCCCTTCACCTCCCCCTCCCCTGGTGCCACCAGTCCTCAACTCCACAACTCTCTCTCTGTGTCTGTAAGTTGCTGCGGTCAGTTGTATGTTGACCCTTGCGCTTCCCTCCCCGTTCTCTGTCTTTTTAGACTGCCTGTAAGTCTCTTCACAGGGGTCTCAAATCTTGAGTGGATGACAGTTCATTCAGCAATTTCCCCCAGTCCAGATCCAGAGTGTTCTCCTCCTTCGGATCTATGTGCTTGTTCAGGTAAGCCACCTCAGCGAAACCCCACTTGCGTACATCTTGAAGCCATTGTCCCAGCGATGGACCCTCAGGTTTTTTCCAAGCATTCTCTATTCGCCTTTTGTCTAGCCCCAGGAGGAATATTGCAATTTTGTTTTGTGTTTTATTTCTCTGTGCTCCAGGTAGTAGGCCCCAGAGACACAGCTCATATGTACATTCACACCTACTCCAAAATTAATCATTCAACCGCTCCAACACACCTACCCATTACACCACAATGATTGGACATTCCCATACCATGTGCCACAGACCCGAATGATCCCATCTGCATCTCAGGCAGGTGTGAGGCGATGATTGATTTATGGAATACAGTCTTTCCAGAGTCAATTAAACCCTATGCATGTAATAGAACTTGGTGAGTTGCAATTGTGCATTCCTGGATGTTTTTTTAACCTGTTCCCACATCCTCCCTCATTGCCCATCGATTATGGTGATTCCTGAATCCCTTTCGGATTTCCCCTTGACCGCGAAGTTCCCTACCTGTTTTGGTGATTGCATTGCCCCATATACTAGGGATACCCGTTTACCCTTCTATTCTATATCCAGTAATTTGTGCATAAGAAAGCTCCCCTTTGGTTCCTCTGGGATACTTTCCCATATTTCTGCCATTCGCCTCACCACCCTTGCATATGTCAGGAAGTGACCACTTGCCACCACATATAATTGTCTCCATTCCTCGAATGTTAGTAATTTACCCCCTACAAAGAAGTCCCACAGCGAGGTGCATTGTTGCTCTCTCCGGATTCCGAGTCCTATGTTCTGCAGCGCTACCCTGATGGTGGTGTCAAAGTTAAAACATTTGTGCGTGCACACAATTGAGGTAATTTTCCATGATCTGTAATGTAAATTAATGGAGTAAAGTCCTGGTAAGGCTTTAACGTCATTCATTGATGTCACGGCTCATGTGAATTTATTTGTATGGCAAAGAGGAGGGGTGGAACGTAACTTACATTTATGCTGCTCCCTTCCTCTCTGCCATACAAATACTATAACATTTGTACTGGCAAGGATTTTCATGCCTGAGCAAATGCTGCAGTTTCCTCCGAAGTCTGCCGGCTTTCTACACGAGCAAAAAGGAGGGAGACTCCATTGGAATCCATTGTAAATGTCACCTGCCATGCGTACATAGAATGGATGAGCGTAACTTTCATACCTATTTTTGTCTTTTTTAAATTATCTTTTGTTCCTGTCAACTATGTGTACGGTGCCGCTCTGCCCAAATGCCTAGAGCTTCTGCTATGATGGTTGTGACCCTGTCTAAGGTTAGGGCCATTGCCATTCCATCTCACATGGGTACTCCAGCTAAAGGGAGTGAGATATGTGTTATTTTCAGTGTTGTTTGCGTTTTAGTTAATACATTTTCAAATTGCATGTGCACAGCACGATAAGTGTCAAGACTGCTGATACAACATAAACGCAATACAGGTGTGTCATGCCACATAGCACTTAACAAACAGGCAGCAGGGAGCTCTACATGTGCATGCGATGTAAGAGATTGGCAATGGGAAAATCAATATGAGGAGATGCGGTAGTCCTGAACATACATATATAGGTACACAAACATGGGGATCTCTAGGGAAATAGGTTTTGGGCAGTATTAATATATAGATCTGTTTTGCCACAGAATTCTCTGACAAGTTAGGAATTGCACTGGCTACACACCTGGGTTGGGCAATTGAACTGTGTGACTGAAAAATGAGTTTTCCAAGGTTGGGGAAGACAGCAGCAGTTGCAATGAATATCAGATGGTCAGTTTTGGGCAGGTCTCACCTCTAACCTCTGAATCAAGATATGATTCAGAGGTTAGAGGTGAGTGCAGAACCAAGTGCATTTGAGAGCATAACAGGGAGAACTGTGAGAACAAGTGAAGAAGGGAGTGAAAGGACCTAAGAAGGGGAAAAGGGCAATCAGAAGGAGGGATCTAACCCATGGTGAGTGAGGAAACAGAGTCTTGGTAGTCCAGTTTCATAGCTGTGTGAGGTAGCAACGCAGGGAGGGTCCGTTTGTGGCAATAGTCTCATGTAGCGTACTGGTAGCAGACAGGGGCCTTGGAAGTGGGCCTTTACGGAGGGGGCTGGCTAAAATCTGCCGGTCCCCAGCTGGCTGGATAAAACACTCTGCAACCAATCACCATGCAGGGTAACAGGAAGGCAGATTATACACAATCCACAGCCATAAGAGAAGGAGTGGTGGCCATCTTGAAGGTGCCTTATGTAATTAGGTAAGCAGGCACTGGTGAAGCAACACAAAAGGGTTTGCAGCAAAAAGGGCAGCTTGTGATGATAGGACCGACTGCCAGCTGACGCGGTCAAAATGTGCAGCAAAATAAAGTCAGTTTCACAATTTTCCAAAACTTTTTCCTTATTTTCATTTTTCGCTGCAAATGTATTTTTTATTGCCCCAGAAGTAGCAGAAGGAACAACAGTGTGAACCTACTTCAAGCAGGGGCCTGCAATGGTCCAGCACAACCACAAGATGGTCAAACAGCTGGAAAGGTGAAGAGGTGTAGGCCCACATGATCTGGAGAGTAGAGTATGAGTGAGAGTAAGTGAGAAGAGTAAGCAGCAGAAGAATCAAAGAAAACCCCTAAATTCCGAACAAAAGTGGAAAAGTGGAGCTGAGAAGGGGGGAAAGAAGAGAGGAAGGAGGAAGAAGAGGAGAAGGAGGGAAGAAAATAACTATTGTTTTTGAAGGATTGAGATGAGAAAATGAAAAGCTATCCTTCATTGGACGGCGGAGATACAAGCAGACATGTTAGAGTGAAGAGGCACAGAAAACTCAGAAAAAGAAAATAAATTGTGCAAGTTATCAGCATAGAAATGACAGTAGACATGTAATGAAGAGAGGAGAGAGGACAGAGGTATTAGTGTATAATGAAGCACGCTGGGGGAAAGGGTGCAGGTGTACACTCTCGCAGGAGCTGCTCAGAAGAGGAGTCTTTTCATGGCCCGCTAAACCCCACCCAATTTCTGCCTCCAGTCTACAAGTGTTCCTGGCTTCCTCTGCAAGGTTGAAGCCCATTGGGGGGAAGGGTGCAGGTGTTCACTCCCGCAGGGTGTTCGCAGTGGGCAGGCAGTTCCTAAACTGCCTCAATGACCAAGCAGATTGCTGGCTGCTATAAGGAGAAGGTTTCTCCTGCTTTCTCCCTCTAACTCGCATACTGACACCTGCTTGACATCCGATCGATATCTACTGAGGCTCTGGAAAAGGGGAGTAGAATCAAGGCATGGGGGACACAGCTCAGGCTCAAGTGGCCCAGTGAGAGCAAGCAAATCCATGTCATCAGGTGACCAGGTGAGACCTAAGGTGGGCATGGTTTGGGGGTCTACCCGAACTTTAAACCCGGGCATTATAAATAACACCCGGGCGTTATAAATAAAGACTAAATATGTTCTGCACTGATCTGCAGCACCAGTTCAGGGAAGTGGGAGTGAGTTTGTGCAGTCCTCTAAGATTGAACTTGACTTTTCAAGAGCACTCATTACCCACTTGCCATCCCCTGGCCAACTCATTAAACATGTCGAACTGTTCTACACCAGTGACACCTGTACCAGTGCCTGCATCTATGCAAGGCCGTTCAGTCAAATGGAAAAGCTGACCATAAAAAGAAATCTACCTACTGTATCCACCATGCCCTTACCCAGCGACATCAATGATGCTGAGAAAAGTAGTACTGTCCCTGCAAGACGTCTGGGGGAGGCACCTCTGCTAATTAGCGAAGTTCATCAGCTCTTGGGGTCATTTAGTATATCAGATGGCCTGGTTCCTTGGGGTGGGGAAAACACTGAATTGGATGTTAAGGCCATCAACTAATCTGATACTACCAATTTTTCAACAAATGTATACATGGGCTTTGTCCACTTGCCCCTATTTGCCCCCACCTGCCTTCTGATAATTGGCCCTTGATTTACACTGACCTGCCTCGACCGTGGGGGTCTCAAAGCAGCTTGATCACAATCTCCATACCAACTTCGACTACACCACATCCTTGTATGAGGGTGGCCGCAGGGGAACTCTATGTGCAAGTTATGGCCACCTTGGCCTCTATTTTAACCTCCCCGACCATGTGTCCAACAGCTTCTATTGTCTCACATGTCTTTCTGTTCCCCAATGGTTGGCTGGAGCACCACCATCACCATCATATGGGTGCTACCGTTGCCACCTTGCCAAGTGGGGGGGCATGTAGGCATCTAGAGGTCCCGCTAGGGATTCCTACACCCAACTTGCTTACCCCCAAAGCTCTGATAAAGGTTCATTGCCTAGCAACAAGGCTTTAAGTGTGGGGAATGCAGGTGAGGGGAGGCAGACTAACCCAACAGGGGAAATTTGTGAAGTCCTGACAAATGTAATCTCAAGGCCATTTCTTTATTATGAACACATGGTCAAGCAATCCTCAGAACAGTCTGGAGACGGGGGGTTAGAGACCAAAGAGTATACTGTACCACGTTCCTATCTCAACTATTGCAAATTACGAACATAATTGTATCCTGAATTGAAGTAGTTGGGAAGGGCATGGTCAAGGGGGGCCACTATCTAGTCAAAAGCGTGCAAAATGGGCCCCCAGTAAATTGGGGATAGTTGGATCTCCTGCACCTAAACCTTGCCCCAATATTCCAAGAGGACAACAGGGTGGAAGAAGCCCTACAACTGAGGATAAATCAAGGATCAAAATGGCAGAATCCGAGTGGGTAAAGGAATACTGCCCCAAACAAATGCAGGCATTTACATCCCACGGTGAGCTCTCAACCCTGTGCCCCATCTTAAATGAAGCATACCCCTAGCCAAAAGACAGACAATAACCCTTGGGTGAATGCCACATATGCCCAGGTAGCAATGAGAATGGGTCATGATCCACATACAAATACTGCCAAATTTAGTGGTCTAACACTGTAACAGGCAAGGTGCTCATTATACTTACATGCAGTTCCTACAGTGCCCACACATTGGCTTGAAACGAGGGAAGCCCTTGTTAATAAATGCACACATTGGCTCTGAACCATGAAGGGAGGGCCATTTGCAATACAGGATCAAATCATCAATTGCATCCGGATGTTCCAGCCTGGGGGAATGACTTCCGACTCTGTCCGGACAGACTTTGGGAATTCTTTTATGGTCAAAGATATACTGAATTTCGGCAGGTCATGTGACCCGTCAGCAATTAGCACAATAGAACTGCGTATCCCAGCGACAACACGCCCATGCTCTCGGGAGCCATTGTTATTCCTCTTTTGAAAGGGTTTTTGGGGTTTTCAGAGGAGCCCAGGCTTTAATGGCCAAATGTGCATCAACAATCCCATAGTCTCCTTCTGACCCCAAGGTGTGAAGCTCCCACAATGCACATAGATCCCACGAGATAAACCCAGGAACAAGGACCTCGAGTCAACTCATGTTACATAATCTAATTGCACCCTGATTGAAATGTGTTTCCTTCTCTGTCTGATGTTTAACTTATTTGGGATGCTGTTTATTTTTGTGTGAAACATTTTTGTCTCAAATACAGAAATAAAGTTATGACTACTACTATAATGAAAAAAAGAGGGGCCAAAGACAGAGCCTTGTGGAACCCCATAAAGAAGAGTGTGAGGAAGGGAAAGATGACCCACCCAAAACACAGAGTAAGAGCGACCAGAGATATAGGCTTTAAACCAAGCAAAAGCAGAACCAGAAATACCCAAGCAGAGTTGAAGTAAAATTAAGATAGAAGAAAGTTTATTGTGTCTGAGACGTGCAAAGAGCAGTTTCAGTTGAGTCAGGGGGCCTACATCCAGATTGAAGCGGGGGAAGAAGAACATTATGATTGAGATAAGAGGAAATTTGCATATAAACAATTAATCCAGTAGTTTAGAAAGAAAAGGAAGCAGGGAAATAGATCTGAAGTTAGCTGAAAGGTTTTTGTTAGAATAGGAATGACAGTTGCATGTTTACACAAGTCACAAAAGAAAAAAAGATTAATAAGAATAGTAAGGTAAGAACAATTCTGAGGATAGACTAGAGGGATCAATGTAGATGGAATAGAGTCGGAAGAAGAAGCAGTAGGGTGAGCATGAGTCTGGAAGTGAGCAGTGTCAGACTCAGTAACTGGAGAAAAAACAGAAAAGGAAGGAGAACATGAAGAAGAGTGAGGGCAGAAGGGAGTGGAAGGGGAAGATAAAGATGGAAAAGAAGCAGAAAGATTAGAGACTTTAGTAGAGAAGTAGTCAGCAAGTAGTCAGTAAGATCCAAGGCAGAGGAAGAGGAAGAGTGCAAAGGGTCCGGCGGATGAGAAGAAATAATATTATTAAAAAGAACAAACATCTTGGCATAGACAAGATTTAGTAGAAGGAGGCAGAGAAGGAGGTGGAGTAATAAAAACAGAGGACAGGAGAAAATGGTCAGAAGAGTAGATAGGATGAGAAAAGACTATAGCATTACAAGTAATGGAAGAAATGATGAGATCAAGAGAAGATCCTGAAGGATGAGATGGTGAACAGTCAAGAGCAGAGAAATGATATGATTCCAGAAGGGGAAGGAAGGCAGAGGAGGATTGCGTGGAATCAAGGTGTAAATTAAAGTCACCAAGTAGGAAAAGTGGAGAAGAAAGGAGAAAAGTAGAAAGTAAATATCAGGAGGACAAAAGATAATTAAAAAAGAGATCGAAAAATGTTTGACAAATAAGGAGAAATGGTACTTGAATTAGGGGAAAAAACAACAGGTGCATTTAATTGATTGATTTAAAGCATTTATAATCCCCTTATCCTCACATAACCAGGCAGAATTACCTGTATCTAGGTGCAGGTGGAACAAGGCAGGTAAAATTAGATAAACTTGAGAATGACCTATTTATCGAAAAAGGAACGTTTTCATTGTTTTCCTGCATACACATAAGGAATCCGCTGAGTGAATTTCAATGAGCAGCTAATTCCAGAATCTAGTCCTTGGAAAGGAGAAACTTCTGCCACTTCTTTTGATGCAACCTGTATGTAAAGAATGTGTAAATATTTATTCTCTGACTGCAGTCTTCTAACTGGGTTCTACTGAATGATATTAGTGAAATGGTAAATTGGGACCATGTCATAAGTGCACCTGAATATGAGACATACGTGTTTGGTAACACGCTGATGGAGTGGAAGTCAGTGGAGATCAAGGCGATAGGAAGAAATAGATCAACTTTTGGGAAATCTAAAAATAGGTCGAACAGAAGCATTCTGAACAACTAGCAGATTATGCATAAGCTTATCAGAAATGCTATTGTACAAAGCATTGGCATAGTCCAACTGTGAGTTTACAAGTGTGACCATTACTGACACCCGATCCTCATTATGAATAAAGTGGAGGGCATGCCTAAGTACACAAAGATGGTTGAATGCAGATTTGACCACTTCATGTATTTGGTGCAAGAGTAACAGATCGGGTTTCCAAAGCACGCTCAAATTCTTCAAGCTACTGGAGAAAGATGTGGGTGATCCACAAAGGGTGGGCGGATGAGTGAGTGCTGAGGATCGTTAATGAATATCACAGAATACATTTCATCTACAATAGAGAGGAATATCATTTTTTGATTTTCTATCAGTGTAATAAGTATTCATCCTACATTACTTCTTAACTGAGGATCATTAATATTGTTCACTTTATGTTTGGTACCCAGCAGCATTGCCTTCGTGTTACCTGGGTTTAGGTGAAGATCATTGCAGGTCATCCATTGGCACACCTCACCAAGGCCATCCACTAAATGGGAAAAGACTTTGGCGGATGCAGAGACTTTAACATATATCTGGATATCATCAGCATAAGAGTGTACCCCAGCTGAACATTCGAAAGGATACTCATTAAAAGTTGAAGATACATGTTAAAAAGCAGCAGGGTCAAAGAAGAACACTAAGAGACTCACCTGCCTACCTTGATAGGATTAGATCCAAATGAGTCAACCTTGACCATTTGAGATCAAACAGAAAGGAAACTCATAAACCATACTAAGACACGATTAGGTGTCCCAGTCAAGATTTTCAAATGTGACAAGATAGTAGCATGGTCTACAGAGTCAGATACCAAGGTGAATTCAGTCCCTTGCTTGGAACAGAAGCTAGATTGCTGCAGATCCAGGATACCATTCTGCTCTATAAATAGTTATTGTTGTACATTGACCACTTTTTCCAAAATACCAGCCATACAAGGAGATGAAGCAATAGAGCAAAAGTTAAAGCATTTGCATGGGATCAAGGATAACCTTTTTCAACAGCAGAGTATTTCTCACTGATTTAAGTGTACCTGTCATGACTCATTTACAGCGGGTGAGATTTACTAACTGTCTAATCTTTTTAGTTGGACCCATAGCTAGGTGATTAGCAGACAAAGTTGGGAGGATGTCTTATATAAACTGCATAGATTTAAGAACCTGCAACAAAGACAAAACAACATTGCCAGTTACTTCCTGAATTTCGAATGAGAGAGCAGCAGGCATCCTTCCTATCATATCCCTGAGGTCTAGGGGTGAACTCTCATTTGCAGCTTATCCTGAATAGATGCAATTTTAAAGGTGAAATACTCATTAAAGTATTAAAGTCAATAGTCATTTGCAACAAACAAGTAGGGAATAGCACAGTCCAGCTTGGGAAGCCTAGTGTTTTTATGATGGAAAAATATACTTTTTTAGCTGCAGACTGAACACCCTCGTGATCATAGTGGACCTTGCCCATAACAATGGGCCTCACTACAACTTTTCTGGTCCGGTAATAACATGCCATTATTAACGCATACTGGCATGTTACTGCACCAGCAAAGAACAAGTTTGCCGGTTGGGTGGCTGGAGTTACCTCCAGCTAAGAGTGGGGGATAATTCCGCTACCCTACCAGCAAAAATAGCCAGTATTAATACCGGCAAATCCCCCCATGAAACCTATGGGATGTTCCCCCATTACTGGCACTTGTAATCTGGTGTTTTTTCCAACAAATAGAAGGAACTGCCATGGGGGCCACTATGGCCCCTAGTTTAGCTAACCTTTTCGCAGAATATTTTGAAAAAAAGTTCATATACACACCAAACCCATTTTCTTTGAATATTCAATCATGGGCAAGGTACATTGACAATGTCCTTATGATATGGTCAGGTACCACTGAAGAAGCAGAAGGATTCCTTAGATGGTGGAACAATTGTAATCAACATCTACAATTCACCATGAATGTAAAAAAAATCTCTATTGACTTTCTAGATTTAACAATCTTCCATGAGGAAGGTTGCTTACTAGTTAAACCATTTCATAAAACAACCGAAAAAAACCTCTCTCCTACATTATGAAAGTCATCATTTGAAACATCTGAGAGACAATTTGCAGTATGGCCAGTTTTTGCATCTAAAGAGAAATAGTAGCAAAAAAGAAGCCTTTGAAACAGAAGCCAAGAATTTAACATCTAAACTTAAACATATGGGATACCCTAAAAAACTGATTAAAAATCTGAAAAAAGAGCAGCAAATAACAATCGAGATGCCCTTTTAGAAGACAAAATAAAACAACCGCAAGAAGATCGATTAGTTTGTGTTAATACTTTTTCGAATCTCAGTCTAAAAATTAAATCAAATTCTAAAACAACATTGGAAAATCTTTAAAGACTCTAACTCCAAAATACCCATACCAATGTTCGCTTATAAAAAATCTCTCACAAAAAGAAATTGAGTAAGCAGCAGTAAGCTCAAAGAAAAAACACCTACTACGAATAGTCTAACTCAAACTTGGGGCCTCTCCCCAATAACAGGTCATTATCCTTGTGGGAATTGCGCAATGTGTAAACTCACTAAAAAAACTAAAGAAATAAATATTGGTTAAGCAAAACCTTGGCAACAAAAACAAATGACAAATTGCAATTCAGAGTATGTAATATATATGATTACTTGTCCTTGTAATAAATACTACATAGGGAAAACCAATCGAAAAGTGAAAGTCAGAATGCAAGAACACAAACGCTGCATCAAAAATAATTCAATGCGCCCCTGGTAAAACACTTCACGGAAATGAAACATTCTTTTGAAGATTTCAACTGGACAGTGTTGATGATGGTACAAGGTAACAACCACAACACCAAAAGTAAAATTTTATTTGAGAAAGAGCAAAAACTCATTTTTTTAACACTTAGTGACAAAATAGGTCTAAACGAGTCTATTGAATGGCTTAAGTATAATCGAAATTATGTATCTAAATTTAGCATTTATACATAAGCGGGATAATATCTAATTACTCAAGACCCAGCTAAGCCTGTTAACAGCTAAAATAACAGTTACCATCTGAATCCTGTCTATTTTTTACAAACAATTTTCTTTACAAATGACTAGTTGTACATCACCCTTTTTAATGTGGTAAAACTGCAAACGGTTGATTGTAACATAGAGTAAAGAATGCCCTAACATTAGGGTAAACATTAAAAAAGGACTTAGAACCACCGGAGATTACACCGAGTTAATATGTTTTCCATCAACTCAAGATGACGCCTGAAACCACAGTGTTTTTCGGCGTTTTCAAGATAAGATAGAACAGCACAAGAGAACATATTTGATGCAGACAGAGTACAGATTCACTCAATAGCACAAGCGGAATCATTACGCTAGCGAGGATATATGCGGTCGACATTCTGATTAAGGTAAGTGTACGAATCTTTAATCCTTCGTTTCGGAGAAATTAATATCAGGGGAATAATCTACCTGCCCTGTTAATGGTATTTATCAGTATAAACAACTACCTTGTAGTTTGTTAACCATGCCGTATAAAATAAAAATACTTCGCAGCCACTCACATAATGATGGGACAGGCTAAATATGGGGTCTTTAAAATAATAGAGAAGTATTAAGACTATACCATCTAGTCCATATACACACAGAACTATATAAACCCAATCCGTGTGGGGTGCTTTTGTCTCCACTCACAGACAGTCTCTGGAAACTACCAGGCAGACCGTCCGGATTTAACGTTAAAATATTGAAGACAACACTTCTTACAGAAATCTACCTCTCGAGACTTCATCTCGAACTACAGAGGTAAGAAAAGGCTCATTATGGGTGTATACACCTTATCTTTATGTGTGTTTTGTTTTAAACGAGTAAAAGCTTAACTCTTGAAAATTCAATTTAATATTAAATTCACCTCTTAGCATAATCTGATTCTGGATCCTTGGGTTGAAAGGCCATTTCTAATGGTCCCCCATTATTTTTTCAAATTCACATATAGGAGCTTGGGAAGATTTGTTCACCCTAGAAGATATAACTGCCTATTTAATAAGGCCACACTTCACCTCCATAGAGGGACAAACTACACTTGGAAATTCAGGTAATTAATATAACTGTGAATGTTCCAGACACCTTAATAATGTCAAAAGAATACTAGCAATATACTGATTCTTTTTTATTCTGATTTTTGTCAACAGTTGCTCCTTTTACAGTGAATTATTACTTCAAAAAAAGAAGACTTTCATCACTCTAATATTGCTACCAACTACTCCTGAAGAAAGTCCCGTCAACACCTGAGGACTGAAACATGTTGAGCTCATAGTCTAGGAACTATCCTAGACTAAAGATAAAAAACAAGTAGAGATCGTGATTCATCTAACATCCTGACCTAATAAGGATTACTTCCTATAGGCTGTTTTACCCGGCAATGAATGTGTATAACAAATCTTTTTTTTAAAACTTTGATTGTGTTTTTTTTTCGTTATTATTATTGATTGTATCTTTAGAGTACTATGATGAATGCATTTAATATGAAAATTGTTTTTATTTTTATGAAATTTGTATTCAGTAACTATTAAAAATAAATATATTTTGTGAAGAAAGTATGAAATATTCTTGATAGAGAGTTACTGTTGACAATCACCTCTGTCCTACCTTTCCTTGTATCTAAAGTTTTCCAAATCCCGAAAATGAGTCAGGACCACATTCTGTGTAAAGAATGGGATTTGGGATCTCCTCTTAATGTATGGTAATTCCACAAGGCCAAATGCTGGTAACAGTAAATCTCTTTGCCGGTACCGGCAAACTATTAATGAGGAACAATTACTTTTTAAGGCTCTACAAGCCTATTACATTTGAAGTAATATAACCAAGTTTCTAGTCTGGCACCATCTTTTTTCTGCTCTTGAGACCTGTTATTAAAGGTACGAAGATCTGCACAATACCATGGTTTAGACATGTTTGCTGTTAAAGATTTATGAAAGGAGCATATTGACCAACAGTAGTATACTGTTGTAGGCTTGTGGTGCACTTCTCTAAGTCCATTTCACAGTCTGCGTCCATGTATTACCCACTGGTCGTAACCAGATTCAGGTTTGTTAACCTAAAATCCATCTGGAATTTTGGAAATTTCATGAAACTACGTTAAAACTCAGTGATCTTCCTTTACCTGACAATCATGTTCAGTTAAATTAACATTTTTTTGGGATCTTCTCAATATTGATAATATTTTCCAATGACCAGATCTTCCTTCTGGGCCATAATTAGACATTGATTGAGGGTGTCTTTTCTCCATTTGAGAGTAGACAGCTTGTTTTTATTTCCTCAAAGAGATGTTCCATATCATTGTGTCCACTTAAAGACCTTCATTTATGGCTAATTTATCCAAAATCATTTTCTATTTTATTGGGGCGCTGAACTTTCTAGTGCTCCATTATTTGTTTTCATATACAATGCCATTTTGGTTGACGTCACAAAATCCTTTTACATTTGTATTAACTTCCCAAGTTTCAGGCATTTGTAGTTGGGCCAGAGCATACCTGTCAGGAATCAGGGTTGGCACAGGCGTGGAGTGCTAAAATACGCCTATTGAGACAGTATGTGCTGGAAGGACAAGGAAACCACATTTCCCAGCATCCTTTGTGTTATTTTGTAGTTTGGCCCGTGCACGCCTTGCCAGATGTACTGCATCAAGAATCAAGGCAGCTTAAAGGCAGGCAACGGCGGTGGGCAGGTGTGGTTTATTGTTGATTTGAAGCAGGGGGCAGGCGGCCGCGTTCGGCAACAGGAGGAAGGCGTCCGCGTGCGACGAAACGGGATGCAGGGGAGAAACGCTTGATCGCATGCGTTCACGGTGCGGTAGGAGCAGGAGGGGCGTTGAGTAGCCGGCAGAGACAATGCTTGCTGTTCTTCGTCTAGGAAATCCCACGGGGCTCCCCAGACTCAAGATAAGTACTCGTGGGGGCAATATATATTTCTGAACTGCTTGGAATGATTTACCGCTGTTTCAATATTTGTCTGGGAAGTCCCGCGGGCTCCCCAGACCTGAGATAAGTAACGCCCTAATCTCTTTGAATTCAATCGGTGTGAAAAACCAAAGTGTGTTTGTTACTCGTATGTTACAAGAACTTTGCCAATCTTGTGTTGGGTAAATGCAGGAAGTACTGCATATGGACAACGACATTTCACTAGTGCCAGGAACTAAAGGAAATGCATTTATGTTGCATGTTGCTAACGCTGCCCGAAGGGCCATGTGTATTGTCTAATCATGTTGGGAAGCTTTCCCTTATGTGTGGTCATATGGCTTGCTTATGTGTTGTATGAGAATGATATGTCAGAGCAGGATACAGTACACGTACTAAGGTGTGCTATTCAGGAATCAGGTACATGTTAACAGTGCAGGTGATATTTCTGTTCATTCTATGTGAGATAGAGTAGGGTTTTTCCTGGTGTTTCCCCAGTCCCATCCACATTAGGAGTTTCCTTACCCTCTTTGCGGTGTTCCTAACTTCCCCTCCCTATCCACAACCTCTCCCTAACCCCTCTTCCCCCCATTGGCTGCCACGTGGCGACCTGTTTCCTAAATCAGGTGCCTGTGCCAACCACGATGGGAGGGTCGAGTTCATTCGGGGGAGAGTGTCGATCTCTCTTCCTTCTCTTCCTTCCAGTTAGTGTGATTGTGACAATACCCCTAGCTTTCCAATTTTCCAAGTGTTCAACAAATCCATTTTGCTCATAGTCTGAATCATTTATCATTATTGATTCCTACAGCTGATGGTTTATAGCAATAAGGGCAGCTTTATATGGATGGAACGGATGGCGTGGACTGAACGGACGGAGCGATTGAACGGATGGAGCAGATGGAACGGATGGAGCAGATGGAACGGTTGGTGCAGATAGAACAGTTGGTGCGGATAGAACGGTTGGTGCAGATCGAAGAATGGATGTAGTGGATGAAGGTATGGGATGGATCGAATGCATGGAGTGATGGAACGGAAGGAGTGGACGAAGTGGATAGTACGGACAGAATGGATGTAACGGATGGAGTGGACGGAAAGGAAGGAGTGGATGGAACGGATGAAGCGGACGGAATGGATGGAGCGGATGGAACCGATGGAGCGGATGGAATGGATGGAGTGGATGGAACGTGTGGAATTGATCAAACGCATGGAGTGGTGGAACTGACAGAGTGGACGAAGTGGATAGAACAGACGGAGTGGACACAATGGATGGAGTGGATGGAACGGATGAAGCGGAGGGAGCAGGCGGAGAGGACGGAGCGGATGGAACGGATGGAGCGGATGCAACAGATGGAGTGGATGGAATGGATGGAGTGGATGGAACAGAAGGAATGGAAACATTGGTGTGGATGGAATGGTTGGTGCGGTTGGGACGGTTGGCGCAGATGGAACGGTTGGTGCGGATGGAACAGTTGGTGTGGATGGAACGGTTGGTGCGGATGGAAGAATGGATGTAGTGGATGGAACGTATGGAATGGATCGAATGCATGGAGTGGTGGAACGGACGGAGTGGATAAAGTGAATATAATGGACAGAGTGGATGGAACGGATGGAGTGGACGGAACGGAAGGAGTGGACGGAAATGATGAAGCGGACAGAATGGATGAAGCGGATGGAACCGATGGAGCGGATGGAACGGATGCAGTGGATGCAACGGATGGAGTGGATGCAATGGATGGAATGGATGGAATGAATGGAGTGCATAGAACGAAAGGAATGGAAGGAAAGGACAGAGAGGATGGAACCGAAGGAGTGCATGGAACGGCTCGTGCGGATGGAACCATTGGTGACGATGGAACGGTTGGTGCGGTTGGAACAGTTAGTGCGGTTGGAATGGTTGGTGCAGATGGAATGGTTGGTGCAGATGGAATGGTTGGTGCGGATGGAACGGTTGGCGCGGGGATGGTGCGGGTGGTATGGATGGCGCGGCTGACATGGATGGCGCGGATGTCACGGATGGTACAAATAATGCAGATGCTATGGATGGTGCAGACAGTGACAACACCTGTTCACCATGATGCTAGCTAATATCTGTATCACATATATATGCCATGTTCCAGTATCCACTTACGTATCTGTATCCCACATACACCCCTATCCATCCTGTCGCTATATATGTGTATGTCGCTATGTACATCTCCACCGTCCTGCTCACGTACCCAGTATCAGACACTTGTACTGATATCCACCATATAACACCACTATGCTTACTCTCTTCTTTACACCATCATTCAACTAGAACACAGCTATACCATGATAAGTCGGCTTATCTGTTCTCATACGAACACGACCACACGAACACCTCATCACCCTACTAAAACACAGCTAGCTGATCACATTCCGGCTAGTTTAGGCGTTCCTCAAGCCCAAAGCAGCCAGAACCAAGTCTAGGTGTCCATTCACCAGACTGAACACATCCAACTGATTTCATCAGCACCACACCTATCGCTATAAAGCAGCTATCATCTAACAACCACACCAGCTGCACACATATCCGGTGCACCCACGCACCATACAACACTCTTTCTCTCTATGGACTTGAACTACGGTTCCCAAGGGCGTTCAACCTACCAGCACTTTGAAGTCATACCAATGATACATAAGGCGCTATATGAATGCCAAGTAACATAACATAACATAATACAACATAACATATATGACCATCAGTTACACCACCTGACTACGTCGTGGACCAATTGTATAGCCACTTGCCTTTTCAGGAATGCCATTCACACCAGCATATCTGACACTGGCAACTAATTCCTTCTCAGCATTATCTTTAATATGGTAGGAACATCCATCCACATGATATAAGTGCATTCCATGACAGGTGTTTTCATCATACACCTTGTGAGGAGTAGCTAGGCATGCCTTGCTTGTTTTTGATTGTTCATCTTCTAAGCAGTTATCTTTGACACAGTCGTGTAGATCTGCAAATCCTTGTGCCATTATATTCTTTTTGTTTAGACATATTTAATTTCTTCAGTTTGAACCTGCATAGAAAAAATACAGGAGGTTACCCTTGAACTAAACGACATTTCAAGCCCATATTTAGTAACTCTTCAAACATTGTAGTGGTTGATGGGAACTCTCCACTATTATATGTTCCCCATTACTCAACAGAGGGTAGTTTTTCAATGCCCGTGCCATTTCCAGCAGGGATTTATCGCATCAGCTGAACGTGAGATGAACAAGTTATAATAATTTACTCCATATGAGATGAATTTATTATTCTGGAAAAAATGGTTTTGTTTAATAGGATGAGTTAAGTATTTAACTTGGGAAAAACCTATTTTTAGTTGTTTCAGAGCTTCTGTTTGAGACACCCCCACTCCCAATTCAGCCTTCACTTTAACAGATGTGACCTAGCACTGAGTGATCTCTGCATAATCCTCTATGAATTTACAACTGTAGCTGGTCAATCCTAACAGATTTTGCAAATTACATAGATTAGTGGGATTTTTCAACCTCTGTGGAGCCTCAAATATGTTTAACTCATTCCCCCTGTCAATGTACCCAAAAGTAGTACAGGTCATGCATAATTCTGTACCGGAAAAGTAAAGGCAAGTTCATATTTGTGTTCTCAGAGTAGCAAGATCCAATATCCATTAGTCGAGGTCAGGGTATCCTTTGAAACTTGGAGCAGTTGAAGCCCCTGATCGATATAAGGGTGAGGCCACCATGACATGAGTACCCTCTTGTTGAATTCCCTTAAGTCTGCACAGGGTCTCCATTGTCTATTGGGTTTTAAAATTCCCAATACTGAGTTATTAAAAGCACTCTATATTGGTGGATATAATCTCACTGAATTCCAAGTTTTTAAAAATCTCTTTGAGTGATTCCATGGGCGCAGAAGGTAACTGGTATTTTCTCACAAATCCTGTCGCCCTATTAGGGCCCATAGGTATGTTTTTTTTTAATGATGGACCTTTGTCCACAATCATAAGAATCAACAGAGAAAATGTTCTGGATGTAAAGAAATGCCTGTCTGATCTTTTATTTTGCTCTTCCGTCTCACTGGCATGAGCCATACTGATCGGTTCTTCTAGCATCTGTGAGAAAGGTGGGTATATTTCTGTGATAGCAATTTCCGAGTTATCTTCGAAATGAGTGGAGAGCACTTTTGTATGTTAAGTAACTGGGGGATTGGTTCCTTGGCCTTGACTTGACAGTGAGTCTGAATACTATCTCATCCTCCTGAATATCATAAGTGACATCCTCCACCCCATAAGAACACAGGGAGTACATCATAAAATGCCCACATGTTGAGCGTAAAGTATGTCTGCTATCATCAGTCTTGTTATGACAATCTTCTGGTATGACTAATGATGGGGTTGGTTAAGACAATGGAAACATGTCTGAAAACAACAGCCATTACAATGGGTGTATTTCTGGATAAAATGTTGTTTTGGGGATCATTATTGTCAACCAATGTTCAAATGTATAATCTTTGACATGTACTAATGGAGTTGGGTGTAGAGGCAGTCCTTGTTGCTGAAGAATGTTATTCGCAACTGTGGGGGACGTCCTACCATAGGTATTAGGGTGAACGCTGGCACCGTTTCCAGTGCTGTAACAGCATTCTGTATTTGGCAGAGCTCACAGTGAAGATCCGTGAGACTTCACTCCAGGTAGATCAGCACATCTTTTGACTATCAAACACCAACAATGCTCCCATCTCTATTTTCATGGTGATCTTCATCTACAGAACCCGTGCAGTCCTGGATTGCATGATCTCACGACTTTGTCCTGTAAATAGGCCTGTTGACCACAACCCCCTCCCAAACTGGGAGCAGGTCTAGAGGAACACAACTAAGGGAGAACTTACAAGCCACAATGTCATTGGATGCTGCATGCTTTGTGCACTTACAGTCCCTATCAACAACACATGGCTCCGATTAGCATCTTGATGTAGACCAACCACTGGGTCACCCTTCCACCTGGCATATTATACCTCAGAGAGATACCCACAAAGGAGTTCATGATATTCCCTGGGAGTGCAACACGTAGCACTTTCACATACTAATAGAGCTCTGACCTGTCTTTAGTCCAGCTCACCTCTAATGAATTATTTGCTCTTTTTGTATGTAATGCATGTGCAGTAATTATGAACCTTGAACATGTGAAATCAATACATGCAAAGTGATGAAGGATCTATGATATCTATGGTTTTCTGATTTTTGTGTTGAATACAAATGTCACTTCACTTTTTATGTTTGTTATTGTTATTGTTGTACTAGATTGAATGAACCACAAAATTGTCATACAGAAACTAATGAGATTTTGACAAAATTGATTAAAAGAAAAAGTGTATCTACAGCAAAATAATAAATGCTGTAAGTGCACGATTTAGAATAAGTGGTGTTCAATTTTGTATTAAGGTGATTTTGAAGACAGAGATACTCCTGTCTGTGGGTTACTTTAAAGACTAATACATTTGCATAAAATCAATGTAAACACCCTAATACCAATGGTAGGATGTCCCCCTCAGTTGCAAATCTTCTCAAGCCCATATTCTTGCCATTCTGTGCGCTGTCCCTCCTTTTACCAAACGAATGTTATTCAACTTAATACAGACATCTTCATTAAACAATGTGGGCCCTTTTCTGATCTTTATCAGCAACATGTATGATTGAGTCTACCCAGAAATTTGAACTTCTTCTTTGATTTGAACTTCAGCAGCATAAGGCAGCAGTTAAGCTGACCCATATGCCTTTTCTAAATCATTGAAATCCACTGAGTTTCCATTAATTCTGGAGCAAACCTTGCTATTAATAAAAGTCAGCTTTATTCCAAATCAATGTACTATGTCATTACTGATGTAATACTAAGAGACTCTAAACACCCAGCAATTCTCTTTTTTTTGTGTGGGGGTTTTCCAACTTGAATCTTCAGCATACAACTGCTAGTAATTAGGTGTTTATAATCCATTTAATCAAGTCCACATTCCCATATTGTGTTTAGTTCGTTCTGCAATTGCCTCAGCAATCTTTCGCTGATGAAGCTTCTTTTTTGAGTTAAAGAAACTTTAGCCAGAACTGGATCCTTACCTTTATTGAGTTGAATAGGGAAGTATATAAATTCTCCTTTTATTTGGAGATTAGCTACATTTTATCTCCTGCATTGGCCACTGGTTGCCTTTGATCCTCACTGGAAGCCCACCATGGATAGAATTCCAGTGTTGTTCCCTATAGTGTGGAGAACCAGTCATTATTTGAATTACGTTTTTTTTTCCAAAGGTTCAAAATGAGTCCCTTCACTATCATCTTGTTCCTCTACAGATAAACTAGCGATGTCTGGTACTTGGTATACTGGAAATTATTCTTCAATCATCCTGAATATTTTTCAATTTAGTGGCAAGTAGCATTGGAAAGTGATATAATTGGCACTTCTTTTTTTAATTTGATCAGGTGGTGAGTTTGGGTTAAGAGGACCTGATTCATGCAATCTTTCACAGTCGAAAGCCTTCATAATAAATCATTTCCACTAAAGCAGGTATGCTCTGAGGAGCCACAACTATCACCTGATCAGTGTGTATGTTCCACCTACTTACAGATTGGCATAACTTTCCTTCATCATCCCTCTTTCATTTTATTCTTGTGTATTTTGAATTGGAACCATTTTTCTTTTTGTCATTAACCTCCCTGACCAGAAGATTAATTTTGGTCAAGATTTCTGTGAGTATTAAAATCAAGATTTCCCTGCTGGGATCTCATGATTTGGCCAATGCTCTCTGTCAATTGTTTGATGAGTCACTCATTTGCGAACATTGTTTTTCTCCACCATCTGGACTGCTGTGTGGTCCTTGGTTATTACGCTACTCTTCCCAAGAAGAGTAACTATTTCCTCTAGGAGAGTTTTGGTCTTTACTCACAATGGTACTGGGCTCTACTATCCTAGAACCAAGGAGGAGGAAGAGGGGGAGGACCATTTTCTCTGTAATTGTTTTTTAGGAGGTTGTGATTGGCTTCAGTCCATAGATACATTCTGATATGAATTTCCCTGGGATCCTTATCCTGCGTTCTGACTATTTCTCTGAAGCAGGACAATATTTGTACCCCAGGATAGGCCATGTACCTAAATACTGAGGACAAATGTAAATCTCCAGTTTTGTGGGATCAGTATTTTGCATGCCAGGAGGAGGGCAAGATGGCTGGCTTTGAACATAGGGTCTTCTCTGTCAGTTGGTATTTTTGACAGAAGAGCAATCAGTCTTTGATCTGCATGTCTCTTAGTCCAAGTGAGGATTACTCTTCACCTCAGTTAACTTAATGGTGGCTGGAGCAGACATTTGTTTACGGTGTTTCTTTGTTTTTGGGAATTGCTGGGTTCTGCATTTTATAGATCCTTATATGTTATGTTATAGCTTGCATGTGATCCGCATTAGGTACCTCAAGTCATATTTTCGAAAACCATGAAAGAAAGTCGTTTTGACGTCTTGACTTTCGGTACGACATGTCGACAAATTCGCGCACATGTACACTTGAGTTCTTGAGCAAACTCCCTAGTAAATTGATCCTCATCACACTTTATGCTATAGGCTGCCTTGTAAGAAGACCTTTGTAATGATTTTGGTCTTCCAGCCTTGCAAATAAAACTCAAGAGAAAACATCAATTTTATGAATTCAGTATAGTTATGGTCATTCTTCAATCCAAATAAGGCCATCATCGGTTCATAGAGTTCTATATGTTGCCAAAAATAATATTTAGCATTTTTATGGTAAGCAGTCATAAAACCTATATGGCCTTAATCTGTTTGACTGGTCCTTTCACAAAATGTATTTGTGGTTTTCTTTTTCTGTGTCTCTTTTCTTGAGTCCTTAATTGGGTCCATCTTCGCCCATTAGAGTCATAATCACTATTTGAACCCCCATCCCTGCTTGTATGGTTATTATCCCTTTCAAATTCACTATAGAACGCTTTCCTATGCATAGAATACAGGGGAGCCCCTTATGTATCTCTTTCCCGTTGGACCTGTGGGTCATGGGATACAAATCTGGGTCTTGATGGACTGGATAATATCGAATATTTTCATATTTCCGTTCAGAATCAGTGTTTCCCCATCTACCTTTGGGTTCTGGGATATCCCCATAATCATTGGCATAGTAAACTCCTTTAGAATGCCCATTTCCCGTTGCATTGTCTCTCAATGACAACCAAACGGGCCAAATGTCCTGATCCCTGGTCCCTTAACTCAATTTGATACCTTTCTTCACTGATACTTTGTTTGGGAGTATTCCCATTTCCTCTCCTGTCTGGAAATTCCTTGATTTTTCTCTTTATCTGACAGGCAACTCAAATCTTTCTTAGGTTTTGGGTGGGTTTGGGAAGGGTAAATAGTGTATATGACTCCACGTATTTCCTGACTGTGGCTATGGGCCTCATCACAAGCTTGCCGGTCCGGATACAATGATACCAGTAAACATGCCGGTACTGTTGTATCCGGACCGGCAAACTCTGAGTTGTGCTTGCGGGTGCCTTTCTGACCGGGCGGAATGAAAGGCACCCTCGAGCACAGCATGTCGGATGCACCGGCACCGTTAGAAGAATTTTTTCCGGCGCCCAGGAATGGGCAAATACCGGGTCTGGCAAGGCTGTAATGATGTTTCTGGCCACCGGAAAAAAATGAATACCGGCGGCAAAAATGAATACCGGCGGCAGGCGTGCCTTGTATTACAGGCACGGCTACTGCCAGCCTCGTAATGAGGCCCTATGTGTACAAGAGCCACTTGAAGGGCTCTGGGAAGGCCTGGATAGTGGAAAGGGTGTCTCATGAATTGGAGAAAGTCTGTCATCTGCCATGAAACGTATTTGTATTTTAACTTTTAACTTTTAACTTTAGCTGCTTATTCTGGACGCAGCATACTCTCTTTACTTTTGTGTCCCTATTTAGCGCTTTTGCTAATATCAATTATCATTTGCTACTTAGTCCAAGTGTTCTCTAGATTCATTCATGCTTCCCTGACTAGTGTCGAATGCTTTAATGTGTCTCTTGTGTTTTGTAACTCCTTCTGCATGCAATCTTTCTTTTGCTGGCAACATGCATTTCATCCACTGTTCTTTTAGTTCATGGCTTGCCAGATAGCTAATTCTTTCTTCGAGTGCAAAGTCTGTAATTTATCAGATCATTAATTTTTCCAACTTCTCTCTAAAGTCACATTGTCATCTAGCCTCTAAGTTAGCTCTTGTGAAGTCTCCTTATTCTGATCACCTTGTGTATCTGAATATGTAAATTGTAAGGTGAGATGACATATTTCCTGAATAGGAGTATCTCTTTAATGAGCTAACAGACCATTTTTCTATTGGATTCTGTTTAGATATAACTGATCATATTCAGCCTCTAAATCTGAATCCTAGTGACCCGCTTTGCAGCTGTTTCTTTAATTTCCTTGAGTTGCATTTTTATGTTTAGAATGTTGTCTAAGAGTTCTACTACTATTCTTAAATTTGTCATGTGTCTGTTTACACTCACTGTACTTCATTTATGTTAAGAAGTTATTTCTCAAGGCATTCTTCAGCTTCTCTGCATATGTTCAATTCATTGTGTATTGTCTCTAACGTACTGCTTTGTTTCTGTATAGAAATCTGATTGTCATCTACAGTGTTATTCAGCTGTTTCCTTTCTTTCACTTGCTGGTCACTAGCTTGTTTTGATTGATTGATATTTTATTTCTATCACGCTCATACACAAGTGTTTCAGAGCGCGACCAGGCAGGGAAAGGGAACAGGGGAGAACAAAAACAACAATCTTACTAGGCCCAGTGACATTGAGAACGTGCAAGTGCACGGTAGAGGGAGAAGGGGGAGAAGTGCATGTAAGGGGGAACAAAAGGAGAGTGCGGAGCGAGAAGGAAAAAAAAAAATAATAATAATAAAATAATAAATAAAAAGGCAACAAACAATGGGAGTGCAGCCAGCAAATGGCAAGTGCTGGGTTTATGGCAGCAGGCTGTGTAGGTCTGAAAGTGCAGGAAGAAAAGGGGAGGGCTGTATGGGTACAGATACAGACCCCAGTGCAGGGGGTGACCCGGAGGCAGTGCGTGAGGGTGGCAAGATGAGCAGGTACCTTGGCCCAGAGGACAGAGGGTGGCCAGGTGCAAGTTGCCGAGGGAGAGCAGAATCAACAGGGGAGAGGGGAGGAGAAGGCAGAAGCAAAGAGGAAGGTTTTGAGGTGCTTCTGGAACCAGAGATGGTTCTCCTCAAGTTTTAGAATGGCAGGGAGGCTGTTCCAGAGGGAGGCCCCAGCCGAAGACAGAGATCTACCCCCAGCTTGTTTCTTTGAGAAACGACTGACCCTGAGGGAGTTAGAGGTAGAGGAGCGGAGTGCTCGAGATGGGAGGTATTTGCGGAGGTATAGCTGAAGGTATGTTGGACCCAGGCCCCAGAAAGCCTTGTGGACAATGCAGAGGGTTTTGAATTTAATCCTTGCATCCACAGGGAGCCAATGGAGAGATTTCAGAGCTGCAGAGATACGATCCCAGGGCTTGAGGCCAACGACAAGTCTCGCAGTCCTGTTCTGGATAAGTTGTGAAGGGCGGAGAGTAGAGGCAGGTAGATTAAGAAAGAGGCTGTTGCAATAGTCCAGCTTAGAGAGAACCAGAGCTTGGGAGACAGTGAGCTTCTGGGGGAATGAGAGGAAAGGAAGAATACCTCTGAGGAGGTGCAGTAGGAGGTTTGACTTTTTTGATACATCAGCAATGTGGGCAGAGAAGGAGAGTGTGGAATCAAAGGTGACACCAAGGTTCTTGGCCTCGCAGGTGGGAATAGGGGGAGGGCCAAGGGAGGCTGGCCAGAGAGTGAGGGGAAAGGAAGGTGATGGTGTGCCAATGAGGAGGATCTCTGTCTTGCTGGCATTAAGACAAAGATCGTTGGTGGCACACCAATCTTGGATGGCAGTTAGGCAATCAGTGATGAGAGAGGTGGAGGAGGTGGCCGAGGGCAGCCTGAAAATGAGTTGAGTGTCGTCTGCGTAGCACTGGAAGTTTGAGCAGAAAATGGCAATACAGTGGGCGAGAGTTGCCAGGTATTGGTTGAAAAGCCAGGGCGAGAGGTTAGACCCCTGGGGAACACCACAGGTGGAGAGGAAGACAGATGATAGAAAGGACCCAAGTTGGACATGGGAGGGTCGATCAGAGAGGAAAGAGGTCAGCCAGGCCAGAGCGTGATCGGTGATGCCCAAGTTATCCCGGAGACGGTTGAGCAGGATGGTATGGTTGACCGTGTCGAAGACAGAGGAGAGATCAAGTAGGATGAGAACAGAGGGAATGCTAGAGTCAAGGTTGGAAAGCAGATCTTCACGGATGTTCAAGAGAGCAGTTTCCGTGCTTCTGCCAGATCTGAAGCCAGACTGATGGTCATGGAGACAGCCAACAGAATCAGAATGAAGGTTTAGCTGAGAGATGGCCATCTTTTCAAGGAGTTTGCCTAAGAAGGGGGTAATGGAAATTGGGCGATAGTTGGCCGGACAAGAGGAATCCGCTGTGGGTTTCTTGAGGAGAGGATGCACAAGGGAGTGCTTGTTGCAAGAATGTTAATTCTGCTAATTCTGTTGAGGTATTTTGAGAGGTTTCCTTGAGTTGGTGCTAATTATATAAATAGTCAGTCAACCTCTTCTCAACCAACTTCCGGTGAAATAAGAAATGTGTGGTAAGATTCACAAGCATCTGTTTTTCCTCACAGTCCATGGAGGTAAGGCATAATGTTTGTACTGCTTGTAATGCTTCATCTAGCAAGATTTCCTGCAAGATATCTGTTCTTATATGTTCAACAGTTTCCTTCATTTTGTCTTTCAATAAGTCAAGAGCCTGCATCACCCATTGTCCAGCAGACATTAGCTAGTCAATGCATGATCATAAGCCAAAACCACCCCTAAATCAGCCCTTACGTGCTGTAACATCATGACTAAAATGCATAATTGATCACAACTGTGGAATACTCTATGAGTCTATCTCCAATCAATTGGGAAATGGACACTCTACCTGAATTATATTTCTCAGTTCATAAATACAATATTTCTTTCAAAGCACAAATCCACAAATTCGAAATCAACTATCTCAATAATATTAGAAAAGAAAGACCTGGATATTCAAATAGGACTAAGCAACAGAGACCATCCAAATCAACATACAAATGCAACTTTACTCCTATCTGTGATCTTGCTCATGATTTGTATTACTCAATGCATGTATGTACATATGTGATGACATCCCCTTAGAATCCTGGATAAGCCCTCATTGTTTCAGATGAATTTTGAATACAACCTTTGCTATTCTAATTTGCACTTTGATTGAACACCCCAATATATATTCCTACACCACAATTCTGGAACACAAAACAGGCTGTATTTGGAGTTTAAAATCTGATTTTATTTAAATGAAAGACTGAAACAAAAGCTGATGCCCTAACTTTATGCTGGGGAAGTCACTAAGGTATAATACAAACATATGTAGCTTGTTTATCTGCCTGTGAATCTCACTAATATACAGAACACAAAAAATTAAATGCACCTATATCGCTAAAAAACTATTTCTATGCATTATATAACATTTATTGTGAGCTTTGCTGCTTCTTTTCTCCACAGTCAATGACAACTATGGTTATCAGAGAAAGATTGCATGGAAAAATACCATTGCGCATTTATTGTATTTAATATGAACTCCCCATTGGCAATATGTTCCCATGTGCACTGTGGTGTGCTTGGTTTCTAGTCTATGCATGTAAGTGAAATACAATGTATAGCAGATTGCATCAACATGTACAGGCTTTGGTGTAGGCAAACTTGCTATCAATTTACAGTGCACAGTATATATGTTTATCTACACTACATAGGAATAGATTTTATGAATTTATGACATCATAATAAGTATCCAATCCACTTCACTTTGCAATGTTCTTTTAAATTTGCATAATTTTTAATGACATGGAAGTGGCCTCGCTAAGCTCCTTTCCATCCTAATATGTCTCTTTGTAAATGACTAGGGCCTCCTCAGGTCCTTGGCAGTATCCCAGTGCTAATTGTGAACAGGATACCACGGTGGTGCTGTAATTCCCCATGTATTTATATATCGGACTCTATAGGGCTTTTCTGTGCTATTACCACTAGCAGTAATAGTGCTGGCAGTAATAGCACCAAAATGGGTGGAAAGCTAGAGATTTGCCTCCAGCTCAAAGCTGGAGGAAAATCTTCAGCTTTCTGCACAAACGTGGGATTGGGCAGAGTGGTAATGTGGCAGTAATAGCTTGACAGACACATTTTTGCTGCTCCGCCTAACCCCTGATGAGGACCTAGGTCTTCACAGGTCTTGGTTTATAAATTCTCTGTCAGGCTATGGAACACTATTTATCGGTTCATAGCCCCAGTGTGGACTGCACTTGTGAAAATAGACTGATTTAAATTTACTTGACTTTGGTTGCAACAAACTGCACGATCTTCACAACAAATGCTATCTGTTCTACACCGAATCAGATCTCATGTGGCTTTCAATTTAGCTGGAAATCAAGGTGCATTTCACCCTAAGATGGTAAATCAGTCTAAAAGTGGCATCACTTCCAATTCCACCTCTTTCAGGGACTCAGCAGAAAAATGCTTCTAGTGCACATATATCTTAATAGATTGGGGCTTTGTATACTTACTTTTGGATTATAATTTTAGGGCACAGAGCCAGCATGCACCCTCACCAACTCCAAGCATTCTCCCCAATCAGCTAGGTTCTTCTGGTCTCTGTTTTATCCGTCCCAGAGAAATCAGGTCTGCATCAGGTGAAATATGCTTCATCATTCTTCCTCTGGGACAAGGCACCTGGTCTCTCCCATCTCAAGATTTCATCTCACTCAAACACTCATTTGTTTTGACAAAGCTTTCGGGTCTGCAACCTTCAGAATCCCAGACCTCTCGTCTTACTTCTCTTGCGTTTCCACTTTAATAATCTGTACGTTTTCCCATAGAACATCAAAATGTGTATTGGTTGAGTCTCCTCAACGTCTAACTTAACAGCTTTTCACTCTCAGACTAACTTAATAGATCCAACATATTTTAGCTTGTGACAGGAATGTTATTGGAGTTGAACGACCAATTTTTAAAACTGTTGTTCGAAGAAACAACAATTTTTGTTTGAGATTTAATGGATATGAATAAAATGATGATTCCAGTGTAAACATTTTGTTGACTATGGACATGGACTATATACACACAGATATGCCACATGTGGATTCCTTGGAGATATTGAGAAAATATACAGACACGCGCACCAGACCTCAGTGTGTTCTACCTGAATTTTCTATTGATCTTGCCAAAATTGTGTTGATGAAAAATGTATTTGTATACAAAAAAAACAAATGTAATGGCAAATCAAAGGCACCAGTATGGCTTCCACCTTTTCACCAAATGTAGCCAATCTTTTAATGAAAATAAATTAGTTTTCAATGAGTCCAACCCCTTCAGATTGTCAATAAATGACATTGTGATATCAATGGCAGTTTTTGATTTGGCGCGGTAGTCCTGAGAAATGAAAAAACTTCACATTATGGCAACTGTAACGCTCACCTGACTCCCACGGAGGTGCTGGCCTGGTTCGCGCTGCTGTGACCTCTTCTAAGGTGATGCGCAGGGTTCGGAAGACGGACTGGACCGGGCCCCCAAATCTGGCTTGTCTGGCTCGCAGAAGTATCCTTCTGTAGGCGAAAATAGGGGATTAACTGTCTGCGGGGTAATGAAATCAGCCTCCCACTTTTCCCTCTCACCCTCCTCAAAACCCTTCTGTGATTCCTCGTAGCGTCTCACCTTAGGGTCTGGAAGGACGAGCTCTCCATCCTGCTTCTGATGCAGGGGCGCGTTGGTATCCAGTTACTTCACTGGATTTTTGGATTGGTGAGAACCAAACTTGCTTGGCTTCCAGGTAAGTTTTTTGATAAGAGGTTCCCCTTGTGTCCATGCATTAATGTACTAATGCTAGTGTCTTTTTCCCCATAGGGGCCGGGGTACGGAATGCCGGGGAACAGGCACCGACCCGAGATGAGAGGTGAAATCCTTGTAGAAATCAGGTAAGTCTTTAATGAGCGTTTTTTGGTAATGTCTTTTCATTCGCTCATTAACGCTGATGTCTCTTTTTCCCCTTAGGGGCCGGGGTCTGGAAATGCCAGGGTGCGGTGCGGACCCGAAATGAAGAGGGAATGAATCAACAGGTAAGTCTTAACATGGAGATTTAGCTTTCCTTATTCCCTTCTCTCTCTCACCTTTTGTTCTGGTCTTTCTCTCCCTAGGCGCTGGGGCGTGACTGCGAATCCGGATGATCGCTGCTGAACATGGAGGCGCCCTGTAAAGGTGAGTGGAATGCGGCGCTGCAGCGATCGACACGATGAGCTTTTAAATAAAAGTCTTCCTTTTCAGGATTGTCGGCGAGATGTCTCTGGGATGCGGATTTAGCAGGTAAGGACTTTTCCTTCTTCTGTTCTCTTCTTCTCTTCTTTTGCAGGTGATCCAGGATGCTGGCAGGCGTGGCAGAAGTCAGGATGCAGGAGCAGACACGGTGAGCGTCCAGCTGCTAGATGCAGAACAACGCGAAGCACGTGTGGCTGTTCAGGTGGGGTTTAAATAGCCTTGGAAGAAGTTCCAGGTATGTATCCTTCCTCCAATCAGGTATGTATCCTTCCCGGACCACGCCCGGATGGTAAATTAGTCCCACAGGTAAAGTAGTTCCTTTCAGGCCTCAAGGAGGACAGGATCCTGCAGCATGGTCTGCATCAGGTAAGTGCACCCAAGCACTTCCATAATGAGCTTGGCGCCTATGGCACCAGGACTGATGTCTTTTATGAGCCTGGCGCCATAGGCACCAGGACACTGTCCAAAGGGCCCCTATATGGGGTGGCTGGGTCCTCCCTTGGGGACTGGATGTCCGCTTTCGGATACGCAGGGCTTGAACCGGCTCCCCGGGAGCGGGCATCATGACAGCAACACAATTAAAATATTAATGTAAAATCTATATTTCAGTGGCATCTGAATAAAATCATTTTTTGAGATTTGATAATAATGAACTAAGTTTGAGTGTGGTTCACTGATTTATACACAAAGCCTATGGACAGAAACACGTTATTATACTTCAATAGTGTTGCCATCCCATGAGTTTAAACATTAATTTACCTGTGGGGCAATTATTTAGGATTTATTGAAATTGTTCCAAAGTCAGCGATTTTGAAAAACATGCAACTTTACGCAAATTAAAAGAAAGCGGATATACAAACCATGCAATCAATCAAGCATGCCGATACACACATTATAGCAATTGGGACTATCATTTTTATAATCTGAAACATGACAACTCAATAAACACAATTATATGCATGACTACGTTCTCCAATGTGAACAATAAAATAAAACAATCATATGAAATATTGCCATCTCATCCTAATACAGAGTAAACAGACCACAAAACACTTTTTGTTTTAAAAAAAAAGAGTCTTCAAAAAAAGCTTTTTAGAGCATACAGATTGAGGGAAAAAAGAGCAAGACCTGGTTTTCTACTGAGCTCCAAAAACTGAAATCAGCCACTCTTAAGCTATTCTATGGCTGGAAACCCAACTCGTGTTCTACAGCCTTGGATGATTATAAAACGGCTTCCAGAACCTACAAACTGGCCACAGTAAAAAAAATGGCCACAATTCCAGGATCCTTAATGCTAAATTCGATGTTAAAGAACTTTTCTAAATCTTGAAAGAACAAATGACCACTCCCCAGCCTCAGGCTCATTGGCTTTTAAAGGACTCTAATTGGTGCCAGCTAATTCAACATGCTATGCATCAACAATTAATAGACATAAGAGAAGGCATTACCCTTAAAAAAGATCTTCTCTCTCTCAATATCGGCAATACTGACTTTAAACCCTTTGTAAGAAATTCATCCATGCCGGTGTTTAACTTCACTCCGATTTTGGTGGATGAACTGAAGAAGGTGGTTGTGCAACTTAAGGCAACTAAATGTAAGTGTGACCCTTGCTCCTCCTTAATTATCAAGACTTGCCCCCCTGTCCTTTTGGAGCCCATATGTACATTTGTCAACTCCTCCTTACTCTCGGGCATTGTTTCTGATGACCTAAAACAGGCTTGAATCACACCCATCCTGAAAAAATCAGGACTGGCAGCGGATAATCCACTTAATTACAGGCCCATAATGAACACACGCTTTTTCTTGAAAATGTTAGATCGCATCGCGTATATCCAGATTTCGCAGCATTTGAATCAGTTCCCCATCTTGAACCCTCACCAATCCGGATTTAGACAAGGGTTTGGTACAGTGACATCCCTACTGGAATTGAAGTCCAGACTTTTTGGACATCTTGTTTAAAGTCTTAATTCCCTCTTAATGTCTCTTGACCAGTCAGCCGCATTTGATTTGGTTGACCACTCTATGCTGGTCGCCAGAATGGCTGAAGTGGCAAACGTTTCTCTCCTTGCAGCGCAATGGATCAGTTCCTTCCTTTCAAATAGGTTAAGCAGGGTATGCATAGAGGAGGCAGTGACCTCTCCCATTCATGTGTAGTACGGGGTGCCGCAAGGAGCAAGCACCTCCCCTTGCATTTATAACGTCTTCATGGCCCCCTTCTTTGCATATTTGGAACAGGAAGGGGTCTTGTTCTCCAACTACGCTGATGACACCCAGTGTGTCATCCTACTAACTGGCACTCACTCTCAAGATGAATTTGAACTCAATAGAGTCCTCACCATGACAGAGAACTGGATCATATATAACAACCCATCTCTAAACTGAGGGAAAACCGAGCTCATGCTTGTGGGCTCCTCTGCGACACTGGCCAAATTGGATTTGGCCTATAAGAGCTTCCTTTTGGGGGAGGTGACAATTGCACTGCAATTGAAAATCTAAATCCTGGCCATAGTTTTGGACCAGCTGCTGAATATGAAGTCTCAGGTCCGGAGCACAGTCTCATCAGCTGTCTATTATGTTAAATTACTGACACACCTCAGACTATATATATACCAGGCTGATGCGGAATCAATCACAAGTGCAATTATCGGCGCCAAGATCAATTACTGCAGCAGCCTATTGGTTGGAGTGAGTAAAGCAGATTTAAACAGTCTCCAAGTGGTACAAAATTGAGTGGTTAGAGTGGTCGTGGGCCTGTCCCGCCGCGACCATGTTTCGGAGGCCCGATGTTCCCTTCATTGGCTCCCAGTCAAGACACGGGTTAGGTTTAGACTTCTGGTCATCACTTTTAAATGCAGACTGGGGATCATGCCTACTTATTTGCAAGAACATACTATGGAGAAGGTTAACTGCAGGAACCTCAGGTCTAGCTACCAGAAATGCTTGTTTCTGCCTAGCTGTAGAATGAAGAATGTTCAGAACAGAGCCTTTTTCTTCGCCGCTACAAACTCATGGAACCTGCTGCCACCGGTACCGCGAGGACAGGCTTCCCTAGCGAGCTTCAAGAAGGAGCAGAAGACGCTGCTGTTCTCTTGATCGGCCGCCGTTCTTTCTGCCCTTTTTTCTCCTAAAATTCTTCTTCCGCCCTGCATCGTATTCTTCTCATCTACTCTTTGCGCTTTACAAATATATAAAGCTAATCTAAAATACTCAGTACTGGATAGGTTTTAACATTCTATTACTACAACATGGGGCGTGCAGCCATAAGTGGACCATTATCCTTAATGCCCCTCCATTAATTGTATATACACTCAGCCCATAGAAGTTTTTGTACAGGACACTTTTGCATGCATTTATGGTATTTTTCTAATTGGTAAAGTAAACAAGTGGTGTACAGTATAACATGTCCATATGCGTGACCTAGGGATGATTCTACACAAAGTCACCAAATAAATAGGAGAATACCACTCCAACCAAAAGAGGTGATATTTCTAAGGTCTTAATACAACATTACATGACTGAATGACATAGTCATGAAGCATTTGAATATTTTATCATTGATGTAGTCCATACCAGTAGTAGTGGAGGTAATGCAGGACAAAGTACCAAATGTAAAACATATACATGTAAACGTTGTGTCTCTCATGACTGAAACACAGACATCAAAGATGCTTCTGACAGCAGTGTCTGAGGCCTGAAGGCCCCTGCATTTACTGAGAGGAATTCCGTGAAAGAGATGCTGGTTCTTTGGAATGTCGTTTCCAATGAAAACAAAAGATAAGACAGAGGGAGTCCTGCCAGTTACATTCGGGAGAATTATGTCTCACTCTCTGCCACAACCATGTGCATCTCTCCATGTCGCTCACAGTACTAGTTGAATATTGGAATAGGTTTATGTGTTGCCCAAAGTGTGTACAACTTCAGATGAAGATGGAATATTTTCTAAAAATGCACATTTTAGTAACCTACCGACTTCACACTGGTTGGTGGCAGCTTTCATTTTAAAGGGAGGCCCATGACCCCATGAACCATCGGCGCACATTGAATTCGTGCATAATGTTGCCCACCAACATGAACACATAAAGACAAGGAATGATATACAATGCAAGTGTTGTGCATGCCATGCATACACAGATGGTTACTTCACCACAAATAATTGGACTGTGAGCTACAGCGCCCCGACAAAACCTTAACCTATGCTGCAAATAACATTTGGGCGAATATCTGGAGTTGAAATGTCAACGTTATGTTCCTGCTCGTGCCTTGTGCTCGGCCGACCGCTCTCTCTTGGCTGTCCCTAGAGTCCATCATGCAAGAATGGGAGGTTGCTCCTTTTCGGTTAGAGCAGCCATGATATGGAATGCTCTGCCGATTGCCCCCCGGGCGTGTCCGACTCATGTACTCTTTAGGAAAGCTCTGAAAACTCTGCTTTTCTATTTCCTTGCTTTTGCTGTATCTTAGTTTCAGTTTTAGCGCCAGGTTGCCTTTTTTGGTGTTGCTTGTGCTGTACCTCGGTACGAAAAAACATAACATAACATAACATAACATTCTTCAAAAGGTCCCTGATGGATTCATCTGATTTCACTGATTTCACTGATGACCCCTTAACATGTCTTTGCAGTTCTCTCATATGTGTTTTGTGTTAATCTGAAAACCGAATGGCAGATGTTCTGTTTTTCTCTTCGAGCAAGAGCCTCTTACTGGCTTTCCAGTCTCGCGTCACACTAACTAACTTCAACACAATTAAAAATGTAAATCTAAGTGGATATGTTCACATTAGAGAATCTCAGCGTTCTTCCCATAGTGCCGCTCAAGCATGTGCACTGGAGCGCGTTTCCAAGAAGCCTCCCTAAATTATTGAACGCCTAGTGGAACACTCTGCTTCCTTGATTAGAGAATTGTTAATCAGCTTTCCATGAAGATGTAGGTCACCAACCACTTTAGTTGTATGTGACTAGAATTGAAGACAGGCAGGCTATTCATTAAATAGATGTTGTCTCGTCAAGAACATGAAAAACAGGAAATTGAAGAGATGCAGTTTCAATTACCCGACAAGAGCGTAATAGTAATGATCACAACCTCGCATTATCTCACTTTACTTTTGACGTCTCGAAAGTGTTTGTCAATGGTGCCTACTAAGGGCCTTCTTTAGTTAATGACCACAAATGGTTTTCAAATTTCTCTTTATGAAGGCAAGCTTTTGGCATGTGAAAGCAAGTTGTTTGCCTCTCAGAACCTTTAATAAAGCTGTGCTTGCTGGAACAAACCTATATATGTTTGTGAACTTATGTTTGTGAAACTATTAAAATGGAAATGTTTCTGTAAGGTGCGAGGCATCTGCACCACAACAAGAGAGTTCTTCTCAGAAGATTGTATTAAAAAATGGGGAAAAAAAGCTGATAAGTATCATTGGGAAGGATTTATTTATCTATTTATTGCATTTGTTACATGCCCAAACCGGGATCATTCGAATGTGCAATAATACAATTACGCTCTATGTTTCAGGAGGATAAACGTAGCTTAGGCGCTGGCAGAGATGATCATAATTGTGAACCATATGCCAGTTTGTAGGAATGGTGGGTGACGCTGTCAATTTTCGTTTTTATCACTCCCAGAAACTTTGTGTTGACAGGCTATTTAGACGTGGTGTACTATTTTCTAGACCTTTGAGAATGAGGCAGCAGCAAAATCCATTGCCTTGAATAGTATGAGCTGAACATGAGAATATTTACCTATTTTACATGCATGTTATACAATTTAAAAGTCGGTTTCAGAAAATTATTAAACAGAGGCAATCATTAAAACACATCACTTACATTCCCAGTAATATGTTGTCATTTTGTGCACCTTTATCAAATACCCAAACTGATGCGCTATAACAAGGGGCAACACACCATGAAGGAGGCCACTATGCATGGACAACAGCATGATGGATAGATTCTCATTGCCAAGATATTGGAATATGGGAGACACTTGAGATGTCCTGAAATCAAGTGTGAAGTAGAGATTAAGAAGAATGCAGTGGACAAATCAGAGAAAAACTGGGGGACATACTTACAAATCAGACATCAGTTAATTCATGGACGAGCTTGCAATTATGTGAGTGGGGTTTTGACACAACTCAGCCATACGAGAGGAAAGAAAGCAAGTCTGAACCTCTCAATCATCAACAAGCTATATAAGGAAGTGTGGTGTCAAGATGGAGAAAGGCAAGTTGTTGTTTTACCTTTAAGATGCCACCCAAGAATAATATGAGAAGTCGGAAGGCACACCAGTGGTTGAGGAGTTGGGCAAGACAGAGCAAGAGGTTTATGAAAGCCGGCATGTCATCAGTTAGACCGTGGATTAATGACTTGGTGGCTTCATTCGCAAGGACGGCATGCAGTGTTGGGCAGCAAAGAAGAATGAGGCAGTGTGAGAAGAGTGAGATCATGTAGAAGACACTGGCCCTCATTACGACCCTGGCGGAAAGGGGTTTACGCCGGCGTAAACCATGGCGCCCCTTTCCGCCTGAGTACGAGTTCCCGTAGTGCCATGGTGATTTTTATGCCTGCTTTTTGCAGGCGGAAAAATCCATGGCGCTACGGGACTTGTTGTTAATTACGCCACTGTAATTTACGGTGGCGTAATTAACGCCTTCCCCACTCCCATTATACCCTATGGGGCAAAAATGGGAATGGGGAAAGGTAAATGGGTATTGGGGACTTACCGCCCCGCCAAGGTCGGAATGGGGCGGTAAGTCCGCCAACCACCATGGCGGAGTTGGCAGTTTAGCGCCATGGACCATGGTGCAAATTGCACCATGGTTCTCCGCCAGGGTCGTAATGAGGGCCACTATGTCAGACACGCAATAGCTGTGAGTCATGGAAGTGGAGCTACTTCATAGTGCTGCACAATGATAACGAAATGCAAGCTGCATTCCTGCAACAGAGTGAACGTGAGGAGACAGTGAATGAGGACCTAAATCACATGAGTGCTGTTGAGGCACTGGCAAGCTGAAGGGTGAAATTCAGGATAAGAACCAAAGAAGTCTGCAAAATCGAATTGAGGTGTTGCTCCTTTGCCTTCCCCCCCACTCATCATGTATCTTTCTCTTGACATGATCTTCATATTTCAGTAGTATTTCAGGACACATTAAAAACATGTAACAAGACATCAGAAGAGGACATATTCAAAATAATTTACCGCAAACCAATGTCCTCTAAACAGGCAAATAAAAACGTCAATGATGTTATCCACCAAAGCTATCTTGAAACCATTTCAGAGAGCTATTGCTACACAATGAAGACAGAACGTCAAACTCACATCCTTACATAACCTACTCTGATAAGACCTACACCTAGCAACTGTGTGACAAATTGACTTCTTCCTTGTCGGAGTACAAGGATGAACAGCGGCTAAAGTGCCTACTCAGCCATTAAACCTCTTCTCTAATAACCAAGAGCCACTCCAATCATGAAGATAAAAGAGGCACGGTTAAGAGATATACCTCCTTTGCCGTTTGTTGTACCATGGGCCAAGGGAAGGCTGTCCTCTCAAGAGGGATGTGAATGTGAAAGCGTAGCAACCCAAAAAGTGAAGTTTAACAGACCACAATAAAGGAATGTCCAATTAAGTTCATATTTAAAAGGTACACTTCAAATAAACATACCATATGCAATAGTAACTAAATAGGACACACCACAATAACACAGCCCTGTAGAAAGCAAGATGCAGCACTCTGGGTACTGAGACAGGGGACGGAGAAGCCGTAAAACAACAATGCTCAAAAAGAATATGTTCATGAGCGGCAAAAAGGGATTCATATGGACCAGGGGGTAGTTATCAGTCAATAATAACATGGCAGTCTATTGTTAGTTCTACATGCAGCAGATAATGTAGGTCAGTGGTAAGCAGGTGTCCAGGTGGTGTTGAATGGAAGGTGTCAAACAAGGTGCTCATAGAGGTTTGATGGCAAACAAGCAAGAATCCAGGCTGGCTTGGCTCTCAGGAGCTTTGTGCCCCACTCCATGATTTACAGACAAGATTAGTCCTTTGTTTGCGATATCAAACATGGGGGAGGCCAGCACAGAAGTTCAGGAGTTTTTCAGCACTGTAAGGTCCTCGGCAGCAGTGCGACTGGCAGTGGTACAAGGGCCTCACAGCTCACCCCCTTGAGAACGTTAGTTAGCATGGTGTGTTCCACGACACCCATAGACACATCAGTATGTGCACCTACATGTCTGGGGGACATGTCAAGCCCCCAACCTACATCATCGCAAGCAGCATTTAAGGTAATGGGGCATATGACAAGCAACATATGATTTGTAATTTGTACTTTTCCTTAGCTTTTAAAGGATCAACATATTAAAAATGATTAGGAATGCTAGCCTGCGACCTTCCTTACCAACAAACTCTTGTTAACCCGAAATATGTGCACATGACACTTGCTTCCTAGATTGATTTGCACAATATATATCAACGCATATACACATATAGAAATACAGGCATGGTACTTTCCATTTTGTGAATGACATGCCAGATATGAGTCTGAAATGACTCCCATCTGTTCACCCGAACCCTGTTCAACCCCTGCAAAGACCAATGCACTCATAGGCTAAGGCTCCTGGGAGGGTGCCAGAGCAATCACTTTCAGCCTATGCAAATTAATTCCACCTGCAGAAAACAATGAACTAGTGAATTGTGTACTAGAGGAAGCTACAACAATATAATCCATGCAATATTGCAAGGAGGAATACATATTTACACCACTGTTTGCAAATAATGCAATTTTCAAAATGGGTTTTATCTGTTTCACTCTTCTCTTTGCACAGAACCACTGATTATGATGACAACGCTCTCATATTTCCACATCAACAATTACCCCTCCCTAATATCTCATGAATTGTAGCATGAGCGCCATAATTTAGAGATCACAAGTAATCCTCTTTACACAGTGCCATTGAAAAGTGCGCTGAAAAGCATTATTGTTTAATTTTATTCAGGTCCGTCTTTTACTATGTTTTACTTCAATGTATTTATACAATTCTCTTTTTTTTTTCTTTTTAGAATGCCTTCTATTTATTTTTATTTTTTTTTATAACACACCTAATACCATACCTGAGTTCTGTTTCTTAGTGCGGAGCCTGCGTGGTCTCCCTTCCAAGACCAGCACGTTGCCCCTTTGCTATACTCATAACTGATTAGTCATATGAAATTACTAAGACTGGAAGAACATAACAGATAGGTTTTCATAGTGCCCGAATGTCAGGTGATTCGACCCACTTGACCTTCAGTGGAGAGAGAAAGGTGGAGAGAGGTAGTCAGTGACTGGAACCAACCAGAGAGTTTAGGGGAGTTGGTAACTAAGTGCTGTGTGATGAGCTCAGTGATTAGACATGTGTACACAACACAAGTGCCACCTGGAAAGCGATAATAGAAAGGAAATCCCTGAGAGGGAGATTAGCTAGAGTGCTTTCGAGAGGCACATGTACGCAGCTCTTGATTTCCCTGTGTTCATGTTGTGCAGAGTCATGCTCACTCAATTTTGGTAGGCAGAGTCTTTGTGGGATGGGTAATGCACCAATCAGAGTCTATCTCTTAGCAACATAAGACATATGCCATTGGGTGACACCTCAGGGAAGGAGGACGAGTCTGAAATCCCTGGGGCCAGAAGTGGGTAAGACATGCATCCCTGATTTTGGTCTAAGACAGCCCCAGAGATTAAGGGAGGTGGGTGACACACCGACTATTGTCTTTGTCTTGCAGTGATTTGGAGAGACACGTCATTATATGACACAAAAAGGAAGAACTCAATTAGCAAGGAATCATTGAGGGATGCCTGTGGGAGATTCATGTTCACCAGAGTTTGGTGGGAGAGACAAGCACATATTTGATGAGGTGAGTGACCTATTTGGAAAAACATGTCAGTACCCAATCAGGCCACAGGTATAGGGGGAGACGTGCTGCTAGGTTTCCTTTCACTTTTGCATCAGCTCTTGCTTTGTGTGCTGTAGATACCTGAACTGCACAGTGATTGGAAGGTATCATCCAACTCATGCCCCAAATCCCTTATACAGGTCACTCACGGGTACATGCCCATTACAATGATAATGAACATCCATCGAACCATAAAAAGGATGCTGCTCATTTAGGTATGTCCACTATGTCTGGGACAGGAAGGTGAGCTGTGCATAGCTCAACTATTGAAGACTAGGGAAGAACAACAGAAAGTGTACGTGAACAGTGCAAGGAGACTGAAAATCCCCCTCCCCTATCTCTTCTACGCCATCCACTGATTATCCTGACAATAATGATGAAAAGGACATGATTATGATTAAGACAAAGAATTTGATCCATCAGAGCTGAACATAAATATGTGTTGATGTTGGAAAACAGTGATGTTGAGTAGGAACAGAATGACACCGTAAATGCAGACATGTTATTAGTAATAGAAGCTAGCTAGCCCCCACATGTGTGTACAGTTTCTTCAAGAAACAACCTTATTTCACAAATCAGGGAGAACATCAAATCGTTACCTACTAACCAGACCACCACCGGCACCACCACCAAACTGACCTTTGTGTTATTAATCTACAACAAAAGTGAAACCTGTGGCAGTATTTCACATGGAGTAAACAGCAACACAATCTCATCACTTGCACAATCTGTTAGAAAATGGTGTGCTCAGAGAGTGCAAGAATCAACTTGGGTACCACATTGATGCAGTACCATATGCTGCAGTACCATGCACAAACATGTGAGGAATTTAAACTATCTGAGGTGCATCCTTCACCACACCTTCAGACCAGCAGCATAATTCCACCAGTCTGTACAATTACCACTGTAAATACTGCAGTCCTAGGGACTGAGACACCCACTCTACCCAGCATCTCTCAGCAGTTCATAGCAGTGATCTCCCATTCTAAAATTGTCAAGTCACATGACAGACATTGCCTGCTATTATGTTGACAATATACCTTTCATCCTACTCTTTTTTGGAGAACCCTGGATTCTATAAGATTATGGGAAACGTTAATCACTGCTGGGAGCATTCCAGCTTCTCTTCTTTTTCCCATAAGGCAGTACCTGAATTGTATAATAAGGGTGACAATACAGTGGGGTGGGTTATACAGTATTCCCGGGGGAGAAAAGTACACTTAATATTTGACATGTGGACATGAATGACTGTCACAAAACACTTAGTGGTCTTTCTTTCCTGTACCAGCCAAGAGGGTTCTAGAATAATTTATGGTAGAAGCAGGTGTGTGTATTTTGGCACCTCTCAGCATAGTGAATTCAAGGGTTTCAGGGAAGAAGCCACAGGTTTGTTCACATCTTCAAGAAAGTGTAGAGCGTGGAGGCAGATTGCCAATGGTCTTGTAGTTTGTATTTGGGGGCAAATGCCCTTGCAGCTTGGCTGGACAATCCATGTCCCATGCTTTGCACATGCCTTTCTCCTCATGGTCACACAATATATCAGCATATGTCAGCCTGTGAAAGAAATAGTTGATTTAGACACCCATACCAAGACGAAAATGCATTCTCTCAGCTGCTGGTGTGCAGCAAGTTGATAGTGAACAACCCAAAGTTCTTTGTGGTCACCCAATAGAATTCTAACCTGTTGAATATGCTATGTCAACAGCGCAACAGCATCACCGATTAATGCAGCACTGACAGCAATGCTCTAGAAGTGGCATTTTTGAATTGTCAGTGCCAGCTAATGTCTAATGTCTGCTTGGACCTTTGGCCTTTCGAAGAGGCAACCAATTGGGCTAACTAACGCATCAACTCCCACAGTAAGTTTCTTCCACTGGTGTACCTGCTTTAGCTCAAGCTCTCCAATGGGGCAAGAGCCATGCTGTTGCCAGGAAATGTGGTTGTAGAACAGCTGATGAGGGACGTCCTTTCATCCTGGTGCAGTGTTACGCGGGTAGTTGGATTTAAAGTTAACATTGGGCACCTACTGGATTTTTTATGGACCCTCCTTTCAAAGTAAAATTGCCATTTTCCATCTACATGTGTGGGAGAGGACTTCTAGCAAACAGCAACAGGAGGGGGCACTGCAAACGTGCAAATATGCTTTGCTCCAGCACTGGAGGCAACAACTGAAGAAGGAACACAGGCAGCAGGAAGAATATCTACCAGCCCAAACTGTACCAACTTCATTGAGAATGTCAACTGCAAGAACATTGATGGCATCAACACCCTGTACATTACTGACATCTGTTGAAAGTTTTGAGAGTGTTCCAGAGCAGCCTACAGGAGATTCTGTGAGACACCCTCCTCCATCACTATTGGCATATTGACTATATGTGGATCATCAACAAGAACAGACAAAATGATTATTAGACACACTGATATATGATGATGTGGTAAGGGAGGATGACCCAATATAGTATGGAGAAGCCCGAGGTGGAGAAAAGGGCGAGGTTGTTTTGTGCTGTGCGGCTGTGCGGTGGTGAGATTACCTGAGCTAAAACTTTTACCTGCAGTCACAAGGAAAGGCGAAGCGCCGCTCCAACTCGCATCAGTCTATTGGCAGGAGCCGATAGCAGTTGAAGCGGGCGGTGTGCTTCCCCATCGCTTCCTCATCACGTGACACGCGTCACCTGACGCCCGTTGGCCACGCCTACAGGAAGTGCCTTCATATCCGGCACTCCCTCACCCTTGCGGCGAGAAGCCCGAGGTGGAGAAAAGGGCGAGGCTGTTTTGTGCTGTGCGGCTGGATCGGCGATAGGAGGTGGAACTCTCTATGGAACCCACTAAACCCCGTACAAGGCTCCAGGGAAAACGAGAGGTATCGATAGTGCCTATACAAAAAACGACCAACAACCGAGATCTTGATGGAACCATAACGATTAATTTAAAATCACCAAACAAACACAACATCATCAAAGCGAAATCTGTAGATCAGGCTTGCTTGCTCAATGTCGACTTTGTAACCCACACTCTTGCTCATGATAAATTGGACACACAAATATTATGTACTGCCCCAGCTTCCTTGTCTCATCTTGATGACGCATGTCCTATACGTGACCCTCCTAAGTCGCTTACACATCCAGAGTTGCTAGGATATAATTCGCGACTCGAAAATTCCCATCAAACGCCTCTTCAAGAGCGTGCGAGAGCAGCCAAACAGCTATGGCAAGCAACACATCTCCCAACTGCTATGACAAATGATGATCCCATAAATCCACTCATGGCACGAAGTGTACGTCTCTCATTGGACATCACAGAACTCGACGCAATTATAGAGTTACAAGGAAACAAACTTGAGGTTTGTGGCGGCCTGTTCACACCAAATCAAATCGGAAAAATCGAGTCATCTACCCCAATAGGTTTGTTAAGAACCGCTTCGCCGGTGAAGGAACCTATGGAAACCAACCTGGATGAAACAAATTCTTCCATCTGTGTGAACCCTGGGAATATAAGTAATTCTCCCGAATACCAACGAAGACTGCCTACGACGATGCTAGATCTACAAAATACTTTGGTAGCAGTGTTATCGACAACTATGATACCGTTTCTATAAATCGAAGAAGCAATGGTTGATTCCATCAAAGACCAAGCGACATTGCTAGCAATGCTCTTGACCAAGCAAACACAGTTTGAATCCCTAATAAGCTCCATTCAAGAAAGACTAAAATATGAAGCTGAATCATCAAGAACATGGCAAAATAGACTAGCGGAAGTGGCGAGAGCCGATAGAGCTGACAAATTAAGCCTAATGGACACTTTTTCAACTATCACCAAAAAAATGGTGGATGACAAAGTAAAAAAATCTGCACAAGTAACAATGAACCTACAATGTACATCCAAACAAACTCAGACAGAAAACCAATCTAATTTAAATATGAGGAAAATAGACCAAACAACCCAACACGATCATCAACTCTATCCAGTTCCAATTCCACAAGCCTTGGTTTCTGCGGGGCAAGAGATCACGGAACCACCCGCTTGTACCCCATTTGATATTTTTGATTTGTCAAAACGAGGATTAGTGTGGCAGGAAACAGCTATTAAACCAAAGCACAAAAAAAATACAAAAAATGGGTCACGTGCATTTCTGCGAAAGGTACTAAATGCTCAGAAAACGAATAACGAAAGGACAAAGACCAATAGTAACTCTCTGGTTAATAACCAGCCTATTCTTCCACAACCGATTTTGATCGATGGAAAAGTAGATAGAGCTCTAAATCTTACATCACAAGGCAATCAGTTAACGCCGGAACCACTAGATATACTTTTAGATGTAATCAATCAACAAACCACCCCGAACTCTAGAAAAAGAGTTAGAGCTCTAAATCCTACGACACAAGGCAACCAGAGAACCCTTGATCCAAAAGCGATATCTAAAGAAGTAATCATTCAGGAAACACGAATCAAAACTCCAAATCCTATTAATCTGACAGATACCTCTACACAAAACGATGTAAGTGACCATAACTCCATTTCCATAAACTCCCAAGATGAATCCCACATTGTAATAGATGAATATGAAGATTCACTTCTTGACTACACTCAAAGTAACATCTCTCTGGCATATTCAGCAGTTTCCACTGAAGAAATATGGCCAGTTAATAAATCAGAAAGAGCCATTGAATCCAGTGGCAACAAAACAATTCATGTAACCCCTAAACTATTCAGACCAATTTTTAGAAATCCGTCAAACATTTCATATGCATATCGACTAGCTATATATCCAAAGAAATTGAGCAATGAGGATCCTGTCATCTTAAACAGATCGAATACTTTACGATTGTTTAAGGCAATCCCACAATTGTCCCACATAAAAACGGAAGATATTGAGTTAATCATATTTCCAAATAAAAAATATATGGAAGAAGCTCATGTAGATTTCTCCAACTACGACACAATGCAATGTGTCCTCAACAACAAACATCACTTATTGACCTTGGGATTTCAAACAGAAGAAATCATGGTATCTCGTTTGATGGCGGAAAAAAAAATAAGAACACTAGAAATCTTTACTAAAAATATAACCAAGAACCGAAGTGACCAAAAAATTATTCAAGAAGGTGGAAAAAAAATGAATGACAAAACTCTAAGATTAAATGACAAAAATAACATGTCACGAGAAAGTTTAAGAAACATCGCTAACTTAGACGTGAATCGGAGAACAAAGAAAACGTATCTATAACAACGAAAAGCCCCATTGAAACCCCATACAATCTTATGTTCGTGGAACACAAGGGGACATAGACATCTTTTTGAAAATGAGACACCTATACTTGAACAAGTCGATATCATATGTCTCCAAGAAACCTGGTTGAAAGAGGAAGTAGTGTGTGATGGCTATAGTTCATTCATGAATCCGGCCATAGGTTCACAACAAGGGAGACCAGCATCAGGAATGCTCATATTATCAAAAATTCAACCTACATGGCGAATAATAGAAACTAAAATAATCCATCCGTGGGCACAACTCCTATCCATCAGCATTCCGTCAATACAGAAATCTAATCCATCCTACCCTGCAAAAGACACATGCTTATCAATTTTTAACATATATTGGAACCCCACAGCTATGTCTGACAATAAATTCATCGATTCCATATGTGATGAAATCGACTTATTGAACATCAGCAATAGTACAAACGAAATCATCTTGGCAGGAGATTTCAACTTCCATCTGTTTGACAAAGGAGGAAGTAAATTGGCACTTAATGAAATGTCATCCAGAGCGAGAAAATGGATCAAGGAAATAACATTACGCAACATATACCTAAGTGTCCAACCCACGAACGATAAAGGCATCCCATTGCCGACCTGGTCACGGGAGAACTCCAACACAATAATTGATTATATCTTCACAACAGAAGGTATTCGAAATATCACAACTTCCACTGCGAGTTCCATGAATCCAAATAGTGACCATCGTCAAATTATTATTTCCTGGCGAGCCGAACCTTCAAGGGATCAAGGTTTGAACCTTCCTGAACTAGAAATAAACAACGGGTTGAACCGGCTCCGAATCAAAGACCATCAAACACGAGACTTACCTACTCTATTTAAAGACTCACCACTGGAGGACCAAGCTAAATTAAATTATGGCTGGATCTTAGAGAAGTATCAACAATCTACATCGAGAAATCAACAAAGAGTCAAACAGTGGCACACTCACTATTTCAATTTACAAATCTTTCTCGAAAAAAAGAAACATTACAAACGTCTTCGACAAATAAAGAAAAATAAAGGAGACTATCAATGTGAAATAAAAAAGGAAAAACAAAAATTCACCAACATAAAGAAATCACACAAAATGATAATGAAACAACATGACGCAGAAGCACTTTTGAAAGCATTAAATGGAAAAAACACGCGACAATTGTGGTCCTTGTTGAATATAACATCGAAAAATCAAACCTTGATCCAAGAAGTGGAACCACATATATGGGTTAAACACTTCCAAAACCTATATAAGAAACCGGTAGTCGAACCAACATCAGTTCTCCAAGAAGATACCGACCCTTGGTCACTAAAATGGGACATAGATGATATTACCACCACCATGAGGAGTCTGAATTCATCTAGAGCCCCAGGACCTGATGGGCTAGCAAACAGCAACCTCAAAGCAAATCCAGAACACTGGGCCAAACTTTTCGTACATCTCTTATATCTGATAGAAAAGACGAAAGAGATTCCTCGTACATGGTCAGTAGCTACTTTAATACCAATCTATAAGGCTGGAGATAGAAAAAACCCAGCCAATTACAGACCAATAGCCTTATTGGACCCGTTGGGTAAACTCTTTGCAGGCTATCTCGAGAAAAAACTATCTGTTTGGGCTATTCAGAATGGTAAACAAGCAAAAAGACAGACTGGCTTTGTCACAAAAATAAGTACCAACGTCAACCTTCTCTTGCTGAATATGATAAAATATGAAGCATTCACAAAAGTACAGCAGGTATACGCAATCTTCATAGATTTAAAAATGGCCTTTGATTCTGTTAATCGACAACTTCTCTGGTCCAAATTGGCTGCTTGGGGCTGTCCATCGACCATTCTCCACCCAATACAACAGCTATATTCGAACACGTCAATTAGAGTTCGACTTTCAAATGACGGAAAAGCAACAGCCCCAATTCTCACATGGAATGGGTTAAAACAAGGTTGCCCCTTGGCGGCTTGCCTCTATAATCTTTACACTCATGAGTTTGAACGAAAAATTAAACACACTACTGCGAATCCACCGAAGATAAATAGTGAATCAATTCAAACCTCAATTTTCGCTGATGACATTATTATCATGGACAAAACCGCAAAAGGTCTCCAAATAACATTGGACAAAACGCAAACTTTCATGAAGGAAAACGATCTACAAATGAACACAGATAAAACCAAAATGATGAAACTCATAATTGAAAACTCTAAGAAGCAATGGACGCCAAAATTCTACCTGGAACATAAAAACATTGCGTCAACCAAATCCATAAAATACTTAGGTGTAATGATCAACCCATCTAAGAACGAAAAAGAATGGCAAGAAAACATCGAAGAAAAAACAATATCATTGTCAAGACAAGGTCGCTTCTTTCACTGCAAATATGGTACCTATACGGTAAAACCTACAACTCTCTTGTATAAACAGAAAGTCATTCCGATTTTGACTTATGCGAGCGAATCTCTGATACATCAGCATCTATTCAAATGGTCAAGATACGAAGCTATATTCTGGCGAAAAACCCTTGCTCTACCAAAATCTTTTCCAATCTCTAGAATTCGATATGAACTCGCCCTCCAATCTATTCAATCCATTGTACTGTGGAAACAAATGGACCTATACAGAAAAATCATCTCGGAGGAAATAATCCCAACACTCGAAATCTTGAAAGAAAAAAAACATCCATCTCAAGTTGCAGCCTTAACAAAGTGGACAAGCGAAATCAAAGAAAAAATGCAACAAGAAGAAATTAGCGAAGAAATGCTGAGAAACAGACCTCAATACGCGAAACGAAAAATTCAGAAAAATGACTGGATAAGAACGATCGAAGACCAGAAAAGATTTAAAAGACATCTAAACGCTGACATGGAAGTAAGAGCTATTAACGAGATGCCTTCATATTTACTCCAATTCCCTGATGTGAAAATTCGTGACCTATTTCTCCGCTTTCGTTTGAACATACTACCAACACGCGAATACTTGTCATTAATAGATCGAACACGTAGTAATTCAGCAACCTGTCGCTACTGTAAAGACCCTATGCAGCAAGAAACATTATTCCATCTAATCATGGTGTGCCCAGAGCTAAAAAATAAACGTGACTTATTTAGAGACTTCTTTAAAATCTCAGACCAACAAATGACAACAGAAGAGCGTTGGGCAACGCTGCTCCAAGGAAACAATCAGTGGTTGATCATTACAGTGATCAAGTTCTGGAACGAAATCAACAAAGAAGTGTAAAAGAATAGGCAGATCGAAATCTAGTGGCAAGAAGAGACTAAGGAAAAAAAAAAGAAAAAAAAATGAAAAGTTTGATAAGTCAAACAAAACATTCAAAAAAAAAAAAAAAAAAAGTATGGAACATCAGACTGTCTGCCTGTATAGTAGCTGTTGGGGCTATATTTTTCCAACTAAACAAGCACAAGGCTGCATGATGAACAGTTGTCATTTATAAAAATGAACAATCACTTCATTGTAGGAGAATATGGAATGACATCTACGCAAAGCCAAAACACCACCTCAGATGATCAGGAGGATGTATGACCAGGTACATGTCGAACACAAACAGTAAAATGGGGTTTGCTTGTTGGTGTTGTAGTGAGGAACTTGATAGCTGTGGTATTAGTAGCTGTAGTAGTAGGTGTAGTAGTGACTGGGATGCTCTGATGAGTTGCATAGGTAATTGTTGATTTTGCAAGTATTGTTTTTGATGCCAGAAATTGTTTCATGGTCACACGTACTAGTTGTAAAATGCCTTAGGCTCTCCAACAGGGCACATCCACCCTTAAGCACCTCAAGTTCTTTCACAGAATGCAGCCATCCCTTCCTTGAAGGTTCTCTGATTTTTCCACAGGAGGCATCCTCCCTTAAGCTGTTCAGGTTCTTTCCCAGAGCACAATCACCCACAAATGTTCTTGGGTTCGTTCAAAGGGCTCAGTTGCCCTTTAATGATCTCATGTTCTATCACAGGATGAAGCCACCCATTAAAATTCTCAGACACTCCCACAGGTAGCAGCTACCCCTTAAGGTTTTCCATTTTTGTTTTCCTCACAAAATGCATCCAAACCTTATATTGCTCCTTTTCTGTCAGAGGGTGCAGCCACTCCTTACTATCCTAAGACTCTCTCACATGGTACATCAACCCTTTAAGTATCTTAGGTTCTCTCACATGATGAACCCACCTATAATGGTTCTAGGAATCTCTTTTAGGGCACAGCTTCTCACTGAATACTTTGTGTCATTTCACAGGGTCCTGTCACCTAATAGAGTTCTCTAAATCTCTCACAGGCTCAGTCACACTGTCAAATTCTCAGATTTTCTCAGAGGGTGCAGTCAGTCACTAAAGATCTAAGATTTCTCCACAGGATGCAGCTATCGCTTAAGGTTCTCAAGTTACCTCACAGGGTTCCATCCCACATTAAGGCTCTAAGGTTCCCTCAAAGGGTGCATACAAGACTGGGTTCTTGGGTTCTCTCATAGGGCACAGCCTCTGACTAAACTTCTTGGTGTCTCACATAGTGTACACGCAACGCTTAAGGTTCTCAGGTTCTTTCATAAGGTGCAGCACCCAGTCAAGTTTTTAAGCTCTCCCAAAGAGAATTTCCTATAGGTCCCAAGCTATTGCACAGACCACTGCTACTCTTGGTGGTGGGAAGTCTCCATGTGTGGCCAGTCTTTAACCCATGACAGTCTCATTGATTCCCCCTGCACAGCAACCAACAGGAGGGATGGATGGAAATAGCCATGTGCTTCCCCATTTTGGCTGCCACCACTGAATGGTCCTGCTCACCCAAATAACGGGCACAATGCAGTGCAGTTAATGCATCCAGTTTTCAGTTGGCTCTGCGAATGAGGACCTGCTGCTTGCCACAGTTAATGGTGTCACTAGAACTGATTGGGCAGGCTGGACAGGCTAGTATCTGCTCCATTTTTATTTACCCTGGGAGGGGCCCGGAGGCAGTAGGGTAGTTAGTGGACACTGTGGAAGCTGGGGACTCCTTTAGGTGGTATATGTTTTTGAGCTACTTGCAAACAGTGTTATTTATTACCATGATCCCCATGGTGAGGACCTTTCTTTCTGCTCCCCTGTAGAAGGCCGCAATCCCCTCAGACTACTAGTCTTCCCCGGTGACAGAAAAACTATTCCCACTCTCAGCACCATGTGGTTTGTGTAGGAAGCAGTATATGTTACCAATTCATGGAGCTAATTCTGCACAAGGTTTGCCCCTCAGCAACAGCAGATATAGGAAGACACTCCTCCACAAAATAACCCCCTCTTTGATCTGCTCCAAATCCCACGCAGGTAGGTCCACTCCCTGCTGTGGCGCCCCACAGGGCTCATCTCTGCCCTTAGCCATCCATCCATATACTTGTCCCTCTTCCATGGCAACTTTGCCTTGCTGTGTGGAGACTGCTTCCTCCACAGAGGTACACAACCAGATGGGAGCCGTCTAATAGTTTTCTCCCAGGGTGGTTGCTGTTGCTGTCCCCTCCTGCCATATTATGACCAAGCCCTCTTTCTTCTTCTCTGGCATTCCCTTTATGGGGGCATCCCCTAAACCCCTACCTCCCCTGCCTTGGTGGGTGTGTCGATAAGAGGCCCTACCTCCACTGCCACCACTCAAATGTACACAAGAGGCTCTGCATCTCCTGCCTCACTGCTACTTCTTGGACCCTCCCCTCATGGCCCTACCTAATCTTCCAGACCTTTTTCTGTGGAATCCCCAATACTTCAGTCTGCCCTGCTCAATGCTGTATGGCCCAGGACCATGAACATCCCCCAAATTGCCAGCACTAGATTCCCCATCCTGATGTAGCATGGGAGAATCCTCATCCTCCTATGATGTGAAAAGAATAATCACTGGAACACACTGTGAGAACAGCAAATATCAGAAGTTGTGATCCATGGGATATCCAAGAATCCAAAATTGTGAAAACACTCCCAAGTTCCACAATTCATAAACCAAAGAAAAAGTAAACACATCTTACTACTGATATACCATAGTAATATACTAACATAAGCTATACAATGGCACACAACGCTACATGACAAACCAACACAAGCAACAGAAAAAGCTAGTGGAGAGATGAAATAACATGAAGGGGAAACTGGGAAATGCTAAAAATGTTTGGGGGATATGTTATTTTTTTGCTGATTGAAATATGGACACAAAAGATTTTTTTCCTAACTTTTCAAAACGTGTTTGCTATTAGACTTGTGAGATTAGGAACTGCTGCTAAATTTGAGTTTGCACATTTCCTATGAAATTGTTTTTTAGTAGATGTGGTATTTTAAATCATTTACATATGTTTTAGTATTTGGAGTTTAAAATCCATTGAATTGTATCCTTTGACTCTCGTATCATGCTACGTGTGGTAAGCACTCTTGAAATTCTGCTTGCCGTCTCGCTTGCAGACAGAACTACAGTTCCCTTCTGTCCCGTAGTTCTTGTGTTCCTAATCATTTGCATAACATCCAACTTTAGCGCCGGCACTTGAGGAACCAGTGCCGGTTTGTGTCAGGTGTGGCTGGGTCTGGTCTATGCTCACTGATCCTTACTCAGGTATCTGATTTTTGTATGTATTATGTCGTCCATTCTTGAGACTTTGTCTGCCCTGCGTAACAAGATATTACCCATGTATACTCATAATTCTGCACTTTTTTGCAAAAAAAAGTAGCAGAGATGCTCTCTAAGGATGATTTTGCATCCCTGGCGTTAACTTTATCTGGCTCCACCATCACAGGCTTTGCTTCCCAGTCTGCCTGTTTCTAATGTGGACATTAAACAAAATCTTCACCATAATTTTTTGCAGGAGACTCTGTTGGTTGATGCCTTAGCACAGTCCTCAATTAAAATGATAATTCACCAACCCTTAGATGTTGCCAGCTCCATTCGCAACTCCAGTTTGTCAGATTCCTTTCCTGCCACATCATTTAATCCTGCTGTGTCTGAAATCCCTTTAACAACGTCTCTCCCATCTAATTTACCCTGCACTGTATCTTCCAGTGCTGAATCTCGGCAAAGTGTTACTAATCAGAATGCCAAAGACCATAATATCTGCATTCGCATGTCCCTTTTGAACACATGTTCTCTCTTAAAGCATGAGGTGGAGGTCTGTGATCACATTATGAGCACAGGCTGTGTGTGACTTTATGGCTATTACGGAGTCGTGGCTTACACATGACATTCCTTCTACAGCTACACTGGCCATTCCTCCTTAGTTCACAATTTTTACAGCCAACGTCAATGGTCGTAATGGAGTAGGGACTGCTCTTATCATAAACAACCGATTGGTTACCGTGTTAATTCACATGATTCTCCAGATGGTTGTGTAAGTTTGGTAGCGAAAATAAAGTTAAATGAAAAAAGTTCTCTCACTATTGTAGTAATCTACCGCACACCCTCTGGTACACCACATGTTTTTTTTAGGAAGAACTTATCTGTCTCCTTTCTTCTATCACCAAGGTAAGCACTCCTGTTATTGTCCTCGGGAATTTTAATCTTGGGGCAAACAACGCTGATGATAAACAAGCAGTTTGCCTGCTTTCTGCATTAAAAACAATTGGTTTTAGGGAGAGATTATTGGATCCTTCTCATAGGGCTAGAAATACCATTGATTGGGTTATAACACACTGTGTTCCTGCCCTTGATACTGAGATTTCTCACTGTCCTTGGTCAGGAAATGTTTTTGTTAACTGTACTTTTTTATTACTAACTACCTCTTCCTAGTCAAAGCTCAGCCCTAGAAAATATATTGCCACTAGTTTTAGTTTTAGTTTAGTTTATTATTTGTATAGCGCCGCCTGGCCCTAGGGCATCCAGGCGCTTGCGATGAATACAACAAGAATAATACAACAGAAATGTACTAGAAATCCGAAGAAGCTTGCGCCTCAGGTTTTGTCCCCCCAGCGGTTAGCTAAATTGAATCCAGTGGATTCCCTCACTAACGCTAACGATGTGGCCAACCATCTTATCTACACCATCAGCGACATTGTTTTTTTGTGTAACTTTCTTCATTAATTTTACAACAATGAAATAGTGAGACATTACAACACTGTGCACCGGTCACAAGACCCTTTATCCCCCCTCCCTCCCTCGGAACGATCCCCGCTTAATGTCGGGTTCAGTTTCATATCAGTTCTAGTGTTGTTGTTGTTCGGCACTCATGGCTGCTATTGAAGTGTCCGGTTGCTCGCAACAGTTTTGTATTGAGGTGAAGACTGCGAGCTCGATTCGTCATCTTCATTTAACAGGTATGAAATATAGAGGCCCCAGATATCGGGGGGGCATGCGTGGAGGGGAAGAGTTCGTAAGTAGTTTGTTTCGGTATCTTGACAGTAGGTGACATCTTGGAGCCATTGCTTTAGTGTTGGTGGCGGTCCTCTGACCCAGTTGCAAGCTATTTGTCTGTGTGCCAGGACCAAAAGTAGGTTCGCCAGTTTTCTGGTATGTTCTGGTAGTTGGTTGGTTAGACCCAGCATGGTCAGTGTTGGGTCAGGTTCTAGTTGCACTCCGATTATAGCTGAGATTTTCTCTAGGACTGCTGTCCAGAACACTCCTATTTTGGGGCACGACCATGCCAGGTGGACAAAGTCGGATTCCAGGTGCCCACAGCGAGAGCAGGAGGCGGATATTGTCGTCCTCTGGGCGTGAAGTCTTACTGGAGTGTGGTAGACCTGATGGACAAAGTTGAAGTGAATTTGTTTGTACCTTGTGTTTATTGCCACTTTCTTTGTGAGTCGTAGTATGTATGACCAGTCTTCTCCGAGTATCGTAGTGTTCAGAGCTCTTTCCCACCTTGTTTGGGCTTTTAAGCAGCGAGTGAGTTTTTCTGTTAGCAAGGCCTTGTAGATATTTGACACCAGGCGACCATCACCTTGGGCTTGAATCACTCCGTGGAGCAGTGGCCAGGTCGGTGGTTGGAGCGGGAACATGGCAAAGCTGCACTGCATGGCGTGTCGGATTCGGTAGTACATGAAAACGTCGAGGGCGTTGTTTCCACCTTTGTCTCGAGCTTCCTGAATCGAGAGGAACGAACCGTTCGGAAACAGGTCGCCCAATGAGTGGATTTGCAGTTTCTTGCTCCAGAGCTGGAAAACCTTTTCAGATGTTATGGCTATCCCTGGAATACTTCTCACCGGAAGGAGGGGAGAATATCTGGTTTGGATTCCATTTCTTTCGGCGAATTTTTTCCAAATCGTGTGTGTCGTGACCATTGTGTTCATCGGCGTTGAGGGTGTCGGTGGTTAGTTAAGTATGACTGCGTGGAGAAGATAGGGTGTTGCTAGAGCTCTTTCAATTTGCACATGTGGCCGGATGAAGTGTGTTGCATACCAATGGCTCATGAACTGTGCTTGCGCTGCCCAGTCGTAACTTTCTATATCGGGTAAAGCCAGTCCGCCTTGCGTTATGGGCAGGATCATAGTGCTGTGTGCTATTCGGGCAACCTTGCCAGCCCAGATAAGGTCAAGAACGATGGACTTGATTCGCCGTAAGAATTTTTGCATGAGTAGTAGGGGGATGTTTGTAAAGAGATAGAGTAATTTAGGGAGGATCACCATTTTTGCTAGGGACACTCTGCCCCAAAGTGTGAGGGGAAGCGTTTTCCATCTGTTCACTTTCGTTTGGATAGTGTCAAGTGTCTTCTCATAGTTGTCTTGCATGATGTCGGTGCTGGTTCTGGACATGAGGATCGCCAGATGTCGGACCTTCGAGTATTGCCAGTGGAAGCTGAAGTCATCCTGAAATTCTTTGGTTGATTCTGTGAGAGGGAAAATTATCGATTTTGCATTATTGATTTTTAGTCCTGAAAAGTTGCCAAATTTAAGGACTGCTCGCATCACCGGATTCAGGTTGTCATACGGGTCGCGAAGGAAGAGTGCTATGTCATCGGCGTAAAGTGAAACCACCATTTTGTGTGGGCCGAATGCGAGACCTCTATGCAGATGATAAAGCCTTAGGTCGGACGCAAGGGGTTCCATGACCAGGGCGAAGAGCAATGCTGACAGAGGGAAGCCCTGTCTGGTCCCTCTGCGTAAAAGGATTTCAGAGGAGCATTTGTTTCCGAGTTTGATTTTAGATGTTGGGTATTTGTAGAGAAGGCCTATCATTTGGATGAATCGTTTGCCGAGGTCCATTCGTTCTAATATTGCAAATAGGAAGGGCCATTCCACAGAATCAAACGTCTTCTCGGCGTCGAGAAGTACTGCTACCGCTTGGTTTTCTGGGTTGAGGGCCCCCATCCTCTGAGGCCGAATGATATATTTCTACCTGGAACAAATCCTGCTTGATCCACCAGAACCATTGCGGGCTTGAGTGGCATCAACCTCCTGGTCAGGATCTTTGCACCATCAGCGACATTGTTAACAATCATGCTCCTAAAAAAACGCAAGCTGGTGAAAGGTAAAACCGGCAGGAATGTTTGGTTTGATGACTCTGTCATCACCCTATGCTGTAACAAAAGGGAAGCTGAAAGAAACTGGCAGAAGAATCCCCTTCCCCTCGGTCATTCTCTCTGTAAGCATTCTGCCTCCAAACTAAAGCAGGCTGTTTAGATGCCAAATCGCTTAGCTTCAATAACAGGATTTAATCTGCAAACTCTAACACACAGGATTTCTTTGCAATTCTGACAGAATTTGAAAATAGAACTCCAGTTGAAAATGCATCAGATAGGGATTCATCCTGGTGTCAACTTATACACGACAAATTTAATTAGAACATTTTCGGCCATCAATCTACTATTGCTACCCGTCTGCTTCAAGCTCATTTGCCTCTCCCCAGCTCCCCAACTTGTGTTAACATCTCAGTTCACCATACGAAGGAGCTATCTAAGCACCCTCTGTTCTATTTCCAACCTTGTTCTGAGGTTCAGATCTGCAAAATTGTTACAGATATGAAGTCCACTGCCTACCTAGGGCACAGTTGTCCGTCCAGTATTTTTAAAGCTTGTATGTAAATACTCTTGCTCTATGGGTGACGCACCTAGGCAATCTCTCTTTCACCGAAGCCAATGCACCCTTGATTCTTAAAGAGGCATGGATTGCCCCCTAAAGAAAAAGAGTACTCTTGATCCTAACATAGCGAAACACTATCGCCCTACGACCAACGTGCTGTTCTTACTTAAAATGTTGGACTGTGCTGCCTATATTGAACTTCAGGATTTTCTAGACAATTATCAGCTTCTAAATCCCAGACAATCTGGTTTCAGGTAAAAACATGGCATGGAGACCGCATTGTTGGATTTGAAATCTAGCATTGCCAACTTTGTGGACAAGGGCTTATCGGCAGCATTTGAGCTAGTGGATCATTCTCTTCTAACTGCTCGATTGAGTGAACAGATACAGTGATCGCTTATTGCCTCTCAGTGGATCGCCTCTATTTGGGATCAAGAAAATGCCAGAGTGGCCTTGGAAAATGGCAGTTCTATTCCTGCAACTGTTACTTGTGGGGTGCCTCAGGGATATTGCATCTCGCCTACATTATTTAATATATACACCATGAAACCTGCTCTCACTTCTGGACAACCTGGATGTCCAATATACCAACTATGCAGATGACATCCAGGTCGTAATTGAACTTTCTGGGTATTAAACCAATGACACCAATACTATTAGTTGTGCTTCCAGAAGATTTAGGAATGGATGATGATGAATTTCTAATATTGAATGCTGACAAGTCCGAACTTCTGATTTAGCCTATGGAAATAAAATAAAATAGCGTGGTCCAGATTATGAGAGTTTTTCTGTAGCTGGCAACAAAGTTAAAGTGGCCAAATCACTAAAGGCATCATCTTAGTTGCGGAACTGTCCGTGGGCTCAAATAAGATCAGCTTGCAGATATATTTGCAAATTATTGAACTATATTCACCCTTTTATCTCGCTCAAAAACAGATCTCATTTAGCCACAGGCCTCATGAACTCACGATTGGATTATGGCAATAGCCTTCTGGCAGGAACAACGAAAGCAAACCCTTGCGCATTACAAGTGGCGCAAAATGACATGGTCAGAGTCGTGTTTGGCATGTTCAGGAGAAACCATGTCAGTGAGGCCAGACAAGAGCTCCAGTGGCCCCCTGTTAAACATTGAGCTACTCATAAGCTTCTGTCTCCGACCTATAAGTGTTGTAATAAGGATGCCCCACAGTATCTGATTGATTGGCTGTCCTTTTCTTCTCCGTGTTGCTCCCTCCATTGTTTGGATCTCACAAAACGTGTGCAGCCCAGATTTTAGCTTTCTAGTTTTGGAGGCACCATGCTCAATGTTCAAGCTCCCATGGCCTGGAACAATCTTCCTCCCCATTTTAGGCACGTAACATCTCTGTTGGAGTTTAAGAAAGGTTTTAAGACTCTCCTCTTCAACCTGGACCCTGATTAATTGGCTGTGTTGTGTTATTGACTATGATCTGTCCCTGACTTGACTAGTTATGTGTCATTTATTTTGTGTGTTCTTTATGTGCGCTTTGAGGCCTGTGGGCAATTTAATGTGTTATAAAAGTTTAAAATAAATAAATACTAATAAATAAAGACGCTTTTTGCAAAGCCATTTTTGTAGATAAAACAGAAGCAAAAAAGCACAAGAGGGAAGGGCAATATATATTAATAAAAAAACTTTGTTAAAGTGACATTATGGTTAAGTTGCACTAAAGAAAACCTAAAAAAAACTTTGTTAAAGGGACATTATGGTTACAAGTAAGACCGAAAAACCTCAGGAATTCGCGAGTTATTGTAAGCTAAGCAACCATAACTCGTGTCACCACTGTGCACTGCTAAGACTAACACCCAGGACATCAAAGATGACATCATAAAATGTCATTGATTACATCGCTGATGACATCACATATCTGGGCCACTTGTTTTTGTTCAATGACATATCTAGGCCAGGTGGTTTTGTATCTAGACGTTAACCTTGTCATGTGTTCTTAATGTACGGTCCATATGGTTTAGTCTCAGCAGATGATGCACATACCTGGGGAAATAAGCAGGCCTCAAACACACAGTTCATTTGTATACATGAAGATAAAACTTGAACGTTATTAACATTTTCTGATAATGCTGTTCATTTCTTCCTTACTTTAGTTTCCCTGTATGTGCCTGTGATTTGTATGCATTGTGGTTCTTCATATGTATTGTTTGTACAAGCAAAAGTGTAGTAAGTCTTGAATTGTTAACTAGTTATTGCATGTTTAACATTACTTAAAACTCGCATAAGGTAGCATTCAATATTGTACTTTCCAAAATTAAAAGATTATAAAAATTGTATTTCTATGATGCATTCTGCAGCCATTGCCTATGTTTATATATGAGGAGGTTCCTGTATTAACAACACGCAAATACAATGTTGTTTAGATGAGTACATTCTTTAATACATTAAGTAGTTCACAATAGGTCTCTTGATCACCCCTAACATCTTGTTACCAACATTATAAACACAACCCCTTGTAGGGACTTTTCATCAAAATTAATTTCACATGTGATGTCATCAGTGATGTCATCAATGGCATTGTGTTGTCATCTTTGAATTCCTGGGTGTTTGTTTTAGCAGTGCACGGTGGTGGCACGAGTTATGGTTGCTTAGCTTACCATAACTCGCGAATTTCTGAAGTTTTTCGGTTTTACTTGTAACCATAACGTCCCTTTAACAACATTTTTTCATTGAATTTCATAGGTTTTTATCAGTGCAACTTAACCATAACGTCCCTTTAACAAAGTTTTTTCACTGAATGTCATGGGTTTTTACGAGTGCATGCTATTTTCCTACAACTTACTAATATCATACTTACCCCAATATAGCAACACTTCTGTCCAATTTACAATGTTTCACCTTAATATTCTGACATTTCCCACCTTCTAGCAACATTTTCAACTCTTCTAAACACTTTTTGCAACTTTCTCCACTGTTTCTGCATCTGTCGACGTCCGCAAATGTCTGATATCATCACAGACCTTCCGGACAGTGCCACCTGACCATGCGCTCACATAGAGCACGATGACGTGTCTGTGAAGGCACCGCACTTCGCGATCGGGTCCATGCTTTGAAGACTGTTTGGAACTGCATTTATAGACTGATCTAGGAACTTTCAAGCTCAAAATTTACCCTTGCACAGCTCCTACACCTATACTTACTAATTATCCATTAACAATCTAGTGCAAAGCACATACTTGGAAAAATATTAGTAAAACTGCTATTTGTCTTAAAAATGACATCAGATATTGCCCTCCCACCTCCCAAGATGGCCACCATGGAAAGAGAAGGTGGTGCTCCGTGGAGAGCCCCTACCCCCTTTCTATGGCAGCCTGCAGAACCATATTACTAAGAGCACATTTTGTTCCCTTTCAAAACTATCCTACTTTCAAATAACCTTACCACACAGCCGGTCCCAGGTGGACATGGCCATTTTAACACCATTTTTTGTCCCTCGCGGTCATGGCTAGTAGCCAGATTGTCCGTGTCATGACCTTCTGCCATGACTCAGACAATCTGGCTACTGCCCACGGCCACAGGCTATACCTCAGTCACCAAAGGTATATGACTATGTTTTGTACTTACAATATGACACTTGTCAAAAAATAAAAAACGGGCACATTTGCAAAACCATGCTTTCAGGTCCTTGCCTATGCTCCTACACGAGTTTGCTCAAAATCCGCCCATGTTTTATTTTTTCAAAAGTGTCAAATGTATGCATCGTCATATAACCTAGCCCCCACTTGACAAAATCCATTCAGACTTTACGAAAACATTTATATCTAGATCTATAATCGTTTTGCAAACCTTTGTGTAGATTTGTCAAATGGCACCACATTTATAAGCCTTTTCAATATTTTGGGACCCCCCTCTAATTTTCCCCCTCTTGACAGAATCCCACCAAACTTCGAAAAAACATGTATATCTAGATCTATTATCAGTTTGTCAAATTAAGTGTAGATTTGTCAAATGGCACCTCATTTATAAGCCTTTACATTATTTTGGAACCCCCCTCTCTAATTGTGCCCCCTCTTGATAGAATCCCACCAAGCTTTGCAAACTCATTCGGAATCAGGTCAGGAATATAATTGCAAAATTTCATGCAGTTTCATTGAGTGGTGCCAAAGTCATATGCCATCCAAAAACTGCTCCCAAACATCTGAAGTGTCTGCGAACTTCTCGGGACTGTTTGAGAACATCCGAATTGTACACAGGCTTTCGTGGAAAAAACACATTTTTTTTTGCTTCGTGCAGCCATATCCCATCCCAAACTCATCACCCCTCACCTCCCCAGAGATTATTTGATAAGTTTGACAAGTGCAATGTTGTGTTTTTTAATATGTTTTTACTGCGATGTCCGCGGACACCGGCCGCTGCCCGCGAATCGAAGATGGCGGTGTTTCCAAAAATCTGACGAACTTCACGCTTTTCACCATCCACCATATTGCCCTCTGAGCCAATCGGAGTCCTGTCCGCGGACCGAAAATCGAAGTGTGTCCGCTCAGCGGACATAGATATCACACATTTTTTGCGACCTACTTTTTAGTCGTTATAAAAAAACTACTGGACAGATGTATACCAAATTTACAAAAGCACGCATTCGGGACCAAGCCGCCACTTCTGCCGTAAATTTTGTGCAAATCCGTCCAGCGGTTTGGGCTGTAGGTGTGAGCAACGTTTATTCCCATTATGTCTATGGAAAAAAAAGAAATTTGGGACCCCCCTATATTTTTGCCCCCCCTTGACCAAACCTCACCAGTGCGAGCGAAGTTATAAGCCTCCCAATAAGTGCTCTTCCTATGCATTACCAACTTAACCATAACTACATGGCCTCTACCGCAGGCCATGTAATATAAATTGGGAAACTTGCAACACACAAACAATACACTGAGCAAACATTAAAGCCAAAGGGGCGCAAACATTGGTACCAAAACACACTAGAGACAAGCAAAATAGGAAACATCCACACCAAACTGGTGGAACTCCACAAATCTCCTCAAACCGCTAATCAAATAATCTTAAAGCCTTTCAAACATCCTCCAAGTGTGAGACTGTCCTGTGTACTCATTCAATAACAACAAAATCCACAAATGAACAGGTAGTAAGCTGAGCTCTATGTAGAAGAGTACATTCTATGAATCTGATTGGCTGGACAAAGTCGACGAATAACCAGAAATGTGACAATAGATATAATGCTCCTGATTGGATGATCAATCATCTTTAGTGAGCCAGACATCTGCTATGAGTTTACTTGGATTCATCCTTGTCAGAATCTATCCTACACTCGCCATATAGGAAAAATCTCACCTAAAAGATTTTAGGGGCCTGCAGGTCAATTTTCTAGAAGTGTGTCCAGGCCTAAAGGCTTGCAACAGGTTCTTTCATTTAGTCCAATAAGTGATGTACAAGCAAGATGAGTATTAGTCTGCATTAATTTACATAACATGGACATTAAATAGTTAGTTTGAACACTGCTTTTATCATGCACATTTAAAGCTGCAACTGTTTTCTGTAGTTCACTGTCCACTTGGTGTATGCAGGAAATCACAGTGTTAGCATTCCCTCCCAACAGCCTGAGTCACACCTTATTTGAAATGACAGGATCAAATGTGTCATTGTGAACAACGGGTGCATCAATAAAGAAATGTTCAGGAACATATCAGGTATGAAATTCATTTTCTTGCTGCTGCTGCTGCTGCTTACTGTTTTCTCTGTCCAAGTATCTTGAAGGAAATCAATGTTGACAGCTGGCCAGATGGGTCTACATAGCTTAACTCGACGTCTGTCTCAGATGGGGTTTCTGTGAAGTGGCACTCCTGAAGTGACACAATTATTGTGTGAAAATGATGTTATCAAAATTAGAAGAAAGCGGCTGTTACCTTGATAAAAGAACCCTTTGTTGTTTCCTTAATTATTGGCTTGATGTGTTCACATAAATGCAAGTGTGCAGTCCGTACTTCATGCTGCTCGCTTTTGAAAACGTGTCACGTGTATGCATTCTGTGTTACCTGCACACTGAACAGTACATACGTTTTATTATTTGCCCAAAAACATTCATGTGGTATGCATGTACAAGTTAGATTTATACTGCGCTTGTTTAGAGTTTGTTATTTAAGGGAGCCTATTGCTGAGGACGAGATATTCTAGTCCTTGCACTGAAGCAGTCCACACAATAGTAGGAAATATAACAGTTGGGTGGGGCAAACCTTTAAAAAAAAGTTTGGGTCCGCCATGTGAGTAACCTATAGAAACATAGGTTTGGTATGCTAAGACGTTTCTGTGGTGCTACCGTAATACACTGGAGGTAACTTTATAGGACGCACAGAGTAAATGGTTGTAATAGAACTTCACATTGGCTTTCAGCACAATTATGTAAGATGTAAGTGCTAGCCTTTGTACTATTGTCAATAGAGCATTTTCCTTCATCAGCTAACCCCCAGAATCGATGCATCATCTTATCTAATTGTCAAATCGTATGATTTGATATAGAAGTTCTGAATTATTTTTGAAAATTCTGGCATTCAAAAAAATTAAAATAGGTGACTGTGAAGAAATGCCTTGTGCACTTGTGTGCGAGCCAAAGTTCATATTTTTATTTTTACTATAGCGAATGATGCTGGGTTTTCTCTCTCAGAAAGTGAGCTCTGCTTATCAGGCCACACGTTCTAATTACCTTAAGTTAAACACCAGAAGCTTCAATGTTGTGTGCCAACATGGCAGCCACAAGGGCAAAATGTACATTCCAGCAAATAGCCTCCCAGCATCTAAAATGTTCCACTAGCCATGGCGTGCCGTTAACAGTGATCTATAATGTACATACCTGTGTAACCCCGAAGCCTGGGGGCAGTTTGCTTACAAATAAATATAAAGCTATATCTGGTTTGATATACAGGGTGCCGGGTCGGTAACAGAGCTTCAAAGCAAGCCCTGCCAGGACAATGGGGAAGTCAAACCAGGTAGAACGTTACTGTAGTCTCTGTGATCTTAGGCAGACAGAGGAGGGAAGAGCATGAAATAGCCCAGGCGTGGATTTGCATTTGCTACCAGGATAGTGGGTTCCACCATTTTGAAAATGCCTAGGCTACATTTCCTTCCTGTCCCACCTCCCAACGTTTTGCAGACAAAGCAGTCTGCGAGTTGACATCCAGCGACAACACGTCTCGTTACAACAGCATTATAGGAATGTTTTCTTGGGGCAACAGTCAGCAATGAGACGTTTATTGGCTAAGCCTTGCTATTATATGAAGTATTCTGAAAAATGAACCTTAAAACCAAGCTGTGAGTATAGACCGAGGTGGGTAGGTGTGTAGTGTAAAGGAATGTACTGAAACAAATATCAAATATTATTCCTACCCAGGTTTAAGAATAGTGCTCTATTTTATTTACTCTACAACACATGTCATACTATCTTCTGTATAATTCTTTAATGTTTCAGGGACTGTAACCTTGAGTTAGCATCCCTGCACCACGATTAAACACCACATTAAAAGGCAATCGTGTCTCCCTGCGTTTCCAGCAGCCTGAATACATGCGTAGCACTTGGCACACCAAACTAAGCCCAAGCAGTGTTTTTGGAAGTCTCCATTGATGTGAGGCATCCAGATGTGGGTAATTCTGTGGCACCCAAAATAAAGGCCTGTCCACTCCATAACACGCACCAGTATAACGTTTTATTAAAAAACACAAATCCCTCTTAAATAGCTCCCAAGAACACTGTTGTCAGCTAACATTTGTATTTTACTGGGATGAGAGCAGTAGAATGTTTCATTTCCTGCCTCAGCCCTTTATTCCAAGAAGACACAATGATTACATTAAATAAACAAATACATTAAAAAAAACTAACATGAGCAGAAGAGTAAACCCCTCACCTCCTCATATTTAGTAATTTCACCTAATATTCCATGTCCCTCAATGATACCCATTGTACAGTAGGTGCTGTGTAGGTGCTCGTTAGAATGAACATTAAAAGGGACTCCATTTGCACAAGGGTGCAGTATTAGTATTTGTTTTAATATGAAATAAAGCATGCCACATAGGAAAAAGCATCTTTGCGGTCAATCATATCAACGCAAAAAGCTTCTCTTTCAAGAATAGAGAGAGGTTCGGTCTCATCTGAGCCCTCAAATAATTGGGTTAGTTGAGTTATTTGACTTCAGAAAAGCAACTAAAACAACGGGCCAACTGCCACATATGTAAAACATTTATTTAGCAAGGGAAGCCGTAAACCTAGTGGTCCCCTGTTCCCTATGTTCTCACATACGATGGCATTATCCACATACATGTTGAAACAACACAGTCCTTATCTAGTCTGATTCTGGGTGCATCCTCGCCTCTTCACCTGTAGATTCCTTGCTGCCAAATGTTGCTCCCTTCCCTTCCCTCATTGTTAATTTTCCACTCCCTGGTATCTCTGCTTCCTTCAATATGTACTTCCCCCTATTACGTATTTATTTATGTATTTATGTATTTATTTATTTATTTATTTATTTATTCATTTATGTATTGTTTTCTTGTTAGGCACTTACACAATATGAATATACTGTTTCAACGCACCTACAGGGCTGGGGGGAGGAAGGCTAGGAAATACATTACAACACATATTTAAGAGCAGAGGGAGAAGGGCGAGAGGAACAAACCTACTATGCCTTATGAGTATTCAGAATGTGCAAGTGCAGAAAGGAAGAGAGAGGAAATGCTAAGCCATAAAGACCGCATATGGAAACTAAGGCACAATAACCATATACTATAACAACACGTCAGACACGAGGTTCGTTTTCCAAACAAGTCTGGTTTTATTCAAAGTTTCTCAGTCGGCCGACTGGGTCTCAACGCCTCATGACATGTGTTCCCAAACACAGTGAGATGCGAGAGAGAGCGAACAGCGCTCAAGCAGCAATATATATACATAAACAGTATCTTTTCGTAAAGGCAATTCGACCCGCCCTCATTCATGTCATACAGGCTAGGGTTCGGTAATTGCCAAATATGACAAGAGAATATCATTCATGTTTAATTGCCTTTTACAACAGTGCTTGCAAGACAAACCGGCACCTGGACTAACTGATTTTTTATCATGAATAGCAAACTTTTCAAAGGTACTGCTTACATTGGTAAAATTATGTTTATAAAGGTGGACATACATGTTTTGGCAGCATCTCTGTAGCTCATGGCAGTAACACATTGTGTAATGCCGCTTCTGTTCGACTTCAAGAACTTAGTGTGAGAGGAAAACAATGTATTTCTGCACGGTTTGTGACCACAAAAGTGATGGGTGGAAGGTTTTGAATGAATCTGTACCACTGGCGTTGCTCTGGGCAACCTTCCACACCACCGTTTTTTAGCCCGTCTGCGCCATTGCAAAAGGGGTCCAGCCATGTGCAAATCAGTCTGGTACTGCCACCAATGGTAGCAGCCCAGCCCGAACTGCTAGGCCATTTCCCCTCTGCATGGAAACACAAGCAACCGCAGACATGTTTCAGCCTTGTTGGGTCTCCTCAGTGAGGCGCAGCTACGTTCCCTATGGTGCAGCGAGCAAGGGTTCCACGTCTGGGCATACCCTCTCTCACATAGTGAGACAAACTGTGACCACAAAAGTGTTGGGTGGAAGATTTTGAATGAATCTGTACAACTGGAGTTGCTCTGGGCAACCTTCCACACCACCCTTTTTTAGCCCATCTGCGCCATTGCAAAAGGGGTCCAGCCATATGCAAATCAGTCTTGTACAGTCACAAATGGTAGCAGCCCAGCCCGAACGGCTAGGCCAAGTCCCCTCTGCACGGAAACACAAGCAACCCCAGACATGTTTCGGCCTTATTGGGCCTCCTCAGTGAGGTGCAGCTTGGTTCCCTATGGCGCAGCGAGCAAGGGACCCACGTCTGGGCATACCCTCTCTCACATAGTGAGACAAACTGTGACCACAAAAGTGATACGTGGAAGGTTTTGAATGAATCTGAACCACTGGCATTGCTCTGGGCAAGCTTCCACACCACCGTTTTTAGCCCGTCTGTGCCATTGCAAAAGGGGTCAAGCCATATGCAAATCAGTATGGTACTGTTACCAATGGTTGAAGCCCAGCACGAACTGCTAGGCCAGGTCCCCTCTGCATGGAAACAAAAGCAACCCCAGACATGTTTCGGCCTTGTTGGGCCTTCTTAGTGAGGTGCAGCTTGGTTCCCTATGGCGCAGCGAGCAAGGGACCCACGTCTGGGCATACCCTCTCTCACATAGTGAGACAAACTGTAACCACAAAAGTGATGGGTGGAAGGTTTTGAATGAATCTGTACCACTGGCGTTGCTCTGGGCAATGTGGGATGTTTTTACCCATGCATCCAAGCCCTACCATAAAACTGTGCGTTACTGGCATTGAAAACATCATGATGGCTAGAACTCCCCAGAGAGTGCACAGGGAAAACATGAAGAATAGGCTGCCACCCATTTTTGCCTATGTTGTGTGCATAGGAGGGCACTGCCTAAAACCACCATTGGGCTACACACACAGTAGCCTGAAACCATTGGGAATGGCAATGCTGATTGCCAAAAGCAACCCAGAACTGTGGGGAATTCATGTTCTTAATGTCAAAAATGGATGCAATACCGGTGCTCACCACTATCAGAAAGCCGGCGTTTTAAAACCACCAGACCTTTGTGTAAAACTGAACAGATGAACCCAAACCAGGCCAAGGAAAGACTTGCTAACAGGTGGATACAATGTAAAACTATATTCTGAAATGACTTGAAGGAAGTAATTATTTAATGTATATATAAAAAATAGCTGCATGTAAATTGGATTTGAATGTAGAAAACTGGGAACTAAAGTGACATTTAGCTGAATTCTGCCTGACAACTACCCTCGACAGGAGTTGAACTTGCTCAACAACTCTTCCCAGGCCTGGCTGCATCCTGCTGGCCCACCAAAAGGAGATCACACCTCTCTGATTGAATTAAGGGAGGGGTACCTGCAGACTGCAGGAGGTTGAACAAAGCCCTGTCCTGGGCTCAGGCAAATGTTATATTGGAGGGGCGTAAAATGGCTTCCTCTGGGGAGAAACTGGGAGGGGCAGTGCCTCTGCTAGCAAGCTGAGCTTGGGGGAAGTGGATAAACCAGTTAAACCAGTTATTCCACCATGTGATGTGGGAAGCCAAACCCCTTTTTGACCAGGGCATAATTTCAAAAAGATAGATAACTCATAGTGAGGACTGGTCAAAATTATATAAATAATATCATTATTCTTGGAATTTTTCCGTGCACATTTTAAGAGGTGTTGGGACCCTGTGGTGTATTCTGGGGAGTTGCTAGCGGAAAATAGGGTCTTACTCCAAATGTCTGCATGTTAAAAATCTGACACTTCATCAATTAATGTCCATACTCCTTGCGCACATTTGTGTAATTTTTGGTAAATGTCCGATATTGGTAAACTGACCAGAAAGCACAAAATGTGGTCATTTCTGAATCCCAGCTCGCAGGAACATGGGGCTTAAACAGAGACCTGTCTTAATTCATCTGTAATATGTACATGTAATGTCAACCACTTGTGTATCTGGGAAATATGTATTTGAATCAAATATAGATTTCTGGGCAAATTGACCAGGGGAGGATCCTCTGACCCACAAACAGACCTCATCATAATGACAATCCATTTCCTTCCCCCAATCATGGGAGAGGGGAGCATTGGGCCAATGACAAGTAGAGAGGGGCAGGCTCAGTTATGCCACGCACACACCCACTTTCTAAACACATAAAAGCAGACAGTGCAAGACAGGCAGGACATTCACTTTCCACTTTCTTGCGGGACGCTTTGCCGGGAGACTCCAGACTTCAAATCCATCAAACTCCAGAGACCAGAGATCCAGAGAGACCAGAGATCCAGAGAGACCAGAGATCCAGAGAGACCAGAACTGGGCAGTTCTGAGAGCAAAACCAGAGACCAGACCGCTGTTGCAGAAGTCCAGCCATTCCTGACCCGATCGGTGACGAAGCCATTCCTGTCCAAAAGATAGTGTGAGTACTCTAGGACTGTGCCAGACTAATCTCTTAGTTTAAAATAGTCTAATTAAAACTTTTTTAAAACTATTTAGAACTATCTCATAGGAATCGTGTGTGTGTCATTCTGTCCTTTTTAAAGCTGAAAACTATCACCTGTCATTTTGAACTTTTAAATTTCAAATCCGAAAAAACTACCTTGACTAAATCGGCCGTATCTCCGGAACCAAGTTTTAACTGTCATTTTAAAGCTAAGATTCTAAGCTTTCCAACGAGCCTTGAACCGACTTCCTACTCCTTATAGTGCCTCCGTAAATACGCTCGACGCGCGTGATTAAATTTGCCGCGATTTGACATTTTGCACAATTTCAGCCACGTGTAAAAATCAGCAGCTCCTTGCTTTCCTTTGCTAAAATTCGTTTGAACCGGCTAGTTACTCATAGAGCATTGCTAAAGTGAGCCTGAACTAATATAAACTAGATATCACCCACCCTGAACCTCTAGAGGGAATTAAAAGCATTTTTAGCACATTTCTCACTTCATTGTCATCACATTCAAAGCATTTTGGGCCTGTGTTTCAAATTTCTACCTGTTTTCCTCTAAGCTTGCTGGGGGGAACTGAATTTTGTATTGTATTTGATTGCATTCCTGAGAACTGTGTGCTCTCCTTTCCTCTACTTATACTGCATAAAGGGGGGGAGTGAATTGTCAAGGAAAAGTGATTACATTGGCCCTCATTACGACCCTGGCGGAAAGGGGTTTACGCCGGCGTAAACCATGGCGCCCCTTTCCGCCTGAGTACGAGTTCCCGTAGCGCCATGGTGATTTTTACGCCTGCTTTTTGCAGGAGGTAAAATCCATGGCGCTAAGGGACCTTGTTGTTAATTACGCCACCGTAATTTACGGTGGCGTAATTAACGCCTTCCCCACTCCCATTATACCCTATGGGGCAAAAATGGGAATGGGGAAGGGTAAATGGGGATTGGGGACTTACCGCCCCGCCAAGGTCGGAATGGGGCGGTAAGTCCGCCAACCACCATGGCGGAGTTGGCAGCTTAGCGCCATGGACCATGGTGCAAATAGCACCATGGATCTCCGCCAAGGTCGTAATGAGGGCCATTGTCTTTTGTTGAAGCCATATCAAGTTATTTTCTGTACTGCATTTCATTCATCATTGCGTTTCCTTGAACCATATAAAGCATTCTTTCCCACCTTATTCTTCTGTTCCTATTCATAAGTAGCCAAGAACTGTGCTACTGTAGGATTACCTCTTGCTGATTACTGCTCATATCCACAAGTGTACTATCCATTATCAATTTATTTATAGAAGTGTGATATATACATATATATTGTTTAATTCTTCAAATAAACCTTTACATTTGCAAAACAAATCTACTTCTTGGTTCAGTGGGATCAGGGGGATTCTAAGAGAGGGGTGTTATACAAGGGTTCATCATCCAGATTATAACTTGCCATAAAAATATATAAATAAGGGCTTCCCTTGGGCATCCCAGACAAGGCACTGACTTAGTGGGATTGCTTGATTGGAGTCACTTACAGCAACCTTCCACATCACTGCTTTTTAGCCCGTCTGCGCCATTGCAAAAGGGGTCCAGCCATATGCATATCAGTCTGGTACTGTCACCAATGGTAGCATCACAGTCCGAACTGCTAGACCAGGTTCCCTCTGCACGGAAACACAAGCAACCCCAGACATGTTTCGGCCTTGTTGGGCCTCCTCAGTGAGATGCAGCTTGGTTCCTTATGGCGTAGCGAGCAAGGGACCCACATCTGGGCATACCCTCTCTCACATAGTGAGACAAACTGTGACCACAAAAGTGATGGGTGGAAGGTTTTGAATGAATCTGTACCACTGGAGTTGCTCTGGGCAACCTTCCACACCACCATTTTTTAGCCCATCTGCGCCATTGCAAAAGGGGTCTAGCCATATGCAAATCAGTCTGGTACTGTCACCAATGGTAGCAGCCCAGCCCGAACTGCTAGGCCAGGTCCCCTCTGCACGGAAACACAAGAAACCCCAGACATGTTTCAGCCTTGTTGGGCCTCCTCAGTGAGGTGCAGCTTGGTTCCCTATGGTGCAGCGAGCAAGGGACCCACGTCTGGGCATACCCTCTCTCACATAGTGAGACAAACTGTGACCACAAAAGTGTTGGGTGGAAGGTTTTGAATGAATTTGTACCACTGGCATTGATCTGGGCAAGTTTCCACACCAACGTTTTTTAGCCTGTGTGCGCAATTGCAAAAGGGGTCAAGCCATATGCAAATCAGTATGGTACTGTCTCCAATGGTTGCAACCCAGCCCGAACTGCTAGGCCAGGTCCCCTGTGCACGGAAACACAAGCAACCCAGACATGTTTCGGTCTTGTTGGGCCTCCTTAGTGAGGTGCAGCTTGGTTCCCTATGGCACAGCGAGCAAGGGACCCAAGTCTGGGCATACCCTCTCTCACATAGTGAGACAAACTGTGACCACAAAAGTGATGGGTGGAAGGTTTTGAATGAATCTGTACCACTGGCATTGCTCTGGGCAAACTTACACACCACCGTTTTTTAGCCCGTCTGTGCCATTGCAAAAGGGGTCCAGCCATATGCAAATCAGTCTGGTACTGTCACCAATGGTATCAGCCCAGCCCGAACTGCTAGCCCAGGTCCCCTCTGCACGGAAGCACAAGCAACCCCAGACATGTTTTGGCCTTGTTGGGCCTCCTCAGTGAGGTGCAGCTTGGTTCCCTATGGCGCAGCGAGCAAGGGACCCACGTCTGGGGATACCCTCTCTCACATAGTGAGACAAACTGACCACAAAAGTGATGGGTGGAAGGATCTGAATGAATCTGTACCACTGCCGTTTTTCTGGGCAACCTTCCACATCACCCTTTTTTAGCCCGTCTGTGCCATTGCAAAAGGGCTCCAGCCATATGCAAATCAGTCTGGTACTGTCACCAATGGTAGCAGCCCAGCCCAAACTGCTAGGCCAGGTCCCCTCTGCACGGAAACACAAGCAACCCCAGACATGTTTCGGCCTTGTTGGGCCTCCTCAGTGAGATGCAGCTTGGTTTCCTATGGCGCACCGAGCAAGGGACCCATGTCTGGGCATACCCTCTCTCACATAGTGAGACAAACTGACCACAAAAGTGATGGGTGGAAGGATCTGAATGAATCTGTACCACTGGCGTTTGTCTGGGCAACCTTCCACACCACCATTTTTTAGCCCGTCTGCGCCATTGCAAAAGTGGTATAGCCATATGCAAATCAGCCTGGTACTGTCACCAATGGTAGCAGCCAAGCCCGAACTGCTAGGCCAGGTCCCCTCTGCACGGAAACACAAGCAACCCCAGACATGTTTCGGCCTTGTTGGGCCTCCTTAGTGAGGTGCAGCTTGGTTCCCCATGGCGCAGCGAGCAAGCGACCCACGTCTGGGCATACCCTCTCTCACATAGTGAGACAAACTGTGACCACAAAAGTGATGGGTGGAAGGTTTTGAATGAATCTGCACCACTGGCGTTGCTCTGGGCAACCTTCCACATCACCATTTTTTAGCCAGTCTGCGCCATTGCAAAAGTGGTATAGCCATATGCAAATCAGTCTGGTACTGTCACCAATGGTAGCATTCCAGCCCGAACTGCTAAGCCAGGTCCCCTCTGCACGGAAACACTAGCAACCCCAGACATGTTTTGGCCTTGTTGGGCCTCCTCAGTGAGGTCCAGCTTGGTTCCCTATGGCGCAGCGTGCAAGGGACCCACGTCTGGGCATACCCTCTCTCACATAGTGAGACAAACTGTGACCACAAAAGTGTTGGGTGGAAGGTTTTGAATGAATCTGTACCACTGGAGTTGCTCTGGGCAACCTTCCACACCACCCTTTTTTAGCCTGTCTGCGCCATTGCAAAAGGGGTCCAGCCATATGCAAATCAATCTGGTACTGTCACCAATGGTAGCAGCCCAGCCCAAACTGCTAGGCCAGGTCCCCTCTGCACGGAAACACAAGCAACCCCAGACATGTTTCGGCCTTGTTGGGCCTCCTCAGTGAGGTGCAGCTTGGTTCCCTATGGCGCAGCGAGCAAGGGACCCACGTCTGGGCATCCCCTCTCTCACATAGTGAGACAAACTGTGACCGCAAAAGTGATGGGTGGAAGGTTTTGAATGAATCTGTACCACTGGCGTTTGTCTGGGCAACCTTCCACACCACCATTTTTTAGCCCGTCTGCGCCATTGCAAAAGGGGTCCAGCCATATGCAAATCAGTCTGGTACTGTCACCAATGGTAGCAGCCCAGCGCGAACTGCTAGGCCAGGTCCCCTCTGCACGGAAACACAAGCAATCCCAGACATGTTTCGGCCTTGTTGGGCCTCCTCAGTGAGGTGCAACTTGGTTCCCTATGGCGCAGCGAGCAAGGGAACCACGTCTGGGCATACCCTCTCTCACATAGTGAGACAAACTGTGACCACAAAAGTGATGGGTGAAGGTTTTGAATGAATCTGTACCACAGGCGTTGCTCTGGCATGTTTGGGGATGCTTGTGGTCTCGTGCAGAAGGGATGTGGCCTAGCAGTTCGGGCCGGACTGCCCCTTTTGGGGTGGGGCCAAGCCTGATTTGTATATGGTCTTTCCCCTTCTGTAATGGCTTGGCAGGGGAAGAACGGTGGTCTGGAGGTTTGCCCAGAGCATTGCAAGTGGTTAAGATTCATTCTAAACCTTCCAGCCATCACCTCTTTGTTTTTGCTTTGTCACCCCGAGTGGGACGGGTATGTCCAGGCGTCTGTCCCGTGCCTGCTGGGCCTAGAGACTCAAGCTACACCTCATTGATGAGCCCCAACAAGGGCAAAACATGTTTGGGGATGCTTGTGGTCTTGTGCAGAAGGGATGTGGCCTAGCAGTTTGGGCTGGACTGCCCCTTTTGGGGTGGAGCCAAGCCTGATTTGCATATGGTCTTTCCCCTTCTGTAATGGCTTGGCAGGCAAAGAACGGTGGTCTGGAGGGTTGCCCAGCGCATTGCCATTGGTTAAGATTCATTCTAAACCTTCCAGCCATCACCTCTTTGCTTTTGCTTTGTCACCCCGAGTGGGACGGGTATGCCCACACTTGGGTCCCGTGCCTGCTGGGCCTAGAGACCCAAACTACTCCTCACTGATGAGCCCCAACATGGGCGAAACATGTTTGCGTATGCTTGTGGTCTTGTGCAGAAGGGATATGGCCTAACAGTTCGGGCTGGGCTGCCCCTTTTGGGGTGGGGCCAAGCCTGATTTGCATAAAGTCTTTCCCCTTCTGTAATGGCTTGGCAGGCAAAGAACGGTGGTCTGGAGAGTTGCCCAGAGCATTGCCATTGGTTAAGATTCATTCTAAACCTTCCAGCCATCACCTCTTTGTTTTTGCTTTGTCACCCCGAGTGGGACAGGTATGCCCAGACGTTGGTCCCGTGCCTGCTGTGCCTAGAGACCCAAGTTACTCCTCACTGATGAGCCCCAACAAGGGCAAAACATGTTTGGGGATGCTTGTGGTCTCGTACAGAAGGGATATGGCCTAGCAGTTTGGGCTGGACTGCCCCTTTTGCGGTGGGGCCAAGCCTGGTTTGCATATGGTCTTTCCCCTTCTGTAATGGCTTGGCAGGCAAAGATCAGTGGTCTGGAGGGTTGCCCAGAGCATTGCCAGTGGTTAAGATTCATTCTAAACCTTCCAGCCATCACCTCTTTGTTTTTGCTTTGTCTCCCCGAGTAGGACGAGTATGCCCAGACGTGGGTCCCGTGCCTGCTGGGCCTAGAGACCCAAGCTACTCCTCACTGATGAGCCCCAACAAGGGCGAAACATGTTTGGGGATGCTTGTGGTCTCATGCAGAAGGGACGTGGCCTAGCAGTTCGGGCTGGACTGCCCCTTTTGGGGTGGGGCCAAGCCTGATTTGCATATGGTCTTTGCCCTTCTGTAATGGCTTGGCAGGCGAAGAACGGTGGTCTGTAGGGTTGCCTAGATTATGCCAGTGGTTAAGATTCATTCTAAACCTTCCAGCCATCACCTCTTTGTTTTTGTTTCTGCACAGTTTGACATTCCTGTCTGTGTTAGCATTTCAGAGTTCAAGCTGTGGCCTCGCACTGTGTGCGATTCTAAAGCATAGAATATGTTTGCAAAGCATTTAACAGAAAAAGCAAAAAAGAAAATGGCCAACATTTCACAAAATGGACGCCCCTTTGGTTATACTGACGATTCTTGGATTGCGCTGTTTGGAACATGATGCGATTCGCTTCTGGCCAACATACTATACGTATCATTCAACTATTAGATTACTTTTTGGGTTTAACAAACCCTCCTTTTGGCCTGCAGCCAATAGCATCATCCATACATTGCATCTTCATCGGACCTTGTGTCCAATTCCGAACTACTCATGTCACTATAATCGTCATCAGAAATATTACTTGCATGAATTCTTTAATTTTTCAGTTTCAAGTTATGTACCATCATTTATCATTTGAGCAGGAGTTTTCATACTGATTGCATGTACACACTCATTTGTGATGTGGGAGCAGAGGACTGGCAGGCACTGTATGCAACAACAGCAGAATATGAGGATTCCAAATATCATAAACAAGATCATAATTAGTTTCCATCTCCATGATTGTAGCAGTTCCCAAACCATGAACTTATATTCAGATTCCAACCACCTGTGGGGACATGAATTTCGGAGCTTAGGACATGCAATTTTTTGATTGCTTCAAATATTGTAGGGGAGGAATCACATACAAATACACAGCACGCTGATCCCACCAATTTGCATACTCCTCTGCGATCAGCCAAAATAATATCAAGTACCAGTCTGTTTTTAAGTGCAACTAGTCTAATTGCTTTTTGATCCAGTGTCATATTATGGAGTATATCGTGGTTCCATTTATTGTTTTTCTCTAACACCCTTGGCAGTTTTCTTATATTCCATGAATGTATTGCTTGTCCCCAAAATTGTATAAATGATTTTGTTATATCCCCAGCAATCTCCCCAGCAGTATCATCTCGTTGTGGCCGATATCTAGATATTTTTGCTATTTCAGAAGTTTTGACAAGAAATACACCAGGTAAGAGTATCCCTAAATAACAGGTCCCTTCCCACGTTCTAGGTAACCATGGATAGGCCTGATCTCCTTATATAAAATAAACAGAACCTCCTATATGTAGTGTTTTTTCTTCTCGTTCAAGCACAGCAGTATTCATGCATCTAGTAAAAGTTCCCACTGGGTGGGAACCCTTTTTCCTTAAGCAAAATGGGACAGAATGTGGACTATGATTAATATTATATGAGGAAGGCACGGCATCTTTGTTTCCTACCAGAGCCATTTTGAAAGTGATTAGGGACTAGTGAGGCCTAGAGAGTCTATCTATTGGACTTCTTGTTACCAGTTTTAGCTTTCTTTTGCTTGTAAATGTGGAACAACCCAACGGTTCCAATGCCAATCTTTCAAATTCATTTATATTGTTCCATCAAATTGTCCAGTGACACTATCATTCCATTTTCTGAAAAATAGAGCTCTTAATGATGCATATCAGGCGGTATTAAGCGGTAAAGGATGTACATACCAACCCATTCCTCTTTCTCCATGCTGGGGTAAATGGGAACAAACCCAACAATTGTACCTATTCAGGATAGCATGGGTCATATTAATAATCAGCAGTAATGTGTTATTATCATATCCTTTTCTATGTTTCACTTCTTGTGATGGTAGAGTATATGCTAGCACATGTACCGGGCTGCTCATTGTAGGAGCATTGGTAGCTGACAAGAGAGAGTTTAAGGGATGCAGAGTTTCCAGATACCAAAACATTGGGATCAGTGTAATTAAAATGCAAAGCTTTATATAATCAACAGCATATTATTCTTTCTAAACCAAATATTTCTTGGAGTAGGCTTAATGTCAATTTTTACATCATCAACAGTATTGGTGCAGGCAGGAGCAGGAGTGAATATAGGCATCATCTATAATGTTTATTTCAGCAGAAGTTTTTCAGTGGAAAAGTTCTCCACTGCAACATATGTTAGCAACAAAAGTTCAGGCCAATCCAGGTTAGCTTTCTCACAGATGACAGCAAGCTAATGTTGACTTTCACAGAGCTCCAAAAGGCAGGAGCAAGTAGAAATTTTATAGCGTCGGTATCATTTTGCCCCAGCTTGTCCGTGCCAGGTTGCAAATGACCTTCACTTTCAATGGTAGCACCGGGAAACCACGTGTCAGAGCTCTCAACTGATGCAACTCATATGCTCCTTTTCCCTAGGCCTCTGTTCCATGCTCATCCGTGAGACAGAAACAAAGGCGAAACAAAAGCTGATCACTTACGGTTTCGTGAACGTAGATTGTACCTTATCCGGATGCAGGATCAGTGCCAATTTGTGATGCAATGAGTGATGATGAGCAATGTTGAGGCAACTTCGGCTTTTTGATTTTCATAGCAATCTTCCCAGGCCCTTTCTCGGGCTTAGGAAGCACCTATGACGGGGATTCAGTGATGTCCTTGTGGTCAGGTGCAGCTGTCTTGCTTTCAATGTCAGGTTCATCAATCTCTTTCTCATGTGGCAAAGGAAATGGGACTCTTTTCGTGTGTGTTGTGTGGATCCAATGCTTCCGTCCATTCACTCGGACTGCAGTCTGCGTGGCCAGTAGTACCTGGAAAGGCCCCGTCCAGCACGGTGCAAGCAAAGACTTTCTTTTGCAATTTTTCACCAGAGTCCAGTCCCCAGGCTGCAGACAATGTCCTGGGCCTGTATATCTGACAGGAAGAGCCTCCTGTACCTGCTGATGAATCAAACGCAAGTTTTGAGTCAACTGTTGCCAGTAATCAATAAGCAATGGATACTCAATGGCCCTCAAACATTTGGGCCGGGGCACTGCCCAGACATTGGCTGGTCTTCCCATAACAATTTCATAAGGGGAGAGACCAGTCCTTGCCTGTACAGCCGTTCGCATGCACAAAAAAGCCAGTGGTAATGCATCAGGCCATTTCAAATTTCTCCCTGCGCAAATTTTACTCAGCTTGTTTTTCAAGATACTGTTTTGGCGTTCTACCAAACCGTCACTCATTGGCTGTCTGTCCGAATGGAATCGCTTATCAATCTGGAGACCTGCGCAAATCTGCAATATTACGGCTGCAATAAAATGCGGGCCATTATCTGACCATATGACATGTGGTAGTCTGAATCGGGGAAAAAACTCTTTTAGAATGGATTTAGTTGTGGACATGGCTGTAAAATCTTTAAGGGGGTAGGCCTCTACCCATTTGCTGAATACGCAGACTACTACAAGAACATACTTATAGTTTTAGCACCTCTCCATTTCTATGAAATCAAAATGGATGACTTCAAATGGCATAGACGGTGGGCCAAAACTTCCTACTGGTGTAACTGTTCCCTTCCCAGAGTTATGTTGTAAACAAGTCACGCAATTCTGAACCAATCTTTAAGCAGTTTTTCTGATGTGCAAATTCTGCCATACAGAATTCAGGTGCTGAATAATTTTTCTAGCACATATCTGTGTTGGACTGTGGGCCATTATGACCATTGCCATTACATAGGCATTTGGCAACATCCATCCGTTATTTTGTTTGTCCACCCAACGACCCTCAGAATCTAATTCTGCTGGACCCTAAGACCAATTTTTAATTTCATCTACAGTAGCTCCTTCTTGTATTTCTTTCAATGTTTCAATTCCATTTTCTATCATGCAGGGCACTCCTTCTATTGTTTCGACATACATTTTTTTGTGTGAAAATCAGTGGAGGTTTGTTTCGCAATTTTGTCTGCAAATGCGTTTCCCTTTTCTACATTACATGTTACTTTTTTATGTGCTTCACATTTCATTATTGCTATTCGCTTAGGGAGTGCAAGTGCTGCCAACAGTCTCACTATCAAAGTGCCATGTTGGATTTTGGTTCCATGTGATGTCAGGAAACCCCTTTCAGCCCATAATCGACCAAAATTGTGTACCATCTCAAAGGCATAATGACTGTCAGTATATATGTTTACATTGAAGTTTGCAGAAATTTCACATGCTCTTGTTAATGCTATTATTTCCACAGCTTGTGCTGATTTATGTGGGATTCAATTGCTCTCTATAATAGTTTTCAGTGTCGTGATGGCATGAGCGGCAGTTGATGTGCCATCCGGTAATTTAAAACAAGAACCGTCACAAAACAGTTCTCCATCTGGTTCTTTCAGTGGAGTGTCAGTAAGATCAATTCTTCCTTTTGTCTCTTGTTCAGTAACCATTAAGCAATCATGTGAAAATTGGTTTTCACTTCCTTTTTCACTGGGAGGAGGCATTAACTTGGCTGGATTTAAAGCACAACATCTCTTAATTTGAATATTCGGTGCAAACAGGACAATTTCATACCTTGTTAATCTGGCTGATGTGAAATGTTGTGTCTGTGTTCTATTTAAAAGAACATCCACTGAATGAGGTACCATTACAGTTAAAGCATGATTTAATACCATTCCCTCAGTTTGTTTTACTGACGCAGCGGCTGCATCAACAGCTCGCAAGCAACGTGGCAAAGCACATGCAAAACAATCTAATGTGGAAGAGAAGTAGCCGCATGGTCTATTTCTCCCCCCGTGTTCCTAGGTCGAAACAGCCAAAGCACATCCATTGTTTTCATGCACAAATAACTTAAAACTCTTGTCGTAATTTGGCGTGCACAAAACTGGAGCTGAACATAATGGAGCTTTGAGCAGGTCAAATACTTCTTGACATTCCATATTTCATGGTAAAGGTAAAGTAACACCCTTCTTTGTCAGCCACTATTGGTTTCACAATCATTAAAAAGTTAGCGATCCATTGCCTACAATATGAAGCCATGCCAATTAAGGCCCTGACTTCTTTCTGCGTGTTTGGAATAGGCATATCAGAGATGCTTTCTATTCTTTTCGGTGTCAATCTTCTTCCCTCCTTCGAAAGGAGGTAGCGCAAATATGCTACTTCCTTTCGACAATATTGGAATTTCTTTAATGAAGCCATGTGTCCATGTGCCGCTAAATGTGTCAATAATGCAACAGTGCCTTCTTTACTAATGACTTCTGTGTCTGCTGCTATGAGTAAGTCATCAATGTATTGTAATAATACAAACCCTGTTTGTAATTCAAGCGTGTCAAGCTGTTCCGTCAATGCTCTACTATAAATACTTGGACTTTCAGTGTAACCCTGTGGAATAAGTGTGAATGTAAACAAACGTCCTCCTAGTGTAAAAGCAAACAAATATCTACTATCTGGATGCACTGGGATACTAAGGAATGCTTTTTTCAAATCAATCACACTAAGATACGATGCAGAAGCTGGAATCATAGTCAAATTTGTAGTCACATCCGGGACCAATGGAAATTGCGGGACAACCACTTTATTCACTCCGCGTAAATCATTTATAAAACGATAAGGTATTTCATCACCTCCTTTTTTATAAACCGGAAGAATCGGACTATTGCAAATACTACCAGTAGTTTCTCCAATTATGTTTCTTGTATTTAAATTCTGATATAATGCATTTCAACGCTCTTTCTCCCTCAGCCAAAATTATATATTGCGGAATACGTGGCAATGTAATGCCTTCTTTCAAAACAATTTTTACTGGTTCTACTTTCAAACAACCAACATCATTGTAGTTCACTGCCCATATACAAACCGGTACTTTACTCAAATCAGTCAGTAGTGGCATGGATACAAATTGTGAAACAGGAGTCTTTTGTGGTGAAATCATCCAATGCACACCATCAGGAGAACAATCAATGACGGCATTCAATTTTTCAACAAATTCAATCCGAACAAATTTTCCCCTCAATTTTTCATCAAAAGAAATGGGCAAGACTCTGTAAATAGGCCTATTGTTATAGGTACTGGTTGTGACACTGGACTAATTATTGGCGTACCTGAGAACCCTACTGAGACATTTCTATGCCCTGACAGTTGAATTTCTGGAACCCGTTGATGGTCAATTGAACATTTTTGTGCACCCATGTCTACTAAAGAAATGTGCTCCCTATCCCGACCTTCATTTCTACGTAGGGCCCTTTCTGGTCTAAGGGAATAGGTACTGGTTCCAATCCCTGTTTCGGGCTGCCCTAGTACAACAGTACATCGTCTGATGTAAAATCACCAGAGTAATATGTATTGGATTGATTATCAAAAACATTTCCACCAGTATTTGTATTGTTTCATTGTTGATGCTGATTACCCTGATTATCCTGAAATTGTGACCCCTTTTGGTTTTGATTCTGCCCTAGTATTCTTGGACGACCTCTATTCTGTCTCCTTGGAATAGTCCCATTTCTATTCTATATCTGCGGGCATTGTGCTCGCCAATGGCCTTCTTGTCTACAATAGGCACATTGATTGATCCCTATTGGACCCCCTTCCATATTGGACATTAATGCAAATTGGACTCTAGATGGTGTGTTCCCACCACCTCTATTATTGTTCACTACTTGCTGTAACAACACTCTTGTTTTCAAATCTCCTTTATCCCTTAGTTCCTTGTCCTTTTCTGAATGTACTCTATTCTCATAATATTGGGTCATATGTAATATTTCACTTTGTGATTTTGCTTTGCCATGCGCTTTCAGATATCATTATTAAAGTTTGAATTTTCGATAACAACCCTCGCACAAACTTATCAACAAAAAATCTCTTCCTGGTTTGGTACTTAGATTTTGACCAATAAAATCTGCAAATACCTCTTCAAACCGATTAAAATAATCTGTCGCTCCTTCCTCTTTGCCTTGTAAACAAGCAGTCAATTTATCCCAAACTTTTCTCTTTTCAGGCACTAAAGTTTTCAATTTCTCTACTATTCGCGATGGCAAGGCCAACATTACTTGCAGTGGCTTTCCTCCAGCCTTTCTCTTGCTATCAATTTTAGAAAATTCTCCCAGTTATTGCCTAATATTGGTGCGTCATTTATAATTCTAACCTGTTTCCATATATCTACAGGAAAAATCACGGGAAACAATAAATCAATGTCACTCAATGCAAAAACAGATTAATTTAAAACAGGTTCAATTTCCTTATAAAATCCTGCCGGATTTTTCCTAATATCAGGGACAGTCTGTTTTATAGTATTTACTTCTTGCCTAGAAAAAGGGACATGTACAAACTGTGCGATATAATGGGCTTCTATCGTTCACACTTGAGTCACTCCATCAGCAGCAACCTCTACTTTCGGGACTAACGTGGGAGGCACCTCCCTCATGGGTAATTGCATACTAGGAGTTTCTACATTTGTTTGTCTATTAAGCAACAAAGCTAGATCAAGTGAAAAAAAAAGTTGTTCCACTTTCAGGCGAAAATGCTCTTTTATAAATTGTCATCAAATCAGCGGACGACATATCTTGTTCTGCACACATTCATCCTGTAAATACTCCACCATAACTTGTAACACCTTTCTCTGCATTTCTGGTGTATACTGAATAAACGTATCATGCACTTCAATTGGAGAAATGGCGGCATCCATAATCCATCTAAGTGCATCTTGTGTTTAAATTTGCATCTCTTCACTAACAGGTTTCAATGGCGATAAAAACCGTTTCTGAACATACGACATATGCGGCTTATCTTTTTTTGATACATCTTTATGCAATCGATCAAGTTCTCGCTTAAACACAAATAGTCGGCCTACGTGTTCTCGTACTTTCACCGCATTATCCCGCAATTTCAAAAGAACAACCAAATCACGCATTGTATCAGTCAAATCACTCCATATTTTCACCAAATAATCCCCCATACATTTTAACAATACCTGTTGTTCACGAAGGCCTCTATGATCGGATATGGAACTTTGCACAGGCACTTCATTGCCATCATCAATATAAGTTTTGTTGGCCCATTCTTTCAGTTCTTCTTTCCTGTCTTTGCTAATCGTACTACGAGTCTGTCTAATACTTCCTTGCACAGGCCCCATCTCTGTTGAACTGCTCGCTAAAGCGGCAACTCATGCTCTGAAGGAGGTGGAGGAAATGATGTCACAGGAGCAGGGGAAATGATGTCACAGGAGCAGGGGAGAGGGAATGCTTACTGCAGGTGTGGATGGAATCACAGGAATAGGAGGTACATAGGGAGAAGGTGCAACTGTGTCAGTACTTTGATGTTTGTTTCCTCGTTCATTTAATATTTTTTTTTATTAGCTCATCTGATACATGCAAATCTTGTGAAGGATATATTTTCTGTACATCTAATTGGAAAGCTCTATCGATGTTCCTAATGGCTTCTGTCTGCTGATGTTCATCATGCTCTAGCGCTTTCTCTACATTTGTTTAATGTCTACGTGATTGTTTCTCCCTACTTCTCAGACGGAGATTAGCTTCCTTCCTCCAGTCTCTTATGATGTTGAACGCTGCAGGTCTGGCCTTTTTGCGTAGCAATACTGATCCTAGGTGCTCTATACGTGCTAATTCAAAACTCCCATTATTAGGCCACTGAAGGTCTGATACACGTCTGGTCTGCCTATGCCAAAATGCGTTAAACACTATTGCCCCTAATCCATACTTTATGTACATTTCATGTGCCGGCGACCCTTCGGGTGGCGTGACCTGGCCAGTTTCCAAAGATAGTCTACTGCATCGAAAAAAAATTGTGAAGCAGGAAGACAATTTCCCAGGCATGGGTAATTCTTACCGTTTTCTTACCCTGGGCATTTGATCTTGCAAGAGCAACACTCAACCAATAGCAGGACGTTTAAGAATCGGGGCACGACTCACCTGATCAATCAATTTGTCACTTAGGACGCAATTCGCCCGTATACAGACACAACCAAAAATCATTGTGACTGCGTGTCTGGCTCAATCTGCCTCATTTCCAGGACTCTCGCCTTGACGCTCTCTGGGCGCTGCTCGTCGATCAGGGATCAGCTGTATACAGATCTGTGGAGGAGTCTCTCATCACTTCTACAGGGGCGCCCTGAACACTTTCAGATCCCGGTCCGACGGCTTCATCCTTGACTCGTTTTTGCCTTACTTCAACGTATGCGATGGAGCATCAATGGCAGTGTCCCTATTCAGGCGCCATATTTGCTAGGCCTTAAAAACCACATATGGAAACTAAGGCACAATAACCATATAGTATAAGGACACGTCAGACACAAGGTTCGTTTTCCAAACAAGTCTGGTTTTATTCAAAGTTTCTCAGTCGGCCGACTGGGTCTCAATGCCTCACGTAGTGTGTTCCCAAACACAGTGAGATGCGAGAGAGAGCGAATAGCGCTCAAGCAGCAATATATATACATAAACAGTATCTTTTTGTAAAGGCAATTCAACCCGCCCTCATACATGTCATACAGGCTAGGGTTCGGTGATTGACAATTATGACACATTATGACAAGTTTTCATTCAGTCTAAACATTGTTATTCTAGCAAAGGCAGCAGAGGCAGCTTTCTGCTATGAGGAACATGGAGCTCTGGCTCAGTAAGGATATCTTGTTCTGAGCAGAGAAACATTCCATACTACATTATGTGTGTGTTACGGCTTGTGAGCTAAGGGTCAGACAGTTCTGAAGCAGAGAATACTCTTCTCTGCGAAGGAGCACCGCTAGGAGAATATAATTCATGTTTAATTGCCTTTTACAACAGTGCTTGCAAGACAAACCCACACCTGGACTAACTGATAATGCGGCTTCTGCTCGACTTCAAGGACTTAGTGTGAGAGGAAAACAATGTATTTCTGCACAGTTTCACATTCCTGTCTGTGTTAACATTTCAGAGTTAAAGCTATGGCCTTTCACTGTGTGCGATTCTAAAGCATAGAATATGTTTGCAAAGCGATTAACAGAAAAATCCAAAAAGCAAATGGCCGACATTTCACAAAATGGACACACTTTGGTTATACTGACAATTCTGGGATTGCGCTGTTTGGAACATGATGCGATTTGCTTCTGGCCAACATACTAAAAGTATCATTCGGCTATGGGATTACTTTTCGAGTTTAACAGAAGGGATAAGTGCTGGGAGTCTGAGCTTGTGGGTGAGCCATGGACCAAGAGCTAGGAGTGTTAAGTGCTACACAGCCTGGGCCACTTGAGGTGTAAGTGCGAGTCTCCAGAGCGGAAGGTGTGCAGATGCAAAGTGCTGTGGACATACAGGAGATGGGAAGAATTGGTGTGGGAGGTCAATGCCCGAAGATGCATAGGGGTCAAGAACACCGATTCAGCAACTGTAGGATTAGCAGAAGAGAGAAGGCGGGAAGGAGGAGGAAAAGAGGAAAGTCTTATGGAGTTTCCAGAATTTGAGAATACCTTGCTCAAGGCGCAGAGGTGGGGGGAGGCTGTTCCAAAGGAGGGAGCCCACAGAGAAAAGTGAGCAACACCCTGCCCTCTGTTTAGCAAAATGATTTAAACACAAGTTGGTGCCAGAGGAGCAAAGAGGTCTTGTTGATGATGCAAAGGGGTTTGAACTTAATCTGTGCAGCAACTGGGAGCCAGCAAAGACTTTATAGGGCAGGAGAGATGTGTTCCCTGGGCTAAAGGCCAGGGATACGTCTTGTTGCCCTATTCTGAATTAATTGGAGGGGTCACGGAGTGGAAGAAGTTAGATTCAGGAAGAGGCTATTGCAGTAGTCAAGCCTAGAGAGAACCAGGGCTTGGTTAACATTGAGCTTCTGGAGGAAGTGAAAAAAGGGAGAATTCCTTTGAGAAGGAAGAGCTGAAAGTGGGACTTCTTGTTAATGTCCTGAGTATGAGGGAGGAAGGGGAGAGAGGAGTCGAAGATGACTCCAAGGTTTCTGGATTCAGAAAAAGGAGCAGGCGGAGAGCCCATGGAGGAAGGTCAGCATGAATTGAAAAAGGAGGGAGCAGGGGTCCCAATAGAAAGAATCTAAATTTTACTGGCAGAGTTTGTTGGAAGTGCACCAGGACTGGATGGCAGATAGGCAGTCCGGGATGCTGAAAGGTGCAAGAGGGTCAGCAGGAAGTTTGAAAAAGAGTTGTGTGTCATCTGCATAACAGTGGAAGTTGTTCCAGCATTCCCACATCTAAGTACTAATTCATTGAAACATTTGAGATGACCAGCGGATCTTAATTCATCTGTCCCAGTCATCATATCTACGTTCTCATGAGAACGTTTTCCATCACGACACTTTCAGAGCCTTGAACCAAGAACAAGTTACAGTGTTAATGTTGCACACTATGAAAAGTTTGACCTTCTTCCCAGGCAGAAATGTAATCAGGGGCCATTTGAGACCACCATGGACTTTCCTGAAACCGCCAGTAGATCAAGATTCATAAATGAATATGCCGAATTATAAAATGATTGTGCATTCATTGCCTTTCTGCGGCACCCATGAACTCTGTTTCATGACCTTGAGGGAAACAAAGATTGTTTGCTTCCTACTGTGCGATCCTGGGATCATGGGATTTGCAACCAGCCACCGTGGCTTCTAATCAAATGAATTAAAGAAGCACACATTTCTGAAAAGCATGCTTTGAGGCCAAATGCTCACCTCAGCCTAATGCTAAATCTTGTATACTTATCTGTAGCCCATCTTTATTATGTTTTCTTTTTTAACATGAAATACTATTTTTTTAGGACATTCTCCAGACTTGTTCAAATTACTGAGTGGCTATCAAGAAAGCCCCCTCCCCGTTCAGAGTGCTACTCCCGCAGCACCTTTTTACTATGCAGAACTTGCATTTTTACCACATTTCTATCAGCCACTATCTATCCTTCGTATCCCGCTCAAAGCACTTTGGGGCTCATTTCAGAAGGCAATGTTCACTTATTTGAAGAACAGGCATTGGACCCATAAAGCAGAATAGATTTAGTCTATTTGTCTGTGGGGTTTTGCCTTCAAACAAAGGGGTCTATCACTCCTTCTTTGATTCACTTTTGGACAATCACTTAAGCACAAATTCACTGGACCTTGGTTGGCAGCGTTGATTTCATCCTTCTCCAGTGAGTTGAAAACTAAAAGTCCATGGCAGACATGAGCTCTGTCCTCTAAAAATCCCCAGGGGCCATCAGAGGTGAACTGCTTCTGGGACCAAGACCTGCCTCTCTGCCAGGCACAACGGTACCCAGGACCTCACCATGTTGACAGACAGCAGCAGTTGAGGGCCACTGTGTGTGTTAGCACAAGAACAAAGGCTGAAACGTATCCTTGAGTTCCTGAATTGGGACTCACAGAAACCAGAGTGCCAAGACAGTCAGGAAGGCTGTGCTGCTCCAGTCAAACTAATTCAAACCATAATGCAAGCCTTTGTGGTGCCTTAGAACGTACATGGCCATCTAGAGTTGCTTTTGGCACCCTCCCACCTTCAAACACTTCAACGTGTGTTCACGCCAGTTTCCTACTGCACCACGCTAGCTGACCGAGTGGTTGTGCTGTCTCAAATTCGAAGCTCTTCAGTGCACCCAATGCCTTTGAACTACCTCTTTGAACTGCCAGCATCTTCATTGATGATCTTCATTGACAGTCGACCAAACCCTGGTTGATATTTCAAACTGTGATCTTCGAATGCCTCACCAGAGTTGCTTGCCTCAAACTGTGCATCCAGTCACCAACCTCTTTGCTGTTCAACTGACCGTTGAACCTTAACTGGTGTCACCCACAATTTTTGCTTCTCCAAGTCAAGTCTTTGAACTGCACAAATTCTTGTTTGACCTCTGCTCGACATCCACTCCCCATCTAAAATAACATCACTTCTGTACCTGAAGTGCTGAACTGTAGGTTCACTGCAGCACCATGCTTGCTGAGCTCGTTGATTTTTGTTTTTATTGCATCTGACACTTTCGATCCATTGCTCGCTCCAACAGCATCTTCACTGCCGATCTTCATTGCCAGTCAAACCGACCCTGGTGAACATTGAGCCCTGACCCTTAAAACCTGCATGAAGCCACTTGAACCGGGCTGTGCATCCAGTCCCTATCCTCTTCATCATTGAATCACCCGTCAAACCAGTCCTGTTGGCCCATACAACCTACAACCTACAAACCCTTGAACCTTCAAGTATTGCCTTCGAAACATAGCAAGCTGCTGTTTCATCTCTGCCCAAAACCATTCCCTGTCTAGAAAAATGCTACTACTGCACTCAACCCTCGTTGAACCAAATGAACAGCATCAAGAAGCCTTGTTCAAACCGTCAAGGGCAGCAGAAGGTATTATTGACTGATAAATGCCCTCTTGGCCCACCTTTGGGCTCTAGAGACTGGCTAGGTCACCTTTAATACCTTTAGAACCCGAACATACACTTTTTACAAACATCTTTCTATCTGTGCATATTCTGTGTGATCAGGAGTGGGTTTTGTATAGCGCTTTCCTCTTATGTTATTTTTGCAGATGTGTGTTTTATTATAGTATATATATTTTTATAGAACCTTGATTGAACATTCCCTCATTTTTGGACTGTTATACTATTGGCATTTGTGCTGCTACTGAATGACATGCACACCCCTCTTCAGAGTATAGCCTTCCCTCTGCCCATGTTATCACAAAAAGTTGAAGGAGAACTATCTCTCAAAATTGTCTGTTTTATCTTTGTGATTGGAATGACTCTTGGTCTGTAGCATTTTTATGGCAGAGTAGGCGCTTTAGTTGCTCACCCTTTTATTCCTACAGGCCAAAAGTAATTTCACTCTATACTATAGCACACCAACAGGATGCTGTAATACTAGTGGTTGTGAAGTACCTGTGCCAGTGAATGGTTCACTAGGTTATGGGTCTGTGGCACAAGATGTGTACTCCATCATTGTGCCGCATCTTACATTGCTTGTGTTTCAATGAGGTGACTAAGTTGCTCTTCTGTGGGTTACCACAGTTAGCAGTGTTCTGGCAGAGGTTGCTTATTACAATGCTTTCATCTCCTCTCACAGTCACACCCTTTGTCCAGCTAATGTAATTCAACAGCCATAACCAGTTGGGCTGTGTCATATGTCAGGATACTTTTTACCAGTCTTCATCTTCAGATAGAATGCATGCCTTGCTGGGGGACTATTTTGGAGCTTCTGGCATATAGGCTTGGAAACTTCTTTCAAGACTTCCACAAGTAACTGAACAAGTGGCCGTTTTACATAATGACTTAATTAATATGGAGCACAACTTGGCAACAGTGTTTAGTGTCCTTAATAACTGCTGAACCCATATGCATGCAAATTGTATGGGCCGAACCCTTACCCTAACCAGTAATAAGCAAGAGCACACATTTGTCAAGTGTTGGCAAAAAAGGCCGTAGGATTTTATTGTGCAGATATGGTTATGGAATAACAATAATCACATATCATAATAACATCATACTTTTGGGCACCGGGTCCAGAGGTTACCCCCTCTGGCCCGTGCCACATTATTGTCCCATGACTTGTAGTGGTCACCGTACAGTGTCCTTTTTCATTTTTTCTTTGTTCTTCTCCCTTCTTTTGTAGGGTGGATGGGTTTTGTGGTAAAGAACAAAGATTGGAAGACGCTGAGTGCACAGCGAACCTCCTGTTTGTTTGGGTCCCTGTTCAAGCTCCACAAACAAGTAGTGTTTTCTTAGAGCATGCTCCTCTTATTTATAAGACCCAGGGGACCCCCGGGTCTGTGATGTGCATAGTGGGAGAGCTGTAGTCCAGCCCCCAGGCCGGTGTAGCCGACTGTCTATGCCCTCAGGAGGGGGGCAGGTCCTTGACCCTGTACCCTGCCTGATAGCTACCTTCCTGGTGCTTAGCACCTTGTTGCTTGGTGGAAGGGTGAGGTGATTGTTCACACCTCACCCTTCCCTTGCTTGTGTATGCTAGAGACTGCGTGTCTCTGTGTCAGTGGGGAGGGAGAGGAGCAGGCTTGGGGGTGGGGGCTGCCCCTCTCCCAGGCCTGCCACATGGTAACATCAGTTACCCTGCCTCGCCTTGGGCGGCCCTGCGGCATTGCCCATAACTGCTGAACGCATATGCATGCAAATTGTATGGGCCGACCACTTACCCTCACCAGTAATAAGCAAGAGCACACATTTGTCAAGTGTTGGCAATTAAAGGCCATAGGATTTTATTGTGCAGATATGGTTATGGAATAACAATAATCACATATCATAATAACATACTTTTGGGCACCGGGTCGAGTGGTTACCCACTCTGGCCCATTCCTCTACACATGAGCAGGTTGCCGGCTGACCATGTTCCCACGAAAGTATCTCTACTGGCAACCCCTGGAGGCTAGGGTAGCTGTGATTTCTCGAAATATATGTTCCATGCCCTGGTTTGATAGGTGGGTGCCATCTTTAAGAAACAGATCTGGGTCACCTAATATGATGGCCGGGTGTTTTATGAAACCCAGGCCTCGTGCTGTACAACATTTTTCCAGCCCCCCTGTTCAGTTTTCGTCTAAAAATGTCTATTGATTTGTAACAATTGGCCCCCACCATTTGTTTCTGGGCAGGATGGCCGAGAAGTAGATTTCTGTGTCCCTCCAGTTATGCAAAATGCCAGCTAAGGAGGAGCACATTTCTTCTAGTAGATTCTCCTTCCTGCAGACACTAGGTTGTGGCCTCCTAGCTGTACTATCAGGAATTCTGGCGGGTCTCTGTATGCGACCAGCTCTGCTAGTGTGTCACGGATGTCGGCCCAGAGAAGACCTCTGTATCCCCACCAGGAAGCTATGGTGTTCTTAAAGGGTGGAGCCTCTTTAGTTTCTTCTGCCCATCGGCCTGTCCTGAAGACAAATGAGTGGCCGACTATCCATGCTGATCGGAGTGGTGTCCTCTCCCCGGCAGTTGTTTCTGGAGGGGTGGAGAGAAAGAGAAAGGGGGGGAGGGATTTATTAGCTGTGGTCTGATGTATCTTTTGTAGCAATCTGACTTCCATCCCCTATGTTTTTTAGTTATTCTGGTGCCAGGCCTCCTTGCCATGCTGAGGTGGCGGCCCCGATTCTAAAGGTGTGGGTGCCAAAATCTTTAGGGTCCCATCCTGCTTTGCTGATTGCTTTCATCAGCACCCCTTTAAATTGGAGTGGCTTAGTGCCGAGGCATCCCTGTGGATTAAGAACCCTGCCCCACTCTTGGCATTTGAGCGTAGTAAAGGTTGGTGATACAAACCGGGCAGTTTTCTGCATCATCGATGCAGCAGTTATTGATGGTTCTTTTGGCCCCTGTTTTGGACTGTTGGATGTCTATGCTGACAAATTCTATGTCCAATTTGGCCATAAGGGCATTCGTACCACACTCCAGTATGAGTCTCACTGCTTCTTGGAAGTGTGTGTAGGATACTGCAGATTCTGTGTGCGGGATGCCATCGTTCAGTGATTGGCCTTTTGGGTAGGACAGGTGGTGGATTAGCCTCATTTTTCCGGGTTCTTTTTTGGGTACCAAGCCTAGTGGGGAGACTATGAACTCCGCAAAGGGCATGTAGTCCCAGGGGCCTGCAATCCTGCCTAGTAGTAGTTCCTTCTCAATTTTGGTCTCTACCATTTCTGGGTTGTCCATGGCTGATTTCAGGTTTTTTGGGATTTTTTGTGTCCCTGTCCCTTTGAAAGGGATGATGAAACCATTGGTGAAGCCTTGCAGGATAGCCCTGCTGGTTTCTTTATCTGGGTAGTTCCTCAGCGCATCTCTAAAGTTGTTAGGATTGATGGGGGTTCTCCCTGGTTCTAAAAATGGGATTGGTGGGGGATGGGGGGGGGCAGTTGCTGCTAGGCTTTTGCATTTTTGGCTGGGAGTTTGGTGCAATTGCTTGCTGCATGGTCACTGTTGCAGTTGGTGCACGTGTGTTTGTACCAGCATTCCTTCTCCCAGTTGCACTGATTTTTCCCAAAGTTCCTGCATGAGATATTGACTTTGGCGGGGTGGTTTTTGTTCTGTTTGTGGGCATTATACTTAGCTGCGCATGGCTGGTTCTTCCGAAAGGGCTGCTCTCCCTTCTTGTATTTTTCATTTTCAGAATTTCTGGGGCCCTGTGAATTTCTGTTGTTTTTGGGTATTGCTTGGTTGGCCTCTTCCTCTAATGGAGGCTCAGCATTTAGCATGTATAAATCATTCTGTACCTCATCCCATTCTATGGCTGGCCTCTCTGACATAATCCGCCTGAATCTAATATCATATGCTAGCCAGGTTTCTCGGCTTTGTGCTATTTTTATTTCTCTGATATTGTCCATGTATGCCCATAGTTTTCTACCATCCTTGGGGAATTTTTCCTCATAGATGGTTGCTAGGATGGCGAAAGATTGTAACCAGTTGTTCCAGTTCTGTTCTACCTGGGCGTTCCTAGCTTTGGCTTTTTCCTCTATCTTTTTGGGATCCCTGAAAGCATCTCTTCCTTTGTGTTGGGCTTCTATAAGTGAAAAGATTTTGATGAACTCTTTTGCCCATATGGCTTATTTGATTGTAATGTTCCATGCCAGGCATCTTTTGTATCTGTTTAGGATTTCTGTTTGGAATGATTTCACCTTTAGGTCTAGTTGGGCACTGCTGATCATTAACATGTCTGCTGGGTTGTTGCTGTTTCCCCCCGTCTGCCCCAGTGTGTTTGCACTGGGGTTTGCCCATGCTTTCAGTGCACCTGTCGATCTGATGATGCCGCTGTTGGCACACGTGGACCTGTAGCGGCTGCTGTTGGTGGTGTCGTTGTGAGCGGCAGGGGCGCTGTTAAAGGTGGTGACATAGGTGTTATTAATATTGCTGTGGGCGGTGGGGGTCTATAATGATGTTGGGTTCAAGTGGAGTGGCGGGGCTTGGGGAAATGGTCCCACCTGGGGGAGGTGGCTGTTGACCCCAGATTTCAAGCAATAATTGTTGCATTTCTCTCATGTTTACACATAATTGAGATAGTGTTTTGTTTTTGTTACCTTTTCCCTAGCCTTCTGTCAGCTTTCTTTTCTTTGTTGGGGGTGAGTCGTTCTCCAGGCCTGGTGGCATGCTTACCCCTTCTTTAAGTAGGCCATATATATTTTCCCTGACTCAGGCCCAGCCATAATGCTCGGCTGCTTCTATTGCCACCAACAAGTGGGGTGATTTGGGCTTCTGTGGTGGTGTTGTGGGTTCTTGTGGTTTTCGCTTGGGAGCCATTATTCTTTGCCTGTTTAAGTAAAAGAATTGCAAATACTTTATTCCCTTTTGAACTTTGTGGAGTTACCTAACTGTCTTTGTGAACACGTGACTAATCATTCACCATTCAATTTGTTTGTTTGTGTCACAAAATTCTGTATGCACGAAAATTGTCTATGCTGCTGCATGCTTTGGGTAGCTGGCTGTTGCTGGACCTGTATTGTCCAACTTTGTTCACTTAATCTGCTATCCAGTTTCAGTATTATGGAAAGCCCCCTTCAAGAAATATGAAATGGCTTCTGTAACGTTAATTGGATTGTGAATTATATTGCCCAGGGGGTGTGGTGCTTATTTATTGACCTTGGAGGGAAAAAAAGGCTGAGTTAGGCCCTGCCAAGATTCGAACCTGCATCAACAGGCTATGCACGGCTGCCAACGCTAGCGCTATACTCGTTGCACCACTTGACCGGGTGTGGACAACGTGGGTCTGCAGATGGTTTTTGCAACTTTGCAGCTTTACCCACACACCCTTTTAGAGTATAAGCATCTCCGTGCCCCCTTACACAACCAAATGTTGGCCTGCTGTTTCTATTTCCACCGCCCCTTGCTCCTCTTAAATTTTATGATTTGTTATAATGTTTTACCAAAAATGGGCAATATTGAGTGTCGTCTGTGAAACTATACTTTGCCACCGACCCCGAGGTTTGAAACCCCATTGTCAGGTTTGTAGGCGGGACACTTCACCTCTGTACTATATAACCTGATGGCTACAAATGTTATTTTCTGGCATTTACTAATAAGCAAAATTAATGGAGGTCCTTATTGTGGCATGCGCGCCCCGCCCCCTGTCTAGATAGGGCGGCCGCGTACTAGCGGGCCTGTTAGTTTTGTTGCCTTGGCTCCAAATGGAGGCTTAGTCTATTTGATTTAGCTGCTGTTCATGAGCGGCAGGCACCGCTGCCTCTGCCTGGCGCCACAGCCGAATTACTTGAAAGAATGTTGCAAAGTCGCTGCGGCTCCGGGTTCCTTCCTTCACGCTTCCTCAGACTGCTCCTGCTGCAGCTTCACGACTCCCTGGATCACTCAGCTGGGCCTCTCACATTTGTTTTGTTTATCCACACTAACAGCGAAGCGGGGGAGCCGCAAGGGATTTACTGAAACAGTACAATGTTTCAAGAGAGGAAGTGACACCGTGTGTATGGCGAACACCAGAAGTCAAGAAATACATGATGCTGAGTGCACGGCAAACGTGTTAAAGAAAAGAAACAAAGATTGGAGAACGCTGAGTGCACAGCAAACCTCCTGTTTGTTTGGGTCCCTATTCAGGGTCCACAAACAAGTAGTGTTTTCTTAGAGCATGCTGCTCTTATTTATAAGACCCAGGGGAGCCCTGGGTCTTTGATGTGCATAGTGGGGGAGCTGTAGTCCAGCCCCCAGGCAGGTGTAGCCAACTGTCTAGGCCCCCAGGAGGGGGGGCATGTCCTTGACCCTGCGCCCTGCCTGATAGCTACCTTCCTGGTACTTAGCACCTTGTTGCTTGGTGGAAGTGTGAGGTGATTGTTCACACCTCACCCTTCCCTTGCTTTTGTATGCTGGAGACTGCGTGTCTCTGTGTCCGTGGTGGGGGAGAGGAGCAGGCTTGGGGGTGGGGGCTGCCCCTCTCCAAGGCCTGCCACATGGTAACATCAGTTACCCTGCCTCGCCTTGGGCGGCCCTGAGGCATTGCCCAAAACCAGTGCTGTCATTCTGTTTGTGACACGTCCTGAATTTGCTGATTTGTTGTACATTTGTGTCAAAGTAGTCTGGTGCACTGAGGTGATGTAATTACGCACAGGAGCCATTGTTCTTTGTGGAGGTTAGTGAATGGGTTTAAAAAGATCAAAAAGAGAGCAGATTAAATGGAAAATGTTTTGTTTGGCTGGTTCAAAATGATGTTTAATTTCATCACTTTTGAAGCGATAAATGTTCCGAGGGGTGGTTCATAGCGTAGGTAAAATGCTTTATAATGGGAAATAGATTGGAATGTACTCGCTTCTAGCAGTGCCAACAAAAGGGCAACCATGGACATTTCAAACCACTCACCTCCAGTAATAAGTGAAGTCTTGCTCAAGGTGACACGAGGACAGGCTGACGTGCTTTCCAACAATCAAAACAGCACCGAGTGTGGAGCAGAGAAGGTAACACAGGCATGATTCCCTATTTGCTGTGCCCCGCAAGGAAATAGGAAGAGGTCACAAACGGAAATGACCGTTAACTCTGACATTTGTGCAATTTAGGCGGTATGCGGGCAACACACTGGATAGCACCTGCCTGCAGCATGGACAGAATCAAGCATTTCATCAGTAAGTTATATATTACATTTAATCAGCCATTTTACTCCAGCCGAAGAACATTATGTGACATAGCTGTGCAATCAAAAGTGATACATAATCTGACGGTTATAACTCATGTTTATTTTGTTAGCAAATACATATCTCATGTAGGTGAAGCAACGTGAGGTAAGTTCCCAGTAATACCAGAATTGCAGAACAAGTGACGTGGATAGTGGATACTGCTTCGAGGATATTGTTCTCCTTCATTTTGGCATCTGTTAAAATCTTGCACATTTATTGTTTCGGTGCATAACTAACGCTGAAATGGTTGGATGTGGCATAGTGCCAGCATTCACTTTGCAAGTCTGAATCATAAAAGGGCCCTTCCTCTTTTTGAGGAAAAACAAACTGATTAGCATTACAATGGGTAATATTGTTTGAAGCACCATGTAAAACTCTGACATTACTATACATTACTGAGAAACTAGAAGCTTTTGCATTTTCCAATATTTCTAATTATTGAAAGCAATATCGACACACATCTTCATTCCATTCAACATCGCTTTGATTTTAGTAGAATATTGTATTGGAAATGGTTGAGTTGTATGGTTTATATTAAAACTGGGGAACAACAATGCCTTTATGATTTCAAGGCAACAATATGCATATGAAAATGTGTCATGAATTTTGACAATGACTACCATATAGTTTGTGGGAAACTCATTGGTTGCTCTGTTAGCAAAAGAGCCAAATGGAAGGGCGTAAAGGGGCTCTCCCTTTTGCATTTGCAATTTCATGAAAGATAGCTTTACTTCACTCCTCTACTGATAACCATGCTCTCTGTCCAGCCTCCTGCCATTGAAAATCCCTCAGAGGAACTGAGGTACTTTTCATCCTGTTGCTGGAGGAACATATATTCTCGCCTGAAATAAATTCAAAAACTGTCAACCATGCAGTGCAGCAGTACGGGCAAAAGTCTAGTCTGCCTTGGTCCGCCAGGCCGTGAGAAAGCCGTTGAAGAAGCGATGTAGCCTCTGTAGTATTTCCTCGTCTGGGTTTGCAACTGCCTGACTAGTAAGAATTGGATAATTGTGTGCTTGATAAATACTTACTATGCAAAACTCCACAGGCACTAAATAAAATCTGAGTAGCAACGCATCTATAATAACATTACGAGTATAGCTGTGCTGGCAGTAGCAGCCTCACAAGGCTCAACAGAGGAACAGCTCAATAAATCTAAGTCGGGCTCGGCCACTAACGAATCAAGGGCTTGCCCATCCTCTAAAACCCTAGAGAAGGGGCCTCTTAAATGTGGGCCCACTTCCTAGGGCAAGATTAGTGAATTGTATCAAGCTATATCACAGGAAAAAACTAAAGTAGAGGTAGCTAATTGTCCGGAGTCTGTAGTACTTGACGAGACATTTTTAAGGATGTTCCATGATCTTCATGATGACTAATGTACACTTTTTACCAAACTGAGGCCAATAGGCCATCCATCATACAGACCAATCACTAAAGAGTCACTTTTAAACCACTGCTCTGGACCTAAACCAAGATGATCTATTTAAAACCCATGGTAATGCAATTCAAGAGCAAAGTTCCATAGAAGTTCAATCTCTAAACACACTGAGCACCTCCTCGATATTGGCCCTGCAACTTGTGCTTCAATCACTTGTCAGGTTGTATGAAAACATAAAAAATATGGTACAGTTTAATTCCTCTCAACTAGCCTTAACCTCGAGCAAGTTAAATAACAAGCATCCTTTTGCTCAAAAGATACATAAGCACGGTTCCGATTAAAAACAAATTCAATCTTGAGGCATCAGAGCCTAGTACGATCCCCCACAATCCGCATAGATCGCTCATGTCTTGCCACTCGCAAGTGAACTTGCAAGAGAGGTTCAATGTGTCTCCCAATCTATTTCATTCTCCAGTTTTGGTGCTTGTTAATCCAGAGGTCCTTTATTCTGGGGCCAAATGCTCTATGTACATTATTGACTCTTCCATGTGTCCCATACCAGACCCAAGAAACCAAAATCGTCCAAACAAAAGTCAATAAGAACATCCAAGAACCTACCAAACAATAATCTCACCAAAAAGGGTCCTCAACAAAAATGCATAGTTCTTTAATGTTTACGCAGAGGTCCTGGATTTAAACGTGCAGTCTGAAGCCTCCATAAATAATGGGGATTTGTTCCATCTTCACTAATTAAGAATGTTTCCATGTAGCAAAACAACTTAATCAGGGAAAAAAAGAAAAAGGGAAACAAATTGAAGAAAGAAGCACAAGACAAAATAACTAAGTTCCTTTTACATGGTGGCCAGACGTCGATACCTGGTAGTATTGTCATAGAAGCCAACCAGCAGGCGTTTGACAACACCTCTCAGGTAACATAAGCTCTTTGTATTGAGGAGGAAGATCTGGGATGTGCTTTTACTCAGGAAGAAACCAATGCAACCAATATGGTTTCTTGGGTCTGGTATGGACACGATTTTGGTTTCTTGGGTCTGGTATGGGACACATGGAAGAGCATTGTTGTTCTGTATAATATCGATTGCCTTCCTACATTGCCCAAAGGTCAATTAACTGGGGACCAGTCCGTTTTTAATAACAGATTAATAGTTGTCAATAATATCAGTTAATAAAAGACAAAATTCATCTGAATCACTCAATCATCCCAGATTACTACATACAGTCCCAACCGTATGCTACGATCTGTTGGACAAGGTCTATTGGTGGTGACAGGCGTTTCTCCTACATAGGCCCTGAATATGGAACTCACTCACAGATAGCATAATTCAGTCACAGAGCATGTTCAGCAAACAACTGAAAACCTACTTGTTCCTGTAAACCATTATCTAGCAAGTTATTCAATTCTGCATGATTTGTGTTCAATGATCATCTGCGCCTAGATGCAGGTTTCTGCCACGTCCCCATGGTAAATGTACAAAATCAAATCAAGGTAGACGCCAAGCGTTTTGATGGCTGACAAGACTGGGATGCTGCAGGCATCCATCGTGAAGGCTGGGTCGAGCTTGGCAAGGCATGAAGGCGGGCCTATGATCAGGATCTCTGTATTATTGTCATTGAGGCAGAGCTGTTGCATGACCATCCAGGTTTGGACAATGTCATATATTTTGGTGATCTGGCTAGCGTCGTGCTAATAATTGTGTGGGAGAGGGATGAGGATGTGGGTATCGTCAACATAATTAGTGAATGAGATACCCAATGAAACAAGGTAGTCAAATATCAGTTTAGTGAAGATTTTAAAGAATGTTGGTGAGACACAAGTGCCTTTTGGGACACCACAGCTAACTTGTGTGGGGTGAGCAGATGCGCTTCCTGTGTAGACTTGGGCTGTTCTGTCTGCGAGGAAAGAAGCAATCTCTTTGGTGGCAGCAGGGGAGAAGTTAGCGGTAGTGCTGAGGTGGTGGAAGAGTGTCTTGTGACTGACCAGGTCAAATGCTGCTGACAGATCTAGCAGTAGGAGGAGGGCAAGGTTCCCTCTGTCCCTGATGTCATCCATCTGATTTTTGCGATCCAAGTGGGAAGATTTGGTTGCATGCCCTGGATGGAAACCTGACTGGGGTGGGCTTAGGATCTTGTGGAGTTCCAGGTATGCTTGTATTTGGATGTATGCAGCATGGGCTAGAATCTGTAGAAGGAAGGGATCATGGTGATGGGCCTATAATTATTAGGAATAGTAGGGTCAAGGAATGTTTCTTTACGAGAGTTGCTATCCATGCTTCCTTGAGGTTGGGTGGGAAGGAGCTGTTGGCAAATGAGGAATTGATTAATGTGGTGATGATGGGGATAAGGGCTAAGGTGCAGTGCTTGACCAGGTGGGCAGGGTAAATGTCACCCTGGCAGTGGGAGGTCTTCAGACTGGCGATGAGGGAGGAGATTTCTGCTTCTGTGACTGGCATGAAGCGGAAGGCATCACACAGGTTGGTGGTGGGATGGGAAGGCTTGGTTCCATCTTCAGAGACTTTGCATCAATAGACGTTCTCCTAGATCAAATTTTACCATGGAGAGTGTTGATTTTGTTGGTGAGGGCTTCTCGGATACTTTTGGAAGTCAAAGTAAATTGGATCTGTTGGTGGACAAAGGGGAATTGACCCAGATGGTTTTGTAGGTGTGTTTTTCAGCTCTCATGGACTGGAGGTCAGGTGAGAACCAGTAGTTGATATGGCTGGAGGATTTGGCTTTACAAGTTTTAAGAGGAGCGATGGCATTGATGGCTGACTGAATTGCTGTGTTGTAGATGTCGACCAGTTCAGAGGGATTGGAGGGCAGAGCGACCAGAGCAAGGGTGCAGTCCACTGTGAGTAGTCTTTCTATAGGTAGTGATGTTTTTTTATTTGACCAAACCTTGATTGTAGGTAATGAATTACATGGGTAAATATATAGATTGTGATGTTTTCTGTTATGTATATGATACATTGTTCATTCCTTCTTGTTCATGTACATTGTTTATGCAGGGTTTTGTCGTGACTTGAGTGTCATGTAGATAGCAGAGACCTCTGTCCCCAAGTGCTGCACAGAAAGAAACCAAAGCCACGCTCTGCGCAGCCCTTGGGGCCACAGGTGGAAGATGTTGAACTCCGGAATCACAGAGCTCTGGAGACCCCGAAACTGCTGTAAAGGAAACAGTGATTAAGTGACAGGCAATAACAGCAGAATAAACGGCTTACCAAGGAAGGGCAGTGAGGGCACTGCTAATACTTTGGGATCAGGAGGTTCCGGGACTCACGTGAGAAGCAGTCCCAAATTACGGTGTTGGTGGTGGTAAGGCCCACTGAGGTGTTGCAGTGGTAAGGCCCACCTGAAAGTAAAGCCAACAGCCAGATACCTATGGAGCAGTTCCCAGGAAGTCAGGATAACAAGATTCAGAACAAGAGGGGAAATCGAGGAAGTCCAGGAGGCAGTCCAAGGTCATTCACCAGTTGAACGTTAAGGTACCAGCAGCCAATAAGGGTAATCCAAAAGAAGTATGTGAGTTCAAATCCAAGGTCAAGTTTTCAAAAGATCCAAAACAGGTACGTGGCGCCAAACAGAGTTTCAAAGAACAGCTGTGAAGCCGTGACCGTACGGGAATACAACGCTTAAATACTCGCTACTTCCTGGTCACGTGGCGCGTAGCCGCATCACGTGAACGCGATCCCGGGATAGATCTGTCACGAAGTCCATGGTTAGAGTGTGCCAAGGTTCCGGGGGTACGGGCAATGGTTGCAACAGACCTACCAGGCGACCCCTGCAGTGTTTGCATTGAGCACAAATGGAACAGGTGTTTACATAACAGTTGACGTCTCGCTTCATGGAAGGCCACCAGCACCAACGTTGTAATAGGGCCAGGGTTCACCTCTGGCCAGCGTGACCATTAATGGCAGCATCGTGAGACCATTCTAGGGCCAGATTGCGGGTACCAGTGGTGGGCAGAACTAATTGGTTGTGCACGAAAGGCAACCCATATGATACAACGGGTCCCAGTCTGACAACTGATCGGGATGAAGAGCTACCCATTTACGAACTGCGTCCAACAATGGCAAGGAAGGAGTACAAAGACAGATAACATTACTCTTATCTAAAAGGGTGTCAGGAAAGACCGGCAAGGCAACCCCCCCAGGAGAACGAGATAAAGCGTCGGCCTTCCCGTGTGTAGTACAGAGCGGTGCTTGATCTAAAAATCAAACGTTGCAAAAAACAGGTGCCACCTAAACTGTCTACTTTTGACACATTTGAGGGAGGCCAGATCTTGCAGGTTTTGGTGAACCGAAAACACAGTAATCTGGTGTTTGGCTCCCAAAAGGTGGTGTCGCCAAACCCGTAAGGCGTCCATCACTGCCAAGAGCTCTTTCTCTGTTACCGTGTAATGTGCCTCGGTAGAGGTAAATTTGCGGGAATGGAAGGCTACGGAATGTAATCGACCCGTGGTGGGATAATAAGTACCGCCCCTAACGCAAAAGACGAGACGTCCGCCTCAACAATGAAAGGGAGCTCCGGATCAGGGTGTTGGAGAACTGGGGCTTTGGTGAAGGTGGTCTTTAAGGCATCAAAGGCCCTCTGATGTTCCTCCAACCAATGATAGGGTGCGTGGGGACTGGTCAGAGCAGTGAGGGGTGCCACTATAGAGGAGAATCCGGAGATGAAACACCTGTAAAAATTGGCAAAGCCCGAGAAGGACTGCAGGGCCTTAAGTGTTAGAGGAGTAGGCCATTCCCAAACTGCTGCACCTTGGAATGGTTCATAGCCAGCCCACCAGGCGTGATATGAAACCCCACGAACTCGACATTATCCACATGAAATTGACACTTCTCAGGTTTTGCAAACAGGGAGTGTTTTTGTAAACGTGAAAGCACCTCTCATACATGCTGTACGTGTTCGTCCAGGCTCTGAGAAAAGACAAGAATATTGTCCAGATAAATGACCACAAACAAGTCCAGGATGTCGCTAAAGATGTTGTTCATAAATCTCTGGAACGTGGCTGGGGCATTGCGCAAGCTGAATGGCATTACTGCATATTCGTATAAACCATACCGGGTGCAGAACGTGGTCTTCCACTCGTCCCCTTTGCGGACGCGGACCAGATTGTACGCACCACGTAGGTCCAATTTAGTGTAGATGGATGCGTGTGTCAAACGATCGACTAGTGGTGTAATGAGAGGTATTGGGTATCGGTTCTTTTTCGTGATGGCATTGAGCCGGCGATAGTCCACACAAGGACGAAGATCACCCCCTTTTTAGCAACAAAAAAAATGGGACTAGCAGCCAGGGAGGTGGACGGACGTATGTGCTCTAATCGAAGAGATTTATGCACATATTGTTTTAAGGCTTGTTCTTCTGAAGGGGAGAGAGAATAGATGTGACCTGTAGGTATAGAGGACTCGGGAATCAGGTCAATTCAACAGTCGTAGGGGCAGTGTGGTGGAAGAACCTCAGAAGAGCCACGGTCGAATACTTTTGCATAATCCCCGTATTGTACGGGAACCTTTGTGGCAACCATCCCTACTACGTGAGAATCAGTTGATGGGGTCGCAACGTCTTCCAAGGTAAGGTGAGCGATAGTCCCCAAGGCCTGTGCTGGCGTTTCGTCCCCTCTAGACGTGGGAAGGCAGAAGTTCTGACACACGACTGACTCGAAATGCACCCGACCCAACTTCCAATCGATAAGCGGGTTGTGTTCCTGCAACCAAGGTATCCCCAATATAAGACCGAACTGTGGCATGGATATTAGATCAAAGCTTATCGTTTCTTTGTGGATAGTCTGGATCATCAGGAGCAACAGGGCCATCTGCTGCTTAATGGGACCAGAGACTAAGGCAGTACCGTCAACCGCATGTACGAGTTCTGGCTGAGTCTTGTTCATTAGGGGCAGGTTCAGAGATTGGGCCAATGTAATGTCAATGTAATTGCCTGTGGCCCCTGAATCAATGATAATGGTGACTGGGTGTGTGATTTCTGGGGTGGGTTGCAGGACTGCCTGTACATGGATGGGTCTTATGCACCCAAAAGCGGGAACAGGATTCGGGGTAAAACAAGAAGTGCTCGATCCAGCCCCCGGTTCTATGATCAAGCAGTCCGAAAAACCTGAGTCTTGGGTTTTGGGCGACATAGCGAAATGGCCACTTAACCCACAATAGAAACAAGCATTGCCTACCCTTCTTCGTTCTCTTTCTGTTGAGGTGATAGGACTCCTTATACCCCCGATCTGCATGGCTTCCCCAGAGGATTCGGAAGAAGACGAGGGGGCAGCTAAGGCTGTTGAATGGGTAAACCCAGCTTCCGCTCTGCGTTCGGATCGCCGGGCATCAACCTGGAAGGGCCAAATCCACTAAATCCGGGAACTGAGTTGGTATTGAGGGAACAACCGAGAGTGCGTCCTTCATGGAATTGTTTAACCCTATGTAGAACACTACCACCCTCTTGCTTTCGGGCCAGGACGTTTCTGCTGACAGCTGGTTGAACCAGGTGATATATTCGATAAGGGACACCCTCCCCTGGTTCAAATCCAATAGCTCTAGGTCTCGGGATTGGACTTTGTGCCTAGTGTCAAATACCTGTGACATTTCAGCCACGAGAAGATCAAAATCATAAAGGGTAGGACTGTCGTTCTCTAGTAGGGGGTTGGCCCATGCTGCGGACATGCCAGCTGAGTGTGATAACGTGAATGCTGCCTTGGTGGCAGAATCAGGAAAGGCCAGTGGTCTGCACAGAAAATGCAGTTTATAATGGTTGAGGAATGTTCTGAGCTTTCTAGGATCACCATGGTACCTCTCAGGGGCCGCTAGTGGGAATGGAGAGGGGAGTACCACGGGGATGGGGTTTTGGGTGCTGGGAACAGGAGGCGGATGGGGTTGTGGAGCTGGGGTTGTGTCCCCAAATTCTGGCTCGGCAGGTAGGGGATGTTGCACACTTTGGACCGATAGCCTGGACCATAGCGGCCATGGGGTCATCCGTGGCTCCCTCCATTATCAACACGACAAAAGGCTTCACAGTCTGTCATGACTTGAGTTTCGTGTAGATAGGAGAGACCTCTGTCCCCAAGTGCTGCACAGAAAGAAACCAAAGCCACTCTCTGCGCAGCCTTTGAGGCCACAGGTGGGAGATGTTGAACTCCGGAACCACGGAACTCTGGAAACCCTGAAACCGCTGTAAAGGAAACAGTGATTAAGTACCAGGCAATAACAGTTGATACTAGTGCAGAAAGAAGCAGAATAAATGGCTTACCAAGGAAGGGCAGTGAGGGCACTGCTAACCCTTTGGGATAAGGAAGTTCCGGGACTCACGTGGGCAGCAGTTCCAAATTACGGTGTTGGTGGTGGGAAGGCCCACTGAGGTGTTGCGGTGGTAAGGCCCACCTGAAAGTAAAGCCAAGACCCAGATACCTGTGGAGCAGTTCCCAGGAAGTCAGGATAACAAGATTCAGAACAAGAGGGGAATTCGAGGAAGTCCAGGAGGCAGTCTGAGGTCATTCACCAGTTGAACTTTAAGGTAACAGCAGCCAATAAGGGTAATCCAAAAGAAGTCTGTGAGTTCAAATCCAAGGTAGAGTTTTCAAAGGATCCAAAACAGGTACGTGGCGCCAAACAGAGTTTCGAAGAACAGTTGTGAAGCGGTGACCGTACAGGAATACAACGCTTAAATACTCACTACTTCCTGGTCACGTGACGCATAGCCGCATCATGTGAACGGGATCGCGGATCACATGGGCGGGACCCGGCAGTCACGTGACGTGGAAGTGACCAATGAAAAGAATGGGCGCAAACGGGACTGCGCAATGCTGGTGGCATGTCGCGCCCGTACTCGAGGGGCGACTAGCTGCAAACGTGAGTCACATACTTTATGAGGGAAATGTGGAGAGGTTGAGGGACATGGGCGGGCCAAGGGAACCCTACGGTTGTCAGAGGTGCGTGTAGCAGAATGCGTGACAGGTTTACATTGAAAGCATAACACAATAAAAAAATGAAAAAATACCTCCCACTTTTCATCAACATTATTTAGGGAAACCTGGACTTTGGCAGGATGGCAACATTCATTTCTTTAAGTACATGATGACTACCGGCCTCAAAACACCCCAGGCCCAGCCAACGAACCCACCGGGCTGAGGCCATCAACAGCACATCACTGCTCTCTTGCGCTTTTCCAGCTCCTTCTCACTAACCCACCTCCCTTCTGGTTTCAGAGCCGCCACAGCGCCAGGGGACCACTTCGGTGGTGATAGTGCACGGTAAAAATGTCCTTCACCATAACATTAACTCTTACTCCACAGTGATAACAATTTGCAAAGAACTGGACGGCAGGTTTGCCTCTCGCTAATGGAAGCAAAAATTGAGGGGATACACATGCATACATTTACAATTGTAAGTGCACATTTTGAACACAGCCGTATTTACGAGGCATCCATCTTGCATACAATTATTGAGTGTACGAAATGGCAGTGCACATCATGTACCTGTAAAGCACCAACATTACACAATTCGCCTTCCAAAAAGAGGGTGGAGAAATAAGTGGAAACATGCTGAACAGTTTGGAAACCATGCAAAACGGGCTTTCCACCTCACATCATATTAAAAGGATAGAAGAGTGAGAACTTGAGATGCAGGCATTTACCCATTCTGGTGTTGCCATCCTTGTGCATGATATGATATGATATGATGTGGCATTTATAACGCGCCTGTACACAAATGTTTCTAGGCGCGATGTCAAAGGTGCTGGCAATCTTGCACTTCCTGGAAAGTGGGTCCTTCCAGGGGACAATTACCATAATATTGGGCATCTCATAACCAATCCAATCGCAATGTCTAAGCCAGACTATATGCTTCATCAATGTTCATGCACAGTGGCACATCAACATGGCACGTAACCAAGCTTGAATGCAATGCACAGTTGCCAAATTCTATATTGTACATTTCCCCCCAATGCTGATTGCAGTAGACTGCATACATGTTGCCCTGCAACCATCCCGCCAAACCCAGTCAACCTGCAGGCCATCTGCAATGCCAAAACATTGTTCCTGAATTTTTTGGAAGACTGGCCTGTTTTATCCATGACAGACATGTTTTTTTGTAAGTCTGCAGAGGCACCACAACTCAAGGCTGAACTGGGCAATGGCATTTGACTTATTGATAAGTCCCACATGCATCATATTACACACAAGTGTGCACCCTACACACGCACATCCATGTTTAAGGCATGCACAGTCTGGGCTGGAACACACAGCAACACAACATCCACAAGTCATATGTACACACATACACATATAGACATAGTGGCATCCAGTGGAATGCAAAGATGCTAATCTATGCCGTCTATGCCTGAAACGTGATGCTGCATACTCATTAAGTCAATAGCAGATGATACCCATAAATTGCCAGAAACTCCTGCTAAACTGTAGCGCAACAATGTCATTACACACGTGGGAAGTTGTTGCTCGTATTTTTGTTGTTCTGCCATTCAGGTTCTGTTGTCTGGACCACCTGAAAACCTGTGCCAGACAATACTGAACAGCTGAATCTTGCACAGTGTGACAGTCCATGGAGAACTGAACATGCCCACACCCACAGCCCCCCTGAAAAAGCAATAGGCCCGAGGTATGATTCCACAACAATAATTAACTGCCTTTTCCGTACCCATTTCTGCTATATGTCCAAGCACCATGCCGATCCATGCTGAGATGTGCCATGCATACTCTCTGGCATCCTGCGCAGCCTGAGAAATGTTGTTGCTCATGTCTTCCGCCACGTAGTGCTGCATATTAAATGTAATTGTTAGCATGGCACAACATGACCCAGCTCCTACAGGGCCCTACATGGGAGTGAACACATTTGACACATGACTTATAGCTGGATAGATACCACAACAATATGTCATGAATCACCGATTCCGGACCTTCTGGACTTCGTGGTCCATGATGCACCGCAACATCAGGTCGGTGGTTCTCCCAACATGGCCGACAGTACGGAAATGCTGCTTTCTAGTGTTTACGCGCAACGTGCTGCCTCCTAGAAAATAGGCACGCCCCCGCAGCTCTGCGCGTCTCAATGCTACTGTTCCGAGTTGTTCGACAAGTGTATCATTTCCTTCTATCAGTGTTATTTCCCATTTTTCTACCATCCTCTCCTTCCTGGAAACTCTTTTTACCTGCCCTTGCTTCTGCCAGGCCCATTCTCCCTTCATCCGGAACTCCATCTCATGCTCCCCGGCACTCACAGAGCATTGGACACCCTGTTCCCTTTCCTTCCTGGATTCCGCTGCGGTAACCTTCCTGGATACTGAACGCTACTCTGCTCTTAGGCAGTCGGCACTCCTCACACTGGAACCCGAAGATTCACGTCCTTTCCTGTACAAGTCCCGATCAATCAGGAAGAAGGAAGGAGCTTCCAAGAAGATCGCAATCAAGGACAAACAGGTGAGAAAAAGGGAAGGGTGTGACAGATTGAGATGCCAAGAACCTGATATCGGATTATACATGGAGGCTGCAATCCAAGACCTCATGAGAGGAATGCAAGAATTAACTACAGAGGCTCGAAATCTCAAAGCAACTTGTCTTGTCCCGAGATTCCGTGTTCAAGGAAAGTGCCCTGTTAGGGGGTATAGTGGACAAATATGGCGGCTCCTCCAAATCCCTGCGTTCCTTCCTTGACTCCTGCCTGGTACATTTCACGTTCAAACCCTACGATTTTTCCACGCCCCGGGCTAAGGTAGGGTTTATAATTTCACACCTCTCTGGGAATGCCTTAACATGGACTACTCCCTTGGTCAACTCGGGAGACCCACTCCTGGATAATCATGATGGATTTATAGAGGCATTTAAGGCCATGTTTGATCGACCAGAACTCATTTACCGTGCCCAGGAAAGACTTCTGGAGTTCCAGCAAGGGAGTCAGGATATGCTTACTTACATGACTCGTTTCAAACAACTAGCTAAAGAAGCCGATTGGTCCCAAGAAGCTAGTTTCACCCTATTATGAAGAGGGTTGAATGACAAGGTCAAGGATGAGTTAGCCAGAGTGGCCCGCCCAAATTTCTTTCAGGCCTTGATGGATTTATCCCTACAGATCGATTTCAGAATCCAGGAGAGAAAGGCAGAGAAAAGAAAAACAAAGACAACATCTCCAAAGACAACTGTGGAATACCCTTGCCTCAAGGAAACACCCATTCAACATACATCAGACCCAAACCAATGCAGGTGGGTGCCTTCCGCGGACCGATTTGTCCGCAAGAAAAGATCGTAGGATCAATACCGGACTTTGCATGTATTGTGCTTCTGATAAACATCTTGTAAGAAACTGCCCAATAGCAGCACCCAGGTGTTTGGGAAACACCAGCTCCTAAGCGGAGCACAGCTTCGTGAGAAAGATGTCTACTCTGCATCCATTCCTTCCTTGAATGGTCCCAGCCAAAACACCTTAGTGGTTCTCCAAACGGTATAGTCACCCACTGAGAAAGACTCATATCCCACCCTGGCTCTTGTGGACTGCGGTGCCATGGGAGTATTTATAGACCATGACTGGGCCACCAGACACAATATTCCTTGAGAACCCAAAGAAATAATACAACCTGTCGAAGGGATTGACAGGAGACCATTATCCTTCAGGCCCATTACTCACCAAACCAAGGAACTACTGCTTTTGATAAACAACCACCAGGAAAAGCTCAGTTTTGATATCATAAAGGCAGCTCACTACCCTATGGTTTTAGGCATACCCTGGCTCCAGAAACACAACCCGTACATCAATTGGGCAGCCAGATCCCTATTTCTAGGTTCTGAATTCTGCTTGTCCCATTGTTTGTCTCAAGACTCACTGCATAACCCTCCTGTGAACTCCCAGAATTCCGAGCAATCACCTCTGTGTGTGTCCAACATTACCCAAGTGCCTGAGATGTATCAACCGTACTTGGACGTGTTCTCAACAGTCATTGTTCAAGCTCTACCACCCCTCCGACCTGAGGATTGTGCAATCGACACAGATGCTTAGGCTGTAATCCCATTCAGCAGAATGTTTATGCTATCCAAACCTGAAAAAAAGAGCCCTACGAGAAGATCTGGACACCAACCTGGCTAATGGAACCATTCATCCTTCAAATTCTCCAGCCGGTGCTTCTATATTCTTCGTACCAAAGAAAGATACCAAGGAGCTCCGACCCTGTTTGGACTACCGCGGTCTCAACCAGTGCACTCTCAAGGATCGTTACCCTCTACCACTCATTTCTGACATCTTGGAGGCAGTACAGGATGCAGTCACCTTCACCAAGCTCGATCTTCGGGGTGCCTATCGCTTCATTCGGATAAGGGAAGGTGACGAGTGGAAGACAGCCTTTAGAACCCCTTTGCCATTTCGAATATCTGGTAACGCCCTTCAGTCTCGCCAACGCCCCTGTGGTCTTTCAGCGATTCATGGATAGGGTTTTCTCAGATATGCTGTTCCTTTTTGTCATCGTATACCTGGATGATATACATGATGGCTCAACCTGACATAAATAGACCCTTCCTGGTAGAAACAGATGCCTCATACTACTCCATTGGGGCAGTCTTAAAACAAGAATTTGAAGACAAGGTGGAACATCCTATTGTCTACCTATGCCACACATTGACTCCCAGTGAGACCCACTACTCTGTCCTGGAGAAGGAACTACTGGCCATCCGACAAGCCTTTACCGACTGGCGCCATTTACTCTTGGGTGCCAAACAACCTGTGCAGGTGCAGACCGATCACAGAAACTTGCAAGTTCTACAGTCCCTGGAATGCAGAAATAGTCATCAAGCCTGTTGGGCTTTCTTTTTTGTCCGGTACCAGTTCCACATACATCACTTCCCTGGAACCAACAACATTATCGCAGATGCCTCCTCCAGGCTTCCTGACTATGAGCCTGTCAGAGCACGTGCCTTCCCGAAGATGTTTTCTGATACTGTGTTTGTGGCCCAGGCCAATTCCTTCCTGGAAGACGTCTGTACCTAAACACCTTCTTCTGATCTCTGGGAGGACTACATCAAGACCAATCAATGGAGCCTGGTTGCTAAGGATGGCTATCTCTTTAAGGGTAACAGATTGGTGGTACCCACACAAGGATTAAGAGACAAGATCATAAGTCTTTGTCATGATACCTTCCATTCGGGGCATCGAGATATCACTACAACTCTCCACCTCATTCAGAGACAATTCTGTTGGCCGAAGATGATCGATGGTGTAAGAGCTTACATCCAAGCCTGCGCTGTTTGCAATCAAAACAAGTGTGATAACAGAAAACCTGCAGGTCTTCTCCACCAACCCGCATTACCTACATGTCCTTGGGAGACAATCGCCACAGGCTTCATCGTGTAATTACCCCCATCCAGGGGATATACAACCATAATGGTTACTATCGATCTGTTCACCCATATGGCTCACTTCACCCCCTTGTACAAGTTACCATCTTCACTTGAATTGGAAGGATATTCTTAAAACACATATTTAGGCTTCATGGACTACCTTCCAAGATCATCTCCGACCGTGGACCTCAGTATATATCCCAATTCTGGAAACATCTGTGCCAAATGTTAGGCATCCAGCGTGCATTATCATCGGGATATCATCCTCAGACTAATGGAGCAACTGAACATGTAAACCAGACCCTGAAACAATACCTACGCTGCTTTTTTAGCGAAGGTCCAGGATGATTGGTCACTTTTGATTCCGGTAGCTGAATTCGCCTACAATAACTCTGACCATTCGGCTATCAAGACCAGTCCCTTCTTTTGGAGTCAAGGGTTTCACCCTTCAGCTCTGCCAACTGTTCTACCGCATCCTACCCCGGTTCCCTCAGTTGATTCCTGGATTGAAAGACTGGTAAACGTTCATAGGGACACCAAAGATCACCTGGAGAAGGCCAGGACAGAAATCACGAGATATGCAGAAACCAAGCAAAGACCTAGCCCTCCATATAATAATAATAATAATAATAATAATAATAATAATAATAATAATAATAATAATAATTCTCTTTATCCTCGAAACTCTTACCTCGACATCTGCGACCAAATAAACTGGCTCCCAAGTATTATGTATCTTTCTCCATTAAGGAAACCATCAATCTAGTGGCCTTTCGACTTCAGCTTCCAGAATCCTGGAAAAAGATACATCCTGTCTTCCACACTTCCTTGTTGAAACCGTATGCACGATCCACCAGATCGACTCTTTGACCTAGTCCCGTGCTCGTCAATGACCAGATTGAATTTGAGGTCTCCAGGATATGTGATTCTAGATACAGACGGGGTCGACTCCAATACTTAGTGTAATGGAAAGGATACACCCCCATCGAATGCACCTGGGAACCTGTCTCAAATATGAATGCCCCCCGTCTAGTACAAAGGTTCCATCAAACCCATCCAGGCAATCCCAGTGGATCAAGATTTAAGAGGGGGCACGCTGTCATGAATCGCTGATTCCGGCCCTTCTGGACGTCGTGGTCCATGATGCACCGCAACATCAGGTCGGTGGTTCTCCCAACATGGCCCTGCAGCTCTGTGCGTCTCAACGTTACTGTTCTCAGTTGTTCGGCGAGTAGATCGTTTCCTTCTATCAGCGCTATTTCCAATTTTTCTACCATCCTCCCCTTCCTGGAAACTCTTTTTACCTGCCCTTGCTTCAGCCAGGCCCGTTCTTCCTTCATCCGGAACTCCGTCTCGTGCTTCCGTGCCGCGGGCTCCCCGGCACTCACAGAGCATTGGACACCCTGTTCCCTTCCTTCCTGGATTCCACCGCCGTAACCTTCCTGGATAGTGAACGCTACTCTGCTCTTAGGCAGTCGGCACTCCTCACACTGGACCAGAAGATTCATGTCCTTTCCTGTACAAGTCTCGATCAATCAGGAAGAAGGAAGGAGCTTCCAAGAAGACCACAATCAAGGACAAACAGGTGAGAAAAAGGGAAGGGTGTGACACAATACACATGTACCCAAGAAGTCCATGAGCCATGCCAACCTATGTCCCACAATGCAACACAGAAGCATGCATCACTAACCATAACTTCCATCACAAATGAGTACAGTAAAAATACAAAAAAGCAAAGAACATAATTGGGCACCTAGATACAAATCCAACATTTATCAGTTGCATTTCAGATCCGACTGTGACTCATACCTCCCAGGAACATGTACTTGACTTACACAATGAATGTACACAAGATGCACTCATGAGAGTTCACCACATGGATGTCCAACACACACTTATGTATGCATCGTGTATGGAAATTGCTCTATAGCATAGCACAGCATGTTGCATGATGCATAATATAAGAGAGCCCTCACGTTAATTCAGAGGAAACATCTCTAAACTCAATAGAAGATGTGATCACCTATCTGCCACATGTCAGAGGCATACATCATATACAACCTCGGCCTTTGCTGTAATGTCCTTGCATTAAGACAGTGAGTCCAAAGGGGTGGGGAATGGGGCTCTGGACCTCAGGAGAGGAGGGGTCACCTAAATAACAAAGGCAGCATGCCTGCACTAACAATGTTTGTATGAGATGAGGAAGAGCTGCAGGATAAAAAGAGTGTCCCAAAATGTGACCGGAGATCACATAGGTTCATAAGATATGAACAGGGAACACCCACATGTGCGACCGCCCGAAAATGTTGAAAAACACTGGCTGACCTGACGCACTGGTGTAGACAAATGGTTGAAGCAAAGGGCATTATATATGAAGCATCAAGAAAGCAATGCCACCCTTCAAGAGGGAGAGATGATGAGCCTGAGAGATTCAAAGACATATGAAAAATGCATTGAGCTCAAGAAGGTTTGTTAGGAAACTTGTAAGTACTTGGCAATATATGAAAACATGACCACACAATCCGTAGCTGTCCATTATGAGACAAAATGCTCATGTACTTACCTCACCCTTGTGTCCATAACCTTTGTCACTTCCGCACTTTTCACTATCAAATTACAAGGACAAACTGAATTGGCTCATAGTGGGATATGGGGGGGATATACACCCAGTCAAGGGTTGGGGCAAATCAAGGATATGGAATAAAAGGAACATGCAGTTAATCATTGTGTCTGCGAAGTGCAAAACTTGGAGTATTTCAGGACATGGAAAAGTGAGCCTTGCTTCTGCACTGGACGCAGTGCGCAATCATCCCCATGTCACATGACAGACGAGCCACAAGTCCACTAAATTAATCCAGCACACTGTACGCACCTGTGTTGGCTGTGTCAATGTTCACAGGCTGAGTCTGCATGATGGCATGTGAGCATCTAGGCAGCCATGGTGCTAAGGATGTTCTACAGTCTAGAATCTCTCAGGTGCACAATGTAGTGGCACTGCCTCCTACATGTGCGTTGACGTCTGTGGGAATCAATCTAACGTAGTCCTACGGTCGCTGTCTACTATGACAACAACATTTTACAGGTGTTGTGTGTGGGGAATGGATTGAAAGAATCCCACTGCAGTCTGAAACCCATGCCACATAACTCCTCTTGCATCACAGTTGAGTGTCTACATGCAAGGAAAGCTCACAGCAAGTCCTTTCTGCCATGTTCCCGTCGCCAAAGTCACTGACTTAAGGTCTGTCTGCAGAATTAATTACCCACATGAATTTGCAATTATTTCATGTCCGTGAATTATTCCAAATCACTCGCCATCCCTTCCCTACCCCTTCAATAGGTCACCTAGCACCATAAAGACAGGAGAAAGTCCAAAGAGCATTTCAGGACAGAGGCTCTGCCTCCAGGTCTGCAAGTAGACACAGACAAACATGACAATCCTACCAGGCACATTCGAAGGTGAAAGTACCACAAGTCATGCGGTCACTGCCGGGGTCATCCCCCTAAACACCTCATTTTTCAGGGGATGAAGTAGGGGAATCATAGGCACCTTTAACATGCAGCCCTGTGCATTTGGGAAACCCCTATCTAATAGCTGAAGAAGAACCGATGGGGGGAACTTAGCACTGGCTCCATGCAGAAGGTGATATGCTATAGACTACACAGACAGCCCAATATGGATTGCCACAAATTTTGAAGGTAATGCAATACATCAACAATCAACAGTTTCAGCAAAGATAGGCGCAACATGTGTTGCCATCTGCATCAGAACTATGAGGCCATAGTGCACAATGACATGTGTGCTCAACAAGAGGTCATGGTGCGACCAGCAAACCTACGACAGGCCATTGTAACTCGTCAAAAAGACATATTAGCAGGATGACATGGCGACACACCCATACATGCAAATACAAATGCCTTCTCTGGGCACTTCGTGTAGGTGGACATTATCGAATTGAAGGACTCAGCACACTCAGATACATGGTTGGCCTTGTGCATTGACACAAAATCAGCAACAAAATGTGCAAGGGCCTTCAGTGACAACTGCCACAGCCATGGGAACCATTCAAAGTCATGCATCCATTCCGGAGGTGAGGATGACAAGATGCCCCTAGCTGTATATTTCAAGATGAGCAACCTTCATTCAAGTACCAGTCATTACCCTTCCACATGTGAACGTGAGCCAGCATTATGATACCACACATGTAGCCAACATGTGTAATAACTCACATTATAATCGAAAGCACATCCTGCACACACACAAACACACATACACACACGCAATTGCACACACACACACACACACACACACAACACACACACACACCCCATACACACACACACACGCACACACTAAGTGTGGTAGAAATAGGTGCATCTTTTATCAGTGGTATCCACAATATGCATGTGAATGGTGAATGTGCAAGTATCAGAGGTGCAGCTTTGGTTCGAGTAACTGTGTCTTGTCACCGTAAGGGGCCAGTGTTAGCACATTTCCCATCACCATGACTCAGCAACAATATTTGGGCAAAGTTGGGGGCTTGTCATATATGCTTCATTTTACTTGACTCTTAACATTAGTGAGACTCTGTATGCTGGGAGGAAGGACCACTCCCTGAGGTACCCTTGATGTGGCTCCTCGATTGCATTACCAATATGAATGAATACTATGTCTATGGCCTCATCCTCTTATCCAGGTTAAGTTCATGCTGCCTACAGGCATTAATGTCCTGCTGCATAAAGCCCTGGACAGCCTTATTGAGGTCCTTTGTGGCTCTTTTTCTTCTGGGTGTTCCCTATTCATTTTTTTCATCAATGCTAATGTCCCTCCAGGCTGTTCGGCCTTTTACCAGTCTGCTCCCCCATTGGATTAAAGTAACATTCAATGGCAGTCAGGCTGTCCTGTGCAATTTCCTTCTGGTGGAAAAAAAACCTCTTTGCCAAAGTGTCTGTTTTTTGTGTGCCCCTCCTACTTGCAGACTGTGCCTGAATTTGTGGGAAGGGTGGGACCTGGGCAGTTTGGACGTCTGTGCATTGATAGCTGTTAAATCTCCCTCTGCTGCCTCGGTTGCTGTAGCCAGGATAGGGGATGTGGTGTAACAGTTTATTGAGAGGCTATCCTCAACACAGGAAGTTCCTTCCCTCCCCCAATCAAGGTGTCACTCAACAAACTGCTTATCGTCAATTCTTTGTTCAGCCCTATTTCAGATTCATCTCATGCCCCTTGGGTGCTTCCCCCTGTGCCACCAATGAGCCAAGAACCAGGCCGGTGTACAGGAAATATGTTAATATTTATTTGAATTATTTTTAATGAAGATCGCACTAAAACTCCACATACAACCTTCTTTGAGGCTCACAATGACACTACTTTTTACATAAATAAATCACACAAGTTGATTGAAAAAAAACACACAAGTCACAATACTTTACTTTATATCGATTTCAATTCAACAAATAACCAACACTGTTCAATGAACAAACCAATTTACATTTGCAGTGCTGTGCAATTTCGATGTTGCTGCATGCTTAAAAAGGCCAACAGTTTGGATTACAAATTTTAAAAATTCATATGCCAATTATTATTTCACCCACACTTGAGGGTAAGTGATTGGGATGATTTAGGAAATTGAGATTTTCACACCCCACCCCACTTAAAGGCCTGTGTTAGGGGGAAGTTGACAGTTTAGGGATTTTAGTTTAGGGACAAGGACACCCCTCTTGCTAAAAGAAGTTGGGTTTAACAGGAAAAATAGGATTACTCAATTACATTAAAGACTATAGTTTTCAGCGTACACTGGGAATGAGCTTTGTTCAATTTGAATATTTGCAAAAATCACCCCTTGGTATTTTTATAAAGGGGAATGATTACATCAATATTCGATCAAATAGGCTAAGGATCTACACAGTTTTGCCCCCAATATAAAGGGTAAATATTTAAAGCAAGCATATTTCCCCAGCTTTTGGTTTCAAATGGCTCAATTCTACTTACATTGAAATCCTCTGTTTAAAGTTTAGGAAAGCCAGATGCAGTTCAGGATTCTTTTGGATAATAGGGCAGGGGTCTGTTGACATCACTCTCAAGGATGGTCCCCAGGTCTTCACCATGGGGCCCGCTCAGCTTTTAGGCTTCCCCAGCAATAGACAGCTGCAGCCCTCTTCCAAGCTCCACCCAGATGAAATTCCAGCAAATCTTCTTTGGTGTTTCATTGCGGCTGTGAGTTGGTAATTTTTAGCAGCTTTCTCCTTCTCTCATAGAGCATCCATTTGATGTACCAGTGATGACACCATCAAGATTTCAATATTGGGCAGAGGTCTGCAAGAATTCTCGCAACCAGGATTGGACAGTCAACCTTCTCGTTTCGCCCAAGTCCAGCCTCTGTCTAAGGATTGGTATAGGGGTCTAGAACAGAAATATTGCTCCCATTTGAAATTCCTCTTTTTTTCTTATGTCAACTTTAGCCAGAAAATAGTTGTGTGGCAAAACTTTGTAAATTACTAGTAACTGCCATAATATATATATATATATATATATATATATATATGTACAGTCACATCGAAATTGTGTACTTGGATGTCACCGGACACTTGGCCCATTGGGCATTCATACCTCTTTACACAAAAAATCTATGAACACTGTTATGCCTCTGCATGGCATGAGTTGACGTCCTCTTCCGTGTAAAAACAGCATCCCTTGTGGCTAATTTATTCGGTTTCGCTGCATTTGCACTAACATCTTACAATATGACCGATGCTGTGCTTTGGCAGCTTCTGATTTCTTGACACAGCGCTACCACAAAAAAGTTATCAAAACAGCCTATATTAAGGCACAATCATTGTCCAGAGAAAGACTTCTGCATGGTACCTAGCTAGATCAAGCCAGTATCAATGAAGATTTACGCCTCATAGTCACTTTTGATACAGCGTCCTTGAGTGTCTGCAAAATTATTGAAAAGCATTGGCGGGTCCTCACTCTGGATAAGGATGTGTCTTCCTTATTGCCCACATGTCCAGTATTGACCTACAAACGAGTACCATCCCGCAAGGATGGATTGGTATCCAGTTTCTATCTCTCCTTAATAATAACTCAGGTTCGCTTAATTGGCTTTCTGGTAATCGCACAGGCTTCTCTAAATGTCTCAAATGCAATGTATGTCTTCATGCCACTGTACAACAATCTTTTATGCATCCTATCACTGAATCCAAATTTGACATCAAACATTCGATCAATTGCGATACTGCCTTTGTAGTGTATGTGCTTTCATGTCCATGCCAGAAATGGTACATTGGAAGCACTACATGTAAACTGAAATTACGCATTCTTCAACATTTGAGAGCTATTAAAAACTCTGCTCCTGCGTACCCCACGGCCAAATTATTAAGGGGAACTCATGACAATGATTTTCATCTACTTACTTTCTTTGCTGTAGCCCATGTCCCTTAACACCCGAGAGGCGGTGATCGGACCTTGCGGCTGCGTCAACTTGAAACTAAATTAATTCTCAATTTTGACACCAAGGTTCCCAATGGACATAATGTGGATAAGGGGCTCTATACCTTTCTTGGAACTTAATTCTGTCCAGTGTTTTCCTAATTTAGATGAACAGTGTGGCTATATTGTATCTTCTCCAGATGACTGTGTGGGTTTTTTGTTTTTTTCCTGCTGCTCAATATATTGTTGATGCTAGGATTTTATGCCCATTTCCTTTTGTTCTGAAGATCTCTACTCAGATGTTATTGTTGTTTTTTGCTGTCTTAATGTCCAGGATAATGGGGGACACTATTGTCCAGCAATGTTTATTGAGTCCATATCTTTGCTTTGCATTAGACTTTGATTTACATGCGGTCAGGCTTTATTCATACCTAGATTTTTATTGCTTCTTGCATTTGCACTTTATGACCTTGCTGCACTGTCACTTTACCTGGAGACTACTCATGGGTCTTCATTTTTATAGGTTGTGGTGGTTCTAGACAATAACATCTTGCTCTGTTTATTTTGCACAGATCTGCCTGCCACATTTTTGGCGCTGGCATTCTGTCTTTACACAGTGCTTGACCATGACTCTGTCGATTATGTGATGACTCACTGGTGTTTTATTTTTATCCACGAGATATGAGACGATGGCGGCTGTTTTTGCCTCCATCCTTGGCCTATTGCACTTGCACTTTACCTTGTAGCACTTTATTCTGATGATCTTACAAGACTGGTGGGCGCCTGCATACACTTTGCAGATTGGTGAGATTTTGGTCTTGCTGCTGATTCTATGATGCTCTTTATGAGCAATTGTGCTTCTGTTTACCTCATTTTGATAAGTGATATTTATTTGTACAAATGGATGGTGATTGTGATGCGACTTATTTTGGTCTATGCACTTGCACTTTATTCTACAGTGGCAATACGATGGTACATTGCACTGGCACTTTACTTTGCTAATTATGTGTTGAAAGTGTATTTGTCTGTTTTAACCTTCCGTTAATGACACGATGTTTTATTCTGTATATGCATTTTCACATCCAGCTTTGTATTGTCTATGGTATGTTTACTGTCATATTTATGTATGCTGTTCACATTAATGTGTTTACTTCATGGATTTCATGACCTTACTGCTCATAAGGACATTAATTGGAGTTCAACTGGCCGCTTTTTAAAGACCATTATTATATTCTAACTACTTTGGGTCTTATAATGTATCTATGCCACTGTGGCCTCAGGCGCAGATCTTTGCTGCTTTATTTATTTATTTGTCCATTCCAATATGTCTGCCATTGTTAGCAAACTTTCTGGTGCTAGCATTCATAAGGAATGGACACAATGAAAGGACTATTTGAGTCTATTTATATTGCTGTATTCCCTTGATCCCTTTACATGACCAAGCGCTATGTAGAGCATGAAACACGTTGTACCAGGGCTTGCCCCATGGTGCCCTGCCTCTGTTTGTTTTGTTGTTGCTGACTTTATTTGCCAATTAAACTTGTGTACAAATTATTGTCCGGGTTGATTTTTTCATACTTGGATCTCACTGACATTGTGTTCCACATGGAGTGCAGTTTACCCTCCTCTGCATTCTTATATATTTGAAAAAGAAGTCTTCGTTAAAAGCACAACAAATGGAATGCACTCCTGAGAGCAGCCGAAAAGTGCAAGTGTCCTTTCAGCAAGAAAAGGGGAAACATCACTTCAGAGCCGAATAGCACAAAAATGTTCTTTATTAATAGTTGTGATATATATATATAGGAGAAAAAATAAGGATCAGGATGAACCCCGCCTTATTATTACATTTAATAAGGCCTCATGTGACGTCCGTAAGATTATTGTAAAACACTGGCATATCCTCAGGCTGGACAAAGACCTTGGTCCACTACTTTCCAAATGCCCCACATTAACCTATAAGCAGGCACCCTCATTAAAGGATAGACTGGTTTCCAGTTATTTGCCCCCTGTCCACACAAATTCCATCAGGACCAGTTGGCTACCTGCCTTACCTAAGGGTTTCACTAAGTGCCAAAAATGCAAAGTTTGCCCTCATGCAACCATTTGTAAATCTTTTGAACATCCTGTCACGGGCATGGAATTTAAGCTGAAACATTTTATTAACTGTGAGACCCCGTTTGTGGTTTATGTTCGAGCCTGTCCCTGCCGGAAATGGTACGTGGGATCTACGACATGTGTTCTTAAGCTCCGCATTTTACAGCATCTTAGAGCCATCAAAAACCTTGACCCCACGTATCCCATGGCCAAACATTTTAGGCAGGAACACGACAGTGATGTCCGTTTACTTACATTTTTTGCTGTCGCTCATGTACCGATTGACCCAAGGGGAGGTGATCGCACTTTAAAACTGAGACAGCTTGAAACCAGGTTTATTCTGGATTTTGACTCTAAGTATCCCAATGGGCACAATGTGGACGAGGAGTTATATACTTTTGTGGGAACTTAACTATTTTAATTATTTAGTTCCTTTATGCACTTGCACACACCTCTTCCTTGTCTCCTGCCCTATGTTATTTGATCTTGGCCTTCTGCATTATGTATACTGCTTTTTGCTTTCTTTTTCTTTTTTACTTATTTGTAAAAATGTTTATTGACCTGGCCTGGAATTGTTCATCTATTTAAGGTTTGTTCAATTTTTTTTAATTTTCATTGTTTATATCATCCAACTTTTTTTCATTGTTTAGTTGGTGAACTTTGGCTGTCTTGCCCCAGTCTTTCTTCTGTGTTTAGGGGGTTTGAAGTTTGTGAGTACATGATTGTATCTGTACCCTGAAACTCTAGTGGTTGATATTGCTCCTCCACTGTATAATTGCTTGTACCTTTTTCATAATAAGCTCCAATATTGTGCCATGCACTTGCACTTTATGATTACCTAACCTTCTTCAACTAGGCTCTGCTGCTAGAGTGATAAGTTTATTACCTCATGCCTTTGCACTTTATACAGTAGTTTGCTATATGCTTTCATCTTAAAGGTTGCATTCACTGATTGATAAACTTTCAATGAATAGTGCACTTGCACTTTATGATCATTCTACCTCTCTAACTAGGCCATGTTGCTAGTGACAGGTTTACGATCCACTGCACTTGCACTTTATATTGCAGTTCGCTACATGTTTTATTACTGAGGCTGTATTCATAGATTATTTTTAAATCCTCAATGATATGCTTACGCTAACCTTGTTGACTAGGCTACTTGGTTAGAGTGATATGCTCATGGTCTAATGCACTTGCACTTTATATTGTAGTTTACTATATGTTTTTATCTTGAAGGTTGCATATAGGTTTGTCCGAGCTGTGTTCTTATCATGTACTATATATTATATACTGCCATGGTTAGCGAAGATATGCACTTGCATTTCATACATCTACATTTTTGTATCTATATTTGTTAGCTACCGGTACGACTAGCTTCTAAGCTTCCATAGGAAGATATTTGTACTTTATGTCATAGCTGCGGACTTTATATGAACTTTAATTTTTGCTCATGTGCACTAATTTCTGTACAGCAAATGTTATTGACATTCATTATATTGCCTGCCCCTTTCATTTTTTTACTTTACATTTCCACATTTCAAATGTGGGCTTTTAATGTGCTTTGCATTTTACTGCTGTGTCTAAACTTGCACTCTTTATGGTTAATGCAGCTTTTGACTACATTCTAAAATGGCCGCCATGGTGTCATGCAAGGTTGTGAGCTTAGGTTTGTTGGCAACATGGAAGAAGGACCAATCTGTAATATCTACCTTCATTTTCTACACGTCCTCCTAACGTGATCAAGCACTCAGGGAAGCGCGAAATGCGTCGTTAAGGACACTGTCTTGGCGTCCTGTATTGTTTGCTGTGTGTTTTTGCCTTGTATTTTTTACCTCCCATTAAACTCGGTTTTTCCTCTTAATTGGATTCGAGTTTTTCTCATTTTGTTGGGATTTATAGACCTCGTGCATGGAGTGCAGGTTTTTTACATCCTCCATGTGTTAACATATATATATATATATATATATATATATATATATATATATATATATATATATATATATATATATATATATATTACATGGACGCGGTAGCGTCCATGTAGTTATGGTTAAGTTGGTGTTTCCATAGGAAGAGCATTTTTTGGGTGGCTTATAACTTCGCTCCCTCTGGACGAATCCTCACCAAACTTTGCAAAAAAGTATATGGCCCACTCTGAATTTTTTTGCAAAGTTTGGTGAGGATTCGTCCAGGGGGGGAAAAGTTATAGGGGGGGTCCCAAAACTTGTGCTTTTTCCTATAGACATAATGGGAAAAAACTTTGCACACGGCCACAGACCAAACCGCTGTATGGATTTACACCAAATTTGCGGCAAGAGCGGGGGCTTGGTCCCAAAAGCGTGCTTTTGCAAATTTGGTGTAAATCCGTCCAGTAGTTTTTTATAAAATTACCAAAACGTAAGGCAAAAAAATTAGTGATATCTGTGTTCGCTTCGCGGACGGACTTCCCTGTTCGCTCTGCGGACAGCACCCCGATTGGCCAATGGCCTTGCGTCATGTCTGCGGACATGCGACGTGTTCGCTGATTGGATGGCGAGGGATGTGGAGCGCGTCAGATTTTCTGTGGCGCCGACCATCTTGTATTCACCGTCGACCGCGTACAGCGTGGTGAAACGTGAATAAAAAATTGTATTTAGTGCCGTGTGTTGGTGTGTAAGAGTGTTTGGGGAGGGTGGAGGAGTATGAGATAGGTTCAATGTTTTGTTTTTTTATGTGCTAGACGTTTTTGTTGAGTTTGATTTGTCCGCGGAGAACACGGCTGTTCTGACATTTTGTAAATAAACTAAATGGTGGGGTGTTTAGAGGACAGAGTATGTGTCATTTTTGTTGAGCTATGAACACTCGCAGTGTACTTAATTGTTCGTAAATACACACACAGGGGGTGTCCTCAGGACGCTGTCCGTATTGTAATCTGTCTAGTTGAATGTGTTCTAAGAACACTCGCGGTGTCCCGAAATGGTTGCAATTACACAAAATGGGGGTGTTCTGAGAACGTTGTTTGTATTGTTCGTTGTCAGGGTGAAATTGTTTTAAGACCACTCCTTTTGTCCGCTAATAGTACAATTTCCTATGGGCGTCAACCGACTTTTTGTCCACTAAAGAAACGATAAATCTGGCTGGTGTGCGCCGACATTATGTGATAATCCTATGACTGGCGCTATTGACCTGGCTGACTTGCTTTTGCGACACTAAATCATATCTCCCGCCCCTAAGCCTGATATTATCAAAGCATTCATATTCCCTGCCTCTCTCCGTGACGTTACAGGGTGCATCATCAAACGCACCCAGTCCTCTGCAGTCCTAAGTGACTTTACACAGAACCCGGAAGACAACACATATTATGTCACAACACAGCGCGCCACAATTCGGAATATGAAACAGTGATTTAAAAGCAAAGAGCAAGATTGTACATTTTGTAAAGTACATTTATTTGACATCAAATGTTTAGAGAATATTCAGCAATTTGCATTTGTCTTTGTTGTCGATCTGCAAAAATTCATGTTGAGCCACGCGATGTTCCTTTGCGGTACAGAGGGTGTTAGATCAGCTTACAACTCAGTGCGCCACAATTCGGAATATGAAACTGTGGTTTAAAAGTAAACAGCAGGATTGTACATTTGGTAAAGTACATTTATTTCACATAAAATGTTTAGTGAATATTCAGCGATTTGCTATTGTCTCTGCTGTCGATCAGCAAAAGTTTATTTTGAGCCACGCGTTGTTCCTTTGCGGTAGATAGGCTGTTGGTTTATGATAAAAGCAGTAAATGGTCGCTCTGATAATCGGAAGGTTGCTCCAACAAGAAGCCATTAAACCACCCTATTGGTTGGTATGTTGTGTGTAGCCGATTGTACTGCGTAAGGGCATATTGGTCCTTGGCGATTGTCCCATAAAATGGTGAGGGTCATGAAGTTGCATATTTGGACCTGCACCTGGCAGTTGAAGACCCCATCCGCTGGAGACTGTAAATCGTGACATAGGCAAAATGGGGCCACATACCTGTTTTAAAAAACATAAATTAGTCTCACCAGCCGATCTTCATTAAAAATCATCATTTTATTTATTAGGGAGTGAAACTATTTGCTATCGAAGATAGTGCAACGGAGTATGTTAATAATAAAATAATAATATTTTCCCATTCATATAGCGCTAAGAACCGTGAGGTATCTAACCGGTGCTTATTATTAACCACGGGGTGTGGTGCACATTTATCGACCACGGAAGGATGAAAGGCTGAGTCTGGCGTTTCCGGGATTCGAACTTGCGTTAGCAAGCTGTACACGGATGTCAAAGCGAGCGTTGTACTCGCTGTGCCACTTGACAGGCTATAGTGAAGTGGCACAGCGAGTAGATCGCTTGACCCCCTATAGACCGGTTAAATTATTTCTATTAACCCACCCTGTGTCGTCTGCCTTTTTCAGATGCCTCTAAACGACAGGGGATCAATTCGGCGGTGATAGTGCGCGGTAGAAAACATTATGCCACTTTCAACGAACAAGTTCAACTTGAGCGGTCTTTAATGCTACGCTATTGTAATTATATTTGGTATAAAATAATCTAAAGGGTTACTTACAGTACAATTGCAATTTCCATTGTCTACGAGTAGTGCAGTCCCAAAATACGACTCCGCGTGTGCGAACGATCTTTCGCATAGTGATATAATATATAAAAGTGGTTTTGTTTCAGAAATTTCATCCTTATCTTCTCTTACGTTTTAGCAACACTCCTTCAAGAGAAGTCTTTCATCACAATCTCTGTCTGTCAAGGTCAAAACACAATACAACCTTATAGTCCGCTTCGTGAGCCTCTACGGGGCCCGAGAAAAAAAAGGAAGCAGCTGACCTTCACTGTGAACGAGCATAAATTCTTACTTTGCAACATTCTGTGTAAAGCCATCTGTGAGAAGTTGGTTTTTGCATGCCATGTTTGTATATTGTTTGCATGATATTAAAAAAAGTTTGTTTAAGGGACGTTATGGTTCTAAGTACAGCTGAAAGACCCCTGAAAATCGCAAGTTATGGTAAGCTATGAAAAATAACTCGCGCCACCACCGTGCACTGCTAAGACTAACACCCAGGAAATCAAAGATGACATTGCAAATGTCATTGATGAAATCACTGATGACATCACATGTGTATGTACTTTTCATGGAATTTGTGTACTAGGGATTTTTATTATAATGTTGCGAAAAAAGTGTCAAGGATATTGCAATCAATATCATACCGTTATTAGTGCTTTCAACGATGCATTGATATAAATAGCATTGTATTATGGGATTCTATCTAGTATACTGAGCTACTAATGGAGAAACATAGCATTGTGTGCAGAGTACAAGATGAAAGTATAATATTTGTAATGTTAATATGTTGAATAATGAAATGATAATTGTCCTGAAATGTTTGAAAATTCACAAAATGGGGGTGTTCTGAGGACGTTATTTGTATTGTGTGATTGCTTAGCTGTATGCAATGAGGGAATGGCACATAGAGCAAAGTGTACGCCGTCGTGGACAGGGCATGCTTCATCCGGGTTTTTCCAGGAAATCCAACATGGAAAGAAGACTGTACGGATCAGCCAATCAGATGTCGAGGTTGTGGATTTGTGTTGAAAGAGACTGTGTGTGGTGAAGATGGCAGAAGTAGAGAAAGTCAGGGTGTTGGTGCTTGGAGATATGTTTGTGTATGGTTTACAACAGAACGCTCAATGCAGGCATGTTGCAACTAACTTTGATGTGAAAGGAGCGGAGGTGGTGTGAATCACTGTGCCTGATTGCAATGTACAGGGAATTGTACAAGTTTGTGAGGATATGGCCACGATGAACAGCCCGCAGTGGTAGTTTTGCACTATGGTGCTTTCCATTTGGGCAACGTCAGTGCCCCTACTTTGTTGGCTGATTTTGAACGCTTGGTTCAAGCCGTAATGAAGATCCTTCCAAATGCGAAAGTAATTTTTTCTGGATTACTACCTAGGGCAATATGGGACAATAGTTCAGTTTTTTGTCCTCAGCAAAACATTGCTAGGTGTGTCATCAACCGAGGCATGTGTGCCTTCATGCTTAGAGCTGATATGTTCTTCTGTAATAATGAGAATATTGATGCCAGTAATGCTGTTAATTTTAAAGAAGATGGCATTTCTTTATCTTTTACCGGAAATGCCTTTCTATTTTGGAATGTAAGGGTTGCTGTGGAGAAGGTTATGTGAAGATTTTAGGAGTAAGGTAAGAAAAAAAAACAAGAAAAAAAATACAAAATAACAGGTGCTTGTCAAGCATCTGTAAAAAAAACTGCCTCTTTTCAGAGCCAACTTCAAAGGGGAAATGGGGCACACTATTTAAATTTACATTCACCATGCTCAGATTTTCGATATTTCCGTGGACATGGCGGTAGTCCGCGGACATGAAAATCACTACGAGGGGGTTATTATGTTCTATGTTACATGTATATGAAGTCAGGGATATTATGGTTAAGTTGTGCTACTAAAAACCTATGAAATTCAGTGAAAAAACTTTGTTAAAGGGACATTATGGTTAACTTGTGCTACTAAAAACCTATGAAATTCAGTAAAAAAACTTTGTTAAAGGGATGTTATGGTTAAGTTGCGCTACTAAAAACCTATGAAATTCAGTCAAAAAACTTTGTTAAAGGGACGTACGGTTCAAAGTAAAACCGAAAAACCCCTGAAATTCGGCAGTTATGGTAACATAAGCAACCATAACTCACGCCACCGTGCACTGCTAACACTAACACCCAGGACATCAAAGATGACATCACAAATGTCATTGATGACATCACTGATGACATCACATGGCTGGCTGTCCCTTTTTATCCTTTACTGACATATCGAAGCCACATAGTTTTCTTCAGTAACAGTCAGGAAGTAAAAATTGAAAAGGTACTATATTTGTAGACTTAGGGTCAAGTCACATCATATGAAACATATACATAGCAGAAGACACAGGCTTGAAAGAGAGCAATCCTTTCTGTGCATGAAGATAATCATTAGGGTTATCAGCACTTTCTCATAGTTTTATTTTTATTACTCTACCTTCCGTGTATATGCTCATATTTGTATACATTATACTCACTCTCCTTTCCTTTGGGTGCAGTCACATCATGTGATACACATACATATGGTAAGTAGCAGCTTTGAAACAGAGCAATAGTTTCTCTGCATAAAGACAATCAGTTAGGTTATGAACTCTTTCTGCTACTACTTCTGCTTTTTTGTTTACTTCACTGTCCCTGTATATACTCATATTTGTATGTGTTGTCTCTTTGTGTTTTGTCTGTAATAATTATGTATTAAGTGGGTTTTATTATCTACTTATTACATGTTTCACAGTACGCAAAACTCTAATAAGAAAGCAGTTATGATTTCAGTATTCAACATGGCAAGATTATGAATATGGCACCTTCATCATGTATGCTGCACACACTGCCTATGTTTCTGCATGAGTAGCTTAGTATACTGGATAGAACTTCATAATAGAATGATATTTATATCAATGCATTGCTTAATGCACTAATTAGCTCATGATATTTATCCCAATGATCCTTGACAGTTTTTGGTCAGCATTATTAGAATCCCTTGTACAGAGTTTTTATGAAAATTAAATGCACATGTGATGTCATCAGTGATGTCATCAATGACATTTGTGATGTCATCTTTGATGTCCTGGGTGTTAGTGTTAGCAGTGCACGGTGGCGCGACTTATGGTTGCTTATGTTACCATAACTGCCGAATTTCAGGGGTTTTTCAGTTTTACTTTAAACCATAACGTCCCTTTAACAAAGTTTTTTCACTGAATATATATATATTTATTCCACTTCAGCTAATCCTGGGGGATTTGATACAATGACAGCCATTTTTGTACCATTTTTCACAGGCGCATGGTAATACTTCACTGTTATACAAAAAGAATAATAGTTATAAACATGCATTATACTTTCCAGGTACCTAATTTTGCCTCCACCAATTCGCCAACTGTTACAATCGGGACATTTTTTAGAGCAGCCAGGAACACATTTAGCTTGCCATTACAATTCCCTAAGTCACAGGTGAATACATTTCATTTCAACAAAGTCACCTGGAAATAATATTTAAATGACACATAAATGAATGCAGTACGACATGTGGTTGCTGAGTCCTTTTAAACTAATGGTACCTCTTCATATACATGCACATCTGAGCTCTCCTGTTTCCAGGTCATTGGTCATTTGCCATTCCTGGCCAGCATGTGGCCTATTGTCTGAGGTTGACCACCATTTTGATCTGTACACCTTCATTTTCTTGTATTTTTTTCAGACTTCAGCTTCCTTTGATTGTACAGCTCCACCCCACATTCCAGTCACACACTGCAAGGCTATTTGCCATAATATTGTTTGAAGTTAGTGGGCTGCAGGTCGTAAATAGCTGGGAGGCAAGAGCTTCAAACGAAGTCTCTCTCCAGTTCGAAAGGCCAACAGGCGTGCAGTGGGGGATGCTTTGTGAAGTATGCCCAACAACAAGCAAAAGGGCCTGCCTCAAGCCCAAATTAAATTTACATGTGACCCATGGAAACAAAGTGACCTTTTCTTTTCAATTGCTTTTGGTATTTTGCATGTGAAGCATGATATATCTTTTAATACATTATGCGCCAAATTCACAGAAGTATTTTATAATGGCAAAACCCTATTGGAAACGTTCAGTGAATTAGGCCCTGTATCTTGTCAACACACAGTAAGCCTTTTCCCTGATATCTTTATGTTAGCAGGGGAACTTTTTTCTAATGTCTTGCTTTAAAACTACAAATGCACATGCAAAGCCATTTCAAGGTCAGTGTTTGAAAATCCTGCTTATCATGTAAAAGGGCCTTTACATTTCTTCTGCCACTGTGAATTAAAAGGCTGCTTTTCAAATCGACTATCCCTTTTGTAATAAGAAATAGGGCTTTTGATTTCCAATGCTTGGTCTTTTCACATAGTGCTTCCTTGTGTTATTTGCAGAAACCCCTACAGTCGGCCCATTTTCAGTGTGAAGGTTTTCGTTGGCTGGCAGGTCATTTTTCCAGTGGGACCTTCAGTTCGGTTTGTTAGGTAATTTGATTAAACACCACAGTGGTTGTAGTTGGTGTGTTACATGCCAAATATCCAACCGATGTTATTCCAATTGTGTGGCTGTGTTGCTGTGGTAATGTAAGGGTATGAATGATGGGAAGTGTGGGGCTTCAAAAGTAATTTGTGTGCCTTTTGTGTCCACCCTCAACATCAGAAATACTGTCCTGCCCAAGGTCCACTTCCTGTGGCTGTATGTGGATTTTCAGCAGTATGGGTGGGGCTTTGTGGTGAGCAACTGACATCTGCATCAATAGAACAGCAACACTTGTTTGGGTCACCACAATACACTTACCAATAATGGGCACAGCAAAATGCATCAGTTTGAAGCCAGTTCTGGCTGTTTTTGTTCATAAATCGTGGACCATGATCTTCTCAATAGCTGTTGGAGACTAGAAGGGCTCAAATGCTTCAAAGGTTTGCTTTTGATGTGAGTAAGTGGAAATCTCCAAAGTTCATGTAGGCATATCTGACCATTGGGAAAATTACATCTTGTAGTCCCTTAAATGTTGACAAAGGGGCATGTCCATGAATGGCATGCACTACATGTTGTCATGAGGTCCACAACACTAGTGGTTGGCCATGGGCCTGAGACAGGTGTGTGAACAGTTCATGAAAGGTTTGTTCTGTCTTGGGTCATGTACTCAGAACATTGTCAATCTATGAGATAGGTAATCAGGCCCAACCACTTCACAAATTCAGAAGAGCAATAAATGCCTACTGACTCAATGAGGTCTGCCCTCCCCCCATCTAGGTCTCAATCTACACTGAATAATAACCTTAAGCATCAGGGAACTGTTACTGTGTATGTGAAATGTGTCCACCTACTGGCAGGTCTTCAGTGCTTCAGTGAAGAATGTCATGGTAACTGCCATGATAATTTGAGACATGGCCACAGACACGGCATAGACCTCTCTATCATTCCCGACTTCTGATGTCTCAAAACATTTTCAATTGCTTCTCATTGTTGCCCATGGGGTAAACTCATTGGCTCAGTGCCACAACATAATAGCAGACATCAACACACGTACAGGTATACCACAACTTGTCGTTGCCTAATACATTTACCCAGAAACAGGGCCACACAGGTTGCACTACTGTTTTCTTCATCATGTGCTTTTAAGTCAAAGCAACTGTGCCTGATGTAGGCTTTCTACACAATAGTATGCGGCCTACCAAAAGGTACTTGGGTGAGTAGCAACTGCTAGTTTAACCCTTGTAGTCCCCACATGATTTGTCTGTTAAGTTGATTCCTGTATGTTCAGGGGCCTGTATACCTCCAGTGAAGGGATTCTGGATTTACCATTCTGCGAAACCATGCCACTAGTGTTGACACTGGTAGTCTTTTCTAGGAATGTGTGTAGCTAGGGAGGGAATGCAGCTAGCACACATATTGAAGTTCACACAGTCCTCCTTGCCTACATTTCATGATTGCTGTGCAGGGATAGGCAGCTACAATAGAGGTGGTTGTGAGGATGTAGTCCATGACCTTCATTGACCTCATCTAATGGAGACACAAAGAATGTCCATCCCGTTAAACACTTCAGAAAAATAATGCCAGTCACATTAACTTCTAAATTGTTCTTGTGGCAAATAAGGAAGCTGGATGTGAAGTCGTGAGAGTATCTGATGAGTGTGCATATGGTGGCTCCTCTCATGTTTTCAAGATACAGCCAGAACTCTTTGCTTTGGAAAATGGAAATTCATGCACCGGGCTTACAACCTGTAACCCTCATGTAGGCATACACCATGCACATTTGACTGCATATGACAATGGGGGTCATTACGAGTACGGCGGTAGGGTTTAACGTCACTGGTAAGGATGCCGGTGCCATTAACACCCCTACCACCGCATTCCAAGGAACCTTAGAGGGTCCCACTAGGGCCGGCTGATTTTACCAGCCGCCCTTAGCGGGACACGTTAAGGGAACAGGGAGATAATAACGGGCCCGCAATTTGCAGACCCGTTATTAGTTCCTTCCCCATTCCCCTTGAGCCCTATTGAAAACTAACCCATTCCCCAAACTATATCTTTTTACATTTACAAGTATGAACATCGCTTATGAGTCTGATGGGACTCCTGTTTCATATGCACAAACTACGTTATTAGAGAGACTTTGAACACCAAGAGATAGGTAAGCCCTATTTGGAGAACATTTGTATTTAATCACATTACTAGACAAATGGAACTTTCAAAGCTAAGTAGCGCTAACTCTACTCTTATCTGTTGTTGTCTTTCTTTCCTTCTCTTCCCTTATTCATTTCTACCACAATGTCCCTCCCCGCCTTATGCTTTTTCTCTCTGCCTTTCCCATCTCCCACGGAATCCTTACCATTACGTATGTATCAACCCTACAACTACGTTATTAGAGAGACTTTGAACACCAAGAGATAGGTAAGCCCTATTTGGAGAACATTTGTATTTAATGACATTACTAAACAAATGGAACTTTCAAAGCTAAGTAGCGCTAACTCTACTCTTATCTGTTGTTGTCTTTCTTTCCTTCTCTTTCCTTATTCATTTCTACCACAATGTCCCTCCCCGCCTTATCCTTTTTCTCTCTGCCTTTCCCATCTCCCACGGAATCCTTACCATTACGTATGTATCAACCCTACAACTGATCATCATGGTGGTATGTGGTCATTTTTATTTTCATGATGGAAATTTATGATGTTAAACATGCTTTACTTTGCACTGTGATAACTGATGGAAATTATTTTCTGAAAAATATGCTTTCTTTCGCACTGTAAATAATCACGCAAATTACATTTATGTGTTGTGGCAACCTGTAGAGAATCTATTGCCCAGATTTGAAAAAGGCATACTAAGAGTGCCGAAACATGTGTTATCAACATGGGCTTTTACCAAAAATAAAAAAGCATGCAAAATAATGCAAGAAAATGTACAAAACACGTTTTGAGAGCCCTCCTACAATTAGTTGGCATGTGTGTACCCTACTGGAATTTTTGACTCACTAGCAGCATGCAAGCTGGTGTCATTGGGTGGACTTGACCATGCCTTCGCACCCAATTAGCCCACCATCCCTCATCACTCATGCCTTCTGCCATTTTAATTGTCTTTGAACTCGGCCTTGAAAAGTAGCACTGCACCTAAGAATAGAAGGGAGTGTGAGCATGTTCTTATTTTCAAGTCTCAGTGCTGTGTTCCCATTTCTATTTCCATCTACCCTTTGTGAGAGGAGACTGTGTTTTAGCTCCTTTTTTGTATTAAAATTGTATTAAATGAATAAAACTTGGCGCTCATGGTGTCTTTCCTTCACACCTTAACAGGGGCTCGTCTCGCTTCTCACGTCCTTTGTATCTCTTGAAGATAGATAAACAGTTCTTGGCTGCTTCAACCCTTGACACTGGGCGAGTCAGCCTTCTCAATTCTTTCTCGATTGTCAGCTATTTTTCTCTACTGCGCCACACTTCCAGCCCTTCTATTCCTGGGTCCTGGCTTACTAAAAATGTGATATTGAATATCCAGATTCTATATAATAGCATCTAAATTATGGTGTCTATGTTATGGCGGCAGCGCCTGCAGTCTATTCACTACAAATAGCCAGCCTGTATGATTACTTAGTCTACTTGCGTTACAGCATCTGTACAGTAATAAAACGTCTTGCATTTTCTTCAGTGCTCTTCACACATGCAATCTTCATTCCGCACATAAAGGATTAGTCAATTCTTTACTTTGTCATTAGATTCTATACAGTCTGTTCATCTTCTCCCTTGGTCACTCTTCTCAGTGCGTCATCTTTACTTTGTTGTGAAGTCACCACCCTTCTCTTTCATTCATCTTTACACATCTTCAAGGATCTCCCCCAAGAGACCATCAGTTTTCCGAGGATACATCAGATAAGGTTTTCTCAATGGATAGCTTGTCTGAAAGGTTTTCTGTTATATAGGCATCATTACTGGCGTTTTACATGTCGCAATTTCCGTCTGCCAACATATAATCAAAATGGGGGCAAGACTTCTGGTAGAGGCATTTGGCTCCTCCTCTACATTAGGATAGTACAGAGATTATGCCAGTGCTTGATGCTGACCTTACTGGAAACGTATTCCTAGGGCTGTGAACTTTCACTACCCCACAGTTGACGTTGACAATCACGCCTTTATCTTCCTTTGAACTATGGGACCTGTTCTTTTGCATTTACAGTATCACATACAGGAGTCTGATTACACATTGCGATGCCAACAAAGTGACTGGATGCCTTCCCATTACATGGCAAAGAGAATGGCATTTCCTCAACATTCCACGACTTTCACTGGGCTGATGTTGATGCTGCAGTGTGCATCGTCATGTGTAGTGTATGGGTGGATGAGTTTTGTTATTGCATCCTCTTCAAGGGTAAGAGGTGGAGGTTGAACACTCCAAGATGTAGGTGCTTCTCTGCCTTGTCTTCTTCTTCTCCTGAGCCTTAGCCTTGAGGTCTTGCCACAGCTTCTGTACATACAACACTCTGTGGGTTTGTACTGCCTGCGCCTTCACCTCTCCTCGTCAAGGAGTGACTGCGGCAGGTGGGCCTTTTTAACTGTTGTATTATTGTTGCTATGTAGGCATTGCAGTGCATCATTGCGTTTGATGCAAAACAAGCTAATCAACCGCATCTCCATCTCTCCAGAGGTGGATTTCCTTTTTGTTTCCTTGGCAAACATGCTCCCACTGCCTCCCTGCGCCATTGTGTACAGGGTATATTGTGTGTTATGCTGTTGGACATTTATTGGTGTGTGGGGTGATCTACTGGCCTCACCTGTGTACTGTGCATTAATTACACCCGTGTGTGGGTGTGGTACTTGGTGGGGCATGCTCGCATGTAGGTTAAAGGGTGGGACACTGAATTGGTGATTGAAAGTGTTACATCATGACAGCAGGGCATGTCTTCCCTGACCTTTGGCCTTCCTTCTGGGAAACAATAAAGTATTCGGTTGATGCACCACGGCAGTAATGCTGCATGTGAAGCTCTATTCACAGAGATGAATCTCAGTTACATGGATGTACACTTTGCATGCATGATTGCCCGCACGCCAATGTGAATGTACTCTTGCCATGTTCGTGAATTGCTTGATAGCTGTAAGGCACGCTCTATTGTATGTGTGGCACATGTTTTACTGTGCGCTGTACCTATTTGGGACACTTTGGAGATTCAGTCCCACCATTGTAACCATGCAAGTCTCTGATTCGCTATAAAGACTCACTCAGTGTAGGACTGTCTCTTGCAAGGTGAAGATTCTCAAAGCCAACCGCTCTATGTATTCCTAGGTCTCGAGCGTTTTCCTCAATTATACGCATGCATTGCTGGCTGACCCATCTGAATTGAAGGCCTTGTAGTCAGTCAGCCCCTTCGGCAGATGTTTGCATTAACAGGCCTTGAAGAGTCTTTCACTGCAAATGCTGATCTTACGTTTCCACGTATGTTTCGGGGGCTTGCAATCTAGAATGGACGCCAGACCAAGCTTTAGTGCTTCTATATGGTGCAGGACAATTTTGTCAGATGCCAGAAAAGAGTTTGGCACGTTTGTTCATCAGCGCCTGTATGTTGATAGATGTTTTCTCCCTGTCGCAAGAGTCCACCTCGTGCACGTTGCATTTTAGAAGTGCTCAGGATAAAAAGGAAGAGCAAGTTGGTAGCGCTTGCAGGCACATCTCTTCCGGCGTTTTTTTTTTTATCGTGTTACCCTAATTTAGGATGTGTCTGCTTGCATCCTCCTAAAATCCGCATATGAGATGGCTCTCAATACATCACTGAAAAGTTGAGAGCTGTCAGACAACGTCAACACCATACACGAGAAGGGGAGATAATTTCGCTGCCACATCATCGCTTCTGAAACATTGTATTTTATGGCCACTTAATTGAATAAAACACAGAATTAGCGTCGCCTGATCTCTATGTAAAGGTACTCGTAGAACATGGCCAAACACGCTAATTGCATTTTTTGAAATGATGTTTCCTCTGATAGAAAACTTAATATTTATAGACTTTGCGAAGAAATCAGCTTCCTTTGGCTTAATGAAGGAAGGATATTTGCAAGCCATGTTCTGCATAATGCTTTTATTAGGGCCTTGCTGAATTTATAGACTTGCATTCTGTACACATAGTAATTAACAAACCTCATTTATTGATTTTGCTAAGATTCCTCTTGCTGATGAAAGATGGGTAATTGCATAATTTATGAAATGTATGACTTAATCAAGGGCAAAGGGGTTACATAGCTCAATATGAATAAAGTCTGCATTCCTTCCGCCGAGTTTCCAATTACTTGATATTTTATATTGAATGAACTTTCTTAGGAAAATGGAAGACTTCTTGCAACCCTGATTTAAACATAAAAAAGGACTGCTGTGCACACTTCACAACAGCAAAGAGCACTTGTGACCTCTAATTATGATCGCGTATGACCATAATTTGCATCCTGCAACAGAAAACTTAGCAAAAGGCAGGTCATGGCTTGCATTCATATTGCTTTATCCAAAATGCATTGGAACGCTCTCAGCGCTACAAGGTTGCGTAACAGTATCACCAGAGTGTGCACACATATTCACATGGATGTCTAGTCTTGCTTTATAGTGCACTTTATTCAGACAAGCCGTATACAATATATATGATCCACAGTGTAAGTTCCTTTTTCTTGTTTGGAGTTTAATCTTTTTATTTGTGTTCATATACAGGTAGCCAAATGACTTTGCATATACAACATACAATCACACACAAAACATTTATCACAAACAGAATTCTTAACAAACATTTTCTAAAAAATACATAATAAACTAAGCTTTTAAACACTCAGGACATCATTAAAATACAGCACTCGAGTTGAACTTCAACGTTAACAGTAATATGTACGTACAATCATGAGGAATACAAATGAACAACCTCACAAGAAGGAACCAACACACATGTAAAACACAGATCAACTCAGTGACAGTTAAATGATATATAACAAAAGCGTCACAACAGTGTGGTGTAAGTCTCAATAACGATCTGAGAAGAATACCAAAAAAAGATGTTTCAGCAGCATAAAATGCCAATAATCTCAACCCATTTGCAATAAAATTTTACAAGATAAAATATCAAATTATGGTCACAACCTTTCATAAAATCAGGCCAAATGAAAAGATTGCTGTCACCATAAGCACCACTACGATATGAGTTAGGATAACTGCATCGTAATTTTTGAAGACTTTCTCATGTGATTAGCAAATGCTCAATTGTTTCAAGTTCATTATTACCACACAGACGACAAACTCTATTATTGCACGGGATTCCAATTTGCGCCCCTGAGGTAATCAAGGAATTATTGATGTTAAATGTTAGCCTCATGTATTGCCTGTCAACCACACTATTAGGATAGGCAGTTAAATAGGTTGGTTTGCTACTTCGTTCAACAATATAGTCACAACATTCAATAGCGTTAGGTGCAGAATACAACTTCACTAGCTGTTGTTCTTTGCAAATTCCTTGCATTTTTGGTTTTAAGCGTAACTTTATCATGCACACATACCTATTCGGGGCAAAACCAGGACATCCTTCTGTCCATTTAGCGTGTATGGAAAGCTACATCCCAAGGGTCCGAATTGACAAAAAATGATCAACTTTAAGAAATATATCTAAAAACATCCCTGTCATAGTGTTTTTCATTAGTTTAAACAGATTATCGCAGAACATTATCATCTTCACTGTCGAATCAGCAGCTATATCGCTGAGCTCATATTCTAGATAAAGATATTCAATTGACAGTGATTTGGGGAGAAACAACAATTGGCGCAACAGGGCAGCTTCAAAACATTTCATTTGTTTGCCATATTTGTGTCCTGAAATCTCTATGCCATACATCATAATAGAGCGGATTTCAGTTTGATACAACAGATTGTCACTATAGATATACCGGCTTGTTGGCCTGTAAATTGTAGTAGAATACCAACAGAGTTTTACGTCAATCGCAGCGCCTTAGTAAAGTAAGGGAAACAATGGGAGGGTGGACATGGGGAACAACACAAAATAGAACCATTGTGGAAGGGGGATAAGCGAAAGATATTGAAACAGTTGTCTACAGGCGTGTTATACATGACTTATCATATCATGTATTATCAGCGACCCCATTACCTGCTACCTTGAAGGTCCAGCTACAAGAGTTTGTGGTATACACAGTGTTGGATGCTGACAGTAAATCCTCTTCAACAGGGTTACAAAAGACACTTCACACAAGACTATGGGCCTGCTTTATGGCATTTATTGCACGGTGCAAAGGGACTTTTCACACACACACCCAGATTCATGGAAAAGTGCAAAGTGTCGTTTTTGCTGTGCAAAGTGACTTTGTACGACTACTAGACACTTTGCATTGTTCCATGAATCAGGGTGTTTGTTGGCAGTGCAAAGTCACTTTGCAGAGGTGTAAAGTCACTTTGCACCATGCAAAAAGTTCCATGAATCAGTCCCTATGTGCATTAACACCTACATTACATATTCAATTAAAGACGTTGTTGCTGATGATTACATTACAAAATGCACATGCAGTGTTGTGTAATGGAGGAAATTAGGGAAGGATCATCTATACCAACACTTCGCTGTAACTTAACGTTTCTCTCCCAGAAATAGAGTGTAGAAATGGCATAGAAGTGCCTTCAAATATAAATGTATTTTTCTGCATTTTTACTTGTTGACTGTTCAAAGGGAAGACAGTACCCGCATGTCATGTATGTCTCTGTTTGGGTGGCAATTAACTAACTCTCGTTTTGTAAATGAAAACATATATTGTATCAGGGTGTTTGTTGGCAGTGCCAAGTCACTTTGCACTGCACTAACAACTCCATGAATTAGGCCCATATACCCAGTGGTCAAAGTGTACGAAAAGAAGTAGTGGAACTATGTTCCCTGCTGGCCTGCACCCACAACCCACAAACCCCATCACCAGGCCCCCTGCCACACACAATACACCCACCCAACAACTTGCACCTGTTGTTTAAGGGAACGTGCAGTGCAGTGCAAGTTGTATCTTCTTCCTACACTTTTATTTTAAAACGAATCCATTCCGGAACGCTTTCTTTTTAAAATAACATTATAGGAGCTGTAAAAGGAAATTTTAAAAAGTAGAGGAGCACCTCTCCTCTCCCGACCGCTCCCACTCACTTCGACCACTGATTCTACATTGGCAGGTCAGTTCTGCTTGCCTTGTGCAAAAATGCACCCATCCATAAGGTACAGGCAAGTGCAATATTTCATGTAATCACTGTACACAAATGTGCAGTGGTGGCAAAATCTCCATCACGCCATACCGAGCAAAGGCTGATGATAGGCGCTAAATTAGAGAGAGGGCGCATTTACAAATAGACCGTCTGCAGCACTGTTCCTTTGGTATTTTTTACGATATGCACATTAGGTGGATTCCAAAAAGTTCCTATATTTACAGAATAACTACAAATTATCTTAAAATGTTAATATGTACACTCGGTGTTGATCAATCACAGGCCAAGACAAATCACGGCGATATCCCTGAGATATTATTAAATGAGAGCCTGGAAAGACTGGTATTATCTCAACTATAAACGCATCTCAATTATCATAATGTCTGGTCTCCTTTTCAGTCTGGGTTTAGGCCTGGTTATTGAAATGAAACTGCTTTACTCTCTACATCTGATTATATTCTGCGCAAACCGTCTTCTCTTTTAATGTTTCTTGATATTGTGGTTGTCTTTCCTGCAGTCGATCTCATGACATTGTTTCATTCTCTTTCTTATATTGGTGTTCCTGTCACTGTACTACCTTCATTTTATCCTTTTTTATTTAATCATTACTTCCTGGTTTCCTTGAAAGGCACTCATTCTTCTTGTTGATCCCTTTCTTAATGATGCCTCAAGGTTCTGGTCTTGTCCCACTGCTATTTACCCTTATATGCCTTACCTTTGGCTTCTCCAATTCAATCGTTTGGTTTTCCCATACAGCTTTTACACTGACGAAACTCACGTGTTTGGCTCCTTCCTTTCTTTTACATAATGTCTTCCTCAAGGTCTTTTTCATGTGTTTCCTCTGTTCAGTGGCAGATGCAAAATGGCTGTCTACGCTTAAAATATTCCAAAATCTGAAGTCTTCTTCTTTCCTTCTTCAGCTCTTTTTATTCCTTCGTCAGTCTTTTTCCCCCTACGTGAACTTTATATTTATTCATCTGCTTCTAATCTTGGGTTCATTTTTTACTTTTGTCTTTTCATAAGCAAATGTTATCTGTTACTCTTTCTTGTCATCATAAATTGTTTAACATTAGGAAAATATGGCACTTATTCACCTTTTCAGCTGCCAAATTCTTGATTCAAAGGCTCTTACTTTCTTGTCTTAATTGTTATTATTCTTCTATATGTTGGTCTCCCCAGAAATTCCCCTTGTCCCATGTCATCTATTCTATAATCTGCTATGTCTATATGCTGTTTTATCTTAATTCTTCATCTTCAATTTCAATGTACCCGACTCAGCTTCATCGGGTACCCATCTCTTATCAGTTTTAATTTCACATATATGTTATGTATTATTGAGATCTATTCATGCCATGGCACAGGCATGTCTCTCTGAACTTATCTCACTTTATGTTCCTTCACTCCAGCTCCATTCCTCTTCGCAATTCTTATTAACAGTACGTCATTCTCAATGTGCGTCTTCTCATTGAATGCTCTCCCATTATAATTAGTTAGTTTTTCCCCCTTAGACATTTTTTTAAAAAAACGTTTGAAGGAAAAAATCTTTAAAGGAATATGTGTTTCAAATTGCATTGTGACTTATTAAGGATTTTCTATGTCATTTAATTTTGTTTTAGATGTCAGCTTGTTTTACAAATTAATTATGTGTACTGTGTTTATAAATTAACTGTAAAGCACTTTGGGTACAGGCGCTTTATGAATAGATTATAATAACAAATAAGGAAATAACCTAATTTACACATCTGGGTGTGTAATACATTTACATAAGCAAGCATGAAGCTTTTCAGGAATTTTTTAAAACTTTTTTTTATGTATGTGCACTTCTCCTGAGTGCGGAAATACATCAATGAAAACCACAGTGCCCAGACATATTTGCTCAGGGCCTTCTAATCCTGAAAGACAATAATGTAATAGGGAATATGGATTTCACTCATGCAAAACAGAATTCAACGTCGTATAAGAGGGCTGTATTTTGTATCACCATAATACGGGAAACTATGATCAAATGATCTTTGTGGAAGGAACACCCCCATGTTGAGGGTTAATGTCTGAATGTTGAAATATGGCTACCCAGAGGATGATCCTCTATAAATGTTGTTATTAACCATGTTGTTGTGAAAGATATTCTGCACATGGTGAGACATTCCAGGACCTTTATTGAGAACAGTAAGAAGTAGAGTAGCTGCTTGTGAATCAAGATGGCAGTTCCCTACCAAGGCTCTGCGGTCGGGGCTTACTGAAAACCATTCCCTGAGTTGCTGTGCAGGGCACCGTTCAGAGTCACTGCCAGAACACTTTGGTGTAAATTTCCTCATGAAAGTCTGATGAAGGAACTTCTAAGAAAACCCATGTTGGCACACTAGTTTGATTTACATTTCCTCTAAGAAAGTGTAGTGTGCTGGAGATGGTTTCTATGTGGCAATGTCACGGCCAATGGTCCATCTGCTCATTTCTTAAAGATTATAGCAATTGTCTTCACTTCAGAGCGCCATCTTCTCAACAATATTGTTATGTGTCTCGCTATTTCTCACCCTACATGCTGGTTCTTCTTGCATTATAATTACATCTTGACTTCCATCTTGTAACGTTTGCTAAGCCAGGGGAGGTAGGCAATTACATTGCTTCCTGTAATCTCTGGCTTGTAGTGGCTTTGGGTTTTCTTCACATTTTGAGGTGAGTGCCACAATATTGACATTTTGCTGAACCTGCATCTTTTTGCACATTGATTTAATCCTGAAAAAGTATGAAGAACTGCAGCAGTTCAACAAAAGAAATTGACATTTGCAGCATTTTTTATCTCTGACATCCCTGTGCACTTTCCATTTCTAGCAGTATTCCTGAACAACAAACATTTAATTAAATACTCTCCTCAGCATATAATGAAGACCTTTCCTTTGCCACTATACAGTGAGAATGCCCCACTTCAATTTTCTGCGCAGCGCAGACCCAGAGATTCAGTTTACCATGGGGACCACTTCTGCTTTAATTCAGGGTCCAGGGAGTGTTTAACAGTTGGGATTTTTGTTTTTTTAAATTCATCCCTTGTAATGTCTATATTGGAGAAGATATTAATTCAGATAAAGCCCCACTAATGGTTTGTTCTGTTATAATCATGCACTGACTTTGAATCTCTCTGGGATTGTGCACCGGTGCAGCCATCAGATAGCCAGCTCTTGGGAAGCTATATGCCCTCGGTGTACTGCCTCCATCTGTGGTCTTAGAGGGGACTTCAGACTGAATCCTGCTGTCTTCCTCTGCTGATCTCTATTAAGGAGCCACTCCAGCCTCAGCCCGTCTCCAGATCTCAAGCCCCTAACTCTGCTGCTTCTCTCCAGATTTTAGTTCCACCTTTCTTCCTGGAAATCTTATTTCCCCAATATTTCTCCTCTCCTCTATTGTCTTCTTGTCTAATCTCCTTTTTTTCCACTGTGCATCCAGGTTTAAAACCTCCTAGCCACCGCCCAAACTATCTAAATTAGGATGTACTGGCACCATGGGCAATTATTTTGAATGGACATCCATTGTTCGTCCGCCTCAACAAGGTCTTGCATTTGCCCAATGATTGGTCATCAGGTCTCCAGGCCCCATTTCTGGAAGTTCTTACTCCACCCATCTGACATTACATTTCTGACCAACTGAAATATGAAGTTAAAAATCTTCAACATGGCACTATTCTCCAATTTTCAAATAAGGGTAACACCCCATACATTTCTAAATTGGTCTGATCATACCAATCGCAATGAACTGTGTCTGATGTTGGCAGGTGGTTGCCTGCGTAAATGAGAGTTCTGCTATTTCTATGGACAGAAAAAATGTTATAACCATATTTTACTGACAGATATTTAATTCCATAATCTACCATATTCCGGGCTCTCCAATCTGTAACTTCTTCTGGGAAGTTGCAATCATATTTTATCGTATAACTTTGATTCCCAGGATTTAATTTTAAGGGGAGACCTATCAACAGATAGTGCTCTTCATGTGATTTCCAAAGACGTATAAACCATCTGTGTTTTTATTATTGTTCCCCAGTTTATGAGCAAAATATGATTTTCCATAGAAGCTTATAATAGCCTCTTAATTACATGCATACTTGTATCTTAAATTAATACAATATTTATGTTCCCAAGCCCTATGGCAGACCTGGTTTCTCCCTTGTGTTGGCATAGTCTGCAATAAAACCTCTTACCATTCTTCGAGGTCTAGTGGCCTGAGCATGTGTTTCCTTATCTCTTTGGGAAGATTAAGCATAAGACCGCCCCTTGGAACTATCTGTTGCAGGTAACACCGAGTCAGGTCCCAGTCTTCCACAAATCTGGATTCAATTGTGGGTATTTTAGATAGGTCAAATTACCAGTGGAAGACCGCTTCCAACTCAATAAACATCTCTCCAAGGCCCAAACTCCATCCCCTTCCTGGCTCTGCTAAACCTCAAAGGGATTTCACCAGAATGAACCTGGCAAATGATGAGGTGAAGAGTGTTTGGCATATGTGATCTGATGGGGGAAGGTTTACTTGTGTGCTCCAGCACAGCCTTATTTCATTTATCATGATCAAAAATTGTGTTTTTCATTTTAAAATGCATACTCTTACATTAGGCCTGTTTTCAAATCTCACGTTAAATAGAACACATTTCACTTCAATTTCCCTTATGCTGCTTATGTTGATATTTTAAAAATGGTTAGCAGAGTCACAACTTTAATTAAACATGTTTCTTTGAATTACTTCTTGCATTGGAGTTTTCTTTTTGATATGATACTTGGTTAGTGGCAGTTGCGGGATGGACAGAGTTCTTTATGGCAGTTCACTGATCTGGAAAAACTGTACTTTATTGCATCAGTCATATGTATTTGGCAGTAGGCCTGTATCTTTTCTGCCTTGTCACTCAAACACAGGGCATAGTTAGTTTTTACTATTTTTCCATTTCTGACGATGGGCAACATCAGGAGGTTGGCGGTATCCCGGCGGTTATAGCATCTCATTTAATGACTACCGCCCAACTCCTTATGAGGCCCATAATGTCTGATTGTTAAACAGTGGAGAGTTAAATGCTGGATATCTGCTGGGCTTTCATATAACATCCAACAGTTAGTCATCCATATTTCTGTACTTTGGGTCTAACTTAGTCTGATGCAGTCATCTATATCCTGAGGCTGAAAATATTCAACAAAGATTCATATGAAGGTGTACCTAGATCATAATATTTGCACATTAGCATGGCTTGTTCAACTTAATTATTTTTGTAATATATTGTTATTGTCATATTACAGTAAAGTCAACAATACACTTCTTCCTTATGCCCAAAACCTACATCAATCTTTCATACAAAATATTTTATGAACATTCATTACAACAATCGGTTAACTCCACCACCCCTCCCGTCCACCCTCAGCAAGACTCCCTCTGGAATCTCCCTCCCATTATAAAGCATCACCCACAGTCCATGAAATCAAGGGTGCTGGATTAAGTATTTCTCCCTAAACGGACTCCACTCTAGTTCAAAACTGCCAGCCCTCTCATGCAGAAAGGCTGTCAGGTTTTCATTTTATATATTTCTATCCCCTTGCTAGCCCATTCTCCCTGGCATGGCAAAGTGGCTCTTTTCCAGCAGGATGCAAAGCCCCGCTCTAGCCTCTAGTCGCAGGAAATACAACATGTGTGGGGTCATACCCCCCTCCTCCTGATTTTGCAGCCCAAACAGGACAAACATTGGATCCAAGCCACTGTCCACTTCCTCTAGGTCTTTGGTCCTACCTAGCACTGCTTTCCAATATGCCTGCACCTTCCCAAGTCCCTACCACATATGCCAAAAGGATGCACACTCTCCACAACTTCTGCAACATAGTTGGCTGGATGATGGGAACATTTATGACAGCTGCACACGCTTGTATTGCCACCTATGGAGTAGCTTGATCACATGGAGTTTATACCAATTGGCAATTGATGTTCTGTGGGCATTCTTACAAAGAGAGAGCCATTCATCATAGACAATATCGCTCTTTAATTCCCACTCCCATTTCTGCCTCAAAGACTCCCCTGAACCTCCTGCTGCCCTAACAATGTCCTGATATAACTTGTAAGTTCTTGCTGCATGTCTTGTTTCTACTTCACTGCCACGAACAACCCTCTTAACCATAGGTACAAGAAAGCAGAAAGCCACCCAACTCTCAGGTCCTCTTCCAACTGCTGATTATCTTTAAACGTGCCCCATTTCCACATCAGACTCACTCTCTCCAGTCCTGCTTCAAACCAGGTCTGGAAAGGGAGCAATTGCAAGAGGTCATGCTGAATCAAGTGCCCCAAATGTGTCTGAAGGAGGAAGGCCATGTAGAAAGCCCCTTCATATTGTTTACCTTCCTCCACAAGTGCCCAGAGGCACCCCAGGATAGGATAATCCCACACTCTCCTCAGTAGCCCTCGTATCAGAGCTCACATCCATTGCAAAGCTTTAGACAGAGCTAGAAGCAAGTTTTCTAGGAACACCCACTGCTTCTCTTTGTCCACTCTCAGGTGCACTATCAATGTCTGTAGCTGTGCTACCCTGTAAGAGCTTTCCATATCGAGGAGACTCACCCTACCATCCTCCTTTCAAGTGCATGAGCATTTTCTACACAATCCTCGTCTTCTTCCCCTGCCATAACCGAAGAATCTCCACTTTAAATTCCCTGAAGGTGCTTACATTCATGATTGGTTGCCTTTATGATTTTTACTCTCCTAATGCAGGAAACAACCAGCTTTGACGAAGACCATAGATCCACATATATAGTATCCATCGAAGGTGTAAGTTTGCTTCATAAAGATCTTCGATCCATCTTGTGGATCCCCAAGTATCTGAATTTAGTTTGGCAAATTTACAAAGCAAGATGGTCCAGATCCTGAACCATGTCAACTCCTGTCTGTGCAAACTGAAAATGTCTTGCTATTCCCTTGTTTATTTTAAGGCCTGCCAAATGCACATAAGACTCTATCCCTCTCAGAAACTCTCGGATTGACTGGAAGGGCTCCTTCATGTGCAACAATGTGTCATCGGCAAACATCCCCAATTTAAATTCCTGATCTCCTGCCTTCAGGCCTCGTTTTTTCCAAGTTCATCCTTATCTGCCTTGCAAGTTGTTTGAGGGCCAGCACAAACAACAAGGGGATGAGCGGAAATCCAGGCCTGGCCCCCCTCTCAAACCCAAACCATGCCGACTTCCTCCCATTCAGAATTATCTGCACTACCGGAGTATCCAATAGTGGTTCAATCACTCTCTAGGTGTATGCACCCAGACAAACCTGCTTTAATACCGCAAACATGAACCGCCATCCCACTTGATGAATCTTCCAATATGATAATGTCCAATGGATACCTCAGCAGATCTTTTCCCTTACTCCCTCGTAGAAACCCCATCTAATCTGCATTCATCAATCTTTAGAGTATTGGGTTCATTCTTATGGGCAGAATCTTCGCAAAAATGTTTGTGCTCATCTTCGCAAAAATGTTTGTGCTCACATTCACTAGCAATATCGGCGTGTACACTCCACAGTTCTCAGGGTCTTTTCCCTTCTTGTGTATTACTGTTATATGTTCATGTCTGAAAGACTATGGCATGTCCTCCTTGTCTAGAATAGTATTACATCATTTGGCCTGATGAGCTACAGACCCTGCATAGTGTTCATAGAAGCCAACTGTGAACTCATTCTCTCCCCGCACCTTTCTCAATTCCATCCCCTTTATGGCCGCCAATATCTCTTGCCAGATGACAAAAACCATGCATCGCCTCCGACATCGCTGGATCAACCATTGGGAAGTTGGTCAGTTAAGGTTCTCTTTACTCCATTGTGGCACTATAGTCTTCACTGTGTAATCTGTGGTAGTACTCAGAGAACAGTCCACTATATCCCTCAGAAAGTGCACTGCAGTACACTCACTGTTTCTAAGCACACTCACCCTCTTCTCCATTATCTGATGCAGTAATTTCCTCACCAGCAGCGCACCTGCCTTATCCCCCTTCTCCTAATATTTTAGTTTTAAGAACCAAAGTTTGAAAAAACCTCCCTTAGCACCAGCTCACTAAATTAATTCCTCACCTCCTGTATTGCATTTACTAGGTCTCTTTCTCCCTCCACACCCCTTCCCATCTCCCCTCCAGACTCTCCAGCTCACCTCTCAGCCTCTGCTCCACCAAGCCCCTATCCCTTTTGCTTCTGCAACCCTCCATTATCAGCAAGCTTCTTGTAGTCACTTTAGCTGCCTCCCATACTATGTTGCTCTTAACACTGCCTGTGTAATTTTCCATAAAGTAAGGGTCAATCTCCTGTTCGAGCTCCCTTTAAGAAACATGATCTTTCAACAAGAGATCATTGCACCTCCGATCATTATCTCTATACCCTGTCTCTCCGACGTCCACAACCAGCACCATCATCTTGAGGTCCCACCAGGCCACCTCCCTCATATCACAGTCCAATACCCAATATTTCTGGCCTACCTCCATAAGGGAATAATCCAGCCTAGAGTGAATGTTGTGTGGTATTGAATAAAAGGAGTAGGCTCTTTCCTCTTGATACATGATCCTCCACACATCTACCATGGAGTATGTTTCCCAAAGCCCTTGACGGCATCAGTAAGAGCGACCTGCCCTCCCACCCGCTCATTCTCCTGAGGAGCTCCTGTCTCGGGAGCTATCTGCCACCAAATAAAGTCCACCCCTTTCAGCAAGTGGGCCTCCGTCAACCCTATTCTCTCCAGCAAGACCAAATCAGCAAATGCATAATGGCCCTGGTTTGGGATATACACAGAACACAGGGCAATACTCAGCCCACCCAGACACCCTACCACCGACCACTAGCAGTAGCCTCCCCTCACAGCACTCAACTGTCTTCAAAACATTAATTTGGAGCAATCCACTCACCAGTATAACTCCCCCTTTTTCCTGAGGGCAACAGGCCCAGATGTCCAGGCCTACACCTTTCCCCAGAATCCTCTTTTCCATCCCCTTCTGGAGTCTAGTTTCTTGAAAGGAAAACACATCCAGGTTATTCTCCACAAACTCCCTGCACACAAATGATGTCTTTGTTGGGGAACTCAAACCCCTAACATTATTGGTAGCCACCTTAAATGACCCCATTCCATTTCACCTTGTGCTATACATCATCATGTAACAATAGACTATCCAGTGAACCCTCGATACCCCATTCCCATGATACCACCTTTGTTTTATAGATGATTCCCAATCTTGACATGGCATTTTACTCTCCCCTCCCAAACCCCCCAATACAACTCGAGCACGAAACTCCCCAAAAGTATTAGCTAACTAAAGATATGCCCACTTAAACACAGGCTGACAGAGGAACATCCTCTGTCTGCTCTCTGTCACTTCATCACCCCTTAATCAGTACTCTCAAGTCACCGCACAATAAAACATCTCCAACTATACCCCCTCACCTCCTCTCACACACACTGAGGCTGTGCACAGAGCTCCTCCCAAGCCCCCAATATCCTTTCCAAAGGTCGGAAGACTCTTCATCTTCTGAAACTTTACAGCCTCAGTTATGTTCTTCCCCAGCCGGAGAGGAGAACCCTCCTACTAAAGGATGCCCTGATTTGTATGATTTAAAACTATGACTTCACGAATTGCATGTTGACAAATGCTCATTTTGCTTATCAATTTACTGCTGGGATCAGTTTGGGAGTGGTATAAATGAGTGTGAATGGGTGGCTTTAAATAATTTCTGTTGTTAAATATGATGTTGGGCTGTTTTGGAGAGTTTCTCTATGAGGCTTCTAGCCTATATTGCAGATACAGTGTGAATGTTAGAGTACAACCATGGAGGGGTTTCAGATATGCAGAGTTTGCAGTGAATATCATTGTATTATGTGGTGCATCCATTATTTCTTAAGACAGTCTGAGGAATGCGTTTGACTGCCCTACATTAGAGTTGCTGTCTTTGTCCATGTTCCCTAACAAGTACGTTGAAAGTAGTAGTTTTAATGTGTTTTATTTAAGCAATAAGCCCCAAGCAGCGGGCGGGGGACATTACCACTTCAGCCCTGGGGCACATAGTTACAAGCATTTTTCTGCTGCAAAATGCTCTACTGTTTTACCACAAAAAAAAAAAAATTAAACAAATGGCCATCGGGGAGTCGAAAATAAATGGCATTTTCAATTTCCAAAAAAAACAGTAAGCAAGCAAAATGGCTGCCATGGAAAGGGAGAAGGGACTACAAAAAATGGCCACCATGGAAAGGAAAGAAGGGACTACGTGTAATATGTGTGACATTTGTATGCACAAGCAACCACTGTTTTGCTGCACCTAATGTCTTTGCTTTGCTCCCAGAGACTCGTGTGTGGCAGTATCAGCATCGCTCTGGCTGTTGCCTGTCCAATCACCTCTCAGTGGCACAATCTTTCTGGTTTGTAAGATTATTTAAGTAATTTGATTGTGCAGGTCGGATTTATATCACAGAAAGGATGTGATCATGTTTGAAGTCCTTAAGCATGATATATTTGCTTTCAGAAAGCAATCCTGCCCATGAAGGTATTGGTATGTGCTGGGAGTTTCATTATGGAGGTACTAATTTCTTTGTGTTTGTGTGTGTGTGTGTGTGTTTGTGAATGAGGTACATATATTCATTTGTCAGTAGGGGTTTGTGTGTAACCCATTACATTTTACTAAGGTATCCTTTGTGCAGTTGGGAAGTGTATGTGTGTGTGAATGTGTTGGCCTATGCTATGTAGTTACATATGTCTGGTCTTCCTGTGTTGAGCAACTATGTAATATATTGTGCTTTTTGTTTATTCTTTTAGGTTATTGACATGTCCCACAAGTAGATTGTTTGGCACTGTTGGATCCACCTTTTTCAGTGCTTTCACATACAAATAGGAATCAGATTGTTAGAATAAGTTAGATGCAGCAATTACAGATTGGGACATCTTGGGCCTAAATGTACTAAAACAACCTCCTTTTTGATGGCTTGTATCTCCAAACTTGACAGTGTTCCTGATATGCTCATCCATCACATCAGTGATCAAAACCTAATGTATACCAAAGTCATAGGCCTTCTCCCACAAATGAGGGGTGACCTTTAGTTTGTTTTGGCACCGTCCATCAAGCCAAATTGTAATTTTTTATTTATTGTTGCCAATATATCATGGTTCAGAGGCATAGCTGTATGTTACAAGAATGAGGAAGCTCACGCGAATGGGAAGCAGCAATCAACCTTATGTATTTTGTGGAGATGGGCTATATTTGCCTAAGCATACCAACAACATTTTTTACAAAACATATTGGATGCTTTGTCTGTAGTGTTGTAGTGATTCTTATTTTTTTCCTATGTATATACCTGGGTTAAAAAGTATATTATGTATTATGTGTTTGGCGAATTGTTATATTGAACACACTGTCAATACAAGTGCTCAAAGACAGTTCCTTGATGCCTTTTTAATGGTAGCTAGTAGTTCAGGATAAAAGGGTGTTGTGCATCTGTGTGTCTATGTTTGTGTTTTGAATGCTGAGGATAAATATCTATGTTCACAGTAGATCTCATACTTCCCTTTTTACTACCTTCATGTACATATGCTCAATTGTTGTGTGTGCTGGGATGTGTGTGTGGTGATCAATATAAACATTATTTCACTTTAACCCATTTTGGATGTGATATTTTTGGGTGGGTAAGAGTAGCCCTATATAAAGTTAAATCTGCCGGTCCTTACGTTTTTTACATGCCTGTGTACTATGGTGTGGGGATATGTGTCAAAGTTACTTTGTGTTGAGTGATAGAAAATTAATTCGGCTTAGCACTATTGACCTACAGATCATGTTCAAGTATGTCAATGCATATGTTGGTATTTAATAGTTAAAGGCATGGTCTAGTAAAAATGTTTATTGTCCCAACGGGTCGGCCATGTTTTTTTAAGCCTAAGTGGCTCGATTTTAGAAAACTTTCCTATGGACCTTACCCGAGTTTTCGTCCTTTAAACGCACGCGAAAACAAGCACCAGGGAGCCGCCATTTTCTGATAATCCTATCTTTTCCCCGATCGCCCTGGCGGACCTGCTTTTGCGGCACTAAATCAATTCCCCCGCCCCTGAGCCTGTCATCAGCAGACTCGTACCGCCCATTTCCCAATGCCAAAGCACGTCTTGTGTCAACATTCGCTGCGCTTCAGCTAATGACTTGTCGCCATGGAAATGGCAGGACACCTCTCTCCTCAATAAGTATAAACAGACCGTTTCACAACACACAGCAGCCGATTTTCGATTCCATTCCTCTCTCTGTGTTACTTTGAGTATTCTGTGACTCGTTTCAGTGCTCTGGTCAGCTACCTTCGCCGCTTGTAGCCCGTGTGAACAGATATCAGTACCACCGCTATAAATTATTTTAGTTTGTTTAACACACAATGGCTACAATAATGCCCCACATGTTCGAGCGCGAGTATACCGAGGAGGAACTACTGGAAAGGGAAGCACGCGAAAACGATGGGGATTCGGACGGCAGTTGGCAGGACGAATCAACAGATGAAGAGCCTGGGCCTAGTCGAATGGACGGCGTCTCCACCTGGTGCACATGCAATCGGTGTGAGCTAATGCCAACTGAGGAGGAGAACTGCTGCTGCCGAGAAAACTCAGGATGCCTGGCCTACATTTCGGAAGGCGAGCCACGACCGCAATGCATCACCGAGCTGCCAGACTTCAGGGCAGCCTGCCTCACACGGGCCGTGTTGAGAATAATGATGGTGCTTATGCACGAACTTCGAGCAACTGTTCGTCCTCGTAATCCGAGTAACGAGTAAGTATACTCTGCTTGTCATGCCACTCCTATTTCATGTTCTTCTACTATATCCAAAATTACATCTACATATCATTGTAACGCATGTAAGTCATTCAATAGTGTGCATTGTCTAGATAGCATTTGTCCGTGTAAAATGCCATTAGTTACAAGAATTGTCATTGACAACAAACGTTTATTAAACTTATCTGGGTCATTTAAAAACAGTTTGTTTCATTCCTTTTCACAGGTGGTACAGGCTGGTGGCCTATCGTTCCTTTACATGGTGGCTTCACGGGAGGCTTGGACACCGCGTTCGAAGAGTGATACCCGCCTGTGCCGTTCATGCCATTAGAGAAACGTTCCCGAGTGACAGCGGTCAGTACAGGGGATTTTCTCTCGCTGTGCTGCAACCTGACCTGTATAATCTTTAAAGTCTTGTATTTTTGTGTCATGAAAATAAGATACAAAATAAAACACCACATATATTTTAACAACGTTTGTCTCGATTTTTTAAATGAATCAAGTGTGTCTCCATTCAAGGGTGGACGTCAGACACCTGTGCAGGGTGGTCACTATGGCCCTCATTACGACCCTGGCAGATTTTTCCGCCATCGGCGGACTTTTCCGCCATGGCGCAAAGTCCCTTTACGCCATGGCGGATGGCGGACTTACCGCCCCATTCCGAGGTCGGCGGGGCGGTAAGTCCCCATTGACCCATTTACCCTTCCCCATTCCCATTTCGGCCCCATAGGGCTCAATGGGAGTGGGGAAGGTGTTAATTACGCCACCGTACACTACGGTGGCGTAATTAACACCGAGGTCCCATAGCGCCATGGATTTTTACGCCCGCAAAAAGCGGGCGGAAAAATGACCATGGCGCTATGGGAACTCGTAGTTGGCGGTAAGGGGTCGGCGCAGCTAACGCTGGCGCAAACCCCTTAGCGCCAGGGTCCTAATGAGGGCCTATCTATCTAAGCTAACATAACATATTCTCGATAATGCATGCACTAAATAACACTTGTTCAAAGTCTTTTAGTAGGTTATGTCTCTATAAAAGTCACACATATATCTATACTAACAATTACCATTGGATTATACAGGCCGTAGGGTCTTGGCCACTATAACACACCGGTTGAAGTGTGGGTCTGTGCTCACAAGAATCTCCTGTATGTGGCATTTGTTATTGATAAGCAACGATATACTATCATTGATATAAAGGCGATATACTGTATATTGATATAAAGGCGGTTTGCGCCGGTGGATGCGCGCTGGCATGGGGGGCTGTGACGGGCGCGAAAGGCCAAGGTGCCAAACTGCATGTACACTTCAAAAGGTGTCCCACGCCAAGGGGCCATCGGTCACATGGCCTCCTCAGACCCCGTGTCTCCAGGCAGGCCTCCCCTGAGGCAGGCCGTCCCCCTGCAATCCACATAAATGTGTCTCCGTTCAGCAGTCTTCCTGTGCCTTATCTGCACGCCCCAGGGTCATCCATTCCACCCCCCTCTATCAAAGGCGGTTCACACCCGGGGATGAGCGCTGGCATGGGGGGCTGTCCGGGGCGCGAAAGGCCAAGGTGCCAAACTGCATGTGCACTTCAAAAGGTGTCCCACGCCAAGGGGCCATCGGTCACATGGCCTCTTCAGACCCCGTGTCTCCAGGCAGGCCTCCCCTGAGGCAGGCCGCTCCCCTGCAATCCACATAAGTGTGTCTCCATTCAGCAGTCTTCCTGTGCCTTATCTGCACGCCCCAGGGCCATCCATCCCACCCCCCTCTATCAAAGGCGGTTCACACCCGGGGATGAGCGCTGGCATGGGGGGCTGTCCGGGGCGCGAAAGGCCAAGGTGCCAAACTGCATGTACACTTCAAAAGGTGTCCCACGCCAAGGGGCCATCGGTCACATGGCCTCCTCAGACCCCGTGTCTCCAGGCAGGCCTCCTCTGAGGCAGGCCGCCCCCCTGCAATCCACATAAGTGTGTCTCCATTCAGCAGTCTTCCTGTGCCTTATCTGCACGCCCCAGGGCCATCCATCCCACCCCCCTCTATCAAAGGCGGTTCACACCCGGGGATGAGCGCTGGCATGGGGGGCTGTCCGGGGCGCGAAAGGCCAAGGTGCCAAACTGCATGTACACTTCAAAAGGTGTCCCACGCCAAGGGGCCATCGGTCACATGGCCTCCTCAGACCCGGTGTCTCCAGGCAGGCCTCCCCTGAGGCAGGCCGCCCCCCTAATACCACGACATACATACATCATTCATTCACAAACACACCCCAGTTTCTAATACTTTAAAAACCACTCGATATGTCTCATGAGAACATCTTTGTCCTTTACAAGTAAACTCTTGAACGTGCTACCTGGGAACCACTGAGATCTATGCTAATCTGCTTGTCGTCGTGCTATCCGTGAACTCTGTGACCGACCGCTTCGAGCATACCCATCAGTGCGCTACCTGTGGCCATCCACCTATTCTCCCGCAACATACTGCTCTGCTTGCTGAACCCAACTGTTTGTTGGTCAAGGTAAGGCCATGTATCCTGGTTATATTTCGCAGATTTTTAAATTTCTATCTATTTTCCAGTAGAGTACAAAATAGTGCTATGTTCATTGGTCTCATTGGTATTGACTTCAGTTTCCATTGCTATGCTATCAATAGATCTATTTATTTTCATCTGTGACTATTGTGATTGAATTGCATCCTTCGAGGGTCCAGTCAATAATGTTAGCATGTTTCCTTCTCCAACATCCAAGGGACGAGTCACATGTTCAGATTTCAGTCACATCAATTACACATTTCTGCAACTTATGCAAATACTAAGCAGCACATAATGAACTGGTATAGTTCCTGCGACCAAAACAAACCTTGCATTGATCATTGTATGATTCATTTACTTTTGTATCAAATCTTTACTCTTGAAGATTGTATAATAATGTCGAAATTTACTTTTCAGATTCATTAACAATGCCTGCCTGTTCGATTAGCGGTTGCCCTTCGAAGACCCATGCGAAATCTGAAGGAACTACAATGCATGTATTCCCGAAAACTGTTGATCGAATAAGAGAATGGGTCAGACATTGCGGATATCCACTGGATGAGCTGGAGAGTAGAGTCCAACAAGTCTTAGAGGACAAGAGGGGTGATCGATACCGCATCTGCAGCGGGCGCTTTTCCTTGGACATGTACACAACTTCTTGGGTAACAAAGAAGAATAAACGGCGAACGACACGGAAATTGCGCGAAAACGCTATTCCCACTCTATTCGTCCACATTCCGCCACCGGTGAGTCAAGTGTCCGGATTTAGCTTTAGGCCTTGCGGTAGTGTGTAGCCGAATGGATTAATAGATATTGTAGGCGTTCTATCCCTTGTAATAATTTCGATATTGATATGAGTGTATACTTTTTTGAATAATGACATTTATCAATATATTCTTTTTCGATTTCATAACCCACAAACGCAATGTATATATATATGGGGAGAGGGAACTGTGCTGGATTGGGCATTTTTCAAGTATTCTGTCGGCTTACATGGCTATTTTTAATATTGGCATTTCATTATCAATCATTAATTGACCTTTACAACTTCTTGACTATCCCTTGAATCTGAAGCAAGAACATTCTACATCCTTGACGTGGTCGCAGTTATCAACCACTTCTAGCGCGTATCAGGTAATCTTACTAGGCTAATCCGCTACAGACTTGTTTTATGCATGTCAAGTAATAGTTTTATTCTATCGTGTAATTATTTTACAGAATGTTTGGTTACTGCTTTCCAATTAATATACACCTTAGTTATCGTCCACTGGTGTTTGTGTTCAGTTATAATTAGTGTTATCCATACTAATGCAAGTACTGTCTTTCAGGGAGATGCTGAAGCGTCCGCCACATCTACAACGTTTCTAGATGTTCCTCACCAGCAGGAGGTATGGATACTGACAGCTCCATTGAGCGTCATCATCAGAGCTGGAATTCTTGTTGTTTGATTGTTCTACACAATGTTTCATTCGTGGTTAGCCGTTGATATGTACCTGTTGTGTCGACCCCAGGTGTATTTTATGTTTTCGCAATTGTAATCCTCACTAATGCAAGTACTATGTTTCAGGCAGTTGATGGAGCGTCAACCCCTGCACTTGATGCAGAGCCTGACATTCAAGTATACGAATCGGCGCAACAGCTTTCGGAAGTGCGCACTACATTTGCAACATCCATAGATATTCTTCAGCAGCACGAGGTATGGATAATGACAGCTCCATCATGCGTGATCGTATAACGTGATTCCATTTGCTATACTTTCTTCCCTATTAACGCAAGTGCTGTGTTTTTGGGAGACGACGGAGCTTCCACCACAATCAAAACATCTCATTTAGATGATGCAGATGTAAAGGAATCGTTGAAATAAGTCGATGAAATGTGATCATATTTGGATTTTCCTTGATTCTTTTGGACAATGCATCTTTCGCGGTTATCTCCTTATATGTACCTGTGCGTTCGACCACAAGTGTGTGTTATGTTTCCAATATTGAAAACCATACTAATCCAAGTGCTGTGTTTCAGGGAGACGACGGAGCTTCCACCACAATCACAACATCTAATTTAGATGATGCAGATGTAAAGGAATCGTTGAAATAAGTCGATGAAATGTGATCATATTTGGATTTTCCTTCATTCTTTTGGACAATGCATCATTTGCGGTTATCTCTTTATATGTACCTGTGCCGTCGACCCCAAGTGTGTGTTGTGTTTCCAATATTAAAAAGCATACTAATGCAAGTACTGTGTTTCAGGGAGATGCGGATGCCTCCTCTCCAATACAACCATTCATGGCAGTCCATGCAGAGCCAGAGGTATGGATACTGACAGTTCCATCGAAATAGATCATCACTGGTCGAATACTTGTCCTTTGATTGTTGCACACAATGTTTAAATCGTATTTGGCTATTGAGATGTACCTGTGTGTTCGTCCTCACGTGTGTTTTATGCTAACAATATTTTGATACATAGTAATGAAAGTACTATGTTTCAGGGAGACGATGGAGCCTCATTCCGTGCTGTCTATGCGGATACAGAAAATATAGTCCTTGCAGCGCAAGAGAAGGGAGGACATGCGGAAACGAATCGGAGCTACAGCGTGCAGATGTTGAAGGTCGAGTCAAAAAAGTTGCAAAGAAAAAAAAACAAAAAAAGGTTAGTTACAAACAGTTCATAACTTTAAACATTTTTTTGTGGTGGGGACTATTTTATGTTTTTTTCCAGTCAATTCTACTACACTCCATCTTGTGTTTAAACTGAACATCCCTTTTCCAATCTCTCCTCCAGTTACCCGTGGGCGTCAGAACTATACACACACAGACAGTGAAGCAAATGAGAGATGTGGCTTGCCAGACCGTGTACACTATGGAGGAACTATTAATTGAGGCGAGGCGTGTTCAGGCTCGAGATGTTCATGTCGAATGGCCAGAACATGAATTAACTGTGTTTGGAGACTACAGCAAAGTTGCATTGGACCATAGCTACAGTGCGACCGGACCACCACAAGAAGATGTTATTGAATGTATTGAAGATAGCTCTGAAGTAGTTGCAGATCAATTTACACAATCTACACCCGCCAAAAATTTGCCACCAAAAAACCTGTCGACATTGTTGTGTTCTCCCATCAATGTTGAAGTAATAGATGTCGAAATGACAGAGAATGAACCAGCCGCAGCATCCATAGACACATCAGAACTTGATAGCAGCGATATTACTTTCCAATGTGTTGAAATCTCCACAACGTCAAAGGCCGAAACAACGTTGACGCAGGATGACAGTCTAATGAAAGAGAGCAAATACATTGTATTCGACAGTTGTTTGATGGAAATTATAAGTATGCTGAAATGTGTGCGTTCCATTAGAGGGAATGTATGTGGGAAGCCATTGATTAATGTGACTCGTCAAATAAAAGGCAGTAACGTCAAAATAAATGCCGCCTGTAGATTAAATCATAGGTTCTCATGGTCTGCACAACCAATGCTGGGGAAAATGCCAGCAGGCAATCTACTGTGTGCAGCTGCATCACTTTTTAGTGGCTCCAGTTTTAGAAAGTTAGAGGCTTTATTACAGTTTGTGGGACTCCATTTCATTTCTAAAGCACTGTACTACACATACCAACGTGATTATCTGTTTCCGGCCATTAGTGATGCTTGGAAAATTGAACAGTTGTCTCTAGCAAGTACATTCGAAGGCAAACGATTCAGGCTAGCCGGCGATGGACAGTGCGATAGCCCTGGATTTTCTGCCAAGTACTGCACCTACCACTTTCAGGACATGGATAGTAAGAAAATTGTGAGTTCGGAGGTCGTGCAGGTAACACAATGTACATCCTCAGTGGCCATGGAGAAACTAGGATTTATAAAATCAGTGGAACATCTACAATCGAGGGGGATGCACATCGACCTCATAGCCACGGATAGACACGTTTCAATTGCCAAGACAATGAGAGAGCAGTTCCCACATATTAAACATCAATTTGACGTATGGCATCTTGCTAAATCAATCAATAAGAAAATCTCGGCTGCAGGAAAAAAAAAAGGTTTTGAAAGTATTTTGCAGTGGTCACATTCTATCACCAACCATCTTTGGTGGAGCTCAAAAACTTGTGAGGGGTCAGTGGAAATACTACTTGAAAAATGGCGGTCACTGATGCACCACTGTACCAACGTTCACCGCTGGACAGCAAATGAACATTTCCACCAATGTGAACATGGCCCTTTGTCCCCCGAGGAGGCACGGAAGAAGAAGTGGTTGATTCCATCTTCACCGACACACAAAGCCATTGAGAAGATTGTTTTCGACAAAACTCTATCAAGAGATTTGTGAGGACTGACAGAATTCTGTCACACAGGAGATTTGGAGGTGTTCCACAATATGTGCCTAAAGTACAGGCCAAAGCGCTTGCATTTTAGCTTTCGGGGCATGAAACATCGCACTCTACTAGCGGTCTTGGCCCATAACAGCAATGTCGGACGTGAACAATCTAGGACTAGGGGTAAAGTAAGGATGCCTCGCTACACTAAGGTGTTTTCAAAACGAAGTAAGCAATGGGTGATCAAACCAGTCTATGATGAAATGCAGTTCGACTTTGTGAAAGGCCTTATTGTTGCTGTGTTAGAGAAGCACAGATATGGAATTTTGGACGTTTCTGTACAGAGCAGTGATCCAATGCCACCAAACATTGCGACTGTGCCATGCCCACCCGATGCACAGCTGATTGTGAAGTACAAATCCCGGTTTAAATAATTGCAATACGATTGTCTTTTTGTAAATAAATGTTATTGTGCAGTGTACCTGTAAACCTAACCCCTAACTTCACCATCATGGGTGGCGAACAAGCTGGGTGTCATCTTTGAATTCTCTCTATTCACCTCACATATGTGTATGTATATATTTTCTCATGTCTCATCTCATGTAAATGTAAATGCTGCGCACTGTTAACGGAGGGGAGGCTTGCGTATTGCAAATAATAAAACAAACAAACAAACAATAAATCTCACTTTTAACTCAACTCCTGTGGTACTTTATACTTTCCCTGACCTTCCGCCAATAATTAAATTTCTCAATTTGGGCTGCAAAGCTCGCAGACAACGGTGACAAAATTGGGGCACTTAGAACGCGCCAGCCAAGCGGGCCGTGGCATTTGGGAGAGAAGCCAGTTCCCATTTGCACATTGAGGCGCACTACATAGACGGATTCTAAACTTCAAGTTCTCATAGATGCCTATACTACGTGATGTTGCAAATAAAGAATGCGACGGACAGCGCCCAGATGAGGCCCACAAGTCGCACTGGAAGTATAAGGGTCTATTGTTTTTTGACCTTGAGACAGGGACCATGCCGAAAGAACTACATTTGAAGGGAGTGCGCAATAACGTAAGAGACGATAAGGCAGAAAATTCAGAAACTAGACCGAGTTTCAGTTTTAGGTCAGTATACGAAAAATCATTGTTACGAGCACGGTCCGTTTTACAGACTGCATTACGAAGAGACACAATGGAAATTTCAAATATAATGTAAGTAAATCTTTACACGCTTTTATACCGGAATGAAGATTTAGTGAATGGATGCATGAATAAATGAATGAATGAAGAGCTAGGAAAAGCAAGTAAAACTGTTCGTGGTGGGCACATGGCATGCAGGTCCACTGGTCTCACCGATCTCGCTCCATGGCCCAGCCACTTTTCCCTGCACTACGGGACTGTCTCTGTATCCTTCAGCCCCTTCTCCCGGCATTTACCTTGCACTTGCCACCAGCTGGCCCTATTATTTAATTTGTATTCAACTAACCTTGTACAGCCCATCCCCATGCTCGATCAGAAAGACACCTGGCCTAGTAGGATCGTTGTCTGTCTGCCCTTGTTCCCCACCTGCCTCGTCACGCCTAGTAACACTTGAGTATAGGCGCGTTACAAATGCCATATCATATATCATATCATTCCTCACGCATGTAGACTGTCCTTTATCATTGTGTGTTGGCCTCGATTTATCTCGTTACTTTTCGCATTGATTTTAGAGACGAACATACTCCATTGAACTACCCTTGCAAGCAAATAGTTTCTGATCGGCCGTAATAAATAAAATGAGTAATATTAATGAAGTTCGGCTAGCGAGACTAATTATCATTTTTTTGTTTTCATAACTGGTATTTGATCCCTTACTGCCACTGCCATCTGTTTGAGACACAGGCGGATGGATTCTTCAGCAGACACCTGCAGCTTCGTGTCAACAACTGGAGGACGATCACCATATTATGGGACGATCGCCAAGGGCCCACATGCCCTTACACTGTACTAGTGGCTAGAAGCAACATAACAACCTTTAGGCTGGACTAGTGCCTATTTGATGGAACAGCCTTGCGGTTCACCGCGCTTCCAAAGTGATTCTTTTTACGAAAATGAACACCCTGTGTACCATAAAGGAACACCGCGTGACTCAAGATGAAACGGAACAGTTATTGCGGATACAGATAAAAGAAAATAAATGGCTTCCGGAGTTCATATGGCAATTGCTGAATATTCTCTAAACATTTAATGTCAAATAAATGTACTTTACCAAATGTACCGTGTTGCTGTTTCATTGTAAAGTACAGTTTCATATTCCGAATTGTGGTGCGCTGTGTTGTGAGTTGATCTGTGTTGGTTTCCGGGTTCTGTGTGGAGTCGCGCAGAAGACGACTGGGCCCGTTTGCCTACGCAGCACAGTAACGTCACGGGGAGAGGCGGGGAATATGAATGTTTTGATAATGTCAGGCTCAGGGGCAGGGGAATTGATTTAGTGCCGCAAAAGCAGGTCAGCCAGGGCGATCGGGGAAAAGATAGGATTATCAGAAAATGGCGGCTCCCTGGTGCTTGTTTTCGCGTGCGTTTAATGGACGAAAACTCGGGCAAGGTCCATAGGAAAGTTTTCTAAAATCGAGCCACTTAGGCTTAAAAAAACATGGCCGACCCATTGGGACAATAAACATTTTTACTAGACCATGCCTTTAAATTACTTGAGCTTGGTTGATGTACTTTTCAAAGTTAGTGGCATGTGCTACATCAGCACAGGACTGAAGTGTGAGTGAAAATGTAAACAATTTTAATAGGACAATGTTGAGATATCATGGGCTGACTAGTGCATCGTTCAGCCTCAACGGAAAACGTATTTCAGCAATCTTTTTTTTTGGAAGCAAATGTGAAGAAATGTTGCCAAATTTGGTATGAGCAAGCAAATTTGGCCAAATCAGGACCCAGCAAAATTCTGTGAAGTTTCATGAATGGGAATGAAATACTAAAGCAATTTTGCATTTCTCTATGTAAAGTTCAATGTTAACTTAGCTGAAGAGATTGAACCACAACTCTATCATACATATACTTGCTCTTAGGATGTCTGTGCATTGAGAACTGAGCATGTGCACAATCATCCTTATATTAAGATAAAGCTAAAATGACAGACTCAAATGAAGTAATTGATGCAACTGCAATTTTATCCACACAACCAAATCCTGCAGCTGTGTGAATCAGTACACATAATTGAAGTGTTACAAACATTTTAATGCTAGGGTGATTGGTGTGAAACATGAACTGAGCACCAGGCCTAGAGGGCAATACACTCACTTATTCAAGTGTCAAATCCTTGCATCCCTTTTACAAATATAAATATGCCCTTCCTATTTTCCCAAAATGCTCTTTCATTTTACACAACCCTTGCTGGAACCCTAACTGAAATTATTTGTCAAATTCCACTTTCTGGCAGTGGTACTTTTAAAGATTTCAATATTAAATGATAAACGGTTTATATGTCAGAAGTGTGAATTGTACATTTCTTCCACTCATTGAAAATCTATCAAAATATTAAACTTTCATTGTGAGTTTTTAATATATTTTCTTAGCTGGGGTTGCATCAACTATACACCCTTTGCTTCTATTTATTTGCATTTATTTTAAGAAAAGGGATGTCAATTTCAAATAGAAATTACTTACATTAACACATTTACAGACAGTGGGGCATACCCACATTCCCATTAAAGGGGTCCTGTACAATAGCACAAAGATGAGAACAAATAGTGAGACAGTTTTAAAGGTTGTAAAAAAGTGGGACATATACGAGGGACAAAAGAAAACAAACAGAAAATAAATATGCATATAAGAAAACAGGTTACTTACAAAGGTAACTTTAACCTAAGGGGGAAAGTACTTCGAACTAAAAAGGAGTACTATTTAAATGTAGATGAATACATTATTAAACATCACTGGACATGGTGGTGGGGTAGAAAGAGAAATTGGGGAGAGGTCAGAGTGAGCTCCCTCTTTAGCAAGTAAGTGAAGATTAAGCAGAGCTTTGAAGACATTCACAGTTGGGCTGTCTTGGATTATTATGGGCAGCGTGTTCCAGTGGAGTGGGGTGAGTAGATAGAAAGAGCAGGAGCAAGAAGACGCACAGAAAAGGTATGTGACAGTGAGGGTGAGTGCAGAGCAGGATCAGTGGGAACAAGATTGTGAGTAAACTATCAGACAGACACTGACAGGTACTAGGGAGCCAAACCAGTGAAAGATTTGTATACTAGGAGAAGGAATTTGAAAAAAAGAGCAGTTTAGCAGGGAAACCCATCCAGGATGTTGCTGGGAGATAGAAGTGGGGGAGGATCTGTATAGGTTGTGGAGAGTGCAGGTAGCAAAGTTGAGGATTTTGTCGAGAGGGAGGAAAGAGTAAATTGAAAGTTCAATTAGTAGGCTTGAGTAGTGGGCAGGTTTTCTGAACACGAGAGTTTACAGTTTTTGTAGTGTGGTTAGTAAGAAAAAGACACAGGGCCTCATTACATGGTTGGCGGTAACTCACTGGCACCACTGGTGGGTTGTTGCCGACCCAAAAATGCAGTTTTCGGCACCGGACTGCCCGGTCCCACTTCGACATTATGAGTCCCTGCAGTGAGGGAAGTCAGGCATGGGATTTGGTAAGTCCCCATTCCTTTGGAGTCCCTTAGGACATCACAGGAATGGGGATGCAGATGTACCGGCACTTTTGCTAACAGTGCCGGTGCTTCCGTGACAGCTCTGCCTGCAGGGCAGGTGCGCCTGGCAGGGTCAGACCTGCCAGGCACAATGGCCCCTCAGGCAGACTTGTAGTGTGGCGGCCCGGAAACAAGGGTGCTGGTTAGCCTACCAGGACCCTTGTTTCTGGACCACCACACTTATAACAACGCCTATATTGTCAAAATGTTGAGGAGGTTATTACAAGCAGCAGAGGCAGTGGTAGTGATGAATTTTTATAGTTGTAGATAGCTATCAAAGAGAACCCCAAGATTGCCAGCTTTGCATGAGCGAGCAAGAAGTTCAGGCGGGAAGGATATAGATGAGGGGGTGGATGGCATTGGAACCTGGGAGAAAGATGACTTCCATTTTTTAAGAGTTCAGAATGAGACAGTGGATACCCATCCAATGATGAATTGCAGTAAGATAATTCATTATCTAATCCAAGATGGATGGGGTGAAGGAAGGCAATATGAAAAATATATGAGCATCATATTGCTTTTACAAATTAAACATCATTAGCACCTTGCATGTGCTAAGGGTGATTAATTAGCAAAAACCACAATGACAATTTGACGTCCTACTTCCTGAAATCCATGTTCTCTGTTAATGACAGTGACATCATTAACAAATAAACCAACTTCGGCACATACGACATGGCACAACAGCACACCACAAGGTCAAATATCAATTTTTCCTTAAATACCCTTAGCACCATGCAGGTGCCAAGAGAGTTTCATTGGGAACAAACACACACTTACCTTGCAGCACATCTCAGCATTATGTACTAGTTCCTCAAATCCATTTTCTCAGTAGATGACGTGACATCATCATCAGATAAATGGATATGAAAAGATACAGCACAGCATCATGACACACTGCATGGTCATATATATATATTTTTTATTAAGCACCCTTTCCACCATGCAGAGAATACAGCCCACGTTCCAAGCATTCTGATTGGCTAGCACCCTCTTCCACGAACATGATGAAAAGTTTGGCTACACCACTGCGCAATCCTTCTCAAACACTTTTCCATGTAAATATGAAAATAGCACATTTAACTCCAAACAATCAACTCCTGATATAAAAATTGTGGCATGTATTGAACAACTCTGCTATACAATGCGGCATCACTCTGCTATCTATGGTGCAAGAAACAGTGAAATGGCAGCAACACCTTTGTGCGTTTCAAAACCCCTGAAACCACATTTTCAACACACACAAAGATGGCTGCACAACCTGCCATTCATGGTGCCTGTGTGGTGGAACAGAGCACACGCTGCAGAAAAAGTGCCAGTGGGCTCCATGACAAGCAAACATAGAGGGAGAAGCAGCGCTTTGCAAGTGAAACTCCAGAATTTGCCTGTAAATGGCATTTACTTTGCTGCTAACACTCCAAAATGCCTGTACATAACACTTCTCAACACTCAAAATCTTGTGATGCGCTAAAATCCATTTAACCTAAGGAAGCACTGTGAATGTACCAAGTCCTGAAAGGTTAAGAGCAAAACATTTTTCAGTACAACTGGATTGCCTGTGAATGACAGTTCCTGTAAAAAATCTGAGTGCAGCACACTGGGCTACCTGTGAATGACAGTTCCTGTCAAATGGGCTCTCCTGATTAAACTTTAAAGTTATTTAAACTAAAAGTCTGCCGGATTAGTAAATATAAAAAGAGTGTTGCTGAAAGAAACACAGATTTCAGATGTTTTTGATCCCACGGGTTTAAATCTAAGAAAATAATGTATCTATGTCATTTGATGCAACACGTTTGTTTTCTGCTGGATTTTAAGTCAAGAAATAAAGAATAAATTAGCCTGGCTGGGCTGCAAGAAGTGGAAAAATAGGTTTCCCCCAAGGGGAGGGCATTCCTCTCAGAAGATACTCACTGACATATGATATTGTGGGGTAGGACAGACTTTTGTCTGCAGCCAGAGACTGAACAATGACAGATTCTCCAGGCCAGGAAATGGACGTGTGAAGAGGTCATAAACTTGGCTTGCAGAAGGTTCCCAAAGGTGGGTGCTACTCCTTTAGCTCCATGGAGAGACAAAAGGGAGACCATTTGCTGCTAAGAACATGTAATGAACAATTTTTAGAGACTCATAACTTGATATCAGAAATGATGTAAAATATCCAAAGGGCAGATTTGTTAGTCTAATTTTTGGCACTACATTTTAAAATGTGGTTGAACTGGGTAGCATATTCTGAACAGGAATGGTGATATATGTGATTTTATGGGAACTGGATTTATGCCAGAATTGCTAACCTTTACAGACACATCCCTATGATAAACACACATATTTGTGGAAATTTGTAGAAAGTGGGAAAATGTTTTCATCGAGAAATGGACAAAATGCTGCAGAAAGGCGAAACAAGATCTCACAGCTGCGGGATTTGGAGGAACAGATAGTACATAAAATATGGAATCCTTGTGTGTGATTTTTGTATAGGTTACAAATGTACAAATACGTATTTAGGATAAAATTCGATTTTGATACTAGTGGCTAGGGGAGGTTTCTAAGGACTGTAAAAGCCAAACCATAAATGTGACATCTTCCATCCTTGATCCAATCACTCAAGTGCAAGGTGGAAATGAGGCTCTGAGCCAATCCCGGTCCACAGGGGCGAGTTTCGTTAAGCCGGCCCATACACCCATTCTTGTGATGTCATTTGAAAGGATAAATAGAGACAGCTGACAACACATAGACACTCACTCTTCTGATTCCAGCGAAGCACTCTGGTCCAGCATTCAACATCCAGCATTCAACATCCTTCCAGATCCAGCTGCCAAGGACCAGGCCAAGCAGTAGCTGAACCATTTTCAGCAAGGTCTCAATCCTCAACTTATCATCACAACCCAGTGTAGCACTGTGGTGTGGGAAAGCATCCTGAAACTAGCATCCTGAAACTATCTGGCTTGCTACCATAAGGCTTGCCTGAGGAATTCACTATCCTGCTGATGTAAAATACCCAGAAACAAGAAGGGCAGATCCTGTGCAGTTCCGGTGACCGGCCTAGCTGATCCAGTCCCACGCCTGATGGGCTGTCTTTCCTTGATAGATCCAATCCATTGACCAGAACCGTGACTGCCAAAAATTTTAAATCCCAGTGGAGTGTGAGTATTAATAGGGTGCTAGAGAACTATTGTATACCTTGCATTATCTTGTTCCATTCTGGTCTCTGAACTATCCCTACTTTCCCAGCCAGTAACAGTGTCAACATCTTCAGTGCTATCTTATTCTGTCTAGTTGTTAAAGCGCCATTTTCATAGTCATCTTTATTTGTGTAACTCTGATCCATAAATCCCACTTTGAGTGTTTGGACTGGTGTCGCCGGGGAAGGTGATGGGGATCTGTTACTGAAGTCATGAATCAGTCTCAGAGCTTACTTCCTCCCGACTTGGTTGCCTAGTCTGAACGCTCTAGCCTTGAATGAAAGCATAAGCCATATTTTTTGATTCTAAACTGAAGTCCTTGTTCAAATTTGTGTCTTTATTTTTGAAAAACACCTCTCACTAAAACCTCTATAACTCCCTCCGTTTTTAAGATAGAAGCAACATTTCAACTCCCACCTGTACCTGATACAGTGCGATTGACCCGTTATGTCAAAAATCACATAAGTAAACGTTTGCTGCAAATTGACATTTGGAAAAGTTTTACACATGTGAATTACCTTTAAATTACTTCCCACTTGGCTTGTGAGATCACAACTGCTTCCTTTTAATTAAATCATTGATTGTGTTTGCTTGCATCTGTTCAAAGTGGCTCCTGTAGGAATTTATAATAATTTAAGGATTTTGCACATATTTTGTGTTTTTGCTCAGCAAATTTCAAAGCCACTCTGACAGTTGAAAAGTCAAATCTGTATTCTCTTGTGTTTAAGAGGGGAAGGTGGGAGTGATATTCTGTTTGTTCTGCATTATTCCTGAATACCTGCTCTCTCCTCACATCTATTTAAATTGCCTATTGGTGGGTTGAGGGGTGTTGCAAGGGGAACCCCTAACCATAGTGCTATCTGTTCAAAACCAACTCAGAAGTATTCTTTCCTTTGCTGCATTCTTTTTGTGTTAATTACTTAATTCCTAGTGCATTATAGATATTTTTAATTGTTCCTGTCACCCCACTGGTGATTGTTGTTGCCTATTAAAAATATATTGTGATTTTAAATTCTAAATAAATAAACAAATAATTACCTTTACAACTAGCCTGATTCCTGGTTCAGTGTAACCTGGGGCGTATTTTGAGGAGGGTGTGATATGAGTGGTATATCATTCAGAATATTGAACTTATAGATAAAAATAAATAAGGGTTTCATTTGCGCACTGCATGCTGGGCGAGACTTGGGTGTGTGCCTGATTGAAATCACTTACAGCTTGGGGGCTCGTCCGGGATCCTGAATTTGACATAGCATGCGTGACAATCTAACTCAGCATACTAGCCGGCAGGGTACATACACCTGGTTGGGTTGGCATACTGCGCTACACTGTACAAGCACCCCTCAAAAGAAATACTCAAAAGAATTGGGCCTGTTTGTAAAGGTAAATTAACCCTGAGATAAATCACAAGGAAATTAATATTTCTGGAATGGAAACCCCAGTGGAAATTAATATTGCTAGGGAACACCTCATGCACAAACTGTTTGTCAGGGTTGAGTGGCCAGGACGTGATGAACAGGTATGGTTGCAGGAAATAAAACAACAAGTCACTGCAATCGACCTTGATACCTGGCAGGACAAGGGTCCATTACATCAAGCACTTAGCGAGCTGTACATGGCCCCAAAAATAAAAGAGGAGCAGTGTAAGATTGCTAAAATAGCGGCCTACCTATACCTCCACACAGGAATCATACAGGAAAAACATGCAGACAATATAGATTTGGCAAAGAGACAAGGGGAAGCACTGCAGAAAATCCAGACCAATCTGGACTCTGCAGAGCAAAGGCTCCAGGATAGCCAAGATTCTGAAATAGAGGCTAGGCAGTATATCACCAAACTCCAAGAAGATCTGGCTCTCTTGCAGCAGAGGGATGTACAACAGGATCTCAAATTACAGATACTGCAAGAGGAGTATCAGGAAAGGCTTGACTCTTTACAAAAGAGTCAACAAAAGCTGGAGCAGCAATTAACTTTTAACAGAGTCTGTGCAGAACAGTTAGTTGTCCTACAAGACCGCATAGACAAATTAAAAGAGGAAAATAATAAATTAATGATTAAAGACATCCACTCTCCGGAGGAATTTGATGAGGACTGCCAGAAGTCTAGTGCATTTAAAAAATAGAAGGATGACCTGGCTGAGCAGAGGGGCAATCTAACTCAGGAGAGGGATGTCTTAGGCCAGGAAGTCAGCCAATTAAAAACTAAGTTGGAGGAAAGAAAGCTGGCCCTTCAGGAGTTTAGTGAAATTAAAATTGATTATGAAAAGGTACTAGAGCACACCAGGCGGGTGGAGGATGCTCTGGCAAAGAACAGCAGACCAATAAGGACCAAACTCAGGAGGTGAGTCTCCTGCAGCAAAAATTGGCCCAATATTTCCAATCTAGGCAGGAAGCACAGAGAGACAATGAGGCTCTCTGTGAAACGAATGAAAGGCTCCAAAAGCAGATAGCTGTGCAGGAACAAATCATAGAGACCAGTATGGCCTTAATAGAGGAGCAAAAGGGTCAGATTTTGGCATGTCATTAGGGAATAGGGGCTGAAAGAGATGAGGTAAGATGGGAAAGTGAAACCCCTGAGCATAACCTCAGGACACTTGTCATCAGGGACTTTAATTCCTTCAGTTACATGGACTCTGCCACCCTCATGTCCACTCACATGAGCCAGGGGCCACAGGGATGGTATACTTCAGCACCATGGGAAATATGGGACTGACAGATCAGCGCCTCCCAGAAATGGATGGGTGGGCATCACTGTACAGATTCCCAAAAATGAGGTCTAGCCTCTCTGATCAGGAAAACTCCAGTGAGGGGAGAATCAAAGAATTGGGTCCTCAAAAATATCGCCTACAAGCCATCAATCGGTCAAATTTGGTGGGGAACTTCATGAAACTAGACCCACCAAGAGCATCTTAAAAACCTTGTCCCTGCTAGGGCAGTGGGGGGGGGGGACTCAGCCAATCCTGGGAGCAAAGAAGAATCAGAAGACTCTTCTGAGCGCCACAGGTTTCAACAGATTAGGCCCCCACATTCTGCAAGCCATTCCAAAGCTTGCAGAATCAGGGAGAGCCTAGAGGATCAGGTAGCCACCCCCTGTAGAAGTGCCTCTGAGACAGAGGATGAGTGGACAAGGGTGATTAAAATGAAAAAGGCCAACAAAATTAAGAGGGCCCTACTGAAAGATCCCCTGAAACAAATCAAGGCCATTAGGAGTGTCATAACTCCCTATCATAAAAATGCTAAGTATTCAGTGTGGGAGCACCAAGAGCTGTTTGAGCAAATGATGGATACTTTCCACTTGAAGGATAGCCAAAGTTGCATTCAATATGTCAAGTGGACATTTTCGCCTGAATACTCCAGCTTCTTTGCTGGGCGGGAGGATCAGAGCCACTCAAGATGGTCCACATATAGGGCGTCCATCTTAAAGCACTTCTCTATACATAGAAACCCTCAGGAGGCCCCACAAAGCGGCCTACAATCTGCAATGTGGAGGAGACCAGGCCCCACAAGAATTTGTACAAGAGTTGAAATGTGCCTTTGCGCAGACCACCAGGAGGGTGCACACAGACAGTAGGGAGTTCATCAATACCTTCTTTCATGCACTCCCTAAATCATCATGACCCAGCTGGTGAGGGACTTTCATGAGAACAGATCACTAGACGGGGTCATTGAACAGGCAACTCGCATTTATGAAGTGCAGAAACCGGTAGAAAACAAAAGTACCAATAAAAATCCCAAACCAACCAACACCCCTACTGCTGCTAAGATGGCAGAGGTGAAGGTTACCCCCATTTTAGATCTGGAGATGGGGGGGCCTAAAAATATTCCTGCACAAAATTCTCCTAACCAAAGACCCAGAAGGCCCTCCGGCCAATCCCAAACAGGTAACCCAACAAATGGGACCCCTAACTCCCCTGACTACATCAGCCCCCGTTACAAGGGCAGCAGACCCATCCTGGGATATGTGTGGACTCCCCCAGCAAAAGGGGGAGGGATCCAACCAGGCAGCTGCCAACCCAGGAAATGTCCGTCCTAACTTCCCCCAGGAGGGCAGTAATCCCCCAAATGCCGGGATGAGTTTCTTTCCCCGGTACCCGCCGAACATCAACCCTCAAAACAACTCTTCTTTCTTTCCTCACTTTCCTGAGCCCAGACAGCCCAATCCGGGAGAGGGGAGGCCAAGGGTGGAGGGGTACCAAAACTATCCCAACCAATAGTATTATGGGAGGAGCGAAAGTTACCCTTCCGGTGATCAACCTAGAATGGACCAGAGAACTCCATACCAGCCAGAGCGGGTGTCCCAACTGGAGCGCCAGGTCCAGAACTTGGCACAGGATCTGGGTCCCATGTTGAGGGCTCACCAGAACCCTCAGATGAACATGGTGGCACAGAACCCCTCAAATCAAGGGTCTGGTACCCCAGAGCAATGACGGGGAGAGAACCACGACACGCCACCAGTTCCCAGGGAGGAGGCAGAGGGAGAAGGGGGGTGTAAAGCCTCAGAGGAAGCTTCCTTCCCCACTTGTGAAAAGCCCCTGGAAACCCAGGAACCGGAACCAAAATCTCCTGCCCCTGAAATCTGCAACCTAAAGAACAGAGGGCAGGCAGGAGAAATAAAGGGCCTAAAAAGACCCATTTTGTGGAGGAGGTTAGAATCTTCCAATTTGAAGGAGATGGGTCCTCAGAGGATTCTGGGAAAATGATCTTCTCCTTCAGGGATGGGGGAACTCCTCCCAAAGAAAAATGGGTCCCAAGAGATCCTAATCCAGACTGGGTAGATGTGGGGACTGAGTTAAAACCGCTGAGCATTGAACCCCAGAAAAATCAACCAGAAAATCACCTTGCCCAAACCAATTCTGGTGACTGCTTCCAACAAGGGGGGGGCAGCCCTGAATCAGAATCAGGGGAGTCCCAAACTCTCCCAATATCCAACTGTCACCTTTTTCTTACAGGTTCCCAAAATCCCAAACGAAATCATGCCCAAACTACCCCTCTGTCAGAATCCAGAGCAAAGAAATGTACCCACTAATTGGCCCACAATGTGCATTATCTTTGCCCCCTTGGGGAAAAGAAGGGAAGATTGTATGCCTTGGTCCAAATACAGGGGCAATGTACATTTTTGGCACTGGTGGACACTGAGTCCCAAGCCACCCTTCTGTCAGAAGGGGCCTTTGATCAGCTGAATTCAGGGAGGGGAAAGAAATACCAGCTCCCTCTCACCCCTCTTCCTGGACAACTGCAGAATTTCGATGGGAATGAAATTCCTGTCGAGGGGACTGCGGATTTAGACATTAAAATTGGGTGACACAAGGTGAAACACCCGGTCATAGTTGTGACTCCAGAGGGCACACCATGTTTACTGGGGAATGACATCCTGCGTAGATTGTCTCCCTTGATAGATTACATAAACAAGGTCCTCTGGACCCAGACTAACCGACCAATACAATTAAAACATAGTGTCAACCATGTTAGTTTAAATGGTACATGCCATATGGTTGAATAAAAACCTGACCAAATTGAATTCCATTTGCAAAACAATCAAATCCCAGATGTGACAGTAATTGCAGTAGGACAACAAACGGGTAATTGGAAGTCCTCTATATTTCTGAAAATCAACCTTCCTTCCAGTCTCAAGTGGATTTCCACACTGGAAGAGAATTCTCTGAAATTCTATACAAATTCACAATCAGAAAATCCCACTACTATAGTCCAAAATGATGAGAAATCAGCTCAAAGCTTGCCTGACATAGAGAAAGTTGGAGAACAGTTGTTCATCCCTATTCACTTAAATGAGGGGAAGGACTATGGTCTCACCCAAGTGTGCATGAACAACGGTAAGAGCTTCATCAGCGAAGCCATGTCCCGAAAGCTCCCAAAAGATCCAGCTATTCCCACAAGTAAGTTGATAGACAGATGGGAAATGGACCTGGAAACACCCAATTCCAAACATCTCCTGCCTAGCAGGTGTATGCTCCAAATTTCCATAAGCAACAAGAGTATAGTCCATAATTGTTGGGTCGTGTGAGATGTCCCTGCTGCATTTTATTTAGGCAGTGACATTCTCAATCGCTTTGCCATTAGTTTGGACCTAATAAACTTCAAGGCCTGGTCCCGATTAGCGGGTAATCCCATGGACTTTGATGACCCAGAGAAAGTATTTTGGTCAGCTCAATTGCTGCCATATGCAGTTGAAATTCAGATTGGAGTGGAAGTCACCATCCCAGAATGGACCCGACAATTCTCACTCAAAGTAAAAATTAAAAGAGGACAGAAACTGAGAAATCCTTGTGATATGTTCATCTCAATGCCATTTCCAACAACAAGGGTTAGGGTTAAACCCAACACCACTAGTCAGTACTGAACACAACACCATTCCAACAGTGGTGGATAACAGCGACCTTAGGAGTATCACTCTGGGCGCAGGCACCATTACTGGAATGGTGGTTGATGACCAACATTTTTCCATAGATTTAGGTAATTAACTGGTAGGACCAATCCCCAGTCACTGTTTTGACAGTGATAGCGACAATGACACAACACCAGACAGGATCTTCCCTTGGCATGGAGGGAATTTACTGGTGTACTCTTCCTGCCCTTATGGTAAGGAAGAAGTGACCTGTGACTTCAGGAGCGATGAGGTGATCTTTCAAGTCCACCAGGACGGCCTTCCCCACCTGAAGCCCTCAGTCCAAGTCAGTACTTTAACCAGGGACTTCTCCACCCAGCTGGAGGAGGTCGCTGAGATGGCCAAACCGAAGTCTTTCCGGGCTTCAGGTAGATGGTTGACGAGAGGGTCAACCTAGCCCGATGCCTGTGAGACTCTGGAACAGAAGCAAAAGTTGAAACAAGTTTTCTTAGATTTTCAAAATCTCTTTGTGGTGGACTCATATGACTGTGGTTGCACCGTAATCCACACAACAATTCCCATGGACCTTGGCATGACTCCAGTGTTTGTGAAGCAATATTGCTTGCCTCTCGCATCCATGGAGTCCCTTACAGAAATAATTAAGAACCTTGAGTCCCGTGGGATAATTCGTCCAGTCCACACCACCTTCAATAATCCGGTGCTGGGGATTTTGAAACCAAATGGCCAGTGGAGACTCTGCTCTGAGCTAAGGTAGCTCAACAAAAGAGTTCACACTTCCCGATGGCCTCTTCCCTACATTGACCAAGGGCTGGCCCAGATCCAGGTGTCAAAGGTTTACACTATCATTGACCTGACCAATGGGTACTGGACTGTACCTGTCAGTAGGGAGGACCAATACAAGCTGGCCTTTACCTTCGGGGGCAGCAGTACACTTAGACCCAGAATCCCTTTGGATACATCAACTCCGCTAATTAATTTAATATTTTCCTGCATAAGGCCATGCCCGACTTGGGTGAAAGGGGTAACCTGGACTATGTAGATGAAGTTGTAATCAAAAGCTCAACTGTGGAGGAACACATAGCAGAGATCCGTTATGTTCTGACACAGTTGAGGGCTGCCGGAGCAAAACTCTCTTTCCAAAAGGCACTGGGCCTCATTCCGAGTATGGCGGTAAGGGATACCGGTCACCGTTAACGAGACCGGTGCTGGTAATCCCTTACCGCCACATTCCGAGTTCCCTTTGCGCCCTCGTCCTTAACGCCTGCTTTTAGCAGGCGTTAGGAACGAGGGCGCAAAGGTGCTTTTAAGCCAATAACGGTGACCGTAAAGTACGGTCACCGTTATTTGCAATTTCCCCATTCCCATTGAGCCCTATGGGGGCTCATTTGGGAATGGGGAAGAGCCCTGGGGAATGGGAAATTACCGCCCTGGCCAACTCGGAATAGGGCGGTAATTTCCCATTCCACCAGGGCGGTGCCGGTACGGGTCCGGCGCCGACCAAGGCGCTAATAGCGCCATTGGTTAGCGCCAGACTCGGAATGAGGCCCACTGTGTTGCAGGACCCGTGTCAATTTCTTGGAGCATGAAATAACTCCTGAGGGTCTCTGTCCCCAGGAAAAAAAAGAAGAAGCACTTCAGAAGCTAAAAGACCCCACAACTTTGCGAGAGCTAAGGAGCCTCCTTGGACTGACTAATTACAGCAGAAAGTTAATTGAGGACTACACAGAGATCACAAGACCTCTGATCCATCTGTTGAAGGGGGGGGGTCAAGTGGGAGTGGAGTCCAGAACAAGCCGAGGCAGTAAGATAACACAAAAGAAGCCTCTCACAAGCGCCATGCCTAATTTACCCTGTCAAAAACAAGAAGTTCTTCTTGGAGACAGGGTTCTCAAATACATGCTTGACTGCAGTATTATACCAAAAGCATGCCAAGGTCAATAAAGTAATCTCCTATGCGAGTAAGACTTTATCCTCTGTGAAGGAAAAATTCAACAATTGTGAGAAGGCACTCCTGGCAACGGTGTGGGCATTAAAAAATTACCACCCGTTTATCCAGAGGGAACACATCATAGTGGATACTCCACACCAGCCTCTGCAATATCTTCAAATTGACAGAATCCGGCCCGGAAATGTGAGTAATTCCTGAATTACTTCCTGGATTCTGTCAATCCAAGGCTTTCCTGTAGAGGTCAGATATGGCCAAAACAAGAAGACTCCCCTCGCGCAAGGTCTGGCTGACTTGCATGATTGTGCCAGAGAAAACTGGCTCGAGGACGAAAGTCTTAAATTCAAGGACAACATGAGGGCATATCTTAATTCCCCACAATAAGTTTATGAAGCAGACTTGTGCGAGGGAATGCCCACTGCCTATGTGGATGCGTGCTCCTACCAAATTGACAACAACAGGGAAAAGGAACTTGTGGCCAGCGTAGGGAATGCACGGGTGAATGAAGCCCCAGAACCCTCCGCTGGGTACAAAATCGGTCCCCACAGTAGTCAAGTGACAGAGCTGATGGCTGTGCATCAAGCCATCCTCACTGCTGTCCAACACCAAATCCACGAACTGGTCATAATCACTGATTCAGATTATGTACAGAACGGGTTCGTGGAGCCCCTGGTTAACTGGAAAACCAGAGGCATGCTATGTGCTAACAATAAACCACTAAAACATGGAAAACGAATACCAAATATTGATGATCTGGTCACCTCGAATGGGATGACCATCTACTGGAAAAAGATCATGGGTCATTCTAAAGAAGAAGGATGAGACAAAACTGGAAATGACTTAGCTGATCAGCTGGCCAAAACCAGAGCCATCCAAGGGGATCTACTTGAGATCGAGTCCCTGTTGGGGGAAATCCAGGTCACTGCTAACACTAGGTCTCAAACAAATGCTCACAATGAACTCTCAACCACCCAATGGAGTAAGTAGACCCCAGATGCTGATTTATTTATGGCTCAAAAAGGGGATCCAATAATTGGTAAGTTCTATCAACATATTGAGGACCCAGAGAACGTTCCCCAGACGGATACCGATTGCATTGGGAAAGAGGCGCTCAAAGTGTTGATGAAATGGCCAAAAATGTTCTGAATCCAAGATGGTTTGTTGGTGAGGATATCCATATCTTGCCATGACCAGTGGGTGGTCCCTACCTCATTCCGAAGCCTGATGCTAAGTCACACACATGATGCGGCCGCAGCCGGTCCTCGGGGGTTTCATACGACATTAGAAATCTTGCGAGAGGTTCCACACTGACCACACATGGGGCAGGACCTGGACCAATACTTGAAGTGGTGTCTTGTGTGTGCACAATTTTAGCCAACATCACTCAGACACCGTGCTCCCCTCCAAAAGAGGGGGATGACACTGCCTTGGTCAGATTTGCAAGTCGATTTTATCGGACCTGTGATTCGCTCCTCTAGGGGGAACAAGTACATATTGACCGTAACATGCTTGTTTACTAAATGGGTGGAATGTCTCCCAGCCCCAAATTGCAAGGCAGAAACAGCAGCTGCCCTGATGATCAATCACATCTTCTCGCATTTTGGACTACCCCAAAGGTTCGAGTCAGACCGAGGTAGTCACTTCACTATTAAAGTGATGGCAAAGATGTGGTAGATACTTGGTGTAAAAAGGAAACTACACATTGCCTACCGGTGTCCTCTAGTGGTGGAGTTGAGAGATAAAATAAAACCATTGTGACCATATTAAAAAGGTTTGTGGCAGATTCTGGGCCAAGCTGGGCCATTCGATTACCCCTTGTCCGGATGGCCATCAGATCTAGCCATTCTTCTGCAACAAAAATGCCTCCATTTGAGCTGATGACTGGATGAAGGATTGTGCTACCCCAGCATCTGCTCTACAGAACCCAAGAGCAGACCTTGATAAATGCCTCCACAACTCATGAGTATGTTGAGAATCTGAGAAAACACCTTCAACATGCTTTAGCATATGCTCAGCAGAATCTAGAAAGATCTGCAGACAGTATGAAGACCCACTATGACCTTAAGACAACTAAAAAGGAATATCAAGTAGGAGACAGGTCTACTTGTTCAATTTCCAAAGGAACCAAGCCAAAGAGCGCAAATTCCTCCCAACTTGGTGGGGTCCTTTTGAAATTGTGGACAGAATCTCACCAGTCGCCTACAGAATCTGCATCCCCAAGGGCAGTTTGACAGAATGGCAAGACAAGTGGGTCCACATAAACCACCTAAAGAGTTGACACCCCAGGAATACTTTGCTGCAGATAGAAGGGTTTACCGGAAACCCAGAGGGGGAAAATCGGACAGCTAGAAACATTATTAAATATTCATTGATTCCACCTGAGAAAATGGGTAAAATATCATTGAATAATAGATGGGAAATATTGCCAATTGTTAGAGAATACAAGTGTCTTTCCCACTGCTGACATTCCCCAAAGATGTATGGACACAGTAGTGGGAACATTTCCATAACCATGGTATGTTCTGTTTTCTAGCATTTGAACTAAGAATCACCAAGGAGGACCACTCGGGGACCTGGAGGAAAAACCCAAGGAATACGGAGTATCGTCCCCTTCCAACCCTACCCGGCGAGGAGAGCATGTCACCTCAATCACTGATAGGAGAAGCAACTGAATTTCTCCACATGGACAGAAATAAAAATCCCAATCACCCGACTCCCTCTCGACTGGAAGTCAAAATGAAGTCATGAGGGGGGATAGTTGGGATGTATTGACCCACTCTGCTATACAATGCAGCATCACTCTGCTATCTATGGTGCAAGAAACAGTGAAATGTCAGCAAAAACGTTGTGTACACCAAAACCTTCAAAACCGCGTTTTTCAATGGTGCCTGTGTGGTGGAACAGAGCGCACGCTGCAGAAAAAGTGCCAGTGGGCTCTGTGAGAAGCAAACATAAATTGTAAAAGAAGAAGCAGCACTTTGCAAGTGAAACTCCAGAATTTGCCTGTAAATGACATTTACTTTGCAGCTAAAACTCAAAAATGCCTGTACACAACACTTCTCAACACTGAAAGTCTTGCTTGGCGCTAAAATCCATTTAACCTAAGGAATCCACTGTGAATGTACAAAGTCCTGAAAGGTTAAGACCAAAACATTTTTCAGTAAAACTGGAATTCCTGTGAATGACAGTTCCTGTCAAAAATCTGACTGCAGCACACTGGGCTATCTGTGAATGACAGTTCCTGTCAAATGGGCTCTCCTGATTAAGCTTTAAAGTTATTTAAACTAAAAGATTGCTGGATTAGTATATATAAAAGGATTGTTGCTGAAAGAAACACATATTTCAGTTGTTTTTGATCCCACAGGATTAAATCTAAGAAGGTAATTTATCAATGTCATTTGATGGAACAAGTTTATTTTCTGCTGGATTTTAAGTCAAGAAATCAAGAATAAATTAGCCTGGCTGGGATGCAAGAAGTGGAAAACAGCTTTCCCCCAAGGGGAGAGCATTCCTCTCAGCAGATACTCACTGACATATGATATTGGTGGGGTAGGACAGACTTTTGTCTGCAGCCAGAGACTGAACAATGGCAGATTCTCCAGGCCAGGAAATGGACGTGTGAAGAGGTCATAAACTTGGCTTGCAGAAGGTTCCCGAAGGTGGGGGCTACTCCTTGAGCTCCAGGGAGAGACAAAAGGTGGACCATTTGCTGCTAAGAACATGTAATGAACAATTTTTAGAGACTCATAACTTGTTATCAGAAATGGTGAAAAGTATCAAAAGGACAGATTTGTTAGTCTAATTTTTGGCACTACATTTCAAAATGTGGTGAAACTGTGTAGCATATTCAGAACAGGAATGACGATATATGTGATTTTATGGGAACTGTAATTATGCTAGAATTGTTAAACCTTACACACACATTCCTATGATAAACACACATATTTGTGGAAATTTGGAATAAGTTTGAAAAAGGTTTTTATGGAGAAATGGACAAAATGCTTCAGAAAGGCGAAACAAGATCTCACAGCTGCTGGATTTTGAGGAACAGATACTACATAAAATATGGAATCCTTGTGTGTGATTTTTGTATAGGTTACAAATGTACAAATACGTATTTAGGATAAAATTCGATTTTGATACTAGTGGCTAGGGGAGTTTTCTAAGGACTGTAAAAGCCAAACCATAAATGTGACATCATCCATCCTTGATCCAATCACTCAAGTGCAAGGTGGGAATGAGGCTCTGAGCCAATCCCGGTCCACAGGGGCGAGTTTAGTTAAGCCGGCCCATACACCCATTCTTGTGATGTCATTTGAAAGGATAAATAGAGACAGCTGACAACACATAGACACTCACTCTTCTGATTCTAGCGAAGCACTCTGATCCAGCATTCAACATCCCGCATTCAACATCCTTCCAGATCCAGATACCAAAGACCAGGCCGAGCAGTAATTGAACCTGTCGGGGGGAAATTCTGCCGGGGTCGGCCGGGCCGTCCGCGGACCTCCAGGCAGGGAGGCCCCAACTCCTCCCGTGTATATCCCAGATGAGATGAGATAGAGTATGAGACGCACACAAGGAGCAAGGTGACTCTGCTGTTTATTAGACAAAACGGCAGGGATGGGTCAAGGAGCGTACGCGTTCGTCCTGACACACACACAATCGTGGGGCTCGCAGGCCCTTTTTACGGTATTATGACGCGCTACTTGCGTCACTTCAGAAAGTTAACAAAAAACCTATCGCCACTCTTAATTGGGTGTTCGAGTGGTAGGGTTAGTATAGCACACATATAGAAAATGATATTAGTGGACAAGGTGTAGTCAGGTGGTATATCTGGGTTGTCCCTACAATTAGATACATGAGAATTGTTACATGAAGACTCCTGAGGATTGGCTAAATTTGCTGGCGTCAGTGATAAGAGCCCCATGTTCTGATTGGTGCGCCCGTGAGCTTCCCAGCCTGGGACCACCGTCGTTCCCAGCTCTCGGTGTACCTGTAAGTTGTAACAATGTTTCACTATGGGTACATGCAGACAATGTGAGGACTTATTCATAGCTGGACGGGGGACCGCTCCCACTGTTGCAGATGTCCATTGAGCCTTTCAAGTGTATCTGCCAGTGTCTCGTAGCGAGGGATCCAGACGCCTCTGTTCTCCTGGGTTTGGCATCTCGTCAGGTTCGGCTTGGTCACGTGGGGAGGGACCGTGAAAGAAGCAGAATTCTGCACAATTAATATTGTTTTCTACTGCGCGTCTGGTTTAATTTGTCGGGGTGACTTTAACGTTGGTGCGCGGAGTACGAGGTTGCAACATCGTGCCTTTGATGATTTGCTCTTGGAACGCAGGTTTGCAACATTGCGACCTTGGCTGGTTGCTTCGCCAAGCTCATTCTGCAGGATCAGCAACTGACTCTTGCCTTGTTAATGTCCACGGGAGCTCTTGTTTGAGGCCTCCTTGGGCCTGGTGCATAAGTTGTCCGTTTGGTGTACAGGTGCTTTAGGTTATAGGAGCATATAATTTCATGACCAGTATTGTCTTCATTATACTTCTCATGGCGGTAACTGGTTTCAAGAGAAGCGTGAGCAAGCTAGTAGAAGAGTTCATGACGCGTCTTGCGTTTCTGCATTCTGAAAGCCTATGTAAAAATAATAAAGATGCACGTCCGTGAATATGCCTGTCGCCTACGTCATAGCACTGAGTATATTCTTCGTGTAGGTTGGTGTGGGAATGTCCAGTGTGTACATTTGTACAGATGTGCTTCCCGTTGTCTAGGTCGTCATGGCATCTCTAACGACGTGTAGATTTTAGTCTAGTTGATCCGTGCCGCAGGTGTCGGCATGGCCAGTGCAGGCTGCTGGGCAGGCAGATGGACACATCCGTATGTTCCTGTACCAGGGTATCTGGTCGTCTGGCAAATGGACAAACTCTTCTTGTGGCGGGTGTTTGGGTCGTGACCCTCTAGGCCAAGCGCGAGAGGCGAAGGACGGGAGCCTGGTCTTCCATTCTCCCACTTCAGTCCCCCCTCTGGTCGACTTGTCGACCACAAACATATCCTTCTCGTTATCTCCTCTTACTCGCCATATCTTAGTTATTCCTCCGAGATGTCCATAGTGGTTTACATGATCTTCAAAGGACCAATACATATATTCACAGGTACCTCCAGGAGTACAGTATACCCATCTTCCTATGTAGCTCCTGGGGTTTCTTGGGTTCTCGATCTTCACGGATGGTGGGTCTAGATGGTTGGTGATTATTTGGGTGCGCAGCTTCTCCCTCTCCTGTATTATTACACCTGTATGCTGGCCGTCATCTGTTGGCATCAAGGGGTGCATTCCCACCATTTCCAGCAACTCGTCAGTAGTGCGTGCCTTCCGTGCCTTCCAAAATCTAATTATGATCAGGGTAGCTCCAGCCAATATAGTACAGCCCACTATTATTTTCAGTCCATCTGACAGCCAAGATGGCATCCATGACCATAACAGTGAAAACCAGCTCTTATCCTTGTTCACACCGTTGCTTTCATCCATCATTTTGGAGTGCATCTGGGCCAATTGCGAAACTGCTTCTGTCAGTGTACCATTGTCAGCATCATTGGCAGGTATGAACGTGCAGCATGATTGTCCTATCTTTCCACAAACTCCTCCTTCCATTGCTGTGAGAAGGTCCAATACATATCTGTTCTGGAGTGCTACCATCCTTACAGCTCGCAGCTCCTCTTTTATTGCGTTGAACCCATTTACTGTAGAATTGATGGTCATCATTAGTTCCCATCTAGTTATTTGGAGCCATTTTGCGTTTGCGTAAGCCTGTAGTCCCGGGTGTATTATTGAGGAGAAGAACATTGCTGCTCTGCTAAATAGTCTGTGTTCTGGCGGTATTGATGTTAGTGCCGTTTCCGACCTTCCCCACAGGTAATTTCCTGTCAGCGGCTCTCCTTGTCTTTTTCTTTTTCTTCTATTTAGGACAGTGTCATTGCTGTTGGTCCTGTTCCCTTGCTCCTCCTGAAGTGGTGCAGATCTCTTTCTTCTCTTATCCCCTTCATCCATTCTAGGAAATTTCGCCACATTGACATGCTTCTTAGGTACCACTAGTGATGGCACATTGACGTGTACCATTGTGCACACACCATTCCACAGGGGAGGCAGCGTATGGTATGCCTTTTCTCCACAGGCCCAATAATGGTCCATTATTACTGCTGTTCCCGCTCCCCTCTCAGGTAACTCCGTCACACTTGCACAATTGGTGTTATATCCTACGTCCACCTCTCCTTTATGCTGGTAGCATACCTTGGGCGCAGTCAACGGTAGTATCGTTATTGGGTCTTCATCTTCTTCTACCCACGTGAGCATTGGTACATACTTGATCCACGTCGTCCAACATCGGTGATTGTGTGTCTCGATGGTTGAGATAGTTTCTTTTGTTACCATGTTGCTGCCAATCACTCCTATCTCCCAGCTGTTGTCCAGATACACCTTTCCTGTTATCGTCAGTAGCGGCCTCTCCCAGCATCCTTGTTTACCCGGAACTTCAGTGGCGTACCAATCACATGGTAAATACTGCAGTGTTACTTTCTGTGCTTCTCATTTTGCAGGGCCACTTGTTATATATTTGAATGCTTCAGCATGTAAACTGGTCTTGTGATAACTCAAGTAGGTCTTGAGGAAGTTGTTTTCATATGGGTATGAGTCTCGTGTTTTCCATGTCATGTGCACTACAGTTCCTTGGAATCTTCCTTTCGTCTGGAACAGTGCCAAGTATATTATGCACTGCGCTATCTTCTCATTTATTTCTGTGGCAACAAATGTTCGTGAAGCACTCATGGCGTATGGTATTAATGAGCAGACGTAGCAGCTATCCTCAGTTGTCTGCTTACCAATGCGGGTCATGTGTTGGTACCATATGTTGTTTGTGACATGTGCTGAATCTTGTACATAATTATCAATACCTTTATTGTCTGAGTATGTGCTGCGTTTAACTCTATTTTGCTTGGGTGCAATGTTACTACTACCACCTGACGTAACACCTGTTGCAGCAAGGAACGGGGGTATATTAGGTTTGGGTGCAGCAATAAAATTGATAGCACAGCTGTACTGCCAGACAGAGGCAGCCAAAAATCCGGTGATCTTCAAAATCCCTATTATTTTTATTACAACTGCTAATTTCACCGGCATTTTGCTCTTACCTTGCTGCAGTCCTGGCAGCGTATTCTTGCGACGTTAAAGTTGCCCGCCTAAAAATTCTCAGAAATGCTCGTTTTTAGATGTTAGTTTTGTTTTATTTAAGCTCTCCCTATCAAATAGTCATTCAGTGCCCAGGCGAAGAGCTGCTCCCACGCTACTCTAAGTGATCGGTCTCTTAGGACCGGCAAGTATGGGCGGAGGTGGGGCATGTAATATTCTATGGCCAGGAGGAAGGCTGTGTAGTAGACACGTACCCTTCTTCTTTTTAGGTATGTTGGCCTTTTTATTTCGTATACAAATTGGTGTGACAATTCTTCTGGGTAATTATCGTCTGGGAGTACCATCTACGCCTGGACAGTGGACTTGTTAATTAGCTCTCTACTTAACAATACAATAATACGCAGTTCCTGTATGTGCGAGAGAAAAAAGAGAACATTCACGTGTTTACATGTGTATTTGTGCGAGAGAACATTCAGTTTAAATTGCAATTATACAATAATACGCAGTTCCTGTATGTGCGAGAGAAAAAGAGAACATTCACGTGTTTACATGTGTATTTGTGCGGCCAGTGGCTTTCAGTTTAAGTTACAACTGTCCTTGGGAGTCAATGGGCGGGGGGGGGTTTTTGCGCTCAGATGGCGGAAGTATTTTTACTCTTTGAACGTGTGACCATGGGGTGGGCAGTGTAGGGATCACCCCTTTCTTCGTCAGTTGTTGTCTCTGGGGTAGCTGGGTAGTGAATTGGGTCGTTGTCTGTGGTAGAACTTCCTTCCGCCGTCGGGGATGTTGTTGCTGTTCTTCCAATGGACCTGTCGTTGGCGCTGGGGCGGGTCTGCAGTTTATATATCTTTACATCGTGTAGGTGGTTCCAGGCACGCTTGTCCTTTAGTTTTACTGCTCTTGGTGATACGTCTTCTACCAGATGTGGGCCGGTGAACCTTTTGTCGTTCCACTTCCTATTGAAATTGCGAAGTAGCACGTGGTCACCTTTGGCAAGTTTGCACAAGTTCTCTTTTTCTAATTCTGTACTGGCGCCTTCTTCTTGATTTCTGGTGGACCCGCCCCGCGTGCGCTCGAGCTGTTGAGACACAAACACAACACTAGTAATCAAAGACGACACATATTGATACATTTCATCACCTAGTACACTCGCTGAACTTTCGTGGTCAGTGAATGCCCTTGACGTTGGCGTTAGGGGAAGGCGCATTTGACGTCCAGTAACCACCTCGTGTGGGGTGAGGTGGTGGTCGGACCCTGGCCTGTTCCTTAATTCGAATAAGGCTAACGGAAGGCAATACAACCAACTTTTCTTTGTTGTTTGTTGTATCTTTGCAACTGCCTCCTTCAATAAGCCATTCAGGCGTTCACATACACCGTTAGCCTGTGGGTGATATGCACATGCAAATTTGTGCTTTATGCTCAGCAGGGCTGTGATATGTTGGAACATTTCGTTTGCGGAATGCGGGCCGTTGTCTGATCTTAACACCTCGCACACTCCCCACCTGGGGAAGACCTCCCTTACTAGGAATTTGGCTGCTCTAAATGCATCTGGGTGTGAACAGGGCCCTGCTTCAATCCACCTAGAAAATGGGCATACTACTACAATCATATACCTATTACCTTGACATATGTTGATCATATCAACATAGTCAATGTGAAGGTGCTGAAAAGGTCCTTCTGGCCGGGGTATGGTACCTCTTATCACTTTTAGGGTATGACCGGCCGTAAACTGTTGACATGTGAGACAATTGCTGATAAAATTTGACACATGAGAATTCAACTCGGGACAGAACCAATCTTCTCTAATTCGTGCTGCAATTATTTCCTTGCCTGTATGGGCTGGGTGATGTAATTGGCTCAGGGCGGTATTTAAAAGTGCCAATGGTATTACAACTTTCCCAGTACCACCCTGGCGCCATAGTGCGTCGGTTGGTGACATTGTACATCCTCTTTTTACCCATATTTCCTTTTCGGCCATTGGTGCAGCCGCTTGTAATTCCATAATCTGTGTGGCTGGGAGATGGGTGTACCCTTCTCTTATTAACATCTCCCTAGCCATTCCCCTCCCTCTCCCTCTCTGTGAGTCTGTGGGGTTCCATATCTCACCAAAGTATGCAGCATATTTCGCATGTGCGTCTGCTGCTGCATTCCCTTTTGAGACGTGGTCTTCACCATTGGTGTGTGCGGTGCATTTTACTAGGGCTAGCTCTTGGGGGTCGTTTATTACTTCAATTAATTCAGCCAACAAGAGGGCATGTTGCACTGGAGTGCCATCAGCTCTCCTAAACCCTCTTCTTCTTCATTTTGATAGCCCTGAGTGGACAGTGGATGTAACATATGCACTGTCGGAATATATTGTTACACGTTTGTTAAAACTTTCCTTTAATGCTAATATTAGTGCAACTAGTTCTGCGGCTTGAGCAGAGTAATGCTGTGGTAACTGTACACACTTCATAGCCACACACACCGGCGCCTCCATCATTTTTACCACTGCTGCCCCAGTCCTCCGTATCCCATCTCCTTGATCAATAGTTGATGACCCATCAATAAACAAAAGCTCACCTCCCTCTAGTGCATTTTCTTCAACTTTTCTAGTACATGAATATATTTCATTTAGTTCGGTGCAGTCGTGGGCGTAATCTCCCTCCTCAATTATTTCTGCTAGGAACTTGCAGGGTTAACAGTGCTACATCTAACAATCGCTAGTTCAGCCCTAGACAAAATGATCTCATAACCTGATGCCCTTTGTGTCGTTAGTGTGGACTTGGGTTTATTCAATATTGCAAATAGTGCATGTTCCACAAACAGTGTAGTTGGACACCCCATGGTTATCGCTGATGCTTTTTCTACTGCAAAAGCAGCTGCAGCGAGACCTTGTTCGCAAGGGAAGTGGCCTAACATCACGGGGTCTAAGTGACCGCTGTAAAATGCTACTGGTTTATAGCCCATGCTTGTTTTTTGGGCCAATACTGCTTTCATTACTGCTGAGTCGCAATGTGAAAATATAAAAAAGCGTCGCTCATAGTCTGGGGATGCCAGTACTGGAGCTGTTGATATCGCGTCCTTCAATTCGTCAAATGCCTCCCTCATTTCCATAGTCCACCCCAACTTTTTCTCCCCTTTATTTGCTTCCTTCAAACCCTCAAGCAGGGGTCCTATGTATGAACTGTAATCAAATACCCATGCTCTACAGTAGTTGCACAGCCCCAGAAATTGCTGCAGTTCTCTCACAGTCTGTGGCATGGGAGTGCTTGAGATGGCCTGTGCTCTTTGTGGTGCAATCTTTCTTCCATGTTGGGATATCAGTTGGCCAATGTAAAGTACCTGTTCCTGACAGTATTGTATTTTTTCCATGTCTACCTTGTACCCCTTTTCAGCCAATATAGTCAACATTTTTAAGGAGTCCTCTCTACATTTACTTTCATTTATACTGCAAATTATTATGTCATCCACATACTGTAACACTGTGCTTTCCACCTCAACGTTACCCAAATCCATCTGTATTACTCTATTGAAAATTGAGGGTGATTCACAATACCCCTGTGGTAACCTGGTATGTTTCCATTTTGTATTTCGGTAAGTGAAACTTATCAAATCTTGTGAGTCGGGGTGTAATGGTATTGAGAAAAATGCATTTTTAAGGTCTATTACTGTAAATCGTGATGCTTCTGCTGGGATGCCACACAATATTGTGGCCGGGTTTGCTGTTACTGGATATTCTGCTTCTACCATGTTGTTCAAGGGCCTGAGGTCCTGTATGAAGCGCCAAGACCCTCCTTTAGCCTTGCGCACTGGGTACACAGCCGTGTTACATGGTGATTCTGAGGGGACCAATATGCCATTGTTTATAAGGGCCGTTATAGTTTCATATATGCCCTCATCTGCCTCTTTTGACAGTGGGTACTGCTTTACTCTTGGTAGTATGGCACCTTTTTTCAATTTTATCCGTACACCCCCTATGCTTTTTATGCATCCTACGTCATAAGGGCTAATGGTCCATAATGATTTGGGCACCTTTGACATATCCTCCTTAAAGAAAGGGACTGGGGTGCATGCAGGTGCCTCAAGTGCCATCGCAATTTTCTGTGCTATTTGTTTGTGAGCCACTCTTAGCCATATTTCTACACTCATCATGAACACCATTTCCCCCTCCTCCTTTTCTTCTGAGAACAGCTCCTCATCTGACACCTGGGTCAACCTACATCCTTCTGCTAGTGCTATCACTGCCCTCCATGCTCTTCCTTCTTTGTCTTGGGCGTGCACAGCAATATACTCAGCTGTTGCAATAATGCTCTCAATGTCCATTACAAACACCTTTCCTTCTTGTTCATTAACAGGTGTTTCTGGTCGGAACAGATAAGCTGCTGGCCTCCTCCATATTTTCCCTTCTATCCCTGGCATCCATGCAAATGCCATGTCTGTTCCATACTGGAATAGCTCGCCATCTACTGGTTCCGCCCTAATCGCTGTCTGTCCGCAGTATGCTTGCATAATCTGTCGTGCTGCTAGCATGTTAATCCCTGGAGTAGAGCAAATTATACCATCCTCTGTAAAGGAGATTGTCATATTTAACCTATTCATTATGTCCCTCCCCAGTATATTTACTGGTGAGGCACTATAATACAAAAGTGGAACTGACAGATCATAATCTCCGATAGATAAAGGAACGTTATCAGTAAAAGGAACCAACCCTTTAGCCCCAGAAAATCCTTGGGTGTTCATGGCTTCGCCTGACATCTTAAATTTACCTTCCCTTATGCAAGACCGGGTTGCCCCGGTGTCAACAAGGAATGATAACTTTTTGTCACCTATCGTTACCTCTATGCGTGGCTCCTCCGCACTATTAGGTGTTACTGACAGGATGGGACACACCAAGGCCGTCTGTGGGCTGTCCTATTGGGGGTACAATGATTGGCCATTCCCTGTGTAAGGGTTGTGTCCCAAGACCGTCACCCTACCCAATTGCGTTTGTTCAGTTTGGGGTTGCTGTGTTAGCGCTACTTGTTGTTGTGGCAGTGAATATGTTTGTGGCTGTTGTTGCGTTATTTGTTGTTGTTGTATGCCCTGCTGTTCTTGTGATGGCCTAGGTTGTGCCTGTTCATTCCATGCTGGTGTTCCTGGCCTGACCCTACACGTACGTGACATGTGTCCTAATAATCCACAACTCCAACACACGGGTGGTTCCCTACTCTGCCATGGGAAGCTCCCTGTGTTGTCCTGGTATACCGGTTGCCCTGTGGGGTAGGGATTTCGTCCCCCCACCTGCTGTTGGGTATTATATCCGTATCCTCTCCCTCTCATAAATCCTCCTCTCCCTCTGTTATAACTATAATACCCAGCTCCTTGCATTGGGTACCCTCCTCCCACGTTTGGTGCGTGTAATTGCAGTGGCGGCACTTGCTGTATTATACTTTGTGGGGGTGCTATTTGAGCTGGATCTTGTGCAGCCACTACTTGTGTGGGGCTTTGGGCCATTGGTGTGGGCGTAGTTATTAGTGCCCCTTCCATTGTGTATTTAGTAAGTTTTTTCTGTACTAGTTTGGCCTCTTCTGTTTTCCTGTCCTCTTCCTTTTGTTTCATTTTTCCTTGCCATATCCAGCAGTGATGTACTATAGTCAGCTGTATTTCTGGCCATGGTTTTGCTTCCATTCCCACTACTTTCTTTAGTTGTTTCTGAACTCCTTCTGGGAGCCCTTGTACTAGTATATGATAAAATATGGCTGGTGTTTTATCCCATTGTTCTCTAGTTTCCATGCGCCACTTCTCTTGAATATCCTGGATATAATCAACAGGATCCTCATTCTCACGCATCTTACGGGAAGTAGTTGCTCCTATGTCTGATGTGTCTGGGTACTGTACTCTCAGTGCCTGCCATAGCGCATGTCTGCAGTTTGCAAATGGCGCCCCATCATGCGATGTGTTCGTTATTGTTACCCCATGGAATCCCGCTCTCTTCCAGATGTCGTCCGCTCTATCCCCTAATATTGATATTAACAGGCCCTTCACATCTCCTACTGCTAGTTTCTGTCCTGCGGTGTGTTTTTCCATTTCATATATCCACTTACCCGCACCTCCACTTAGTGATGGGAGCCTACATTTTATATTTTCTTTATCCGTATGCTTCCAAGGTACATACTGCGGTCTAACCCCTCCTCTCTCCAACAGTGGCATTAAGTTGTGTCTTGTGTCACCCTTTACGCTCCATAATATTGAGTCCTCACACCCCTCCTCTTCCCCCGTTTCCTTTACCACTTCAAATTCTTCCTTACTACCCCTGCTCCTACCTCCCTCTTCTTCCTTTCCCCTTTTTTCGTCATTTCCTGTGTTTAATATGGGTATGTTTATTTGTCTGTCTTGCCTGCGGCTAGGGAGGTCTCTAAGCCGACATGCATAGGGAGTCAATTCGTCCATGAAGGGCGCAAGCTTTATTGTGCGCAGTGAGCGTGTGGCGGTTGAGCATGTAGGGTGCGATGGGGGAGGGCGTGATGGAGATGGTGATAGTGTGGCTTCATGGGTTTGTTTTTCCACTAGTTGGTGCACCCTCTCCTCACTTCGTTCTAGCTCCTCCCTTCTCTTACTGATCCATGGCGAGTCTATGTTTGTTCTAGTGAGGTACAGCTTATCTAAGCTTTCCCTTTCACTCTTTCTTCCTCCCCTCTCTACTCCTTCTTCCTCCTCACTGCAAAAATCAGTCATAAATGGTATCCCCCACTCTGCCTTTTTCCCTTTTACTGTTACTGTTTCTAAGTCTATTAGCTCCATTTCTCCTCTTCCTTTGTTACCAACTGCTCCCCCTGGTGTCGATGTTGTTGCTACTTCTCTACTTCTATATACATCCCCCCATTTTTCACTCTCCCTATTACTCCCTTCTCTTTCCCCTTCACTCCTCTCCTCCATCTCCCTACTATTTTCCTCTCTTTTCCTTTTTAGTTCCTCCATTACTTCGTTGCTCATCTGTTCCAATATTCTTTCATCCTCTTTCTTCCTTTCCCATTTCACCCTTTCTCTTTCTAGTGCTTTCCCCTCTTCATATTTCTTAGCTGCCTCTGATACTACCCTCCTCCTCCATATTTCCATTTCCCTTTCTTTATCTTCTTCTTCCTTCTTTTTTTCTCTCAACACTACTCTTGACACCCTGTCTGCTGCTGCTTTTACCCTTTCAGCTTCTATCCTTTGCTCCTCATTTCGTTCCCTTAATTTGTCCAATTCGTCTTTACCCTCTTTCTTTTTCCTCACTCTCTCTTTTTCCTCCTTCTCAAGCTGTTTTATTAATTCATTCTGCTCATCCCTTAGCTTTGCCAATTTTTCCTCCAAAATCTCTTCTCTTTGTCGTAATAGCTCCTCCCCCTTCATCTCACTCTCCCTTGTACTATCCTCGTCTGTTCTCTTTACTGCTTCCCTCTCTTCTCCCGTTAGTGAGCCCCGTAATTTTAATAATATCTGTGCAGCTACCCACTCATCATGTCCTATCTCTACAATCTGCTCTTCTCCAATCCTCCCCTCCCCCACTGTCATCTTCCTATGAGCCACATATGGTGGAGGGCTGTATGCCGGGTTCGAGTATCCTTCAGCCGCCCTTAACTGTCCTTCTATTTCTCCTAATTCTCTTAAAGGGTACAACCCTTCTCCCCCTGTTTTCACTCCCGGTGTTATGGGTATCTCGTTGCTCGGTTCCTTTTTTATGTTGTCTAATTTATCAATCTTTTCTCCTCCCTCTCCTTCATTCCCCGTATTCTTTGTCCTTTCACACCCCTTTTCCCCATCTGTTCCTTCTTTCTTAATCTCCTTTTCTTCCGGTGTTTCCCCCATAGTGAACATTCCATTTGGTCCTGGTCGGGACCCCTGGAACATCCTCCATAAGTTAAACACCTCCACATGGTTTGCCAACTTCTTCCCCTTGTATGTATTGTGCAGATGGTTTAGCAGTGAATGTTGGGCATATGGATCGAAACTACCATTAGGCGGCCATGGTGTTAACATTTTGTTGTCCGTCCCCTGGGTCCACTCTATGCTGTACTTAATTAATTTCTCCCTATGTGGTGGCAGTGTGGTGCATATGTGTTGTAGTGGGGTAGTGAGGGTGTTCCCCCACCCTCCCGACCCTCTCCCGTATGACATAGTGGCACTCCCCTTGTTACCCTTCCCTTTACTAGCAGTTTACAATATACAACCTTGTATTGCTTACCTTGCCCCGCAAGTGTGGGGACTTACGACAATCCTTTGACAAATTATGCAATAATAATAAAAAAAATAAATAATAATAATAAAAACAAATATATGTATATATGTATGATGTTATATTATATTCCTTCCCCTACGGCCCCCTGCGGCCGAAGCGCACGCAGCCCCCCGCGGCTGCGTACCCCTTACGACGATCTTATACAGTCGTCCTGTTTCCTCGTTCTCCTCCCCCTTTTACACTTGCCGTGGCCGGCGTTCTCCGTGCGCAGCCACGCCCCTTTCCCCTTCTCCTCTTTCGATCCACTCGTTTATCGTTTATCTCCGTATCCGCTCCTTTATCATGTTTCTCTTCCCCACCACTCTCAAACCCAAAGTTCCTTGTGCTCGCGATATCCTATTAAATTCCTACTGGTGACGTCACCGATTTCTTCGAGCTACTGGTACATTCTTATTATGTTCTTTAAGTTCAAAATACACTTGCAATCTACCCCGCTAACCCTACAGCTGTCTTCCTGTCTCTCCTGAAACAAGGTAATCTCATTAATAATATAACCGGACTGCGCACGCTGCGTCGCCTCGCGTGTGATACGCCCCTCAACAGGAGGGCTTAACCAGCCAATTATCTTCCGTATTGGGCAACTATGTAACTAGCTACCGCCTACAGGGAAACGTCATCTACCTATCGAGTTTCTTGCTCAAACAATAGGGAACCTCGTCATCTACCTATCGAGTTTCTTGCTCGAACAATAGGGAACCTCATCTACTCATTGATCAATAAATGTCAAATCGTAGGAAACCACACACACCCACCCCTACACGTTAGTCGCGATTTAGGCCAATCAGTGTCTACGAGCGGCCACACGTGATGTTTTCGTGCTCCGCCCCCCTCTTTTTGCGTGACGTAGCCGACTGCTCTCGCACTCGTCTCGTCACCTATTCATTCCATTAGCAACACTCAGTTGTTAAACCTTCGCCGCGCATCTGTACAATACCTCCCTCCTCCCTTATTTACTCCCTCCCCCTCCCTCACAATTTCGCATTGCTCATTGTGCGTGTCATGCTCACCAAGTTCTCTCGATGCAGGGCCGCTCGACTGCGTGCACCCCTCTCCAAGCGGCTCGCCACCTTCCCTCGTCTGGACCACGTCTGGACACTCGCCAACCGCGGGCGGGATACTTCTCAACCGGCTCCCGAGGGCCAATATCCGGATTGCGCTGTCCGGTCTTCTCGCAGCTCCGCGATGGTCCTGTAGTCCTCAGAAGGGGGCAACGGCAGAGGGGGCCGCGCCGCCGGGCCTCCTCGCAATGTGAGTGCCTGGAAAAAGTAAAAATAAAAAGTCGATCTTAAACAGATCTCAGCAGTGCCTCCAACTTGTCGGGGGGAAATTCTGCCGGGGTCGGCCGGGCCGTCCGCGGACCTCCAGGCAGGGAGGCCCCAACTCCTCCCGTGTATATCCCAGATGAGATGAGATAGAGTATGAGACGCACACAAGGAGCAAGGTGACTCTGCTGTTTATTAGACAAAACGGCAGGGATGGGTCAAGGAGCGTACGCGTTCGTCCTGACACACACACAATCGTGGGGCTCGCAGGCCCTTTTTACGGTATTATGACGCGCTACTTGCGTCACTTCAGAAAGTTAACAAAAAACCTATCGCCACTCTTAATTGGGTGTTCGAGTGGTAGGGTTAGTATAGCACACATATAGAAAATGATATTAGTGGACAAGGTGTAGTCAGGTGGTATATCTGGGTTGTCCCTACAATTAGATACATGAGAATTGTTACATGAAGACTCCTGAGGATTGGCTAAATTTGCTGGCGTCAGTGATAAGAGCCCCATGTTCTGATTGGTGCGCCCGTGAGCTTCCCAGCCTGGGACCACCGTCGTTCCCAGCTCTCGGTGTACCTGTAAGTTGTAACAATGTTTCACTATGGGTACATGCAGACAATGTGAGGACTTATTCATAGCTGGACGGGGGACCGCTCCCACTGTTGCAGATGTCCATTGAGCCTTTCAAGTGTATCTGCCAGTGTCTCGTAGCGAGGGATCCAGACGCCTCTGTTCTCCTGGGTTTGGCATCTCGTCAGGTTCGGCTTGGTCACGTGGGGAGGGACCGTGAAAGAAGCAGAATTCTGCACAATTAATATTGTTTTTCTACTGCGCGTCTGGTTTAATTTGTCGGGGTGACTTTAACGTTGGTGCGCGGAGTACGAGGTTGCAACATCGTGCCTTTGATGATTTGCTCTTGGAACGCAGGTTTGCAACATTGCGACCTTGGCTGGTTGCTTCGCCAAGCTCATTCTGCAGGGTCAGCAACTGACTCTTGCCTTGTTAATGTCCACGGGAGCTCTTGTTTGAGGCCTCCTTGGGCCTGGTGCATAAGTTGTCCGTTTGGTGTACAGGTGCTTTAGGTTATAGGAGCATATAATTTCATGACCAGTATTGTCTTCATTATACTTCTCATGGCGGTAACTTGTTTCAAGAGAAGCGTGAGCAAGCTAGTAGAAGAGTTCATGACGCGTCTTGCGTTTCTGCATTCTGAAAGCCTATGTAAAAATAATAAAGATGCACGTCCGTGAATATGCCTGTCGCCTACGTCATAGCACTGAGTATATTCTTCGTGTAGGTTGGTGTGGGAATGTCCAGTGTGTACATTTGTACAGATGTGCTTCCCGTTGTCTAGGTCGTCATGGCATCTCTAACGACGTGTAGATTTTAGTCTAGTTGATCCGTGCCGCAGGTGTCGGCATGGCCAGTGCGGGCTGCTGGGCAGGCAGATGGACATATCCGTATGTTCCTGTACCAGGGTATCTGGTCGTCTGGCAAATGGACAAACTCTTCTCGTGGCGGGTGTTTGGGTCGTGACCCTCTAGGCCAAGCGCGAGAGGCGAAGGACGGGAGCCTGGTCTTCCATTCTCCCACTTCAAACCTTTTTCAGCAAGGCCTCAATCCTCAACTTATCCTCACAACCCAGTGTAGCGCTGTGGTGTGGGAAAGCATCCTGGAACTAGCATCCTGAAACTATCTGTCTTGCTACCATAAGGCTTGCCTGATGAACTCGCTATCCTGCTGATTTGAAGTACCCAGAAACAAGAAGGGCAGATCCTGTGCAGTTCCCGTGACCGGCCTAGCTGATCCAGTCCAGCGCCTGATGTTCTGTCCTTCCTTGATAGATCCAATCCATTGACCAGAACCGTGACTGTCAAAAATCATAAATCCCAGTGGATTGTGAGTATTAATAGGACGCTAGAGAACTATTGTATACCTTGCACTATTTTGTTCCATTCTGATCTCTGAACTATCCCTACTTTCCCAGCCAGTAACAGTGTCAACATCTTTAGTGCTATCTTATTCTGTCTAGTTGTTAAAGCGCCATTTCCACAGTCATCATTATTTGTGTAACTCTGATCCATAAATCCCACTTTGAGTGTTTGGACTTGTGCCGTAAATGTGCCGTGATGGGGATCTGTTACTAAAGTCATGAATCAGTCTCAGAGTTTACTTTGTCTCCACTTGGTTGCCTAGCCTGAATGCTCTAGCCTTGAATGGAAGCATAAGCCATTTTTTCTGATTCTAAACTGAAGTCCTTGTTCAAATTTGTGTCTTTATTTTTGAAAAACACCTCTCACTAAAACCTCTATAACTCCCTCAGTTTTCAAGATAGAAGCACAATGTCAACTCCCACCTGTACCTAACATCCTTAGCTATATATCCAACTGAATCGTGAAACAGTGTGACTGACCTGTTAGAGTAAAGGTTTGCCACAAATTGACATTTGGAAAAGTTTTACACGTGTGAATTACCTTTAAATTATTTCCCACTTGGCTTTTGAGATCCCAACTGTTGCCTTTAGATTGAATCATTGCTTGTGTTGCTTGCATCTGTTTCAAGTGGCTCCCATAGGAATTTATAATAATTTAAGCATTTTGAACATATTTTGTGTTTTTGTACAGCCAATTCCAAAGCCATTCTGACACTTGAAAAGTTAAATCGTGTTCTCTTGCGTTTAAGGGGGGAAGGGGGGAGTGATATTCTGTTTGGTCTTCATTATTCCTGAATACCTGCTCTCTCCTCACATCTATTTAAATTGCCTATGGTGGGTTGAGGGGTGTTGCAAGGGGAACCCCTAACCATATTGCTATCTGTTCCAAACCAACTCAGAAGTATTCTTTCCTTTGCTGCATTCTTTTTGTGTTCATTACTTCATTCCTAGTGCATTAAAGATATTATTCATTGTTCCTGTCACCCCATTTGTGATTGTTGTTACCTATTAAAAATATATTGTGATTTTAAAGTCTAAATAAATAAACAAATAATGACCTTTACAACTAGCCTGATTCCTGGTTCAGTGTAACCTGGGGGTATTTTGAGGAGGGTGTGATATGAGTGGTATATCATTCAGAATATTGAACTTATAGATACCAATAAAGAAGGGTTTGATTTTGCGCACTACATGCTGGGCGAGACTTGGGTGTGTGCCTGATTGAAATCACTAACAAAATGTACAGTCTGAATCGAGAAACACACTTCTTGAACAATACTCATACATCATTTACATTCATAAAATAAACTTCATCTGTTTTACATTGTATACTTTTTGTTAGTCACGTTTTACGAATCGAGAAGTCATGCAAAACAGTCCAAAAATATCTATGTGCCCACTACCTCTTTCACCAAACTAACAAGACTAATTAACCTCCTTTATACTCCTCACATCCACCATAAAAACAAATTAAACCATAAACAATCCTATAGGCAACTTTTCAAATTTGTGTACCAATTATGACTTTGAGAAAGGCTCTGTAGAGTACACTGGATCGAAAAAAAAAAAAACTTTGTCCTTAGTATAATCATTGTTAGTTATGTCTAACGAATTGAGAAATCTTGAAAATAGTGGATATTTAAATCTGTGCCCATTACTGTCAGAGCAAGCTTGCTGTGTAATAAATCAAACATCTAAGAAAGCTATAAAGGTTCTTGGTTCGTATATAAAAATTAAGAAAAAAAGACCTAAGATGTCCTGTATTGAACACAAATTACCTTTAAACATTGTTTGCTAATAAATAAGAATACATGTCTCCACACCAATATAATTTCCCACTCTATCTCATTTATAACCCTCACATAAACATTAAAGAATCCTAAAAGAACCTTTTTAAACTTATGTGCCAATCACTACTTAGAAAACTGCTCTGTAAAGAACACTGGATTGAGAATCACCTTTTTTTACATAGTATAATCTTCGTTAGTTACATCTACGAATAGAGAAATCATGCAAAATAATGCAGATTTAACTCTGCACCCACTAACTGTCAGAGCAAGCTTGCTTTTTAATATATCAAACATCTAATAAAGCTAGTAAGGCTCTTGCTTCCTATTTAAAAATTTAGAAGGAAAGATGTAAAAATAAGAATTCATATCTCATCACCAATATAATTTCCTTGGAGACTCCTTTACATGTTCATGAAATGTATAAAGCCATAAATGATATGAGTAAGGATAAAGCACCGGGCCCTGATGGGTTGTATATGGACTTGTTGATGCTCTTTTGATACTTTTTCTGAAGCCAGGTAAAGGCAATGAACTCCCTAAGAATAAAGACTGATTTCACTGATTGCAAAATGTTCGCAAAACTGTTAGCAAATAGAATCAAATTATTCTTGCCCAAATTAATTAAATCAAAAAAGGTGGGTTTTGTAAAAGTAAGAACTATTTCATCTGATAATAGACTATTTATTGATTTACGTAATGTTAAAAAAGTAATATTTTAAATGACAGTTATGTACTGATTACATTGGATGTAGAATATGCTTTTGATTTGTGGAATTGCATTATTAATTTGGATCTTTAAAGTGGCATGGGATTGGGGAGCACTTGTTATCATTGTTCAAACTATTATATTCTGAACCAAAAACATCTATACTTGTTGATTACTATGTTTGTTCCTTCTTTTCTTAGCATCGAGGAACCTGTCCAGGTGTCCTCGGTCACAAATCCTGTTTGTCCTTTCTCTGGACCCCTTCTTAGAACTTACTGGAAGTAATCAAGATATCTCAGGTATTGTGTATGATACATATGAGGTAAAACATGCAGCATGTGCACATAATATATTGATACTTATGAAGAATCTGACTGTGAACCGTCCCAAATTATTAGATACTATATGAACATTCTCTGAGGTCTCCGGCTATAAATTAAATAAAGAAAATTCTGAGATACTACATTAAAGTCTCTTTGTCATAGACATGAGTTAAAGTTATTTGGTCTGAAATGGTGTAAGGATTTGACTAATTATTCAAAGAGTTCTATAGTATCTTGTAATGCAAATGTGTTTAAACTAAACTTGGAAACTGTAACAGAAAGAATTGGTGAATTTGTAGCATCATGGGCACATTTATATTTAATGTGGTGGGAAAGACTTCGAGCTATTAAAATTATGTTAGCTCCAGTAATCAGGTATTTCCTGCAGATGTTTCTTATCAGATCTATTTTATGGCAGCCATGATTAAATAAAGGTGTTCAGTTTATTAAGCAACTTATTTCAGGAACTAACATTATTACACTTGATGATTTTAAAACCAAATTCTCTTTCTCTAATTTGGATTACAATCAATATATCGAATTAGGAAATGCTTGTTTTGATAATCTAGATTCTTTACAGGGAATTGTTTAGTTCCTGATTCTTTCAGACTTCAATCCATGGAACACTCATATATGTGGGAAGTGTGAAGGCATCATGAAGTGGACACAGAAAACAGAATAAGATTTTAAGTATGCACGTTTATTTATTAAACGGGGAGGGTTGGAAAGGAGCCTAACATGCCCTATGCCAGGGTGGCATTTCCCTATCTAAATACAACTAATGATAGTCTGTATTGGGAAGTCCAAAGCACATGTCTGTGTTCAAAACGTATACTTGCCCTACAATCTAACTGTATACAATGTGTATGGATGTCATCATCAAATAAAAAGTGGTCAAATGAAAGTTCAGAGCTTCTTCCAGCTCTGAGATGGAAAAGGGTTTTCCCTCCCACAAGGTTGAAACAGTTCACTTTACAAAAGAGGGGTTCCCTTCCCCAAGCTTTCAAGTCTATCAAAATTCCAAAACAACACAATTCTTCAGGATATTCAATGTTCCAAATATAAAAATTCCTTGGGACACTTCCCAACTCTTCAATTTGGTTACCTTGACCAGTGCATAAAGATCAGTTCCTTAGTTTCAATTCACATAGGTTTTCCTTCAGTCAATCACAAAGTGTATTTTCCTTTAGGTGGGTATATTCGGTCAAGGTGCAGTTATCGGACCACACGGGCCACCCATTATGGGTCATGAAACTGACACACCTTATTTGCATCTGCTGCATAGGTATTTTGATACAGTTCCAGCTTCAGTATAATGCGTTACTCAATCTTTTCACTTGCCCTTGAAGCTTTATTGTTTCTCCTTTTCCCACCATTCACTGGTATATTAGTTTTCACTTGCAATGAACAACATATGCTTCCCAGTACACTCTCCTGCTAGGAAACTCAGTTTAAAGTTCTTTTTACACCAGCCATCTTGCATACAGGTTTACTTTTCTTAACCATTCTTTTCTCTGAGTAATGTGTAATAATGTCAGCTTGACTCTGTGAAATGCTCACTTGACTCTTGGCAACGTTAATCCCAATCTTTCACTTATGCTTGCTTACCTGACTTTGCTTCTTAGCCTTGCTTTCATGTCAGCTTATTGCCAATTGACTTCACTGTTATACATACTTTCTCTATTTTTACATAGTTCATTGTTTCATTCTTGTACTTATTCTGTATTTTCCCCAAATCGACTTAAATTAGGGATTTCACGTGTTTATAGTCTCTTTCTTTTTATCTGCTTTTCATACATAGCAAATATCCCCTTTGAACACATGTCATTACGCCCTGGGGGTCCCAGCGCCCCTGAGCATACTCACTGGTATTGCTTGGATTCTCCAAAACATGGTGAGGGACTGCAGAACTTGTCATTTCTCCTGGAAGTGTTTGCTGTCCTGCCAGTGCCCACGCAGCTTCGTGGAAAGCTTTTCTCTTACCTGCAGGTATAGCCGATGCACCTCACTGCCTCTGTGACGCTGCCAGCTCCTTCTCTGCTGCGGTTCATTCGGCAGTGCTCAAATGGCTCTCACCCAGACTCTGCAGCTGTTTCTCTGGTTCAGAGGGATCATCGTTCCTCTGCAGAGATTTCTCATGCTGGTCTGTTTTGCACCTGGCTTTGCACTGCGCTTGCTCTGCATCCCTCTCCAGCTTCTCTGGACTTCTTGGAGTCTTGCTTCCACACAACTGTTCTCTCCTTCACATACCTCTGCTTCCAGTACTGGCCTTTAAATATTTCACCAGCTGGATTAGACACTTGACAACTAGACTGCACAGAGTTTGTTCTGTAGTCTGTTGTCAGTTCTTGTTGCATCTTCCTCATTCTAGTACCAAAGTGGAGTTTGAGTGCGTGTTTTTGGCTCTGGTGTATCTCTTCCTCATACCAACATTGAAGTGTGTACATTGGGAGATAAGTCATGCCAAGTATAGGGAAGAGACTGGTAATAACCTATAAAGGGCTTGAGGACATTGGGTTCATCAGAAAAGGGAAATGGGGATACCATGTCTCAACCAAGGGTGCCTCATCCCCATTCCCCAAGTCTCCTCTGCCCAGGTGATCCTCCCTCAAATATCCACCCCCAGGGTCAGGATCCAATAGCGACAGCCTTACCCTGGCCACCTGGGAGGACTATATGTTGGGGAAAGCAGTGAGAAGACCCTCAGATTCCTCACAGAAGCTATACATTTTTACAAATCGATAATAAAACACAGACCAGCTAATATGAAATGTTCCTCAGAAATTGCAGTGGGAAATTGACTGCAAAAAGGAGTTTGATGAGCTTACATTGTGTTTAATTGATCTAAGGTGAAGGGAATATCGCCATCAGCTACTATAACAAAAAACTTTTCTTCTTTGCCCATAAAGAATGTCTAACTCTGTTTAAGTTAGTCAATGCAAGGATATCTAATGATGGAAATTGTTGGTCTTGTCATTCAGATGTTGCTTAATGTAGGCAAAAAACACCCTTTCTGGATTAGTTGGGGGATTACCTGTAGTTTTCCCTTGTATATGTGTCACGCCAGCTAAATATACCAGGTATGTAATTCATTAGCTATTTAAAGCATGTCTACTAAATGTGTAGCCTACGTTTACCTTGCCATCCAACATTCTAGTGATACCCTAGTGAGTAATCTATCCCTAGCCAGCGCTCGTGGTCCGTTTATCGAGGGGTAGGGTAAAGAGAAGAGAATCTTACCCTAATCTATTTCTAATCACCAAACATGACTTTATTAACAAGATTTTATTACTACAACCATGTGTAATTGGCCTTGCAAATGACATTTTTCAATTGTATTAATTTTCTTTGCTCTGCGCTTGCACACTTCTAAAAGGTATTCAAAGCAGATAGTAGGTTGCTCTGTTTTGATTCATAACAATTTTAACACCGTTTGCCGGTTTTACAACAGCACCCCTTGCGCCCACATTTGTTTGAGGTGCAGTGTATGTTGTCGATGGGACTAACTTTCCACCCAGATGAGCAGAAAGAAGGAGGCCTGGAGTGACGGACAGAAGCTGGAAAAACAGGTAAGAAGGCTTTTTTTCAAAATGTGATGTGTATTTTGCATGTGTGAAGTGCATGTCAGATGTATGTATGTGCTATGGGGTCAGTGAGTGGTGGGTGAATTAGATGAAATGTGATAGTGTGTGTGTGTGTTTGAATGTTCTGAGTGGGTGTGCGTGTGTCTGTGTAGAGAATGCATTGAGTGTGGATGTAAGAGAAGATGTATGAGTGCATGGCTGGTGGGTGAATGAGTATGAATGTGATAGTGTGTTTCAATGTTCTGGATGGGTGTGTGCCTGTGTTGAGAATGCAGTGTGAGTGAATGCGAGAGAAGGTATATGGGTCAGTGAGTGGTGGGTGAATGATGAGGAATTTGATAGTGTGTGTTTTAGTGATCTGTGTGGGTTGGTGTGTTCCTGTGTGGAGAATGCAGTGCAACTGTATGCGTGTTAGGCGATCCTCTGCACACCAGGCCACTACACATCAGAACACTGCTCACATTCCCCCAGCATCCCCTCCCAAGCTTCGAGGCTCAAGTGATTCGGTGAACCCACAGAACCGAAAACTCCGTACCAGCTTTAGTGTACGGGCTCGATTACAACCCTTTCTGCATTGGCAATTGCCTTGGAGAACATATAGCAGAAGGGGCGGCGTTTCGTCTTCACGTCGGTCATGTGATACACTGTGGCGTTCCTCACGTGGTCTTGGTGGACGTCACATGACCCAGAGAAGTCACATGACCCAGGGACGCTCAGTATAAAGGTCTGAGAGACAGAACGCTCATTGCTTCTCAGCTGGCTTCAGTCCCTGTTTGGCGTTACTACTAGCTCCTTGTTATCTTGATCACAGAACTCTACCTCGGACTCCCTCGGACACCCCTTTGTACCTTTGCTTGGAACTGTTGAACTGTTGCCGGATTTTGGACTTCACCTCGACTTGTCTTTGGATCATCCCTGGTTACCTTGCTGAACTTCTACGCCCTTTCCCTTCTTGGGATTCAAGTCAAGCCCTCTCTCCTACAGGTGGCTAACCCTTCATCCACGCTAACCTGCGGTTCTACCATTCCAGGGACCGCCGCATCATCTGAGTCTCGAACCTCTCTACTAGGTTACCTGGGTCACCCTTACACCAGATAGGTAAGACACTTTAGATCCTTTTGTTTATCTGACTGTATTGTGATTGCCTGGTACTTAACCTCGTTCCTTCTTGACAGCAGCATCGGTGTTCCAGAGGCTCCGTGGATCTGGGAGGACATCTCCCACCTGTGGCCTCAAAGGTCGCACAGCGGGTTTCTATTTAGTTCCCCTGTGCGTCACTTGGGGACAGAGGACTCATCGGTCTACACGACACTCAAGTCGGAACAGACTGAGAAGCCGTTTAGTCGTGTTTGACGATGCAAGGATCCACGGAAGAACCCATAGCTGCTTTAGTCAAGGCAATTACAGTATTAAGGGCAGATATGGCAGCCGCGAACACAGTGATCCACCAAAGGTTGGATTCCATACAGAGTGTTCAGCATTCCCTTCCTGCAGACCCTGAGTTTGGAGATGCCAGCTCCTTCACTACACCCCCTCCCTTGGCTACTTCTACAGTCCCAACTCCAATGATCCTCCCAACTCCTTCCCCCCTGGCTGCTCCGGAACGCTATCAAGGTGACCCCAAGAAATTCAGAACCTTTGTTAATCAGTGCAAGTTACACTTCTTATGCAGACCTTTGGCTTTTCCTACTTCCACTACTAAAGCCGCCTTCGCCCTCTCCCATTTAGCCGGAACGGCTGCCGCTTGGGCTAATCCCCTGCTAGAGAATAATAGCCCAGTCCTTTATGACTTTGATTTGTTGGTTCTAGACATGTCTCGAGTATTCGATACCCGACACAAGGCACAGTCTAGGGATTTGGAGTTGTTAGAACTGACTCAGGGTAGAAGGACTTTGATAGAATACATCACCCGGTTCAATCAACTAGTTGCAGAAACATCATGGCCAGAAAACAAGCGGGCGGTGGTCTTTTATAGGGGGTTGAGTAACACCATGAAAGATGCTTTATCAGTGATCCCTTCTATGCCTACTCAGTATCAGGAATTGGTTGATCTCGTCTTGCAGGTAGATGCACGACGATCGGAGCGTAGAGCTGAATTGGGGGTCTCTTCCCATCCTACTCTTGCTAGTACTCCTGCTTCCAGTACAGAAGAACCTATGCAAGTGGGAGGTTTACGTAGTCCTATCACAACATCAGAGAGGGAACGTAGAAGGGTGGATAATGCATGCTTTTATTGTGGCACCACTGGACATTTTGTGAAAGAGTGTCCTCGACGTCCCAAGAAGAGCCAGGTTTTTCGGATGGCTCGACTTTAGATCCGGAGAACAGGTCGAGTGTCCCGTCGTCCTCTCCGGGTACCTCTCTTGCCTTTGCTCGTGTCCAACCCATCTCTGTAAAGGCTACTCTATGTCCCTCTACAGGCCTTCTTCATGCAGTCAATATCATCATTGATTCAGGTGCCACTGGTAATTACATAGATATTGATTTGGCCCATTCCCTCAACCTACCTTTAGTGGTAAAAACACGACCGGAACATGTCCAAGCCGTAGACGGCTCTGCATTAGTTTCTGGTCCTGTTAGACACCAAACTGCACCCCTCTTGTTGAACATACAAGAAACACACACAGAAACCTTAAGTTTTGATTTAATTACCACACCCCAATTCGGTATCATACAAGGAATTCCATGGTTACGTGAACATAATCCACTGATCAATTGGCAGTCAGGCACTGTACTCTTCGAGTCCGAAGTCTGTCAGAATTATTGTCTCCCGGTCCATCAAGCCTCTGACACACCTTCTCGGGCCTTGGGAGCTTTAGCTCAACTCACTGTTGATGATCCAGAGATTGTTCATTCACATACTGTTGGGGGGTTGGTGTCTGGGATTCCGCCTGAGTACAAAGCATTCGAATCAGTTTTCGATCGGGGCTCTTCCGAGGTACTTCCTCCACATAGACCATATGACTGCCCAATCGAAATACTTCCTGATTCCACTATCCCTTCGGGCAGGATCTATTCTTTGTCCCCTTCGGAGGAACAAGCATTGTAAGAGTATGTACAGAACGCCTTACGTTTAGGACACATCCGTCCCTCCACTTCACCAGCAGCAAGTCCCATTTTCTTTGTACCCAAGAAGGAGGGGGATTTACGCCCTTGTGTGGATTATCGACGTCTTAACGCTATCACAAAAAAGGATAGATATCCAATCCCATTAATCACCCCACTTCTAGACCATTTAACACATGCTTCCATTTTCACCAAGCTTGACCTACGTGGCGCATACAATTTAGTACGCGTTCGCGAGGGAGACGAGTGGAAAACGGCTTTCTGTACTCGTTACGGCTTGTACAAATATTTAGTCATGCCTTTTGGCCTATGTAATGCCCCGGCCACATTCCAACGATTCATGAATGACATATTCAGGGATATTCTGGATGTTTACATGGTTGTGTACTTGGACGACATCTTAATTTTTTCTCGTGATCTTGATGACCATGTAAAGCATGTTCGGGAAGTACTATCCCGTTTGAGAGAACATTCCTTATTTGCCAAACCTGAGAAATGTCAGTTCCATAAAACTTCTGTTGAGTTTCTGGGTTTCCACATCACCCCTGGGGCGTTATCCATGAACGAATCTAAGGTCAAAGCAGTATTAGATTGGCCAGTACCTCAAACACTCAAGTCCTTGCAGGCCTTTTTGGGATTCGCCAACTTTTATAGACGTTTCATTTCTTCTTTTTCCACAATTGTTGCGCCGCTCACGGCTCTGACTAGTCCTCAGGTACCCTATCATTGGCACAGGGAACATCAGGAGGCTTTTGAGGCTTTGAAAACCGCCTTCACTACCGCACCGGTACTCCAACACCCCAATCCTGATCTTCCGTTCATAGTTGAGGCGGATGCCTCTTCCTTTGCTCTCGGTGCGGTACTGTCTCAAACGTGTCCTACTACAGGCAAATTACATCCAGTGGCATACCATTCCCGTAAGTTTTCCAGTACTGAGTCTCATTACACCGTTACGGAGAAAGAACTCTTGGCTGTCATGGATGCCTTCCGTGTTTGGCGTCATCATCTTCTGGGGGCTAAACACTCCATCACAGTATACTCAGATCATCGGAATTTACAGGATCTGGCTTCTCTGAAGTGCATTAATAGCAGACAGGTCCGATGGCACCTTTTCTTTTCCGCTTTTGATTTTCATATTATGCATCGTCCTGGCACTTCACATGGGAAAGCAGATGCCTTGTCACGTTCCCCGGGGGGGGTCCAATTGCCTGCTTTCCCTGACACCGTTCTCGGAAAGACTCATGTGATTTGTCTCTGTACACCCTCATTGTCGCTTTTAGACTCGGTCCGATCCTGGACTAGCATACATTCTGATCAGTTGCGAGAATGGGATCTGGTGTATTCTGATGGATTACCTTTCGTACATGAACGCCTGTTCCTTCCCACACCTGACACGCGTAATCTGGCCCTTGAGTGGTCTCATGATGCTCCCTTTAATGCCCATCCCGGACAAGTACGCACTTTAGATCTTCTCAAGCGTTGGTGTTGGTGGCCTTCTATGAAGCGCGATGTGGAATGTTATGTCAATTCGTGCGCAGTATGTGCTCAGGCTAAACATCGAAGAGGTCGACCGGTTGGGTTGTTACTTCCGCTTCCGGTACCTCCTAGGCCCTGGCATACGTTGACTATGAATTTCGTTACTGATCTCCCCAAGTCGAAAGGCTTTGATTCCGTCTGGGTAGTGGTGGACACGTTCACAAAAATGGCTCGTTTTGTTCCTTGTAAAGGCATTCCTTCGGCCCCTGTCTTGGCGGATTTGTTTTTTGAACATGTGTTCATGCTATTAGGCCTCCCTTCGGTCATTATATCCGATCGAGGTTCACAGTTCACCTCTCGGTTCTGGAGATCGTTGACGAGATTATTGGGCATTGATACCAGGTATTCGTCGGCCTATCATCCTGAGACCGATGGGCAAACCGAAAGGACGAATCAATCCATGGAACAGTACCTTCGCTGTCTTATATTGCAACATCAGACCTCTTGGTTGGCCGTGTTACGGCTTGCGGAGTTCGCGTACAATAATGCGGCTCATTCAGCTACTGGTTATTCTCCTTTTTACGCCCTCTACGGCCAACATCCCAAGGTCTTGCCGGTCCCTGATGCTTCCAGTTCTTCGAACCCTGCGGCCACGACATGTCTTAGGGATCTATCGGCTGTACATGCTAGTACCGTGGTTCATCTCACCGAAGCCAAGACTTCTATGAAGGCCCGTGTGGATAGCAAACGTACTGCTGCTCCCCCTCTGGTGGTGGGTTCTAGGGTCTGGTTGTCGTCACGCCATCTTCGCCTAGCGGGTTGCCGGAAGTTATTACCTCGCTTTGTCGGCCCGTATGTGATCTCTCAGGTTGTGAATCCGGTGGCTTTTCGTCTAGTGCTGCCCAGTTCTTGGCGTATCCATCCTGTGTTTCATGTCTCCCTCCTCAAACCTTGTCCTGACTCTGTCCGTCTTCGTACCCCTGTTGCGCCAGTGTGCTTGACCTCTCCTGATGTTTTTGAGGTGTCGGCCATTTTGGGTTCCAGATGGTTTAGGGGTAGGCTCCAGTATCTGGTGGATTGGAAGGGTTATGGCCCGGAGGAGCGTTCGTGGGTTCCTGCCCCTGATCTGAACGCCCCTCGGTTAGTAGCCCGTTTCCATAAGGATCATCCGTCCTGCCCACGGGGTCGTGGGCCGTTGGGGGGGGCTATGTTAGGCGATCCTCTGCACACCAGGCCACTACACATCAGAACACTGCTCACATTCCCCCAGCATCCCCTCCCAAGCTTCGAGGCTCAAGTGATTCGGTGAACCCACAGAACCGAAAACTCCGTACCAGCTTTAGTGTACGGGCTCGATTACAACCCTTTCTGCATTGGCAATTGCCTTGGAGAACATATAGCAGAAGGGGCGGCGTTTCGTCTTCACGTCGGTCATGTGATACACTGTGGCGTTCCTCACGTGGTCTTGGTGGACGTCACATGACCCAGAGAAGTCACATGACCCAGGGACGCTCAGTATAAAGGTCTGAGAGACAGAACGCTCATTGCTTCTCAGCTGGCTTCAGTCCCTGTTTGGCGTTACTACTAGCTCCTTGTTATCTTGATCACAGAACTCTACCTCGGAATCCCTCGGACACCCCTTTGTACCTTTGCTTGGAACTGTTGAACTGTTGCCGGATTTTGGACTTCACCTCGACTTGTCTTTGGATCATCCCTGGTTACCTTGCTGAACTTCTACGCCCTTTCCCTTCTTGGGATTCAAGTCAAGCCCTCTCTCCTACAGGTGGCTAACCCTTCATCCACGCTAACCTGCGGTTCTACCATTCCAGGGACCGCCGCATCATCTGAGTCTCGAACCTCTCTACTAGGTTACCTGGGTCACCCTTACACCAGATAGGTAAGACACTTTAGATCCTTTTGTTTATCTGACTGTATTGTGATTGCCTGGTACTTAACCTCGTTCCTTCTTGACAGCAGCATCGGTGTTCCAGATGCTCCGTGGATCTGGGAAGACATCTCCCACCTGTGGCCTCAAAGGTCGCACAGCGGGTTTCTATTTAGTTCCCCTGTGCGTCACTTGGGGACAGAGGACTCATCGGTCTACACGACACTCAAGTCGGAACAATGCGAGAGGTTTATGGATGAGTGAGTGGGTGTGTGTGTAACTGTTCTGGGTGGTTGGTTGCCAGTGTAAGTTTATGTGAGAGAAAGTATATGAGTGAATGACTGGTGGGTGAATGCTATGAATGTGATTGTGTGTGTAAATGTTCTTTGTGGGTGTGTGCATGCAGTGTGTGAATGAAGGTGTGAGGAGATGTATGTGTGGGTGAAAGGGGATGTGTGTGTGTGTGTATGTGTGTTGTGTGTGTGTGTGTGTGTGTGTGTGTGTGCGTGTGTGGAGGGGGATCACTAGTGCATTTTTGACACATCCTTTATTGACTTTGTATGCTTTTTGCTGGTATTTTTCCAGCAAAGCCAAGTTCATGTGTGTCATTACCTGACTAGAATGGCATTTTGGTACAGCCAGTCTAGCCATTCCTTACTGTGGCATGACATTTATTACTCGGCATCTTGATGAAGCAAGCATAAAAATAGTATTACCTCGCTAGACTGATGTTTTGGTGTAGCGGCCTGTATATTTCTTACTGTCGAATGATTTTTTATTATCTGAGCATCTATGATGAAGCAAGGATGATAATTGTTCTTATGGATCTAGATTGCCTTATGTTGGAACCAGTATGAACATGTTTTCATATTGTGACATGTCACTTTTAATGCCCAAACCAACTGGAATATTTTCTTGCAAAGGATCACTGACATATATTTGCAGAGCCAGCTTTGTGCCTAGTGGCAGTAATGATACTATAATAAAATATGTGTGTATGTTCTTATATGGAAATACTACAATATGTTGGTGGAGCTAGCATGGAAATGTATGGGCACAGCCAGCATGAACATGTTTTTTTATACTGGCATATACTGAAGGGAGCGGCATGAAAATGCATTGGGAAATGCGCTTGTACACTTTTGATGACTTGCATCTAGTATACTTTTTTTCCATGAAATTACCTTAGACCGTAAAAAAAGATTGCAAAATGCCTGGCCTTCTACTCAAATTTTCCCAGAAAGTGTGCTGTGTAATGCTCCATTTTAACCCATTAGTCAAAACGTTTTCTCATGGGAGGGGAGAGAATCCCCCTGAGTCCCCCCACCCCAAAACCAGTTTTCTTTAGTTCGGGACCCTTCTTTGTGCTCTGTCGCAATTGCATATTTGTGACAAATATTTACACCATGCAATAAAACAACTCACCAGCCACCACTGGTGGCTGGTATATTTTGTGACCAGGCACCGCCCCCTTCTTTCTATGCTAGGTAAAACATGTAAGCTTTGAATAAAAAGCATCTTTATGTCTTTCAATTGGAGCAGAGCATGCCCAAGCATCATGGACAATGTGCACACACGGTGGTCCGAGCCAGCCTGGATGTGTTGTGCCATGTGCTTTGCTAAGGAGCTTGGGTGGGCCCTCAGCATGGCTCACAGGAAGGCCCCCAGATGTTGTGCTATGCCATTGATAGGGCTCTGCACATCTTGAACACATTCAAGCGTGATGTGAATGGTTGAGAAGGGCTGCAAACCTAACCAGTACCCTGCTCTGCTGCAACAATATTTAAGAAAATAAGCGTTGGAGACAAGGTCTCAGGAGTGAAAGAGCCTCAGAGTGACCTACCCCTCGCCACTCAAACGCACCTTGCACATAGAGCTCTGAAAATTATAGATGCATTGAGCCATACTCTTGATGGAAGTGCAGCCCCTGCTCCCTACACCTCACACCGTTAAAAAAGATTGAAGAAGAGTCATGCATCAAAGCCTAGGAAATTAAGGTGTTATGTTTGGCTGTTGGTTGTAGGAGACAGCATATGATTGCTTGTTACATAAATTAAAAATAAATGCGCACAGAGACAGATGGCCTCAATTTACACCCACACAATAGGTTTCTTCTATCGTAGTGGTAGCTGACTCATAGATACATTTACAGCCAGGGAATGTTGTTGATGCTAAATCCTAGTCAGTGATTGAATTTTAAGGCCTTGCTCATGCAGCACCTTGCAACTGGGTAAACAGACAGTGCACACAACTTGAGGTAAGTGCTTTTTTGGCTTGTTTAACACATCAATTGCACAGATAATGAGTACTTTTGTGTCCAGTGACCCATAGATGTTTCATGCATTAGCTGTAGCTTGTGTTAGAGATGTTGGTTACCATGCTACAGGTACTGCATTATATATGTTTTACATATAGGCTCCACGTTGAATCTGGAAAATGACATTCCCCAAATGAGGGATGGTGGACACATCTCGGCTCCCTCTGTGCCTCAGTTCTCATGTCTTGCTAAAATGAGAGTGCCTTGAAACAAGGGTGCTAGACGCATCTGAAGGTTGTGTGCCAACACTTCCCATTATATCACTTGGGGGCAGGCTCAAATGACACATCTTCCTGTGATGCCATCGAAGGTCAAGGGCTGTGCAATGTCACTTCCGCTACTCCTGGCATTGTGGTGAAATGACGTCACTGACGGACTCCACCAACAGAGAGAGCATGTCTCTAGGCTGATTCACCTGTTTATACAATGTCTACCCTATTATTTCCAACAGACTGATCCTGCTCTCAATTGACCACTTGAAGTGTAAATGATTGCATTTATCGTTGTAAATATTGGTCATGTACTTATTTACTTCAATCGAATGCTTTTCTTGAATATTGGAAAAAGAGATTTTCCAAGCCCGGGCTGAGCAATCGATGTACAATGTTTTTCAAGACAACTGGATGCAGAGAGATCGTGCAAAGAGGGTGAAATTTACATGGGAAAGTCTTTTTCAAAATGACCAGATTTATGCTCCTTTTTCACTTTCATTATTTTATGTCTGCATGCTGGCTGCCATGACGACAACAGCATGGCTAACGTGAATCATCATTTGTGTGCCACATGTTTCCCACCTTGCACATTAATGACTGATATAAATAACATGTGCAGTATATACATATCCTACATTTGTATTCTTTGGTAAAATAGGATCAGCTGATGAACTGGTTGAGCAGAGTGTATAGATACATAGATCATTTATATTAAAAATCGAATCCATGGCATGACCTTACCAGAAGCAAAAGCAGGCAAGGAAATCTGAAAATGATCAATTATTGGATTTTCAACACGTTTTGATTGCTTTATGATGTCATCCATGATCAACAATTTATGCATGATTGTATCCTCTTCTGTACTGAGGAACTCACAGCTGAATTGGTACTGATACGTATGTATAAGTGTACTATATTTAAAATGTTAGGAAACACATGTTTTGCTTGTGTCAAGTACTTGCTTGATCGTGCGTGGGAGTAGAATGAGCATACCTTTCCCCTCTAAGGTTGTAGTGTCTTCGGAGCCACGTTACTCCATGTGCCTGCTGTTGTCCTCTGTATGCTGCTGCATCGTCTGTGACTGTCGCGCATTCCTGGCCCCTGCCTCACTTCTGCTAAAAGGTCTTTCACTAGACCTCATTGCTCTGGGCTCTGTACGGCCCAGTCATGCCATTGTGCCAGCTCCATGAGTGCTGCTACCTTGGATTTGACTACTCTGCCCACTCCCCAATGGATGCTACTATCTCTGTAACCGCTCTATCCCCTCCCTTTCTGCTTTCCCCCCTGTGCGACTGCTCCTCCTTATCCCTGAATGCCATACACAACTAATTCAGTTACCATGTTCCTCTGTGACTTCTATACGCCCCCTGCCCTTCATAGCTACATGACCGCCCCACCCCCTCATTCTTGTCCCTCTGCTCCAGGAACACATCTGGGCCATACATCTTCCAAATCCGCTGGCCTGCCCGAATCCATCTCAACTCCATCCTGAGTCACCCAACAAAAGCTCCAATACATCTGGCACTTGCCTGCTCTTGAGGTAATATGCTTTTGTGCTCTCGCTGCCTGAACAGCTTCCTTCGTTTTTTGCCTCACATCACTAGGCGCCTATCAGGTCCACACCAAAGTAAAGGTATCACACGTTTTTTCTATGATGAGCTGATACATGAAATTATGAATGAGGCAATAGACCTTGTTGGTCGTGAGCACCATATGGACCTGCTCCACCTGTGCCAACAAATCTGAAAGTCCATCTTGTATAATGACAAAGCAGCAGTGGCTATTCCATGCAGGATGGACCACACCCAGATGTGCTGGCAGTGTCTGAGCAGGTGTGCCCAGAAACCACAATGACCCCAAACAGTGCCTGAACACAGTAGTGGCTCATTAGCACTACCTCTGGACCTATGGAGCTGCAGACATAGGAGCATGATGTGCTGACCATCAGCAATATCAGCACGTTCGAGGGAATTTGAGAAGTTGGAACTGAGGTTGAAAGTTGGTAGACTGCATGCATGGATGGCAAAAACATTGATGTGATTTGCAAAGTGTGTGAGTGGATAAGATCTCTTGCCTCTGGAAAAAATGCATAGAAGCAGTGATGCCAGCACCCACATGCCAACAGCTGTGGCTATACACTGTCACTTGCCCTGCGCAAATGAGAAAATAATTACCCTGTGTTCATAAACAAGTCAGTGGACACACCTCACAGCACTCCTATTTCTGAAAAATAGTAGCATTCATTAGGATATGTTTATAGTTTTCAGTTAAAATGTCAGCAAACGGGGCATCGCTTTAACCATCAGTGACCAGTGGGCCAGACCCTTTTAATTTCCGTCGAGCCACTGCCCAACTGAACTTCACGAGGGCGCATGCCTCTAGCCACATAGATGAGTGCCTGTGATGTATATGTACCAGGTGAATGGGCAGCTACATACAAGAAGATAGTAGCTGTTGTAAGAGGATTCAATTCAACACTGCAGCTAAGTCAATGCCTAGTCTGGGATACTGAATGGAAACCCTTATTGATATATCTTTATGTCCAGTTCATGAGTTCTGGATGACTACCCCTATATAACACCCCTCTCTTAGAATCCCCCTGACCCCACTGAGCCAAGAAGTAGTTCTGTTTTGCAAGTTTAAAAGGTTTATTTGAGAATGTAAACAATATATATATATCACACTTTATAATAAATTAATAATTGAATATCACACTTAATCTGAGCAGTAATCAATAATGGATAGTCTGGCACTAGCACACTTCTTTATAATCAATGATGAGTGAGTATAGGATGGATAAGATAGCAACAATACTTTTATGGTTTCAAATAGATGCAATGTGGAATGAAAATGCAGTACAGAAAATAACTTGATAGGATTTCAGCAAAAGACAATGTAATCACTTTCTTGGTCAATTCACCCCCCCTTTATGCAATGTAAGGAGATGAAGAGGAGAGCACACAGTTCTTAGGAATGCAATCAAATAGAATTCAGTTCAATTCCCCCTCAGCAGCTTATACAACAGATAGGAGTTTTGAAACACAGGCAAAATGCTTTGAATATGGTGACAATGAAGTGAGAAATATGCTGAAAATGCTTTTAATTCCCTTCAGGAGGTTCAGGGTGAGTGGTATGTAGTTAATATTAGTTCAGGCTTACTCTAGCAATGATTCAGGGATGGTTCTTAGGAGGCAAACGAAATTTTTAGCAAGGAAAGAAATGACTGCTGATGGTTACACGTGGCTGGATTTTTAACCAAATCGAAAAACGCGGTAAAATTCGCAAATGCGTGAATCGTGATTGCGGAAAAAGTATAAGGAGTAGTAAGTGTAAGTAGAAGTCGGTTCTAGACTTGATGGAAAGGTAAGATTCTAAGCTTTCAGAGGAAAGTTAAACCAAGTTCCTAGCCCAAACGGTTCCAGAGATACGGACGATTAAATAAAGGTAGTTTTTCGGATTTAAAGTAAACTCAAAATGACAGGTGACAGCTTGCAGCTTCAGAATTGACAAGTGACAACTTCTAGGAGGCAGTTCTGGTTAGATTAAAATAGTTTGGATTAGATTATTTTAATTAAGAGATTGGTTCTGCACAGTTCTGCTAGGTACTCACAATATATTTTTGAAATAGGCCTCGCCAGGGATCTGGTCAGGTTTTGGACTGGACTCCGGTTCTGGTCTCGGCACTTCACAGTGATCTGGGTCAGCTCTCTGGTTCTGCTCACAGCGGTCTGGGTCACTCTGGATCTCTGGCCTCTGGTTCTGGATACTGCTCTGCTTTCTCTGGGTACAGCACTGCTTCTGGATCTTTCTGGCGCAGGGTTTCAGGCCAGAATCAACAGCTCAGCCCGGCTGTGAATAGTCTGCAAATGATTTTTGGGCCTGCTGACAAATACTTTTGCTTGCAGTGGGCCTTCTTGGTTCAAAGTTCTGTAGTCTCTGTTTAGCTTGGAAGTCTAAGTGTAGGATCTCTGGATGTGAAGTCGTCGGTCAGCCTGCTCCGCAGCAAACGGAATTGAATGTCTCTACCTGTCCCAGCAGTCTCTTTTTATGTGTTTTGAAAATGGGTGTGTGCCTGGGCCTAGCAAAGCCTGCCCCTCTCTACTTGTCATTGGCCCAATTCTCCCCTCTCCCATGATTGGGGGAAGGAAATGTGAGTCAGAGTGATGCTGTAGGTTTTATGGGTCAGAGGATCCTCCCCTGGTCAGTTTGCCCACAAATCTATATTTGATTCAAATACATATTGCACAGATACACAGTTGTTTAAAATTACATGCACCCATCACATATCACATGAGGTATCCTCTGTTCAAACTCTGCTCTTCCTGGGGGCTTGCATTCAGAAATGGCAACATTTTGCACTTTTTAACTGGTTTTGCAATATCGGACATTTACCCAAATTTACACACATGTAGGAGTGTGGACATTAATTGATGAAGTGTCAGATTTTTAACATGCAGACATTTGGAGTGAAACCCTATTTTCCGCTAGCAACCCCCCAGATCATACCACCGGGTCTTAAAACCTCTTAATATGAGGGCAGACAAATCACAAGAATTATGGTATCATTTAGCTAATTTTGACAAGTCCGCATCATGAGTTATACATCTTTCTTAAAATCATATTCTGGCCAACAGGGGTGTGTCTTTTCAGGTCACATGGTGTAGAAACCAGTTTATCCAGTTTCTGCCAAGCTCAGAGACCCTGCCCCTCCCAGCTTTTGCCAAGAGGAAGCTAATTTACGCCCCCCCCAATAAACCATCTGCCTGAGTCAAGGAAGGGCTTTGTTCAAAAGGAAGCCATTTACGATCCCCCCAATAAACCATCTGCCTGGGCCTAGGACAGGCCTTTGTTCAACTCCCTGTAGCTGCTCCACCCCTAATCTAATCAGAGAGGTGACAACTCCTTTTGGCAAGGGGAAGAGTGGCTGAGCAGGTTTTAACTCCTGTGGGGGTAGATGTCAGGCAGAATTCAGTTTCAATAAGCCAGGTTTCAGCTAAATGTCACTTTTTGTCCCCCAGTTTAAGTCTATTACGATGTTTACATACACATTAAATAATTACTTCCTTCAAGTCATTTCAGAGTATAGTTTTACATTGTATCCACCTCTTAGCAAGTCTTTCCTTGGTCTGGTTTTGTTTCATTTGTTCAGTTTTACACACAAGTCTGGTGCTTTTAAAATGCCGGCTTTCTGATAGTGGTTAGTACTGATAATGCAACCATTTTTGGGATTTAAGAAAATAATTTCCCCACAGTTCTAGGTTGCTTTTGGCAATCAGCATTGCCATTCCCAATGGTTTCAGGCTACTGTGTGGGTAGCCCAATGGTGGTTTTAGGCAGTGCCCTCCTGTGCTCACAGCATAGGCAAAAATGGGTGGCAGCTTATTCTTCATGCATTTCCCTGTGCATTTTCTGGGAAGTTCTGGCCATCATGATGTTTTCCATGCCAGTACTGCACAGTTTTCCTATTCTGGCGTACATGTGGGCTTTTTGGCCATCTTGGATTTTCTAAGCCCACAGCACCAAATGTTGCAGCATGATAGCTCAAACGTGGGTCAGGACACCCAACAAAGCCCCCCCACGCGACTGCACTTTGAATTTGAGTCGATGAGGAGTCGGGTGCACAGAATGTTTTGACCCACGCACTGGTATGTCCGCATAATCTTCTTCCAATTCTGCAAATGACACAGTTCAGCATCTTTTCCTCCATCCAGTACTGATCGATCGGTTCTCCTCGCCGGTCCTGATGGGAACATTGGGCGGTACCCCGGGCCCCTTGGGTCTCTGCTCCCGGTCTCCGGATCATCCTCCCTGGCCAGTCTCCAGGTTTTCTTTCTCCTAGGACGACAAAGGAAAAGCGGCAATACCTATTCATGGACATTTCTCCCCCACCATTGATATAGTGGGGTGGCATATCTATTTTAGAAATCAACAGATATGAACATGCACATTTTTTTAAATTAAGCGACAGGAACACATAAACTTGAGAAACACAGAATTTGATAGGTTATATGTAGGATATTTTTAGGGTTGGAATTGAATTACTCTGGAGCGGTACCCTCTGGGATTACAGAGGACTCCTCCAGTTGCTGCAAAGTGTGCCTGGGATGGCAACACTTCAACTGGTTTATGTGGACCCACTTGTCTTCCCCCTCTGCCAAACCGCCTTCGGGGATGCGGATCTTGTAGGCCACAGGGGAGATCTTGTCTATAATCTCAAAGGGTCCCTTCCATGTAGGCAAGAATTTTCGCTGTTTTGCCTGGTTTCTTTGGAAGTTGTATAAATAGACCCGATCCCCCACCTGATATTCCTTCCTGGAAGTTTTCAGGTCATAGTGGGTCTTCATACTCTCGGCTGATCTTTCTAGATTCCGCTGAGCATAGGCAAAAGCATGTTGAAGGTGTTTCTTTAAATTCTCCATATACTCATGAGTTGTGGAGGCATTTATCAACGTTTGCTCTTGGGTTCTGTAGAGCAAATGCTGGGGAAGCACCATCTTGTGTCCAGTCATCAACTCAAATGGTGACATTTTGGTTGCAGATGAAGGGGTAGATCTGATGGCCATTAGGACCAGAGGTAATCGGATATCCCAACTTGGCCCAGAATCTGCCACAAACTTCTTTAATATGCTCACAATGGTTCGGTTGTATCTCTCTACTGCCCCAGAAGAAGCTGGCCGGTAAGCAATATGTAACTTCCTTTTGACCCCCAGTATCTCCCACATCTTTGTCATTACTTCACTGGTGAAGTGGCTACCCCTGTCTGACTCAATCCTTTGAGGTAGACCAAAACGGGAAAAGATGTGGTTAATCATCAGGGCAGCTGCTGTTTCTGCCTTGCAATTTGGAGCTGGGAGACATTCCACCCACTTGGTAAACAAGCATGTAACGGTAAACATGTACTTGTTTCCTCTAGACGAGCGGATTACAGGGCCTACAAAGTCGATTTGCAAATCTGACCATGGCAGTGTCATCCCCCTCTTTTGGAGAGGTGCACGGTGCGTGAGGGATGATGGCTGAAATTGTGCACACACAAGACACCCCTTCAAGTATTGGTTGAGTTCCTGCCCCATGTGTGGCCAGTATGCAACCTCTCTTAAGATTTCCAATGTTGTGTGAAACCCCCTATGACCGGCGGTGGCCGCATCATGGGCATGACTTAACATCAGGCTTCGGAATGAGGTAGGAACCACCCACTGATCGTGGCCAGCTTTGGATTTCCTTACCAGCAAACCGTCTTGGATTCGGAACATTTTTGGACATTTCATCAACACTCTTAGGTCCTCTTTCCCAATGTAATCGGTATCCGTCAGGGGAAAGTTCTCAGGGTCCTCAAGGTGTTGGTAAAACTTACCAATAATTGGATCCCCCTTCTGAGCTCGATTAAATCAGCATCAGGGGTCTCCTTACTCCATTGGGCAGTTGAAAGATCATTGTGAGCATTTGTCTGGGACCTAGTGATAGCAGTGACCTGGATTTCCCCCAACAGGGACTCTATTTCGATTAGATCCCCTTGGATGGCCCCGGTTTTGGCCAGCTAATCAGCTAAGTCATTTCCAGTTTTGTCTGGTCCCTCTACTTTGGAATGATCCTGATCTTTTTCCAGTAGATGGTCATCCCATTCGATGTGAACAGATCATCAATGTTTTGGATTAACTTCCCATGTTTCAAGGGTTTGTTATTAGGACATAACATGCCTCTGGTTTTCCAATTAACCAGGTGCTCCACGAACCCGTTCCGTACATAATCCGAATCTGTGATAATGACCAGTTTGTGGAGTTGATGCTGGACAGCAGTGAGGATGGCCTGATGCACAGCCATCAATTCTGTCACCTGACTACTTCGGGGACCAATTTTGTATCCAGCGGAGGGTTCTGGGAACTCCTTCACCCATGCATTCCCTACGCCAGCCACCAGTTCTTTCTCCCCGTCGTTGTCAACATGGTAAGAGCATCCATCCACATAGACAGTGGGCATTCCCTCACACTTGTCTTCTTCAAAGACTTTGTGTGGGGAATTAAGGTATGCCTCCATGTTGTCCTTGATTTTTAGACTTTCGTCCTCGAGACAGTTTTCTCTGGCACAATCATGTAAGTCAGCCAGACCTTGCGCGAGGGGACTCTTCTTGTTTTGGCCATATCTGACCTCCACAGGAAAGCCTTGCATTGACAGAATCCAGGAAGTAATTCGGGAATTACTCACATTTCCGGCCCGGATTCTGTCACTTTGGAGATATTGCAGAGGCTGGTGTGGAGTCTCCACTATGATGTGTTCCCCCTGGATAAACGGGCGGTAATTCTTCAATGCCCACACCGTTGCCAGGAGTGCCTTCTCACAATCGTTGAATTTTTCCTCCACAGAGGATAAAGTTTTGCTCGCATAGGAGATTACTTTATTGACCTTGTCATGCTTTTGGTATAATACTGCCGTCAAGCACGTATTAGAGAACCCTGTCTCCAGGAAGAACTCCTTGTTTCTGACAGGGTAAGCTAGGCAGGGCGCTTGTGAGAGGCTTCTTTTGAGTTGTCTTACTGCCTCGGCTTGTTCTGGACCCCATTCCCACTTGACCCCCCCCTTCAGGAGATGAATCAGGGGTCTGGTGATCTCTGCGTAGCCCTCAATGAACTTTCTGCTGTAATTAGTCAGTCCAAGGAGGCTCCTTAGTTCCCGCAGAGTTGTGGGGTCTTTCAGTTTCTGAAGTGCTTCCACTTTCTTTTCCTGGGGACAGAGACCCTGAGGAGTAATCTCATGCCCCAAGAAATTAACACGGGTTCTACACCACTGTGCTTTCTGAAAGGAAAGTTTTGTTCCGGCGGCCCTCAACTGGGTCAGAACATAACGGATCTCCGCTATGTGTTCCTCCACAGATGAACTTTTGATGAGGACATCATCTACATAAGCCAGGTTACCCCTTGCACCCAGGTCGGGCATGGCCTTGTGTAGGAAGATGTTGAATTCATTGCCGGAGTTGAGGTATCCGAAGGGAGTCCGGGTCCATGTGTACTGCTGGCCCCCAAAGGTAAAAGCCAGCTTGTATTGGTCCTCCCTACTGACAGGCACAGTCCAGTATCCATTGGTCAGGTCTATTGCAGTGAATACCTGTGACCCCTGAATCTGGGCCAGCCCTTGGTCAATGTAGGGCAGAGGCCATCGGGAAGTATGGACCCGTTTGTTGAGCTCCCTGAGGTCAGCGCAGAGTCTCCACTGGCCGTTTGGCTTCAATATTCCCAGCACAGGATTATTGAAAGTGCTGTGGACTGGACGGATTATCCCCCGGGACTCTAGGTTCTTAATTATTTCAGTAATGGACTCCATGGATGCGAGAGGCAAACGATATTGCTTCACAAACACTGGAGTCATTCCAGGGTACGTGGGAATTGTTGTTGTGTGGATGTCGGTGCGACCACAGTCATATGAGTCTACCGCAAAGAGATCTTGGAAATCCAAGAAAACTTGTTTCAACTTTCGCTTCTGTTCCAGAGTCACACAGGCATCAGCTAGGTTGACTCTCTCTTCCACCATCTGCCTGAAGCCTGGAAAGGCTTCTGGTTTGGCTATTTCAGCGGCCTCCTCCAGCTGGGTGGAGAAGTCCCTGGTCAGAGTGCTGATTTGGACTGGAGGCTTCAGGTGGGAAAGGCAGCCCTCATGGACCTGGAAAATCACTTCATCCCTCCTGAAGTCACAAGTCACATCTTCCTTACCATAAGGGCAGGAAGTGTACACCAGGAAGTTCCCCCCATGCCGGGTAAAAATCCTGTCTGGTGTTGTATTGTCATCACTGTCACTGTCAAAACAGTCCTTGGGGATTGGTCCTAACAGTTCATTTCCTAGATCAATGGAGAAATGTCGGTCATCAACCGCCATTCCAATAATGGTGCCTGTGGCTAGAGTAATACTCTTTAAGTCGCTGTTATCCACCTCTATTGGGATGGTGTCATGTTCTATATTGACTAATGGAGTTGGGTTTACCCCCAACCCTTGCTGTTGGAGAGAAGCGTTTAGATGTTTGTAAGCATCAGGGTTTTTCAAATGTTGTCCTCTTTTAACTTTCACTTCCAGGGAGAATTGTCGGGTCCTTTCTGGGATGGTGACTTCCTCTTTAATCTGAATTTCAACTGCATAAGGTAGCAATTGAGCTGACCTAAATGCTTTTTCTGGATCATCAAAGCCCATGGGATTATCCGCTAATCGGGACCAAGCTTTGAAGTTTATTAGGTCCAAACTAATGGCAAAGCGATTGAGAATGTCACTGTCTAAGTAAAAGGCGGCAGTGACGTCTCGCACGATCCAACAATTATGGACTATGCTCTTGTTGCCAATGGAGATTTTGAGCATACACCTGCTTGGCAGGAGATGTTTGGAATTAGGTGCTTCCAGGTCCATTTCCCATTTGTCTCTCAGTTTGAATGTGGGAATGGCTGGATCTTTTGGTAGTTGGCGGAACATGGCTTCGCTGATGAAGCTCTTACCGTTGTTCACACACACTCGAGCGAGAACAGAGTCCTTCCCATCATTTAACTGAACAGGGATGAACAACTGCTCTCCAATTTGCTGAATATCAGCCAGGCTCTGAGCTGATTTGACATCTTTCTGGACTATAGGAGTGGGAGTTTCTGATTGTGGATTGGTGAAGAATTTCAGAGTGTTTCCTTCCAGTGTGGAATACCACCTTAAACTGGAAGGAAGGTTGATTTTCAGAAATAGAGAGGACCCCCTATCACTAGTCTGTTGTCCTACTGCTATTACTGTCACGTCTGGAGTTTGGTTGTTCTGGAAGTGAAATTCTACTGGGTCAGATTTTTGTTCAACCATGTGGCAGGTGCCCTTTAAACTAACATGGTTGACACTCTGTTTTCATTTTATTGGTCGGCTAGTCTGGGTCCAGAGGACCTTGTTTACGCAATCTATTAGGGGTGACAACCTTCTCAGGAGGTCATTCCCTAGTAAACAATGGGTGCCCTCTGGAGTCACTACTATGATCGGGTGTTTCACCTTGTGTCGCCCAATTTTAATGTCCAAGTCTGCAGTCCCCTCAATGGGAATTTCCTTCCCGTCAAAGTTCTGCAGTTGTCCAGGAAGAGAGGTGAGAGGAATTTGGTAATTCTCCCCCCTTCCTGCATTTAGTTCCTCAAAGGCCCTTTTGGACAGAAGGGTAGCTTGGGATCCAGTGTCCACCAGTGCCAAAATTGTACCCTGCCCCTGTACTTGTACCGGGGCATAGACTCTTCCCTCCTTCTCCTCAAGGGGGCACAGATAATGCACATTTTTGTACAACTGGTGGGCTAACTTTCTGGTTTTGGACATGGCGAGAGAAGAGTTTTGGGCAGAATTCTGTGGAGAGTCTTGGGAATCTGAAAGAAAAAGTTGGCAACTGGAGATCAGAGCCATTGTGGGTTCCCCTGGTTCCGGTTCTGGGCCGCCCCCCCCCTTTTTGGAGGCAGTCACCAGGATGGGTTTGAACCAGGGGATTTCGGTATTGTGGGTTCAATGAGATGAGATGATGGGCGGCGGTAGCTTAGTCTCCATATCTCCCCAGTCTGGATTGGAATCCCTTGGGACCCATTTTTCTTTGGTAGGAGTTCCCCCGTCTCTGAAGGAGAAGATCCTTTTCCCAGGATCTTCTGAGGATCCCTCTCCCTCAAATTGGAAGACCTGTACCTCCTCCACAAAGTGGGTCTGTTTGGGTCCTTTGTTTCCCCTAACCCCCCTCTGCTCCTTGGGAGGCAGGCTTTCAGGGGCAGGAGATTTTGTTTCCGTTTCCTGGTTTTCCAGGGACTGTTTACAAGTTGGGAAGGGAGCTTCCTCCAAGGCTTTACACCCCCCTTCCCCTTGTGCCTCCTCCCTGGGAACCGGTGTGTTATCGGGGTGCTGCCCCCGTCATTGTTCTGTAGCACCAGGTCCAGAGTTTGGGGCATTCTGCGGTGGCATGCTCATCTGAGGGTTCTGTTGAGCCCTCAGTATGTGACCCAGATCCCGTGCCATATTTTGGACCTGGCGCTCTAACTGGGAAACCCGCTCCGGCTGATACTGGGCTCCATTTTCTCCCCTGGGCTGATCCCGGGAAGGGTAGCTATCCCTTCTCTGGTGGTACCCCTGGTTGGGAAGAATTTGGTACCCCTCCACCCTTGGCCTCCCCTCTCCCGGATTAGGTTGTCTGGGCTCAGGGAATTGGGAAAAGAAGGATGGATGATTTTGGGGTTGGAAGTTGGGTGGATACCTGGGGAAAAAGTTCTGCCCAGGATTTGGAGAATTTCTGCCCTCCTGTGGGAAGTTGGGAGGGAAGTTCCCTGGGTAAGGTGCTTGGCTGGATCCCCCCCTTGGGCTGGAGAAGTCCACACATAACCCAGGATTGGTCGGTTTGCCTTGTAGCGGGGACTTACATAGTCAGGGGACCCCATTTGTGGGTCTACCTCCTCGACTCCCTGTCTGTGACTGGCCCGAGGGCCTTCTGGGCTGTGAATTATTTGGTGCAGGCAGGTTTTTAGGCCCCCCCATCTCCAAATCTAAAACGGGGGCAACCTTTACCTCTGCCACCTTGGCGGCAGCAGGGGTGCTGTTGGTTTTGAGGTTTTTCGGTGCGTTATTTTTATTTTCGATAGGCTTCTGCACCTCATAGATCCGGGTAGCCTGTTCAATGACCCAGTCTACAGATCTTTTCTCATGAAAATCTCTCACGAGCTGGGTCATTATATATTTAGGGAGAGCATGGAAAAATGTATTGACAAACTCTTTGCTGTCTGTGCGCACCCTTCTGGTGGTCTGCGCAAAAGCACGCTTTAATTCTTGCACAAACTCTTGTGGGGCCTGATCCTCCCCACATTGCAAATTGTAGGCTGCCTTGCGAGCCTCTTGAGGATTTCTGTGAACAGAAAAATGTTTCAAGATGGCCGCCTTATAGGTGGACCATCTTAAATGATTTTGGTCCTCCAGCCCCGCAAATAAACTGGAGTATTCTGGGGAGAATGTCCATTTGACGTACTGGATGCAGCTACTGCTGTCCTTCAAATGGAAAGTCTCCATCATTTGCTCATAGAGCTCCAAGTGTTCCCAAACGGAATACTTGGCGTTCTTATGATAAGGCGTGATGACACTCCTTATTGCCTTTATTTGCTTCAATGGGTCCTTAAGCAAGGCCCTTTTTGCCTTATTGGCCTTTTTGGTTCGGGTAACCTTGGTCCATTCATCCTCTGACTCAGAGGCACTGCTCCCAGAGGTTCCTGTCTGCTCTTCCAGGTTTTCCCGGATTCCGCGAGCCTGGGAATGGCTGGCAGAATGTGGGGACCTGGTCTCCTGTGTCCTGCGCCGTTCAGAGGAGTCTTCAGATTCCTCCTTGCTGCCAGGATTTGATAGGTACCCCCCCACTGACCTAACCGGGCAGAAGTTTTCAGGATGCCCTTAATGGGCCTACTCTCCTGGGGTTCCCCACTAAATTGCACCGTGCTTGGGTGCCCATACCCGGATGCCCGCCCCTCCATTCCTGGGAGGTACTGGCCTATGAGCCCCATACTTCTGGTTGGATAGTAATCTGCCAACCCCGTGGCCCTGGGCTCATGTGCGCGAGGGGACATGGGGGTGGCAGAGTCCAGGGACTGAGAGATATGAAGGCCTCTGGTACTAGGGCTCCTGAGGTTATGCTCAGGAGTCTCCCTCTCCCAGCGAACCTGGTCTCTATCCTCCCCTGCTCCGTGTTGCAATGCAAGAGCCTGCGCTTTCAGTTCCTCAGTTAAGGCCTTACTCGACTCTATCAGTCTCTCCTGCATCGCTACCTGTTGCTGGAGCCTGTCATTGTGCTGACAGAGAGCCTCCTTTTCTCTCTGTGCCTCCTGATTGGTCCTGAAGTACTGGGCCATTCTCTGCTGCAGGAGGGTTACCTCCTGAGCTGTGTCCCTATTGGTCTGCTCCTTTCTTGCCAGAGCATCCTCCACCCTCCTGGTGTGCTCTAACAAGTTCTGGTGTTCTGTTTGGAGGTCACCCAGTCCCTGGAGGCCAGGTGATTTTCTTCCATTTTCCTTATTAAGTGGCAGACTTCCTGGCCTAAGGTGTCCCTTTCCTGACTAAGAGCCTGCATCTGTGCCGCCAGGTCGTCCCTTTGCCTTTGGAAGGCACCAGCTTTCTGGTGCTCCTGATCAAACTCTGCCTGGGTATCCAGGTCTTTCAGAATCAATTTATTGCTTTCCTCTTTCTCTCTGTCTAATCGAATGTGCAGGGTGGCTACCTCTTCTGTGCATGCCCTGTTGAAGTCCAGTTGTTGCTCCAGCTTTTTCTGGCTCTGCAGAAGGGAGTCCAACCCTTCTTGGTACTCCTTCCGCAAGGCCAGAAATCTGGTATCCTGATCAGCCTTCTCCTGTTGCAGTCTATCCGTGTCCTCTTTTATTTTAATGATATACTGCCTACTATCATTTTCTGACTCCTGGCTCCCCTGCAGCCTCTGCTCAGAAGAGACCAGGTCAGATTGGACCTTCTCTAACGCCATCTGTCACTTATTCGCCAGATCTTGGCTTTCAGTAAATTTATCCTGCATGTCTCCCATATATAGGTACAGGTATGCCGCTATCCTGGCAATCTTATTGTGTTCATCTTTGGCTTTAGGAGCCATATATAGTTCACTCAGGGCCACATGTAATGGACCCTGATCTCTCCATGTGTCTGACCCTGTTTCAGTGACCTGTTGCGCGATGGCCTGCAACCAGACCGTTTGGTCCTGGTGAGTCCACTCACCTCTCACAAATAGCTTATGTAAGAGGTGCTCCCTCGATATTTTCATGTCTACCAAGGTCGTCATTCTAGAGATTGATCTCTGTCCTGACTTACAGAAATTAGTATTTTATTTTTGCAAAACAGACCTTTTCCTTAGAGTGTCCCTTTGAAGAGTGCTTTACAGCGTAAAACAGCGTAGTGATCCGACCGGATGTATGTATCCCGTCAGTTAGCACACTGTATTAAGCTGCACAAGTGATAGATCTAACCCAGACGTCCGGCTCGAGCCCCCACTTTGTAAGAGGATTCAATTCAACACTACAGCTAAGTCAATGCCTAGTCTGGGATACTGAATGGAAACCCTTATTGATATATCTTTATGTCCAGTTCATGAGTTCTGGATGACTACCACTATATAACACCCCTCTCTTAGAATCCCCCTGACCCCACTGAGCCAAGAAGTAGTTCTGTTTTGCAAGCTTAAAAGGTTTATTTGAGAATGTAAACGTTATATATATATATATATATCACACTTTATAATACATTAATAATTGAATATCACACTTAATCTGAGCAGTAATCAATAATGGATAGTCTGGCACAAGCACACTTCTTTATAATCAATGATGAGTGGGTATAGGATGGATAAGATAGCAACAATACTTTGATGGTTTCAAATAGATGCAATGTGGAATGAAAATGCAGTACAGAAACAAACTTGATAGGATTTCAGCAAAAGACAATGTAATCACTTTCTTGGACAATTCACCCCCCCTTTATGCAATGTAAGGAGATGAAGAGGAGAGCACACAGTTCTTAGGAATGCAATGAAATAGAATTCAGTTCAATTCCCCCCCAGCAGCTTATACAACAGATAGGAGTTTTGAAACACAGGCAAAATGCTTTGAATATGGTGACAATGAAGTGAGAAATATGCTGAAAATGCTTTTAATTCCCTTCAGGAGGTTCAGGGTGAGTGGTATCTAGTTAATATTAGTTCAGGCTTACTCTAGCAATGATTCAGGGATGGTTCTTAGGAGGCAAACGAAATTTTTAGCAAGGAAAGAAATGACTGCTGATGGTTACAGGTGGCTGGATTTTTAACCAAATCGCAAATCGCGGTAAAATTCGCAAGTGCGTGAATCGTGACTGCAGAAGGGAGTCCAACCCTTCTTGGTACTCCTTCCGCAAGGCCAGAAATCTGGTATCCTGATCAGCCTTCTCCTGTTGCAGTCTATCCATGTCCTCTTTTATTTTAATGATATACTGAATACTATCATTTTCTGACTCCTGGCTCCCCTGCAGCCTCTGCTCAGAAGAGACCAGGTCAGATTGGACCTTTTCTAACGCCATCTGTCACTTATTCGCCAGATCTTGGCTTTCAGTAAATTTATCCTGCATGTCTCCCATATATAGGTACAGGTATGCCGCTATCCTGACAATCTTATTGTGTTCATCTTTGGCTTTAGGAGCCATATATAGTTCACTCAGGGCCACATGTAATGGACCCTGATCTCTCCATGTGTCTGACCCTGTTTCAGTGACCTGTTGCGCGATGGCCTGCAACCAGACCGTTTGGTCCTGGTGAGTCCACTCACCTCTCACAAATAGCTTATGTAAGAGGTGCTCCCTCGCTATTTTCATGTCTACCAAGGTCGTCATTCTAGAGATTGATCTCTGTCCTGACTTACAGAAATTAGTATTTTATTTTTGCAAAACAGACCTTTTCCTTAGAGTGTCCCTTTGAAGAGTGCTTTACAGCGTAAAACAGCGTAGTGATCCGACCGGATGTATGTATCCCGTCAGTTAGCACACTGTATTAAGCTGCACAAGTGATATATCTAACCCAGACGTCCGGCTCGAGCCCCCACTTTGTAAGAGGATTCAATTCAACACTACAGCTAAGTCAATGCCTAGTCTGGGATACTGAATGGAAACCCTTATTGATATATCTTTATGTCCAGTTCATGAGTTCTGGATGACTACCACTATATAACACCCCTCTCTTAGAATCCCCCTGACCCCACTGAGCCAAGAAGTAGTTCTGTTTTGCAAGTTTAAAAGGTTTATTTGAGAATGTAAACGTTATATATATATATATCACACTTTATAATACATTAATAATTGAATATCACACTTAATCTGAGCAGTAATCAATAATGGATAGTCTGGCACAAGCACACTTCTTTATAATCAATGATGAGTGGGTATAGGATGGATAAGATAGCAACAATACTTTGATGGTTTCAAATAGATGCAATGTGGAATGAAAATGCAGTACAGAAAATAACTTGATAGGATTTCAGCAAAAGACAATGTAATCACTTTCTTGGACAATTCACCCCCCCTTTATGCAATGAAAGGAGATGAAGAGGAGAGCACACAGTTCTTAGGAATGCAATGAAATAGAATTCAGTTCAATTCCCCCCCAGCAGCTTATACAACAGATAGGAGTTTTGAAACACAGGCAAAATGCTTTGAATATGGTGACAATGAAGTGAGAAATATGCTGAAAATGCTTTTAATTCCCTTCAGGAGGTTCAGGGTGAGTGGTATCTAGTTAATATTAGTTCAGGCTTACTCTAGCAATGATTCAGGGATGGTTCTTAGGAGGCAATCGAAATTTTTAGCAAGGAAAGAAATGACTGCTGATGGTTACAGGTGGCTGGATTTTTAACCAAATCGCAAATCGCGGTAAAATTCGCAAGTGCGTGAATCGTGATTGCCGAACAAGTATAAGGAGTAGGAAGTCGGTTCTAGGCTTGATGGAAAGGTAAGATTCTAAGCTTTCAGAGGAAAGTTAAACCAAGTTCCTAAAACGGTTCCAGAGATACGGACAATTAAATAAAGGTAGTTTTTCGGATTTAAAGTAAACTCAAAATGACAGGTGACCGCTTGCAGCTTCAGAATTGACAAGTGACAACTTCTAGGAGGCAGTTCTGGTTAGATTAAAATAGTTTGGATTAGATTATTTTAATTAAGAGATTGGTTCTGCACAGTTCTGCTAGGTACTCACAATATATTTTTGAAATAGGCCTCGCCACGGATCTGGTCAGGTTTTGGACTGGACTCCGGTTCTGGTCTCGGCACTTCACAGTGATCTGGGTCAGCTCTCTGGTTCTGCTCACAGCGGTCTGGGTCACTCTGGATCTCTGGCCTCTGGTTCTGGATACTGCTCTGCTTTTTCTGGGTACAGCACTGCTTCTGGATCTTTCTGGCGCAGGGTTTCAGGCCAGAATCAACAGCTCAGCCGGGCTGTGAATAGTCTGCAAATGATTTTTGGGCCTGCTGACAAATACTTTTGCTTGCAGTGGGCCTTCTTGGTTCAAAGTTCTGTAGTCTGTGTTTAGCTTGGAAGTCTAAGTGTAGGATCTCTGGATGTGAAGTCGTCGGTCAGCATGCTCCGCAGCAAATGGAATTGAATGTCTCTACCTGTCCCAGCAGTCTCTTTTTATGTGTTTTGAAAATGGGTGTGTGCCTGGGCCTAGCAAAGCCTGCCCCTCTCTACTTGTCATTGGCCCAATTCTCCCCTCTCCCATGATTGGGGGAAGGAAATGTGAGTCAGAGAGATGCTGTAGGTTTTATGGGTCAGAGGATCCTCCCCTGGTCAGTTTGCCCACAAATCTATATTTGATTCAAATACATATTGCACAGATACATAGTTGTTTAAAATTACATGTACTCATCACATATCACATGAGGTATCCTCTGTTCAAACTCTGCTCTTCCTGGGGGCTTGCATTCGGAAATGGCAACATTTTGCACTTTTTAACTGGTTTTGCAATATCGGACATTTACCCAAATTTACACACATGTGCACAAGGAGTGTGGACATTAATTGATGAAGTGTCAGATTTTTAACATGCAGACATTTGGATTGAAACCCTATTTTCTGCTAGCAACCCCCCAGATCATACCACCGGGTCTTAAAACCTCTTAAAATGTGGGCAGAAAAATCACAAGAATTATGGTATCATTTAGCTAATTTTGACAAGTCCGCACCATGAGTTATACATCTTTCTTAAAATCATATTCTGGCCAACAGGGGTGTGTCTTTTCAGGTCACCTGGTGTAGAAACCAGTTTATCCAGTTTCTGCCAAGCTCAGAGACCCTGCCCCTCCCAGCTTTTGCCAAGAGGAAGCTATTTTACGGCCCCCCCAATAAACCATCTGCCTGAGTCAAGGAAGGGCTTTGTTCAAAAGGAAGCCATTTACGAACCCCCCAATAAACCATCTGCCTGGGCCCAGGACAAGCCTTTGTTCAACTCCCTGAAGCTGCTCCACCCCTAATCTAATCAGAGAGGTGACAACTCCTTTTGGCAAGGGGAAGAGTGGCTGAGCAGGTTTTAACTCCTGTGGGGGTAAATGTCATGCAGAATTCAGTTTCATTAAGCCAGGTTTCAGCTAAATGTCACTTGTTGTCCCCCAGTTTAAGTCTACTACGATTTTTACATACACATTACATAATTACTTCCTTCAAGTCATTTCAGAGTATAGTTTTACATTGTATCCACCTCTTAGCAAGTCTTTCCTTGGTCTGGTTTTGTTTCATTTGTTCAGTTTTACACACAAGTCTGGTGGTTTTAAAACGCCGGCTTTCTGATAGTGGTGAGTACTGGTAATGCAACCATTTTTGGGATTTAAGAAAATGAATTCCCCACAGTTCTAGGTTGCTTTTGGCAATCAGCATTGCCATTCCCAATGGTTTCAGGCTACTGTGTGGGTAGCCCAATGGTGGTTTTAGGCAGTGCCCTCCTGTGCTCACAACATAGGCAAAAATGGGTGGCAGCCTATTCTTCATGCATTTCCCTGTGCATTTTCTGGGAAGTTCTGGCCATCATGATATTTTCCATGCCAGTACTGCACAGTTTTACTATTCTGGTGTACATGTGGGCTTTTTGGCCATCTTGGATTTTCTAAGCCCACAGCACCAAATGTTGCAGCATGATAGCTCAAACGTGGGTCAGGACACCCAACAGTGTTATCTAACCCCAATGTGCAATTTGTAGGAAGGAGACTGCCAATGTGTTCACTTCAATGAACTGTAGTTCTTACCATGCAATTCCATAGTTTACAGAATGAAATGCAAACAATGCATGTACATTCAGGGAGACCCATTCACCTGCACCATTTGCACTTCATAGTGCCAACAAGTGTAAAACCACCCACCATGCAGCAATGGCAGAAGGCATTTCACATGCATCCCCATTATATTTACATTTTAACAAGTGCCTACAGCCGAGAAATTCCAAATAAATCATGTGCATTAATGCCAGTACAAAAATGGCATGATGGCATAAATGCATTCCTTTTTGCCATGCAGAAGGGAAGGAGTATTGTGAGGGGTCAGCAATGCGAGACAGACTACTTGATGATTGTTCAAAATCTTCAATTTTATTAAAGTATAAATTATATTAAATGCCTCACTATCCCTATTCTGCTCAGGATTTGCCTGCCTAACAAACCAAAACTGTTGGGGAAACACTCTAACACAGGATGTCTGGCCCTCACACTAAATATCAAATACACAAAAGAAAATGCATATGACAATGCAGATAACATGAACACTTTTATTCACAGTTTATTGATAACCTTTTAGTAACCTGAACTCCCTTCATCATTGTAGACATTGTTTAAACAGGTGAATCACATGAGAGACAGGCTCTCTCTGTTGGTGGAGTCCAGCAGTGACGTCATTTCACCAAAATGCCCAGGGTAACGGAGCTCCCTTCCCCAGGATTCAAGACAACTTCAATGTTCAACAAAAGAAATAAGGAAATTCACGTAGGTAGCAAAGTCTCAATTCAGTTCTTGAAGTTACAATGTTAAGATTCTGTTTTGTTAACCAAAGTTCCAACAACAACAGTTCTTCTTGGTGACAAGGTTCTTCACTTCCATAGAATATCATCAATGTTATTCCCAGCCACAATGCTTTTCCACGACTTTCAGTTATCCAAGAAAACTAGACACAGTTCAAAAGAAATACTACTTCTAGTATGTTAGTGAAACACAAGTCTTCGTTGATAGTAATTACTCTTCTGTTAAAATTAGGGTTCACATTAGGTATATTTGTCAGGATGACTTCACAGTGCTGTTGTTTCTACTTCAACAACTTCACTTCTACTAATGGTTACCTTGAGGGCATTTGATTTTGCCTCATAGTATTCTCCTTCACTTGCACCACTGAAGTTTTGCATCCACTGACTGTCAGATATACCAACACAGCTTCAGTATTTTGTGCCACTACCAAAGCTTCAATACTTGTGAATCAAGACAGGTGTTGGTTCTGACAAGATTTATGTTAAGGCACTTCAACACCTATAAACAGGCAGGACACTCTTCCTCTGAATATCCCTCTTCAAAAGGGGCAGCCTCTTTGCCTCTCGTAGCTGTTGGCCCCAACCACAATTTACAGCTCGCTTCTGCTTATACGTGAGTGAAGATTGGACTGGATACTGTTAATGGCAGTGCTCGCTCAAGGAATCAGAACACCAGGTTTGACTCACTGGCTTCTGCGATCCTTATTCTGTGGGTGTTTGAACTTCCACGACTTCAGGTACAACTTATACTGCTTCTAGCTTCACAGAAACCCACACCCTTCTTCGCTGAACGTGTCTGTGGTCTGGCAACTTGCCTACGGAGCCCCTCTCACTCCTGAGACAGCTTGCCTGCAGCCACTTGCCTTGGCCTCTGACACACTTCTGGCATAGCAATATCCACAATCAGGTTCACACAGGAAAAAGCAGTGTTCCTGCAAGCCTTCCCATGTGCAGCCTCTGCAACTCAGAGTATGGGGGAACAGGACCCGCATAGAACAAGCAGGTGAAATCTGCTGTATCAATGTTCTGGCATCCCTTTGGTTCTCCCACTTCTGCCTGGATTGCCAACACAGTGTCTTCTTCTTTCTGCCTTTGTTAGTACAGCATGCACTGCAGCCACAATTCCAGCCCCTTCTATTACCTGCATCTGAGGGGTCCTTTTATGTCTCCCAGCTCCCAGGTTCCTTCAGGTGTGGGCTTTTAGGCTTGCTTGTCTGACTACTGCTACAGAATGCCTCTTCGGTCCTCTTCCTTGTTCCACTACTCATGGGATTATCCCAACAAAGGTAGTTCCTTTAACTTCTGCTGTTTGACAAACAGCCATCAAAACTGAGGGATCATAATTTTTCTTTTATAACGTGCCTATACCAGTGAGTTGTTTCTAAGTGCGGGGACACACATGGAATTGAAGATCAACCCCAGGTCTCTGAACTGTCCTCCTTGCCCTCCGCATCTTAGTCCGCTCCTGGACCGTAACCATGTACAGGAATATTGAGTAACCAGAGGGAGTGTATCTACAAGATACTCACTGTCACTGTTCTGAAATGTTGCTTTCTATCCTTGTTAGGATTGCTGGCTGTCCACTCCAAGCACATTGGTTCCCTGCATGACTCTGTTCCATTCTATACTTTGGTTTGGTTGGGAGACGCTTAGTGAGCCAGCAAGCCATGCTCACAGATACAACTGCCTCTTGTCTCTTACTGAGGACCCGGACATGGACCCACCATTAAGATCTGAACTTCAAAATATGTTATTTTGCTTTTGTCACCACAGTGTTACTGGTGCTGGATGGTGGGCATTGCCCTAATTACATGTTACTGGACAACTCTGCTTAGCTGGTAATAGGGTGAGCTTCTGCCAATTCAATCTTCTCCTAAATCAAAGTTTCTGCACAATTGGTCCTTTTATGGAGTTGCACCCAGGATGGCAGCTGGTTCATGTTTTTCAGGAAAGTATTCCTGGGCACTGTAATGTGCTGGTCTTAAACCAATCCCATGTCTTTCAGAGACGCCGTTGTCTATAAACACTACCCATGGGGCAACATGGAGGGAGTCTTAAGAGGCAATGATGGCTGTAAACAGTGTCATGACCAGTGATGGGGTCTTTCTTGGGTTCTAGTGTGGATTCCCAAGTGAGATGGTTTCCAATTCAGCCTGCTTTTGACTCGCTGGTGGTAGTGCATTAGGACCAACAGAACCCAACCACCTGTTCACTGTGTTTCCTCCTTGGACTCCTGACAGCTAGCACCTTGCAATTCATTTTTTTGCCATTAATCCAAATCCACCACCTTTCAATCCCTTACTTAATGTGTGTTCCACTGTACTGATCTGTGTTTTTGTTGTTTCTGTGGGTATGACACATACACATTTAGTGAATAAATACATTAACTCAAACGGGATTTTATTCTTTGGAGTAAACTGAAATGTATACTTGGATCGTTTTTTATAGGTATTTTAATACAATATTTATTTATGACCAGTACAGAGCGCATTGTCAACAAGGGCGGGGGAGAGAAGAGCAAGCTGAAACAAAGAAGAAGGAACAGAAAAATATCCACTTTTGTACCACACAATCTCTTCCAGGAACTATGTAACAACAACAAAAGACATTTTCAGTGAATACGTTTTTGTAATAGCTGCATTAAAATGAAATAGTGTCCAAGGATTGTTCAAAGATCACAGACTATTCATGTCAGATTGCCCCAACAAATATGGTTGATATTTTTAGGCAAACAAAAGGTCTGCACTTTCTTTTTAATCTACATTTGGCCCTTTTGGGGCCCAAAATTATGCATCCATATGCAGAGGCAGATTATTTTCCAAATAAAAAATCTGATTAATTTAGCTGGTGAGGCTATCAAAACAATACATGTGTAAAAGAGGACGAGATATCCACCGACGGGCCCATAGGTCAGTGCTCACACTCTAGTACCTTTAAGACAAGATAGCTGCACCACGTGAGGGATGGGGGTGCAGGATGCACTTACTCCAACACGACTCAATAATGAGGACTCAGTAATTTGGCAAAGGCAAGTCCGTTTAATGACAAGTACATCAAACAGGGAAGCAGTTGGGAATCAGCATTGTTGTGATCACCTGTCTCGCTCCGATTTCCTCGAACTTCAGTTGAACATTAATTTTTATACACAAAACTCGTCATCATTGACGTCTAATTCTAAAAAACGTGTCATGCAATATAATTCGTTAGGAAAGGTAACTTAAATATAGGTGTTATATCTGTATATGATAATGGAGCATGCAGATTGGATAACTCTTATCGGGTGGGCGTCTACACCCCTCGTTCTACATCACACTTGATAGACGTCACTACAAGTACGAATTCTCATTGGTTCTACGATATATAGGACCCTAGATAACTTAGTCCATTGTGATTGGGCAGGTTACACCCCTAGACATACATTTCCACTTTTAATTAGCAGCATGCAGAATGGACACCCAGGTGCCTGGTGTCCCAAGTTTCACCCTGCCTCCCTTCCATCAATCAGTATCTTGGGGCTATGTGTCAATTAGTTGGCTGGGCATGGCCTCGAAACTGTAGCCTCTTATCTGGAGAAGTTATGGCACCCTTGGATCTGGGTGAAATCAGACGTTGGTAATTCTTTGCACCTGTCTTGGTCACATGTCTGTTCACCGTGAATCTGCTTCAGTTTCCAGGTTTTAGTGTATTAAATTCTGTTTTCGGAATCGCCACCTGCATGGGCCTCCCTTATCTTGACCTTCACGGGGCAGGCTTGTATGCTCTGAAGTTTCGATTCCTGTTAGCTGACGCTCTCCTCCCTTTCTCTGGTTGACCTCGATTTCCCAGGCATGAGCTGCTCTTTGTTGAGTTTTGATTCCGCTCCTTCTCCTGGCTTTGGCTGGGATATGAAACCAGGCCTGTTAGGCCTCTGGCCGCCTGGGCATATTTCTGCTTTTACAAAATGGAGTCGCACTTGTATAGCGTGCCTTATTGAGGTAGATATAGTTGGCACTTGCCGCTCTATTCTTCTACTAAGCATTGCAAGCAGTATCGTTTTCTTAGCTTCTTGCGTTGCAAGACTATTTACATGCATTTAACTGGTTGGTTACTTCCATCTTGTCTCATAGCAACGTTTCCTCACGTTTTAACATCGTCTCTTTCCTTTGTCCATTACATCTATTTTTATAGCTTCTCCCACTGGTGTGCTATCTTCAATAGCTGCTTGCGTTCATTCGCGAGTCTGTCCAGGCCCTTGAGTCATTTCCACTGGCCTTCCATTACAGCTCTTTGGGTCTCTTCATGGACCGTCTGTAGGTACTCTTCATTTCGTCTCAGCGGCTGGTACGACTGTCAGATAGTGTACTGTGCTGCCCAGGGCTGTCTGGTTATGGGCACTTCTACCGGTATGGATCTTCTGATGTACACTGGGCAGAGTCCCAGTGCAGTTCTTTGTTGGTTCATCTGCTCCTCATACGTCACATACCTTGGCAAGTCTGTTCCTGGTACCCCCGAAATGACGGGCAGAGGTGCAGGCCATGTCTAGGACCTCCTCCACATTCCCCCCTCTGGTCGGTTCATCGACCACTTCTGCGATCTCATTTGCATTTATTTCCTTTGATTCTTCGATGTCATGTTCATCGTCTTCAAGGTTTGTACATGATGGTGTGAATGTGTGAGTCTTTGGAGTCCATATGTTTATCACCCCTTTCAAATTCCCTGCTTTTTTCACATGTTCGTCTTTCTTCCATGTCATTAGCTGACATTGTCCATTTGGACTGCCATAGATCCATTTTCCTTCATACCTTCTTCGTTTCTTAGGATATGTGAACCTAGTTCCTTCTGACGCAAATTTGCTTGCCTTCACAAAGTCTCTTATTTCTTCATCAGTCAGGTCTCTGGGTTTCCATCCTGGTTCGACATCAACCATTATTTTCATCCCTATGGCTTTCTTTGCAGTTTTCTGGCACTGTACAATGATTTTCTTGATAACACAGAATCCTACCAGTACCATTGCTAGTAGGGCTCCCAGAAACTTGAATATGTCTGCCATCCATTGTGGGACCCATGAGAACAGAGCTCCAAACCAGCTGTCATCGTCCACTTCATCACTTTCTTTGATCATCTGGTTTTTCAGGTTTGTCAACATACTTATGGCTTCTGTCAGAGTTCCATTTTCTTCATTGTGTGATAGTATAAATGTGCAACATGATTCTCCGATTTATGCACAAACCCCTCCATCCATTGCTGTGATCATGTCTAGTACATATCTGTTATGGAGGGCCATCAGTCGGATTTCTCTTAGTTCTTCTTTGATTGCGTTATATCCCTTTATAGTATGGTCTGCAATAATTCCCATCTGGTTATCTGCAACCATTTCGTATTTACACCAACTTGGACGTGGGGCAGGAGTAGTGTTGTGAATACTGTTGAGGTGAGGCTAAACAGTCTGTGTTCGTATGGGATTACATGGAATGCTTTTTCAGATTTGGTAGAAAAGTAATTCTCTCTTTTCATCCTGGATACCAGTTCCGCAGATCTCTTTTTTCTTAGATGAGCATCTGCCCTCGGGAAACTGTCAATGCTCAGGTCATTTTTCGGGATCACTAGTGCAGGAACGTGGACATTCACTAATGTGCATATGCCTCCCCAATTTTTCGGCAACCTTACGTAAGCTTTGGATCCACACGCCCAGTAATGGTCCATAATTACTGCGGTCTCTTGCGTCATTCCTGGGGCTTCAAAGATTTGTCCGCAGTTTAGATTCTCTCCCATCTTTCTCGCGCCATTGTTTCTGAAGCATAGTTTCGGGCTCCCCAGTGGCACTATCTGCAGGGTTCCCCCTCCATCTTCAACCCATGTTAGTAACTTTACTAGCTTTGGCCATAGGGGTTTGCAAAGTTTTTGAGACTTTTCTATTGCTTCCTTGCAGGCTCCAAGGACCATCCAAGCTCGGCAGATCACTACTACTTCTTCCCATCCATTTGGGGAAACCACTGTTCCCCAGATCTGCATTTGGCCTTTGTTCTTCCAGATTTGTGCCTCTTCTGCAGTCTTTCTTTGAATGTTCAGTCTCGGGTTTGTTACCCATCGTGTTCCTGATCCTTTGACGTCAGGTTTCTCGTATCTGATCACATGATTCCTGGTGTGCGCCCTGTTTCTTGTTTTAATGTCCTGGACGTAGCCATCTTCATCTGGGTAGTCCTTTTCGGTGGCCCATATCAGTGAAGTGTCTCTTGCCATAAATTGTCTTCTGGTGTTGCACATTGCTACGTGTGACATACAGTGTGCTATGGGGACATCAATTTCTACAGCCACAAATATCTTGGATTTTCCCATGCTGTATAGTAGGAGCGCGCAGACAAAGCATTCTCCTTCTGATTTCTTCGTCCTACTTCCTTCATGTGTTGATACCATATGTTGTTTCCGAGATTGGCTGTGCTGTCCAGGTAATCATTGAGTTCATTGTTGTCTTCATGTGGGTTTCTCTTGATCCTCAATGTCCTTTTTTTAGTTAGCTATAACCACGTCTCTAAATGCGTCTATGTGACTCTTTCTTGCTGGAGGATTCTTGGGCATGCTTGTTAGCTAGCAGGTTTCATTACCTGTATCGCTGTGGCAGGAGAAGGTTTTACGTTTCTTTTCCTTTCCTTTTGTAATTTTTTGAAGATGTTCTCTAACCACCGTTGGCTCACCAACTCCCCAATGCGTGGCTGTGTCGTAGGTCTGGTGCTTGTTTCTTGCGTCTCGGTTGGCGTGCTTACTATTATAGTCTCTGTAATTCTAGTTTTCAGTTCCTTGTGTAGTTTCATATCTCTGACTATGAATGGGAACAGATGGTCCATTAGCATTTGTGTTTTATCTGTGAGTTCCTTTGTGGCTACTTCTGTTCTTTTGTGGGATTTTGCTATGCTCTCTCCCTTTGGTTTCTCACTTGGCTCCTCTTGGTTACTTCCACTATTTTCTAGAGCTGTTTGTTCTGTAGGCAGTTTCCCTTTCTCTGTTGCCCTTGTTTGAGGCCCTGTTGCCATTGACACTTGCCCTTGTTTGTGTGTGCTCAGTGTGCGTGTGTGTGCAGTGGTCAGTGCTACATTTTCATTCACTATGTGCTGATCCTGTCTACAGCCTTTTTCTTCATTCATTACCTTAAGTGCGTATGAATCACTGCTAATTACATTTAGTTTTATCTCGTATGTTTTACCATCAGCTTTTCTGGGGACCGGGATTACTATGCAGGGTCTGGGTGCTTTCCTTAGCTTCATATACAACAAAATTGTGAAACAGTGTGACTGACCCGTTAGAGTAAAAGATTGCCACAAATTGACATTTGGAAAAGTTTTACACGTGTGAATTACCTTTAAATTATTTCCCACTTGGCTTTTGAGATCCCAACTGTTGCCTTTAGTTTAAATCATTGCTTGTGTTGCTTGCATCTGTTTCAAGCGGCTCCCGTAGGAATTTATAATAATTTAAGCATTTTGAACATATTTTGTGTTTTTGCACAGCCAATTCCAAAGCCATTCTGACAGTCAAATCCGTTTTCTCTTGTGTTTAAGGGGGGGAAGGTGGGAGTGGGATTCTGTTTTGTCTTCTTTATTTTTTTATTTTTTTAAATTGTATTTGGTTAAAATAATTCTGTATACAAAATCTAATACATTTCTATTTACAATTACTCTAAAATATACAAAACATAGATTTAAAAACAAAATAAGCAATATGCACACGTAAATTAATCCGAAACATTCATGCATCATATACCTCTTATACAAAAGACAACTCCTCATAGATCATTAATATCCTTCAACTTGGAGTCAATGTTTGTTAGGATCAATAGTAATCTTAAAGTGAGCTAAGTACTTTAACCCAGCATACATCTCTGCCATAATGCTTCACGAGACAGATTAGAGTTGGTGATCATGTAATTCCGAAACCTCGACTGTCGCAAATCTTCAAAATATTCGCAATAGACAACTAAGTGTTTAAGAGTCTCGAGATTGGACACATCCTTACAAAATCGGCAAGCGCCGTTGTTAGATTCTTTATAACAAATGACCCATTTACACAAACGTTCATTACTGTGAAAAAGTTTGAGTTTAAATCCTAGATATGTATTACGACCCGAAGCAGTAGGAAACTGCATGATATAACCTGGTCTGCCACCCCATTTTCTTCTAAACTGGGCAAATTCATAGTAGGATCGGTAGGACCCAATTCTATCTGCCTGGCAACTCCAATAATATAAATTCAATTTTTGGAAGATGTTCGTTCAGGTCTTCATAAAGCGAGTTACCAGGAGGATCCAGAATTTTTGCATAATTGTTCAGAAGTCTCCAGTTCCGTTTAGCAGATAAAGGAAGAATACCTAGTTCATGACAAACTATCTCATTTGGAACGGATGCAGGAAGCCCTAAAACACTTTTCCAAATTCCTCCTTGAAGTGTGTCTAAGATGTCATCTATTTCGTAAATACACATATCTAATATGTAAAGTAAAGATGGTTCAACTTTTAGGAGGTAAAATTGAAGAACCGGCAAGAGAGAGAAACCACAGTATTTACCCATGATTATTCTCATTTGAGAAACTAGGGGTTTAATTTTCTCACACATTTTATCTTTCCACCAGATCTTTGAGAAAGAGTTCAATAGAGGATACCCCAAATATTTTGACTTCTTGGATAATGGGAACCCGAGTAGCTTCCATGAACCATGTGTATGAACAACGCTTTTTGTGACCATCCTTAAATATCAGAATTCGTGATTTGGAATGATTGATTTGCATAACAGATGAGAGCATTTAGTTTATGCTGTAAGCCGAACGGTGTTTTGTCGAAAATAAGGATGTCAGCAGCAAAACCAATATAGTTCAATCTAGTGCGACCAATTAGAATAGGATAGATAATTTCCTTTACCCAACATTCCTTTTTGTCACATGTATACAAATTGAGCAGCATGGCTGCCAGAGTACAGCCTTGTTTCAACCCAATTTTAGATGGAATTTTGTCAGTTAACATACCTTCCTTATTAAGGCACACTCTGTAAGTGGTATCAGTGTGAAGTAAGCGTATTAGCGCTATCAGATATACCGGGAAGCCCATCACCTTCATCTTCAACCACAGATGATCCCTTAGCACAGTATCAAATGCTGAGCTCAAATCAAGAGCTGCCATATAAACTTCACCCGAATGATTATGTTTGGAATTCCACTCAATATGTGCAATTAGTGTAGCATTTAGAGAGCATCACATTTGCCGACAAAATTCAGTCTGGAATTTTGAGAGAATGGCATTAGTTTTCATAAAGACTTGAAGTTCTTCAAGAATTAGTTGACAGAATACCTTAGAAGATGCATCAGTTAATGCGATAGGTCTAAAATTACCAGGGTCGTCAATGGGGCCTTTTTTATATATAGGGATAACATTTGCAGGGCACCATGATCTCGGAATTTCTTGGGAAGAAAATACTGCATCAAATTTATTTTTCAAGATCAATGCCCACAATTGGATATCCGATCTATAAAGACAGGCTGGAATACCATCGGGTCCCATAGCCCTAGAAGGATTTGATTTCTTAATTGCCCGTGAAAATATCTTCTATGCTCCAAGGTGAGCACATAGGTATTATATTCTGAATCCCAATTTTAGGATTGTTATGGAAAAGATCAGGTAACTCGTATTTCAACCTGAAGTAGTAGGCCCACTGATCAGCTGAGATAGCATTTTCTTTCAACCCTTCATTATTGCCATTAATCAGTCTTAATAAGGACCACATTTTACGTGTGTCACTTTTCAGAATGTGGTACATCATATTATGATTGTCTTTCAAATAGAGTTGTGTTTTTAGATTTTTGACAGCAGTTGTATGTGTCTCAAGAATGGTCTTTTTCAGAGGATAATATTGTATTGGTTCAAGAGACAACCTAGTTAGTCGTCGTAACTTATAATTCCTAATCTTCTTTAATTTGAAGATTTCAATATTGAATGTATGTAAATGATGTTTTATATCCAGTGCAGGTTTTCTGTGCTTTAACATTTCTAACAGATGGAATTCAATCTTCTTAGAGATAATTTGATTAACACATGCAGGATCAAGAGGGGAATCAGTCAATAATAAATTCAAACCAGAATCAACTCTAAGTTGCTCAGTTAACTGATGGCATACGGATGGGTTCCATCTAACAGATAGGCCCACTCGATCATTCTCAACCAATTTTAGAGAAGACGTTGGAGTAGATCCCCAACCCTCTAATTTTAATTCAATAGAGATAGCGTTCTGATCACCAAATCCCAAGTTCTTAATGTTCACAGTGTCAGATAAAAGGCAAAGATTAGAAGATTTGAAGAAGTGGTCAATATGAGAATGCAGACCTCCCCTAGACCAAGTATGTGAGAAATCCACCGTTCTAGTGGGAATTACCTGGATATCCCAGTTAAGAAAAAACTCTACCCATTTTCTCCCATTCTTAGCCGAGCTGGAGGCTATATGGAATTGTTGACCCGGGCCTTGATTGTGCATTAAACAAGAGGAGTTGAAGTCACCCCCTACAACCACACCAACCTCATCATGAAGTGTAAAGACACCTTCAAGAATGGAATCCAGGATGTCAATAATATTATTAAACATTATTGTCGATCCATTCCAATAGATACACATAAAGATGAGGTATTTGTCCTGAGAAGATGCAGGGGATAATTCTATGGCTATTACATTAGCATCCTTATAAACAAGTTTCGTTCGAGATTTATAGGCATTGTTTACTAGGATGGCTAAACCCCCCGAGGGTCTACCCTTTTCCCCTCTAGTTGCAGGTTGTGAGTAACAGACAAAACCTTCGACAGTCAGATGAGAAACATGCATTGTTTCCTGAAGTAGAATAATAGCAGGAAATTCACTTTCATCAATGGAGCCCCAGCATCTATTACAGTTAGCAAGCCCACAGCTATTCCATGACAGACATTCAAATAATTGTTTATGATGAACAGGGCTAGGATGGCACCGACGACAAAGTCATGGCTTGTCCAAAAAGATTCTTGCCTCAGAGTCAGAATGGATCAATAAAGGGGTCAATCCAATAAAGACAAAACTCTGTTTTTGTTCCCACACAAGTTTCATGATTAGTCTGGAGTAGAAACCACATGTCATCCTGTTATTATATCTGTTAGCTAATCTTACCCAATCAATATCATCGGATACTATAGTTCTCAAGCAGGGTATTGTGTGAAAAGCTTTTAACAGGGACGAGCGATTAAAGTTTAGTTTGACATTAATATTGGGATCACTGTCCCATCCAAGTATGTAGGGTGGATCATGGATAGAATCAAATTTGTTGTGGACCACTTTTTGGCTCATATTACAAATGCCAGCCACATTAGATTCAGCCAATTCTGTTGATGTCATATTAACATTTCCTTTGGGTAGCTCAGCTATTGGCGGTGGTGGCTTGGACCCCAAATCAGCATTTAGGTCCTTGACAAGTTCCTGAGATCGTGACAAGTCCCTACCAAAGACTCCCAACATCCAGGGCTCATCAGAGGTACCATTGTGTGAATCTTCAATGTCAACAGGCTTTATGTTGGTGGCCCTTGGTGCAGTAACTTTACTTTTCACTTTACTAGAGGAAGTTTGTTTATGACTCATGGGATAGAACTGAGAGAGAGACTTTGCGATCCCCCCCGGGGTGTCTGAGGGGTTAAGGCTAGGTAGCAAGTTCGGATGGCAGTCAATCCTCCCCCCATTCCTTTTTACATTGGCATTTACATTTTTATTCTTTTTTTTGTGTCCATTTGTTTTCTCTTTGTTTTTACCAGGGGGATTGATATCTAGTAATACCCTAGATTCATCATCCAATTGTGATAGATTAATCACCCCCTCATTCTCGAATATAACAGGCATTACTTTTGATTGCGCAGTTTGCGCGGCCTTCACCTGTTTCTTCACTAAGGCTGAAGCTTTGGCTTTCCTTTTTAGGGCCCTTCCTGCGAGCCTCTTTTCCCTCCACGTTAGGACTATTATAGGTTTTGGTAAGAGATCGCATTCAATCAAGTCAGACTTTTTAGAATCTCCCATCAGAGAACATTCACCCGCAAGATCAATTAAATCCGACAATTGAGAGGGACTATCAGGACTATTAGACTTATTAGTGGCATCGACTATTATAGCAGAGGGAGTAACCATTGGTTGAGGCAGTGATGTATCTATATTCATTTTGTCCAGGTGAAGCTCAATTTTTTGGACTGTGGACAAAACTTTGCACAGGTCGTCCACAATAACATCAGTCTGTGTACAAATCAAGTTAAATGATCTGGGGTTTAGTATACCTGCATAGGAGCGCTTTTTCTGCATAGGTATGTTGAAAATACCATCAAATTGAATTGCCCAATCCACCATATCCTTTTTATTGGATTGCCTATCAGAGAGAGCAGCTACAGCGTCACATGTAAACAAAAGGCCTTTAATTCTATTAGTTTTGTTGGATAATTCAGTGATTGCTTCTCTCATAATTCCTATTTCATAATGTGAGCGCTCGTGTCCCTTGTCCAGTAAATTGAGGATTCTAGCAAGAACTGGAAAATCAGGGCTTAATGATGGTACATCGAGAGTAATGCTCTCAGATCATGCGTCATTATTGGAAGCATCTTTGTCTTTTCCATATAAACTAGACTGAAATTCTTGAATGTCCAGGTTCATTCTATCATTAAGTGCTATTTGGGCACTGATGGCTTTTGGAGAACTCACCATAGGTTTATTGGGGGAGTCATTGGACTCAAAATCCATTTCCCAAGTTAATTTAACTGTTTCACCACTTAAAGGTCCTAGATTACTTTTAGGAGCAATCTTGCGTTTGGTACTCAACAGAAAGACATCTTCTCTCCCAACCAGTTTCTGGTTAACTGGAGTCGAAGGTCCAAGGGAGAGGCGAATACGCTTACTTAACTCAGTTTCGATTTTGGGGCCCATCACTGAACAATCAATAGTTTCCTCTTTATAGGAAATATTGGAAATGCTGTATAATCCAATATCATTTCCCTGAATTGAGTCAGTTGTAGGGATATCACTTGGAACACTATTGTTCAAATCCTTTAGCTTAAATTTAGTGTTCCTAGCTGAGGGATCGACCATGTTTTCAGCGCAGTGAATCATAGCAGGAACATCATATTTGGGAACAATACCCATTTCCTTGAAAACCATAATTTTCAGATCAACTGGATTGCTATCACTAGCCCCCACTTCATCAGTTGGCATGGTAACTCGATGGACAGGTGTAGCTGCAATATCTACAGGAATGTCCTGGCTCACAGGATGGGGAGGTATTTTAGTTAGCGGCTCTATTAGTTTCCATCCACTACGCAGGCCATTTACCATTCTGCGATTTACGTAGCAGGAGAGGTAACAATGGGGTTCGACCATGAGCACACACGCTATTTATAACCAAGGAACACCTTGCAGTAGCACAATCAGCACAACTGCACAATTCAATATTCTAGTATTGCTCACTAGGTTGTGTGCACATTAGGTTGACAAAAGAACACAGTATAGATCACAAAAAAACAAAATTACCGCCCCTTGCCCTCGCCGCACAGCCGAACAGCAAAACAGAACTTGCAGTGCACTTCCGGGGTGCGCGCGCAGGTGCGCGTGCACCCGTGTTATGAGCACTGCGAGGAATGGCGAGCGGGTGGGAGGGGGCGTGTCACACTCACATTGGATCTACGTGACAAAGGAGAAGATCTACGTAAGTAAGCCTTCTATAAACACTTACGAGTACATGCATGTAGAAAGACAATGAGTCCTTAAGGCCTTAAGTCTAAACAAAGAGTCCAAAGTCCAAAGCAATAGTCCACAGAGTTAGAAGTCGTGGACGGTATATGGATAAGTACTCTGGTTGCAGCAGCCCTTAACGCCCGTTTCGCCGCACTGAGGATGATGGGCTTCCTCTTGGGCATAGGCGCCTTCCAAACAGAAGTGGAAGTAGAAGCGGCAGCAGGAGCACGCCAACATGACTCCCAGCAAAACAGCACTTGCAGTGCACTTCCGGGGTGCGCGCGGGTGCGCGTGCACCCGTGTTATGAGCACTGCGAGGAATGGCGAGCGGGTGGGAGGGGGCGTGTCACACTTGCGTTGGATTCTGGTTGCAGCAGTCCTTAACGCCTGTTTCGCTGCACAGAGGATGTTGGGCTTCAGCGGAGAACTTGGTTCCTCAACTCCGCTTTGTGTAATGCAAGTTTTGTGTTGTTACATTGGCTTATTCCCAAGCGCCCACATTTTACCAAAAAAGGATGACAATGACTCCCTTCTTGGTGTTCAAAAACTCCACATCTTGTGGTTTTATTCTTTCAGTTTTAAAATATTCTGGTGCCCTATGTGAGTACACGTGTTTCGATGACTTGCTCATCTTTTTCAAATCAGGGAGTCATTGTCATCTTTTTTGGTAAAATGTGGGCGCTTGGGAATAAGCCAAAGTAACAACACAAAACTTACTCCATAAAGAACACTGGATCGAGAATCACCTTTTATTTACATAGTATAATCTTCGTTAGTTACATCTACGAATAGAGAAATCATGCAAAATAATGCAGATTTAACTCTGAACCCACTAACTGTTAGAGCAAGCTTGCTTTTTAATATATCAAACATCTAATAAAGCTAGTAAGGATCTTGCTTCCTATTTAAAAATTAAGAAGGAAAGATGTAAAAATAAGAATTCATATCTCACCATCAATATAATTTCTTTGGAGACTCCTTTACATGTTGATGAAATGTATAAAGCCATAATGGATATGAGTAAGGATAAAGCGCCAGGCCCTGATGGGTTGTATATGGACTTGTTGATGCTCTTTTGATACTTTTTCTGAAGCCAGGTAAAGACAATGAACTCCCTAAGAATAAAGACTGATTTCACTGATTAACTCTGATTGCAAAATGTTCGCAAAACTGTTAGCAAATGGAATCAAATTATTCTTGCCCAAATTAATTAAATCAAAAAAGGTGGGTTTTGTAAAAGTAAGAACTATTTCATCTGATAATAGACTATTTATTGATTTACGTAATGATAAAAAGTAATATTTTAAATGACAGTTATTTACTGATTACATTGGATGTAGAATATGCTTTTGATTTGTGGAATTGCATATTTGGATCTTTATAGTGGCATGGGATTGGGGAGCACTTGTTATCATTGTTCAAACTATTATATTCTGATCCAAAAACATCTATACTTGTTGATTGCTATGTTTGTTCCTTCTTTTCTTAACATCGAGGAACCTGTCCAGGTGTCCTCGGTCACAAATCCTGTTAGTCCTTTCTCTGGACCCCTTCTTAGAACGTACTGGAAGTAATAAAGATATCTCAGGTATTGTGTATGATACATATGAGGTAGAAAATGCAGCATGTGTACATAATATATTGATACTTATGAAGAATCAGACTGTGAGCCATCCCAAATTATTAGATACTATATGAACATTCTCTGAGGTCTCCGGCTATAAATTAAATAAAGAAAATTCTGAGATACTACATTAAAGTCTCTTTGTCATAGACATGAGTTAAAGTTATTTGGTCTGAAATGGTGTAGGGATTTGAATACATATTCAGAGATTTCTATAGTAGCTTGTAATGCAAATGTGTTTAAACCAAACTTGGAAACTGTAACAGAAAGAATTTGTGAATGTGTAGTGTTAAGACGGATTTCTGAACTCTGTCCTGGTGGCGCAGAAGTTCAGAAGGCCAACCTAATTACTTGGAACAGGGTAACCTCTGGACAAGCCAGACCAATCAAGGTAGCGATCGCGGCGGTCAAGACTAGGTCTCAAGAGGGGTGAGGGTGACTGAAGGCCCGCAATGAGCACACAAAGCAAGAGCGCTAACAAACTACTCCAAACAGTTGTTATATCAAAAATAGATACACATTTATTTTAAGGCCTTTAAAATAATGACCGTAGCGAGAAAATCACAATATCACAATATTAAACCAACACATACCATATCAACACAATATATATACAAATACACAGTCGCAAGCGTTTAAAGCACGAAATATGTAGTCCACCTGCCAGGGAAGGAAAACAGGCAGTGCGATAATGCTTTCGACTCAGTTCGCCTTCGTAGGCACCTAACTAGATGGAAGTCCGAGCCCTGCGAAGAGTGGAGCCTTGTGCTCAAAGTACCTGCCACGCCGGTGCCGACGGGCACAAGGGGAAGCTCTTCGGAGGAAGTCAGGCGGTTCACGTTAGTGCACAGCAGAAGAAGAACAGGTTCCGCAACTCAAGCGCAGCCTCCACAGCGGGCAGAAGCAGAGCGCGAGCGCGGCAAAAGGGTGCTGTTTTTACACAGCAGGGAAAAGCAATGGGATACTGCAGGAGGGCGACCAGATCCTAGATATACTACTCACCGGTCCCCGAAGCAAGCAGACCCAGGCTTCTCCACGATAGTTTCAGCAGCTGGCAGGTTCAGAAGAGCAGGGAACGCTTTGTAGTCGTGTAGAGCAAAAAGACGTCCCAATCGACGAAACCGGCACAGTTTTGTTGCCGCACAGGACAACGGAGCGGCCGTGTGTATTCGAGCCAAATGAACCCTCCTCCCTTCAGACCTGGGAACGCCAAGTGCACGAAGCGTGGGAGAGGGACAAGGACTCGCAATACAACACAACCTGGCGGCGGTTGCAGAGCCAAACTCCTTTGTAAGCTGGTCAGTCAACTGGATGGCCCAGAGACGCTTCCGAAGGCTTACTTGGCAGGAGATGGTTGAAGATGCCGGGAATAGCTGTTCCTGCTATTCCAAAGGTCGAAGCACCAGTACAGGCCTTCTGGTTCGATCAAAGGAGGACAGGGGCTCTACGGACGACAGCAGTGCAAAGGAGGATTCCTTCAGCGGGTCACCAGCGATTCCTCGGTCCAGCCTCGTAGTTGCAGGATACTTGGCTCCTGTATTCCTTCGTTCGTGAGAACTCAGGAGATCGACCTGGTAGTGGTGTTTCCAGCCCCCTCTTATCCACGGTTCCCTTCGCGCCAAAACGGAGGGGAGCCAATGGGAGATCCGCTCATCAACACACATACCATACGTGGACCAATCACGGACCACGGTGGTCCCAGGCATTCACACCACCCTAGACTCTCTGGCACCCAGGATGTGTATTGGGACCAGACATCCCAGCCCACACCCTGGAGGCACACAAACGACATGTAGAAGCCCGCGAAAGCAACTGCGTTTCGCGGGAAAGTACATGCCCAAATAAGGAAGGCCCCGGGTCGCCGGACCTGGGGAAGGTGAAGGGAGCAAGACGGACAGTGGACAGGACAAAGGAGCCTCGCGGCCTGGCCATTTTGGGAGCCAGGCCACCATTTTGGGTTCAGTGCAAAAACGTGCTCAGAACGCCAAAAGGAGCTCAAAATAAACAAAACGATCGCTGCCACCATTCCAGTCCCTGAATGACTTGCACCGATCAAATACCATCCTAAAAGAGTATCTAGGGCCTGTAGAAGGCTAGAGACCCAAGAGAGCTGTAACTTAGCTTACAGTGCCCTCTTGTGTCGTGTTGCACTAAAGCTGCGACACGATAAAAGAAACTACGGGAAACCACGTTCCCCGGTACTGACTGTCTTAAGGGCATGTCAGTTTCCCCGTAAGAAAGGAGCGAAAGCCCAGAGAAGTGCGGCAGAAGGCTGTACTGCTCTGGCAAAGTCAAGAACAAGGTTAAAAACAATAGCAAAAAGTTTAGGGGTTGCCACATGGAAGGAAAATTCCCTACAATTACGAAATCTTTCCTAACACTCGCCCCTCCCAGACTATGGACAGGGGGAACTAATCCACCCCTGGATGAGTCTCTTGTTCAGGTCGGTTAAACATTCTGGACAACCCATCAGCATTGCTATGTTGGACACCTGGCCTATGCTCAATAGTGAAGTCGAAGCCTTGTAGACTTATGGACCACCTAAGCAACTTTGGATTCTCCCCCTTCATGTTCATTAGCCACTTTAACGGCTTATGGTCAGTCTGCACAGTGAAGTGGGTCCCATAGAGGTAGGGCCTCAGCTTCCTTAGGGCCCACACAACAGAGAAACATTCTTTCTCTACCGTGGACCACCTGAGCTCTCTGTCCTTAAGCTGGCGACTAATAAAACCGATAGGGTGTTCCTTACCCTTCTCATCTACTTGTGATAGTACAGCTCCTATCCCAGTGTCAGAGGCATCCGTCTGCACGATAAAAGGTCTTTGATAATCAGGGGCCCTTAGGACAGGGGCCTGGCACAAGGAGTCTTTTAAGCCATTGAAGGCCTTCTCACACTCGTCGGTCCAAGTTACCTTCTTGGGTTTCTTCGGAGTTGTGAGGGCAGTCAGAGGAGCAGCTATGGTGCCATAGTCTGCCACAAAATTGCGATAATACCCTGTGAGTCCTAAAAAGGCTCTCACTTGGGTTTGCGTAGTGGGGGTAGGCCAGTCTTGTACTGCTTGTACTTTACTGGGTAGAGGCTGTATCCTCCCTCCACCTACTTCATGTCCAAGGTAAACCACTGAGCCTTGTCCAATCTGGCATTTACTCGCCTTTATGGTCAAGTGGGCTTTCTGAAGAGCCTGGAGCACAATCCCGAGGTGTTTCACATGGTCTTCCCAGGTGGCACGGAAAACTGCTATATCGTCCAGATATGCAAGACAGAATTCGTCCAACCCATTCAACACATGATTCACAAGCCTCTGGAAAGTGGCAGGTGCATTCTTCAACCCGAACGGCATTACCCGGAATTGGTAAAGGCCGTCTGGAGTAGAAAATGCTGTCTTCTCCCTGGCATGTTCTGCTAACGCTATTTGCCAATAGCCAGCAGTGAGGTCAAACGTGCTGAGGTACTTGGAGGCACCCAAAGTATCTACCAGCTCATCTGTTCGAGGCAAGGGGTGGGCATCTGTCTTGGTGACAGCATTCAGAGCCCTGTAATCCACGCAGAACCTCAATTCAGAAGTGCCTGCCTTTGGAACCAGAACCACAGGACTGGACCAAGGACTACTAGAGGGTTCAATCACCCCAAGGTCTAACATTTTGTTGACCTCGGTCTTAATATAAGACCGTACTTTATCTGACATCCTGTATCCCCTACTTTTGGTAGGTACACTGTCTCCTGTGTCAATGTTATGTTTGCACCAAGGTGTCAAACCAGGGGACTGTGAAAACAGGGGGGAAAACTGCCTAAGCAAACTTTTCACCTCAGCCTGCTGATCAGAAGTCAGGTGAGGGGCCACTCGGACACCCTCAACGGAGCTATCTGAAGGACCGCTCTGGAACAGGTCGGGGAGAGGTTCAGACTCCTCTTCCTCAACGTCTGACGCCAGTAGCAGTGCTGCGATTTCGACTCTTGGGACGAAAGCCTTCAGCCTATTCACGTGAAACACTTTTGGAACCTGTCCAGGCCTTCCAAGGTCCACTAAATAGTTCACCTCACCCAGGGGCTCCACCACTGTGTAAGGGCCTGACCATTTGTCCTGTAAAGCGCGAGGCCTTATTGGATTCATGATCAGGACTTGCTGACCAGGTGTAAAGTTGATGAGGGAAGCTTTCTGGTCGTACCAATGTTTCACCAGCGCTTGCCCTGCCTTCAATTTATCACTAGCCAAGCCCATCAGAAGTACCATCCGTTTTCTGAGCCCTAGCACATAGTCAACTACATTGGTAGTAACAGGGGGAGTGGGCATCTCCCATCCCTCCTTGACAATGGCTAAGGGTCCCCGTACGGGATGACCGAACAGAAGTTCGAAGGGGCTGAAGCCAACACCCTCCTGTGGTACCTCTCGGTAGGCAAACAGCAAGCATGGTAACAGAAGATCCCATTTTCTTCTCTGAGGCTCCTCCAGAGCCCCAATCATGCTCTTTAACGTTCTGTTGAAACGTTCCACCAGACCATTGGTCTGGGGGTGGTATGCAGAAGAGAACTTGTAGGTGACCCCACATTCTTTCCACATAGCCTGCATATACTTCGACATAAAGTTGCTGCCACGATCTGACACAACTTCTTTAGGGAAGCCAACCCTAGTAAATATGCCGAGTAAAGCTTTTGCAACTGACTTGGCAGTTACAGTTTTCAATGGGATGGCCTCAGGATACCTGGTTGCATGGTCGACCAGCACCAGGATAAACCTATTGCCCGAGGATGTTTGCGGGTCAAGGGGACCGACGATGTCGATCCCTACCCTTTCAAATGGTACCCCCACAACTGGGAGCGGTACCAACGGAGCTTGGATTGTCGCGCCAACCTTACCAGACAACTGGCAGGAGGCACAACTCCTGCAGTGACTTTCTACTTGCACCCCCATCTTGGGCCAGTAGAAGTGCATGGATAAGCTTTGCTTGGTCCTCTTCATACCAAGGTGACCAGCAAGGGGAACTTCATGCGCCAACTGCAGGAGGAAGGGCCTAACAGCAAGGGGAACCACCAACCTCCTATGGTCTCCTTCTGTAGACTCTGTGGGCTCACTATACAGGAGTCCACCTTCCCAGTAAATCCTATGCTTCCCAGGAGGTTCACCCTCAAGCTGGGAGCAGGCCTGTCTCCTTAGGCCTTCCAGAGATGGGCACTCACGTTGGCCTTTACTGAATTCGTCCCTATCAGGACCTCCTTCAACTAACAAGTCTTTTAGTTCAGGATGATCGTTGGGGTCGAATACTTCAGGCATCGCCACCTCCTCGTCAGGCTCGGGCGATTGACCAACTTCCTCCACCGCAGTGGTAGGCGAGCTCGGGGGAATATTCTCTTTCCCCCGTCTTGACTTGTAGACTCCTTTCGCCTTGGGTTGCCCCTTCAGCTGGGGCGGCGTATTGGACTTGGCCAATGCTGCCCGTGCTTGAGACCGTGTGTAGGGTCGTTCGGCAGTGTCTCCTACGAGCCCTAAAGCTCTGAGATCATTACCTAATAAGACCTTTCCCGGGACGTTTCTCTGAATGCTCACTGGAATCCTGACAGCTGTACCATTTAAAGTTAGATTAACAGGGATCACGGGAAACATACGGAGGGGGCCGTCAGCCAACTTAGTGGGCATCAGAGTAGCTCTGGCAACTTCCTCTGAGTCTACCAAGGTAGAATCCACTACAGTTCGACTGCACCCACTATCCCTAAGAGCTGGAGTATCCACTCCATTGATCAGCACACTGTCTTTAAAGTAGTGCTTGGTATTATCCGGAATCCTAGCATACGCCTCTGCGACTTTAGGCTCCCAGGAACCCAGGGACACTAAAACTACCTCGGCCTCTATTCCGCTGGGAAATGAGTCCGAGGAGAAGGATGCTCCTGTAATCTCTTCTTCCTCGTAGGAGGAGAAGGCCAGATTAGCGGAGTGGACCCCCAAAGGTCTAACCTTACAACGGGGATCCCCCTTCACATGGTCAGTTGCTCCACAAGAAAAACAAGCCCCAGTGGGTCTGTTTACGTAGGGAGGCTTATTGTAACCAGAGTTCTGTTTCGGAGGCGCACCTCCACTACCCTGTGAGTTCTCTTGTGTCTTACCCTTGTTTTTCTTTTTGTGGCCCTTTTGGGAAGAAGATTTAGCAGATTCCCCACCCTCCATATCTTTGGACTTTTTCCCCTCCTCCTGCTTACCAGGATGAGTTTTGTCCTTAGGGGACACTCGATGTGACACCCATAAGTCTGCTGCAATGGCCAGCTTCTTAGGATCTATCTCCTTCGAATCGGCCAAATGCTGCTTAAGCTCCGGGGAAGAAGAAGCAAAAATGTGTTCCAGCATGACAAGATTTATCATGCCGTCGAAGGTAGAAACCTTATAGCCTTCGACCGAGCCAGTTAAGTTTTTCAAAGATTCAGCGACATAAGATACCCAAGTACCACCTTCCTTTTTCTTATACTCTCGAAAACGCTTTAAATATTGGGCCGGAGTCTTCCCAAACTTTAAAATGAGAGTCTGCTTTAACATTGCGAAATCAGCCCGCTCAGCCTTCGACATTTCCATAATGGCACTACAGCCAGAATGGGGCAGTCTACTGAGCAACCACGCAATCTTATCAGCATTGTCAACTTCCTGGACCTCGCATGCATACTCAAACGCATTCAGCCAGTCCATAATGTCATTCCTCTCTTCATACACACTGAGCAGATCTTTTGGAAACCGTGGATGCGAGGAGGCCCCAGACCCATGTCCAGGACCCTTGGATCCATTTGCAACCTGAAGCTTGGCCAGTTCCAACTGGTGATCCCTGTCTTTTTGTTTTTCTGCCTGTTCGATTTTTAGTTTGGCTATGCTGAATTCAAGCTCCTGCTGCCTAAACCGCAGCTCTTGCTTCTTGAATTCAAGCATAGCCTCCCCATCAGCACTGGCAGAGGAAACATTAGACAGCTCGTCCTCCCTGTCCTCGTGGTCGCGGTGGAACAGTGCGGCGGCAGAACCGTCGGTTCTACCAGTGAGAGCAGCCCCACCACCTTCCGCACTGTCCTCAGAAGTAATAGCGTCAAGCTGCGCTTCTTGCCACGCCACGATTCTTTGGATCATTTCCAATTTCGTGCCTTGAGAGGAAACACCTCTCTCCGCACACATCTTCTTCAATGTTTCTGATTTGGAAGCATTTAAAGTTAACAACGTACTTGTTTCCATACTGTTTGATAGGACTATGGCCTTTTTAAAGTTATACTATAACAATTCACTACGTGTACTGTTTGGAATAACCTGAAATGCCTTAGTTCGAGCGCACCACTGGATACCTTCAGTCGTATCCCACCGCTGTACACCAATTTGTTAAGACGGATTTCTGAACTCTGTCCTGGTGGCGCAGAAGTTCAGAAGGCCAACCTAATTACTTGGAACAGGGTAACCTCTGGACAAGCCAGACCAATCAAGGTAGCGATCGCGGCGGTCAAGACTAGGTCTCAAGAGGGGTGAGGGTGACTGAAGGCCCGCAATGAGCACACAAAGCAAGAGCGCTAACAAACTACTCCAAACAGTTGTTATATCAAAAATAGATACACATTTATTTTAAGGCCTTTAAAATAATGACCGTAGCGAGAAAATCACAATATCACAATATTAAACCAACACATACCATATCAACACAATATATATACAAATACACAGTCGCAAGCGTTTAAAGCACGAAATATGTAGTCCACCTGCCAGGGAAGGAAAACAGGCAGTGCGATAATGCTTTCGACTCAGTTCGCCTTCGTAGGCACCTAACTAGATGGAAGTCCGAGCCCTGCGAAGAGTGGAGCCTTGTGCTCAAAGTACCTGCCACGCCGGTGCCGACGGGCACAAGGGGAAGCTCTTCGGAGGAAGTCAGGCGGTTCACGTTAGTGCACAGCAGAAGAAGAACAGGTTCCGCAACTCAAGCGCAGCCTCCACAGCGGGCAGAAGCAGAGCGCGAGCGCGGCAAAAGGGTGCTGTTTTTACACAGCAGGGAAAAGCAATGGGATACTGCAGGAGGGCGACCAGATCCTAGATATACTACTCACCGGTCCCCGAAGCAAGCAGACCCAGGCTTCTCCACGATAGTTTCAGCAGCTGGCAGGTTCAGAAGAGCAGGGAACGCTTTGTAGTCGTGTAGAGCAAAAAGACGTCCCAATCGACGAAACCGGCACAGTTTTGTTGCCGCACAGGACAACGGAGCGGCCGTGTGTATTCGAGCCAAATGAACCCTCCTCCCTTCAGACCTGGGAACGCCAAGTGCACGAAGCGTGGGAGAGGGACAAGGACTCGCAATACAACACAACCTGGCGGCGGTTGCAGAGCCAAACTCCTTTGTAAGCTGGTCAGTCAACTGGATGGCCCAGAGACGCTTCCGAAGGCTTACTTGGCAGGAGATGGTTGAAGATGCCGGGAATAGCTGTTCCTGCTATTCCAAAGGTCGAAGCACCAGTACAGGCCTTCTGGTTCGATCAAAGGAGGACAGGGGCTCTCCGGACGACAGCAGTGCAAAGGAGGATTCCTTCAGCGGGTCACCAGCGATTCCTCGGTCCAGCCTCGTAGTTGCAGGATACTTGGCTCCTGTATTCCTTCGTTCGTGAGAACTCAGGAGATCGACCTGGTAGTGGTGTTTCCAGCCCCCTCTTATCCACGGTTCCCTTCGCGCCAAAACGGAGGGGAGCCAATGGGAGATCCGCTCATCAACACACATACCATACGTGGACCAATCACGGACCACGGTGGTCCCAGGCATTCACACCACCCTAGACTCTCTGGCACCCAGGATGTGTATTGGGACCAGACATCCCAGCCCACACCCTGGAGGCACACAAACGACATGTAGAAGCCCGCGAAAGCAACTGCGTTTCGCGGGAAAGTACATGCCCAAATAAGGAAGGCCCCGGGTCGCCGGACCTGGGGAAGGTGAAGGGAGCAAGACGGACAGTGGACAGGACAAAGGAGCCTCGCGGCCTGGCCATTTTGGGAGCCAGGCCACCATTTTGGGTTCAGTGCAAAAACGTGCTCAGAACGCCAAAAGGAGCTCAAAATAAACAAAACGATCGCTGCCACCATTCCAGTCCCTGAATGACTTGCACCGATCAAATACCATCCTAAAAGAGTATCTAGGGCCTGTAGAAGGCTAGAGACCCAAGAGAGCTGTAACTTAGCTTACAGTGCCCTCTTGTGTCGTGTTGCACTAAAGCTGCGACACGATAAAAGAAACTACGGGAAACCACGTTCCCCGGTACTGACTGTCTTAAGGGCATGTCAGTTTCCCCGTAAGAAAGGAGCGAAAGCCCAGAGAAGTGCGGCAGAAGGCTGTACTGCTCTGGCAAAGTCAAGAACAAGGTTAAAAACAATAGCAAAAAGTTTAGGGGTTGCCACATGGAAGGAAAATTCCCTACAATTACGAAATCTTTCCTAACATGTAGCATCATGGGCACATTTATATTTAACGTGATGGGAAAGACTTCAAGCTATTAAAATGATGTTAGCTCCAGTAATCAGGTATTTCCTGCAGATGTTTCTTATCAGATCTATTTTATGGCAGCCATGATTAAATAAAGGTGTTAAGTTTATTAAGCAACTTATTTCAGGAACTAACATTATTACACTTGATGATTTTAAAACCAAATTCTCTTTCTCTAATTTGGATTATAATCAATGTATGGAATTAGGAAATGCTTGTTTTGATAATCTAGATTCTTTACAGGGAATTGTTTAGTTCCTGATTCTTTCAGACTTCAATCTATGGAACACTCATATATGTGGGCAGTGTGAAGGCATCATGAAGTGGACACTGAAAACAGAATAAGATTTTAAGTACGCACGTTTATTTATTAAACGGGGAGGGTTGGAAAGCAGCCTAACATGCCCTATGCCAGGGTGGCATGTCCCTATCTAAATACAACTAATGATAGTCTGTATTGGGAAGTCCAAAGCACATGTCTGTGTCCAAAACGTATTCTTGCCCTACAATATAACTGTATACATTGTGTATGGATGTCATCATCAAATAAAAAGTGGTCAAATTAAAGTTCAGCGCTTCTTCCAGCTCTCAGATGGAAAAGGGTTTACCCTCCCACCAGGTTGAAACAGTTCACTTTACAAAAGAGGTGTTCCCTTCCCCAAGCTTTCAAGTCTATCAAAATTCCAAAACAACACAATCATTCAGGATATTCAATGTTCCAAATTAAAACTATTCTTTGGGACACTTCCCAACTCTTCAATTTGGTTACCTGTGACCAGTGCATAAAGATCATTTCCTTAGTTTCAATTCACATAGGTTTTCCTTCAGTCAATCACAAAGTGTATTTTCCTTTAGGTGGGCATATTCGGTCTAGGTGCAGTTATCGGGCCACACAGGCCGCCCATTACGGGTCATGAAACTGACACACCTTACTTGCATCTGCTGCACAGGTATTGTGACACAGTTCCAGCTTCAGTATAATGCGTGACTCATTCTTTTCACTTGCCCTTGAAGCTTTATTGTTTCTCCTTTTCCCACCATTCACTGGTATATTAGCTTTCACTTGCAATGAACAACATATGCTTCCCAGTACACTCTCCTGCTAGGAAACTCAGTTTAAAGTTCTTTTTACACCAGCCATCTTGCATACAGGTTTACTTTTCTTAACCATTCTTTTCTCTGAGTAATGTGTAATAATGTCAGCTTGACTCTGTGAAATGGCAACTTGAAGCTTGGCAACGTTAATCCCAATCTTTCACTTATGCTTGCTTACATGACTTTTCTTCTTAGCCTTGCTTTCATGTCAGCTTATTGCCAATTGACTTCACTGTTATTCATACTTTCTCTGTTTTTACATAGTTCATTGCTTCATTGTACTTATTCTGAATTTTCCCCAAATCGACTTAAATTAGGGATTTCACATGTTTATAGTCTCTTTCTTTTTATCTGTGTTTCAAACATTTGCATATATCCCCTTTGAACACATGTCATTATGCCCTGGGGGTCCCAGCGCCCCTGAGCAGACTCACTGGTATTGCTTGGATTCTCCAACACATGGTGAGGGACTGCAGCACTTGTCATTTCTCCAGGAAGCGTTTGCTGTCCTGCTGGTCCCCACGCAGCTTCGTGGAGAGCTTTTCTCTTGCCTGCAGGTATAGCCGATGCACCTCACTGCCTCTGTGACACTGCCAGCTCCTTCTCGGCTGCGGTTCATTCGGCAGTGCTCAACTGGCTCTCACCCAGACTCTCCAGCTTTTTCTCTGGTTCAGAGGGATTATCTTTCCTCTGCAGAGCTTTCTCATGCAGGTCTGTTTTGCACCTGGCTTTCCACTGCGCTTGCTCTGCATCCCTCTCCAGCTTCTCTGGACTTTTTGGAGTCTTGCTTCCACACAACTGTTCTCTCCTTCACATATCTCTGTTTCCAGTACTGGCCTTTAAATATTTTGCCAGCTGGATTAGACACTTGACAACTAGACTGCACAGAGATTGTTCTGTAGTCTGTTGTCAGTTCTTGTTGCATCTTCCTCATTCCAGTACCAAAGTAGAGTTTGTGTGCGTGATGTATGGCTCTGGTGTATCTCTTCCTCATACCAACATCAAAGTGTGTACATTGGGCGATAAGTCATGCCAAGTATAGGGAAGAGACTGGTAATAACCTACAAAGGGCTGGATGACATTGGGTTCATCAGAAAAGGAAAATGGGGATACCATGTCTCAACCAAGAGTGCCTCATCCCCACTCCCCAAGTCTCCTCTGCCCAGGTGATCCTCCCTCAAATATCCACCCCCAGGGTCAGGATCCAATAGCGACAGCCTTACCCTGGCCACCTGGGAGGAGGATATGTTGGGGAACGAAGTGAGGACACCCTCAGATTCCTCACAGAAGCTATACATTTTTACAAATTGATAATAAAACACAGACCAGCTAATATGAAATGTTCCTCAGAAATTGCAGTGGGAAATTGACTGTGAAAAGGTGTTTGATGAGCTTACATTGTCTTTAATTGATCTAAGGTGAAGGGAATATCGCCATCAGCTACTATAACAAAAACACTTTTCTTCTTTGCCCATAAAGAATGTCTAACTCTGTTTAAGTTAGTCAATGCAAGGATATCAAATGATGGAAATTGTTGGTCTTGTCATTCAGATGTTGGTTAATGTAGACAAAAACACCCTATCTGGACTAGTTGGTGGACTACCTGTAGATTCCCCTTGTATATGTGTCATGCCAGTTAAATATACCAGGTATGTAATTCATTAGCTATTTAAAGCATTTCTACTAAATGTGTAGTTTACCTTACCATCCAACATTCTAGCTAAACCCTAGTGAGTAATCTATCCTTAGCCAGCGCTCGTGGTCCGCTTATCTAGGGTTAGGGTAAAGAGAAGAGAATCTTACGCTAATCTATTTCTAATCAGCAAACATGACTTCATTAACAAGATTTTATTACTAAAACCATGTGTAATTGGCATTGCAAATGACATTGTTCAATTTTATTCATTTTCTTTACTCTGCGTTTTCACACTTCTAAAAGGTATCCAAAGCAGAGAGTAGGTTGCTCTGTTTTGATTCATAACAATTTTAACACTGTTTGTCAGTGTTTACAACAGCACCCCTTGCGCCCACATTTGTTTGAGGTGCAGTGTATGTTGTCGATGGGACTGACTTTCCACCCAGATGGGCAGAAAGAAGGAGGCCTGGAGTGACGGATAGAAGCTGGAAAAACAGGTAAGAAGGCTTTTTTTTAAAATGTGATGTGTATTTGGCATGTGTGAAGTGCATGTCAGATGTATGTATGTGCTATGGGTCAGTGGGTGGTGGGTGAATTAGATGAAATGTGATAGTGTGTGTGTGTTTGAATGTTCTGAGTGGGTGTGTGTGTCTGTGTAGAGAATGCAGTGAGTGTGGATGTAAGAGCCGATGTATGAGTGAATGACTAGTGGGTGAATGAGTATGAATGTGATAGTGTGTTTCAATGTTCTGTATAGGTGTGTGCCTGTGTTGAGAATGCAGTGTGAGTGAATGCGAGTGAAGGTATATGGGTCAGTGAGTGGTGGGTGAATGAGTAGGAATTTGATAGTGTGTGTTTTATTGATCTGTGTGGGTTGGTGTGTTCCTGTGTGGAGAATGCAGTGCAACTGTATGCGAGAGATTTATGGATGAGTGAGTGGGTGTGTGTGTAAATGTTCTGTGTGGTTGGGTGCCAGTGTAAGTTTATGTGAGAGAAGGTATATGGGTGAATGACTGATGGGTGAATGCTATGAATGTGATTGTGTGTGTAAATGCTCTGTGTGGGTGTGTGCATGCAGCGTGTGAATGAAGGTGAGAGGAGATGTATGTGTGGGTGAAAGGGGATGTGTGTGTGTGTATGTGTGTGTGTGTGTGTGTGTGTGTGTGTGTGTGTGTGTGTGTGTGTGTGTTTGTGAGTGTGTGTGTGTGGAGGGAGATCACTAGTGCATTTTTGACACATCCTTTATTGACTTTGCATGCTTTTTGCTGGTATTTTTCCAGCAAAGCCAAGTTCATGTGTGTCATTACCTGACTAGAAAAGCATTTTGGTACAGCCAGTCTAGCCATTGCTTACTGTGGCATGACATTTATTACTCGGCATCTTGATGAAGCAAGCATGATAAGTAGTATTACCTCGCTAGACTGATGTTTTGATGTAGCGGCCTGTATATTTCTTACTGTAGAATGATTTTTTATTATCTGAGCATCTATGATGAAGCAAGGATGATAATTGTTCTTATGGATCTAGATTGCCTTATGTTGGAACGAGTATGAACATGTTTTCATATTGTGACATGTCACTTTTAATGGCCAAACCAACTGGAGTATTTTCTTGCAAAGGATCACTGACATATATTGGCAGAGCCAGCTTTGTGCCTAGTTTCAGTAATGATACTATAATAAAACATGTGTGTATGTTCTTATATGGAAATACTACCGTATGTTGGTGGAGCTAGCATGGAAATGTATGGGCACAGCCAGCATGAAAATGTTTTTTTATACTGGCATATACTGAAGGGACCGGAATGACAATGCATTGGGAATTGCGCTTGTACACTTTTGATGACTTACATCTAGTATACTTTTTTTCCATGAAATTACCTTAGACCCTAAAAAAAGATTGCAAAATGCCTGGCCTTCTACTCAAATTTTCCCAGAAAGTGTGCTGTGTAATGCTCCATTTTAACCCATAATTCAAAACATTTTCTCATGGGAGGGGAGAGAATCCGCCTGAGTCCCCCCACCCCATAACCTGTTTTCTTTAGTTCGGGACCCTTCTTTGTGCTCTGTCGCAATCACATATTTGTGACAAATATTTGCACCATGCAATAAAACAACTCACCAGCCACCACTGGTGGCTGGTATATTTTGTGACCAGGCACCGCCCCCTTCTTTCTATGCTAGGTAAAACATTTAAGCTTTGAATAAAAAGCATCTTTACGTCTTTCACTTGGAGCAGAGCATGCTCAAGCATCATGGACAATGTGCACACACGGTGGTCCGAGTCAGCCTGGATGTGTTGTGCCATGTGCTTTGCTAAGGCGCTTGGGCGGGCCCTCAGCATGGCTCACAGGAAGGCCCACAGATGTGCTATGCCACTGATTGGGCTCTGCTCATCTTGAACGCATTCAAACGTGATGTGAATGGTTGAGAAGGGCTGCAAACCTAACCAAGACCCCGCTCTGGTGTAACAATATTTAAGAAAATAAGCGTTGGAGACAGAGTCTCGGGAGTGAAAGAGCCTCAGAGTGACCTACCCCTCGCCACTTAAACTCCTTCTTGGACAGGGCTTTGTGGAAGCTTCATTCACGGGCCGGTCCTGCGCATCATTGAATAACGCACCTTGCACATAGAGCTCTGAAAATTATAGATTCATTGAGCCCTACTCTTGAGGGAAGTGCATCCCCTGCTCCCCACACCTCGCACCCTTAAAAAAGATTGAAGAAGAGTCATGCATCAAAGCCTAGGACATTAAGGTTTTATGTTTGGCTGTTGGTTGTAGGGGACAACATATGATTGCTTGTTACATACATTAAAAATAAATGCGCACAGAGACAGATGGCCTCAATTTACACCCACACAATAGGTTTCTTCTATCGTAGTGGTAGCTGACTCATAGATACATTTATAGCCAGGGAATGTTGTTGATACTAAATCCTAGTCAATGATTTAATTTTAAGGCCCTGCCCATGCATCACCTTGCAACTGGGTAAACAGACAGTGTACACATCTTGAGGTAAGTGCTTTTTTGGCTTGTTTAACACATCAATTACACAGATAATGAGTACTTTTGTGTCCAGTGACCTATAGATGTTTCATACATTAGCTGTAGCTTGTGTTATAGATTTTGGTTACCATGCTACAAGTACTGCATTATATATGTTTTACATATAGGCTCCACCTTGAATCTGGAAAATGACATTCCCCAAATGAGTGATGGTGGACAAATCTCGGCTCCCTCTGTGCCTCGGTTCGCATGTCTTGCTAAAATGAGAGTGCCTTGAAACAAGGGTGCTAGACGCATCTGAAAGTTGTGTGCCAATACTTCGCATGATATCACTTGGGGGCAGGCTCAAATGACACCACTTCCTGTGATGTCATCGAAGTTCAAGGGCTGTGGAATGTCACTTCCGCTACTCCTGGCATTGTGGTGAAATGACGTCACTGCTGGACTCCACCAACAGAGAGAGCCTGTCTCTAGGCTGATTCACCTGTTTATACAATGTCTACCCTATTATTTCCAATAGACTGATCCTGCTCTCAATTGACCACTTGAAGTGTAAATGATTGCATTTATCGGTGTTAATATTCGTCATGTACTTATTTACTTCAATGGAATGCTTCTCTTGAATATTGTAAAAAGAGATTTTCCAAGCCCGGGCTGAGCAACCGATGTACAATGTTTTTCAACATAACTGGATGCAGAGAGATCGTGCAAAGAGGGTGAAACTTACATGGGAAAGTCTTTTTCAAAATGACTTGATTTATGCTCCTTTTTCACTTTCATTATTTTATGTCTGCATGCTGGCTGCCATGACGACAACAGCATGGCTTCCGTGAATCATCATTTGTGTGCCACATGTTTCCCACCTTGCACATTAATGACTGATATAAATAACATGTGCAGTATATACATATCCTACATTTGTATTCTTTGGTAAAATAGGATCAGCTGATGAACTGGTTGAGCAGAGTGTATAGATACATAGATCATTTATATTAAACATCGAATCCATGGCATGACCTTACCAGATGCAAAACCAGGCAAGGAAATCTGAAAATGATCAATTATTGGATTTTCAACACGTTTTGATTGCTTCATGATGTCATCCATGATCAACAATTTATGCATGATTGTATCCTCTTCTGTACTGAGGAACTCACAGCTGAATTGGTACTGATACGTATGTATAAGTGTACTATATTTAAAATGTTATGAAACGCATGTTTTGCTTGTGTCAAGTACTTGCTTGATCGTGCGTGGGAGTAGAATGAGCATACCTTTCCCCTCTAAGGTTGTAGTGTCTTCGGAGCCACGTTACTCCATGTGCCTGCTGTGGTCCTCTGTATGCTGCTACACCGTCTGTGACTGTTGCGCATTCCTGGCCCCTGCCTCACTTCTGCTAAAAGGTCTTTCACTAGACCTCATTGCTCTGGGCTCTGTACGGCCCAGTCATGCCATTGTGCCAGCTCCATGAGTGCTGCTACCTTGGATTTGACTGCTCTGCCCACTCCCCAATTGATGCTACTATCTCTGTAACCGCTCTATCCCCTCCCTTTCTGCTTTCCCCCCTGTGCGACTGCTCCTCCTTATCCCTGAATGCCATATACAACTAATTCAGTTACCATGTTCCTCTGTGACTTCTATACGCCCCCTGCCCTTCATAGCTACATGACCGCCCCACCCCCTCATTCTTGTCCCTCTGCTCCAGGAACACATCTGGGCCCTACATCTTCCAAATCCGCTGGCCTGCCCGAATCCATCTCGACTCCATCCTGAGTCACCCAACAAAAGCCCCAATACATCTGGCACTTGCCTGCTCTTGAGGTCATATCCTTTTGCGCTCTCGCTGCCTGAACAGCTTCCTTCGATTTTTGCCTCACATCACTAGGCGCCTATCAGGTCCACACCAAAGTAAAGGTATCACACGTTTTTTCTATGATGAGCTGATACATGACATTATGAATGAGGCAATAGACCTTGTTGGTCGTGGGCACCATATGAACCTGCTCCACCTGTGCCAACAAATCTGAAAGTCCATCTTGTATAATGACAAAGCAGCAGTGGCTATTCCATGCAGGATGGACCACACCCAGATGTGCTAGCAGTGTCTGAGCAGGTGTGCCCAGAAACAACAATGACCACAAACAGTGCCTGAACACAGTAGTGGCTTATTAGCAGACACATGAGCATGATGTGCTGACCATCAACAATATCAGCACGTTCGAGGGAATTTGAGAAGTTGGAACAGTGGTTGAAAGTTTGTAGACTGCATGCATGGATGACAACCAAACATTGATGTGATTTGCAAAGTGTGTGAGTGGATAAGATCTCTTGCCTCTGGCAAAAATGCATAGAAGAAGTGATTCCAGCACCCACATGCCAACAGCTGTGGCTATACACTGTCACTTGCCCTGCGCAAATGAGAAAATAATTACCCTGTGTTCATTAACAAGTCAGTGGACACACCTCACAGCACTCCTATTTCTGAAAAATAGTAGCATTCATTAGGATATGTTTATAGTTTGCAGTTAAAATGTCAGCAAACGGGGCATCGCTTTAACCATCGTGACCACTGGGCCAGACCCTTTTAATTTCCGTCGAGCCACTGCCCAACTGAACTTCACGAGGGCGCATGCCTCTAGCCACATAGATGAGTGCCTGCGATGTATATGTACCAGGTGAATGGGCAGCTACATACAAGAAGATAGTAGGTGTTATTTAACCCCAATGTGCAATTTGTAGGAAGGAGACTGCCAATGTGTTCACTTCAATGAACTGTAGTTCTTACCATGCAATTCCATAGTTTACAGAATGAAATGCAAACAATGCATGTACATTCAGGGAGACCCGTTCACCTGCACTATTTGCACTTCATAGTGCCAACAAGTGTAAAACCACCCACCATGCAGCAATGGCAGAAGGCATTTCACATGCATCCCCATTAAATTTACATTTTAACAAGTGCCTACAGTTGAGAAATTCCAAATAAATCATGTGCATTAATGCCAGTACAAAAATGGCATGATGGCATAAATGCATTCCTTTTTGCCATGCAGAAGGGAAGGAGTATGGTGAGGGGTCAGCAATGCGAGACAGACTACTTGATGATTGTTCAAAATCTTCAATTTTATTAAAGTATAAATGATATTAAATGCCTCACTATCCCTATTCTGCTCAGGATTTGCCTGCCTAACAAACCAAAACTGTTGGGGAAAAACTCTAACACAGGATGTCTGGCCCTCACACTAAATATCAAATAAACAAAAGAAAATGCATATGACAATGCAGATAACATTAACACTTTTATTCACAGTTTATTGATAACCTTTTAGTAACCTGAACTCCCTGCATCATTGTAGACATTGTATAAACAGGTGAATCACATGAGAGACAGGCTCTCTCTGTTGGTGGAGTCCAGCAGTGACGTCATTTCACCAAAATGCCCAGGGTAGCGGAGCTCCCTTCCCCAGGACTCAAGACAACTTCAATGTTCAAGAAAAGAAATAAGGAAATTCACGTAGGTAGCAAAGTCTCAATTCAGTTCTTGAAGTTACAATGTTAAGATTATGTTTTGTTAACCAAAGTTCCAACAACAATAGTTCTTCTTGGTGACAAGGTTCTTCACTTCCACAAAATATCATCAATGTTATTCCCAGCCACAATGCTTTTCCACCACTTTCAGTTATCCAAGAAAACTTGACACAGTTCAAAAGAAATACTACTTCTAGTATGTTAGTGAAACACAAGTCTCCGTTGATAGTAATTACTCTTCTGTTCAAATTAGGGTTCACATTAGGTATATTTGTCAGGATGACTTCACAGTGCTGTTGTTTCTATTTCAACAACTTCACTTCTACTAATGGTTACCTTGAGGGCATTTGATTTTGCCTCATAGTATTCTCCTTCACTTGCACCACTGAAGTTTTGCATCCACTGACTGTCAGATATACCAACACAGCTTCAGTATTTTGTGCCACTACCAAAGCTTCAATACTTGTGAATCAAGACAGGTGTTGGTTCTGACAAGATTTATGTTAAGGCACTTCAACACCTATAACAGGCAGGACACTCTTCCTCTGAATATCCCTCTTCAAAAGGGGCAGCCTCTTTGCCTCTCTTGGCTGTTGGCCCCAACCACAATTTACAGCTCGCTTCTGCTTATACGTGAGTGAAGATTGGACTGGATACTGTCAATGGCAGTGCTCGCTCAAGGAATCAGAACACCAGGTTTGACTCACCGGCTTCTGCAATCCATGTTCTGTGGGTTTTTGAACTTCCACGACTTTGGGCACAACTTCCACTGCTTCTAGCTTCATAGAGACCCACACCCTTCCTCGCTGAACGTGTCTGTGGTCTGGCAACTTGCCTAAGGAGCCCCACTCACTCCTGAGACGGCTTGACTGCAGCCACTTGCCTTGGCCTCTGACACACTTCTGGCATAGCAATATCCACAATCAAGCTCACACAGGAAAAAGCAGTGTTCCTGCAAGCCTACCCATGTGCAGCCTCTGCAACTCAGAGTATGGGGGAACAGGACCCTCATAGAACAAGCAGGTGAAATCTGCTGTATCAATGTTCTGGCATCCCTTTGGTTCTCCCACTTCTGCCTGGATTGCCAACACAGTGTCTTCTTCTTTCTGCCTCTGTTAGTACAGCATGCACTGCAGCCACAATTCCAGCCCCTTCCTATTACCTGCATCTTAGGGGTCCTTTTATGTCTCCCAGCTCCCAGGTTCCTTCAGGTGTGGGCTTTTAGGCTTGCTTGTCTGACTACTGCTATAGCATGCCTCTTCAGTCCACTTCCTTGTCCCACTACTCATAGGATTATCCCAACAATAGTAGTTCCTATAACATCTGCTCTTTGACAAACAGCCATCAAAACTGAGGGATCATAATTGTTCTTTTATAAAGCGCCTATACCAGCGAGTGGTTTCTAAGTGCAGGTTCGGGATTCAAACTTGTGTTGTGCTTCCACGACAAACACATTGCCCCTGAGCTATCCTTCCTCAATGGGCAATGTTTAACAGGGGTTTCCCAGTCTTCCTGGCCATTTTCCCCCCACGTTGTGATTCATCCGCAGTACACAACCACCAGTGCCAGCATCAGGAAGCGTCTGCCTTTCCCTAGCCACATGAGAAGGGTCCCATGCCAAGTTACTCAGATGGAATCATTAATGATTCATCACAGTAAGCAGGTACATTTTGATCTTTTTTATTGTTCCATCACCCACAAATGACCAATTTCCCCCTGGGGTGCTTTACTACATGAGAAATACCATGCATACGCTCTTTATGTATGCTATTACACATACTTTAACAGTCTGAGAACTTAGAAAACTAGACCCTTTGCATCCTCTCATTGAGTATCATGTACTGTGTTCTTGTCCCTGGCCCCACAACTCTTCACAATTATGTGTGCATGCACTGAGCGATACACATGGAGAAGTGAAAGGAATGGATGTGCATGTACAGAAATCATGGCATCACTTACCTAATCAATATATGCATCTCCTTGTATGCTGTAGCCATGACATATCTGGGACATAAATCACCTCATCATTGTTGTTTCCTCAACATGAACAAAGAGACACTAGCAATCACCCCTCAACACTATGGGCTTAACTACCTGTAAAGTCTGGTTGAAGACACAATGCTCTGAAGATAGAGAGACGGAAATGACAAGGTGACATATCTGCCATCTTTCAAAATGTGAGGGGACACACATGGAAGTGAAGATCAACACCAGGTCTCTGAACTGTCCTCCTTGCCCTCCTCATCTTAGTCCTCTCCTGGACCGTAACCATGTACAGGAATATTGAGTAACCAGAGGGAGTGTATCTACAAGATACTCACTGTCACTGTTCTGAAATGTTTCTTTCTATCCTTGTTAGGATTGCTGGCTGTCCACTCCAAGCACATTGGTTCCCTGCATGACTCTGTTCAATTCTATACTTTGGTTTGGTTGGGAGACGCTTAGTGAGCCAGCAAGCCATGCTCACAGATACAACTGCCTCTTGTCTCGTACTGAGGACCCGGACATGGACCCACCATTAAGATCTGAACTTCAAAATATGTTATTTTGTTTTTGTCACCACATTGTTACTGGTGCTGGATGGTGGGCATTGCCCTAATTACATGTTACTGGACAACTCTGCTTAGCTGGTAAGAGGGTGAGCTTCTGCCAATTAAATCTTCTCCTAAATCAAAGTTTCTGCACAATTGGTCCTTTTATGGAGTTGCAACCAGGATGGCAGCTGGTTCATATTTTTCAGGAAAGTATTCCTGGACACTGTACTGTGCTGGTCTTAAACCAATCCCATGTCTTTCAGAGACGCCGTTGTCTATAAACACTACCCATGGGGCAACATGGAGGGATTCTTAAGAGGCCATGATGGCTGTAAACAGTGTCATGAGCAGTGATGGGGTCTTTCTTGGGTTCTAGTGTGGATTCCCAAGAGAGATGGTTTCCAATTCAGCCTGCTTTTGACTCGCTGGTGGTAGTGCATTAGGACCAACAGAACCCGACCACCTGTTCACTGTGTTTCCTCCTTGGACTCCTGACAGCTAGCACCTTGCAATTCATTTTTTGCCATGAATCCAAATCCACCACCTTTCAATCCCTTACTTAATGTGTGTTCCACTGTACTAATCTGTGTTTTTGTTGTTTCTGTGGGTATGACACATACACATTTAGTGAATAAATACATTATTTCAAATGCTATTTTATTCTTTGGAGTAAACTGAAATGTATACTTGGATCGTTTTTTATAGGTATTTTAATACAATATTTATTTATGACCAGTACAGAGTGCATTGTCAACAAGGGCGGGGGAGAGAAGAGCAAGCTGAAACAAAGAAGAAGGAACAGAAAAACATCCACTTTTGTACCACACAACCTCTTCCAGGAACTATGTAACAATAACAAAAGACATTTTGAGTGAATACGTTTTTGTAATAGCTGCAATAAAATGAAATAGTGTCCAAGGATTGTTCAAAGATCACAGACTATTCATGTCAGGTTGCCCCAACAAATATGGTTGATATTATTAGGCAAACAAAAGGTCTGCACTTTCTTTTTAATCTACATTTGGCCCTTTTGGGGCCCAAAATTATACATCCATATCCAGAGGCAGATTATTTTCCAAATAAAAAATCTGATTAATTTAGCTGGTGAGGCTATCAAAACAATACATGTGTAAAAGAGGACGAGATATCGAAATAGGGGCCCATAGGTCAGTGCTCACCCTCTAGTACCTTTAAGACAAGATAGCTGCACCACGTGAGGGATGGGGGTGCAGGATGCACTTACTCCAACACGACTCAATAATGAGGACTCAGTAGTTTGGCAAAGGGAAGTCCGTTTAATGACAAGTACATCAAACAGGGAAGTAGTTGGGAATCAGCATTGTTGTGATCACCTGTCTCGCTCCGATTTCCTCCAACTTCAGTTGAACATCAATTTTTATACACAAAACTCGTCATCATTGACGTCTAATTCTAAAAAACGTGTCATGCAATATAATTGGTTAGGAAAGGTAACTTAAATATAGGTGTTATATCTGTATATGATAATGGAGCATGCGGATTGGATAACTCTTATCGGGTGGGCGTCTACACCCCTCCCTCTACATCACACTTGATAGACGTCACTACAAGTACGAATTCTCATTGGTTCTACGATATATAGGACCGTAGATAACTTGGCCCATTGTGATTGGGCAGGTTACACCCCTAGACATACATTTCCACTTTCAATTAGCAGCATGCAGAATGGACACACAGGTGCCTGGTGTCCCAAGTTTCACCCTGCCTCCCTTCCATCAATCAGTATCTTGGGGCTATGTGTCAATTAGATGGCTGGGCATGGCCTCGAAACTGTAGCCTCTTATCTGGAGAAGTTATGGCACCCTTGGATCTGGGTGAAATCAGACGTTGGTAATTCTTTGCGCCTGTCTTGGTCACATGTCTGTTCACCGTGAATCTGCTTCAGTTTCCGTGTTTTAGTGTATTAAATTCTGTTTTCGGCCTAGCCACCTGCATGGGCCTCCCTAATCTTGACCTTCACGGGGCGGGCTTGTATGCTCTGAAGTTTCGATTCCTGTTAGCTGACGCTCTCCTCCCTTTCTCTGGTTGACCTCGATTTCCCAGGCATGAGCTGCTCTTTGTTGAGTTTTGATTCCGCTCCTTCTCCTGGCTTTGGCTGGGATATGAAACCAGGCCTGTTAGGCCTCTGGCCGCCTGGGCATACTTCTGCTTTTACAAAATGGAGTTGCACTTGTATAGCGTGCCTTATTGAGGTAGATATAGTTGGCACTTGCCGCTCTATTCTTCTACTAAGCATTGCAAGCAGTATCGTTTTCTCAGCTTCTTGCGTTGCAAACCTATTTACATGCGTTTAACTGGTTGGTTACTTCCATCTTGTCTCATAGCAACGTTTCCTCACGTTTTAACATTGTCTCTTTCCTGTGTCCATTACATCTATTTTCATAGCTTCTCCCACTGGTGTGCTATCTTCAATAGCTGCTTTCGTTCTTTCGCGAGTCTGTCCAGGCCCTTGTGTCATTTCCACTGGCCTTCCATTACAGCTCTTCATGGACCATCTGTAGGTACTCTTCATTTCGTCTCAGCGGCTGGTACGACTGTCTGATAGGGTACTGTGCTGCCCAGGGTTGTCTGGTTATGGGCACTTCTTATGGTATGGATCTTCTGATGTACACTGGGCAGAGTCCCAGTGCAGTTCTTTGTTGGTTCATCTGCTCCTCATACATCACATACCTTGCCGAGTCTGTTCCTGGTACCCCTGAAATGACGGGCAGAGGTGCAGGCCATGTCTAGGACCTCCTCTACACTCCCCCTCTGGTCGGTTCATTGACCACTTCTGCGATCTCTTTTGCATTTATTTCCTTTGATTCTTCGATGTCATGTTCATCGTCTTCAAGGTTTGTACATGATGGTGTGAATGTGTGAGTCTTTGGAGTCCATATTTTTATCACCCCCTTCAAATTCCCTGCTGTTTTCACATGTTCGTCTTTGTTCCATGTCATTAGCTGACATTGTCCATTTGGACTGCCATAGATCCATTTTCCTTCATACCTTCTTCGTTTCTTAGGATATGTGAACCTAGTTCCTTCTGACGCAAATTTGCTGGCCTTCACAAAGTCTCTTATTTCTTCATCAGTCAGGTCTCTGGGTTTCCATCCTGGTTCGACATCAACCATTATTTTCATCCCTATGGCTTTCTTTGCAGTTTTCTGGCACTGTATAATGATTTTCTTGATAACACAGAATCCTACCAGTACCATTGCTAGTAGGGCTCCCAGAAACTTGAATATGTCTGCCATCCATTGTGGGACCCATGAGAACAGAGCTCCAAACCAGCTGTCATCGTCCACTTCATCACTTTCTTTGATCATCTGGTTTTTCACGTTTGTCAACATACTTATGGCTTCTGTCAGAGTTCCATTTTCTTCATTGTGTGATAGTATAAATGTGCAACATGATTCTCCGATTTATGCACAAACCCCTCCATCCATTGCTCTGATCATGTCTAGTACATATCTGTTATGGAGGGCCATCAGTCGGATTCCTCTTAGTTCTTCTTTGATCGCGTTATATCCCTTTATAGTATGGTCTGCAATAATTCCCATCTGGTTATCTGCAACCATTTTGTATTTACACCAACTTGGACGTGGGGCAGGAGTAGTGTTGTGAATAATGTTGAGGTGAGGCTAAACAGTCTGTGTTCGTATGGGATTACATGGAATGCTTTTTCAGATTTGGTAGAAAAGTAATTCTCTCTTTTCATCCTGGATACCAGTTCCGCAGATCTCCTTTTTCTTAGATGAGCATCTGCCCTCGGGAAACTGTCAATACTCAGGTCATTTTTCAGGATCACTAGTGCAGGAACGTGGACGTTCACTAATGTGCATATGCCTCCCAAATTTTTCGCCAACCTTATGTAAGCTTTGGATCCACACGCCCAGTAATGGTCCATAAATACTGCGGTCCCTTGCGTCATTCCTGGGGCTTCAAAGATTTGTCTGCAGTTTAGATTCTCTCCCATCTTCCTCGTGCCATTGTTTCTGAAGCATAGTTTCAGGCTCTCCAGTGGCACTATCTGCAGGGTTCCCCCTCTATCTTCAACCCATGTTAGTAACTTTACTAGCTTTGGCCATAGGGGTTTGCACAGTTTTTGAGAGTTTTCTATTGCTTCCTTGCAGGCTCCAAGGACCATCCAAGCTCGGCAGATCACTACTCCTTCTTCCCATCCATTTGGGGAAACCACTGTTCCCCAGATCTGCATTTGGCCTCTGTTCTTCCAAATTTGTGCCTCTTCTGCAGTCTTTCCTTGAATGTTCAGTCTCGGGTTTGTTACCCATCGTGTTCCTGATCCTTTGACGTCAGGTTTCTCGTATCTGATCACATGATTCCTGGTGTGCGCCCTGTTTCTTGTTTTAATGTCCTGGACGTAGCCATCTTCATCTGGGTAGTCCTTTTCGGTGGCCCATATCAGTGAAGCGTCTCTTCCCATAAATTGTCTTCTGGTGTTGCACATTGCTACGTGTGACATACAGTGTGCTATGGGGACATCAATTTCTACAGCCACAAATATCTTGGATTTTCCCATGCTGTATGGTAGGAGCGCGCAGACGAAGCATTCTCCTTCTGATTGACTTCGTCCTACTTCCTTCATGTGTTGATACCATATGTTGTTTCCGAGATGGACTGTGCTGTCCAGGTAATCATTGGATTCATTGTTGTCTTCATGTGGGTTTCTCTTGATCCTAAATGTCCTTTTTTAGTTAGCTATAACCACGTCTCTAAATACGTCTATGTGACTCTTTCTTGCTGGAGGATTCTTGGGCATGCTTGTTAGCTAGCAGGTTTCATTACCTGTATCGCTGTGGCAGGAGAAGGTTTTACGTTTCTTTTCCTTTCCTTTTGTAACTTTTTGAAGCTGTTCTCTAACCACTGTTGGCACACCAACTCCCCAATGCGTGGCTGTGTCGTAGGTCTGGTGCTTGTTCCTTGCGTCTCAGCTGGCGTGCTTACTGTTATAGTCTCTGTAATTCTAGTTTTCAGTTCCTTGTGTAGTTTCTTAGCTCTGACTATGAATGGGAACAGATGGTCCATTAGCATTTGTGTTTTCTCTGTGAGTTCCTTTGTGGCTACTTCTGTTCTTTTGAGGGATTTTGCTATGCTCTCTCCCTTTGGTTTCTCACTTGGCTCCTCTTGGTTACTTCCACTATTTTCTAGAGCTGTTTGTTCTGTAGGCAGTTTCCCTTTCTCTGTTGCCCTTGTTTGAGGCCCTGTTGCCATTGACACTTGCCCTTGTTTGTGTGTGCTCAGTATGCGTGTGTGTGCAGTGGTCGGTGCTACATTTTCATTCACTATGTGCTGACCCTGTATCCAGCCTTTTTCTTCATTCATTACTTTAAGTGCGTATGAATCACTGCTAATTACATTTAGTTTTATCTCGTATGTTTTACCATCAGCTTTTCTGGGGACTGGGATTACTAAATAGGGTCAGGGTGCTTTCCTTAGCTACATATACAACTCAATTGTGAAACAGTGTGACTGACCCGTTAGAGTAAAGGATTGCCACAAATGACATTTGGAAAAGTTTTACATGTGTGAATTACCTTTAAATTATTTCCCACTTGGCTTTTGAGATCCCAACTGTTGCCTTTAGATTAAATCATTGCTTGTGTTGCTTGCATCTGTTTCAAGCGACTCCCGTAGGAATTTATAATAATTTAAGCATTTTGAACATATTTTGTGTTTTTGCACAGCCAATTCCAAAGCCATTCTGACAGTTCAAAAGTCAAATCCGTTTTCTCTTGCGTTTAAGGGGGGGAAGGTGGGAGTGGTATTCTGTTCGGTCTTCATTATTTTTTTATTTTTTTTTATTGTATTTGGTTAAAAAACCTCTACAAAATAATTCTGTATACAAAATCTAATACATTTCTATTTACAATTACTCTAAGATACACAAAACATAGATTTAAAAACAAAATAAGCAATATGCACACGTAAATTAATCCGAAACATTCATGCATCATATACGTCTAATACAAAAGACAACTCGTCATAGATCATTAATACCCTTCAACTTGGAGTCAATGTTTGTTAGGATCAATAGTAATCTTAAAGTGAGCTTAGTACTTTCACCCAGCATACATCTCTGCCATAATGCTTCACGAGACAGATTAGAGTTGGAGATCATGTAATTCCCAAACCTCGACTGTCGCAAATCTTCAAAATATTCGCAATAGACAACTAAGTGTTTAAGAGTCTCAAGATTGGACACATCCTTACAAAATCGACAAGAGCCGTTGTTAGATTCTTTATAACAAATGACCCATTTACACAAACGTTCATTAGTGTGCAAAAGTTTGAGTTTAAATCGTAGATATGTATTACGACCCGAAGCAGTAGGAAACTGCATGATATAACATGGTCTGTCACCCCATTTTCTTCTAAACTGGGCAAACTTATAGTAGGATTGGTAGGACCCAATTCTATCTGCCTGGCAACTCCAATAATATAAACATAATAATAGATCTTCCTTCAAAATACCAGGAAGAGCCATTAAATCATTCATTTTTTCAGCATATTTGGTTAAAGTTAAAGATCTCATACAACCCATAAGAAGATGTTCGTTCAGGTCTTCGTAAAGCGAGTTACCAGGAGGATCCTGAATTTTTGCATAATTGTTCAGAAGTCTCCAATTCCGTTTAGCAGATAAAGGAAGAATACCTAGTTCATGACAAACTATGTCATTTGGAACGGATGCAGGAAGCCCTAAAACAATTTTCCAAATTCCTCCTTGAAGTGTGTCTAAGATGTCATCTATTTCGTAAATACACATATCTAATATGTTAAGTAAAGATGGTTCAACTTTTAAGAGGTAAAATTGAAGAACGGGCAAGAGAGAGAAACCACAGTATTTACCCATGATTATTCTCATTTGAGAAACTAGGGGTTTAATTTTCTCACACATTTTATCTTTCCACCAGATCTTTGAAAAAAAGAGTTCAATAGAGGATACCCCAAATATTTGACTTCTTGGATAATGGGAACCCGAGTAGCTTCCATGAACCATGTGTATGAACAACTCTTTTTGTGACCATCCTTAAATATCAGAATTCGTGATTTGGAATGACTGATTTTCAAAATTATGAGCATTGGCATAACAGATGAGAGCATTTAGTTTATGCTGTAAGCCGAACAGTGTTTTGTCGAAAATAAGGATGTCATCAGCAAAACCAATATAGTTCAATCTAGTACGACCAATTAGAATAGGATAGATAATTTCCTTTACCCAACATTCCTCTATGTCACATGTATACAAATTGAGCAGCATGGCTGCCAGAGTACAGCCTTGTTTCAACCCAATTTTAGATGGAATTTTGTCAGTTAACATACCTTCCTTATTAAGGCGCACTCTGTAAGTGGTATCAGTGTGAAGTAAGCGTATTAGCGCTATCAGATATACCGGGAAGCCCATCACCTTCATCTTCAACCACAGATGATCCCTTAGCACAGTATCAAATGCTGAGCTCAAATCAAGAGCTGCCATATAAACTTCACCCGAATGATTATGTTTGGAATTCCACTCAATATGTGCAATCAGTGTAGCATTTATAGAGCATCACATTTGCCGATGAAATCCAGTCTGGAATTTTGAGAGAATGGCATTAGTTTTCATAAAGACTTGAAGTTCTTCAAGAATTAGTTGACAGAATACCTTAGAAGATGCATCAGTTAACGTGATAGGTCTAAAATTACCAGGGTCATCAATGGGGCCTTTTTTATATATAGGGATAACATTTGCAGAGCACCATGATCTCGGAATTTCTTGGGAAGAAAATACTGCATCAAATTTATTTTTCAAGATCAATGCCCACAATTGGATATCCGATCTATAAAGACAGGCTGGAATACCATCGGGTCCCATAGCCCTAGAAGGATTTGATTTCTTAATTGCCCGTGAAATATCTTCTATGCTCCAAGGGGAGCACATAGGTATTATATTCTGAATCCCAATTTTAGGATTGTTATGTAAAAGATCAGGTAACTCGCATTTCAACCTGAAGTAGTAGGCCCACTGATCAGCTGAGGGAGCATTTTCTTTCAACCCTTCATTATTGCCGTTAATCAGTCTTAATAAGGACCACATTTTACGTGTGTCACTTTTCAGAATGTGGTATATCATATTATGATCGTCTTTCAAATAGAGTTGTGTTTTTAGATTTTTGACACCAGTTTTATGTGTCTCAAGAATGGTCTTTTTCAGAGGATAATATTGTATTGGTTCAAGAGACAACCTAGTTAGTCGTCGTAACTTATAATTCCTAATCTTATTTAATTTGAAGATTTCAATATTGAATGTATGTAAATGATGTTTTATATCCAGTGCAGGTTTTCTGTGCTTTAACATTTCTAACAGATGGAATTCAATCTTCTTAGAGATGATTTGATCAACACATGCAGGATCAAGAGGGGAATCAGTCATTAATAAATTCAAACCAGAATCAACTCTAAGTCGCTCAGTTAACTGATGGCATACGGATGGGTTCCATCTGACAGATAGGCCCACTCGATCATTCTCAACCAATTTTAGAGAAGTCGTTGGAGTAAATCCCCAACCCTCTAATTTTAATTCAATAGAGATAGCGTTATGATCACCAAATCCCAAGTTCTTAATGTTCACAGTGTCAGATAAAAGGCAAAGATTAGAAGATTTGAAGAAGTGGTCAATATGAGAATGCAGACCTCCCCTAGACCAAGTATGTGAGAAATCCATCGTTCCAGTGGGAATTACCTGGATATCCCAGTTAAGAAAGAACTCCACCCATTTTCTCCCATTATTAGCCGAGCTGTAGGCTATATGGAATTGTTGACCCGGGCCTTGATTGTGCATTAAACAAGAGGGGTTGAAGTCACCCCCTACCACCACACCAACCTCATCATGAAGTGTAAAGACACCTTCAAGAATGGAATCCAGGATGTCAATAATATTATTAAACATTATTGTCGATCCATTCCAATAGATACACATAAAGATGAAGTATTTGTCCTGAGAAGATACAGGGGATAATTCTATGGCTATTACATTAGCATCCTCATAAACAAGTTCCGTTCGAGATTTATAGGCATTGTTTACTAGGATGGCTAAACCCCTCCGAGGGTCTACCCTTTTCCCCTCTAGTTGCAGGTTGTGAGTAACAGACAAAACCTTCGACAGTCAGATGAGAAACATGCATTGTTTCCTGAAGTAGAATTATAGCAGGAAATTCACTTTCATCAATGGAGCCCCACCATCTATTACAGTTAGCAAGCCCACAGCTATTCCATGACAGACATTCAAATAATTGTTTATGTTGAACAGGGCTAGGATGGCACCGACGACAAAGTCGCAGGCGTTGATTGCGGGAATGTATTTAAACCAGATAGTGCAGTGGCCATTGCTATTATCTGTTTGACCAGATCACCACTGATTTGAGGAGGCTGAGTTTGCATTGTGTTTTGGTCAATGGTGACTGTGGGAGCAATGGGCTTGTCCAAAAAGATTCTTGCCTCAGAGTCAGAATGGATCAAGAAAGGGGTCAATCCAATAAAGACAAAACTTTCTTTTTGTTCCCACACAAGTTTCATGATTAGTCTGGAGTAGAAACCACATGTCATCCTGTTATTATATCTGTTAGCTAATCTTACCCAATCAATATCATCGGATACTATAGTTCTCAAGCAGGGTATTGTGTGAAAAGCTTTTAACAGGGACGAGCGATTAAGGTTTTGTTTGCCATTAATATTGGGATCACTTTCCCATCCAAGTATTTAGGGTGGATCATGGATAGAATCAAATTCGTTGTGGACCACTTTTTGGCTCATATTAGAACTGCCAGCCACATTAGATTCAGCCAATTCTGTTGATGTCATATTAACATTTCCATTGGGTAGCTCAGCTATTGGCGGTGGTGGCTTGGACCCCAAATCAGCATTTAGGTCCTTGACAAGTTCCTGAGATCATGACGAGTCCCTACCCAAGACTCCCAACATCCATGGCTCATCAGAGGTACCATTGTGTGAATCTTCAATGTCAACAGGCTTTATGTTGGTGGCCCTTGGTGCAGTAACTTTACTTTTCACTTTACTAGAGGAAGTTTGTTTATGACTCATGGGATAGAACTGAGAGAGAGACGTTTGCGATCCCCTCCCCCCGGGGTGTCTGAGGGGTTAAGGCTAGGTAGCAAGTTCGGATGGGAGTCAATCCTCCCCCCGTTCCTTTTTACATTGGCATTTACATTATTATTCTTTTTTTGCGTCCATTTGTTTTCTCTTTGTTTTTACCAGGGGGATTGATATCTAGTAATACCCTAGATTCATCATCCAATTGTGATAGATTAATTACCGCCTCATTCTCGAATATAACAGGCATTACTTTTGATTGCGCAGTTTGTGAGGCCTTCACCTGTTTCTTCACTAAGGCTGAAGCTTTGGCTTTCCTTTTTAGGGCCCTTCCCGCGAGCCTCTTTTCCCTCCGGGTTGGGACTATTATAGGTTTAGGTAAGAGATCGTATTCAATAAAGTCAGACATTTTAGAATCTCCCATCAGAGAACATTCACCCGCAAGATCAATTAAATCCGTCAATTGAGAGGGACTATCAGGACTATGAGACTTATTAGTGGCATCGACCATTATAGCAGAGGGAGTAACCATTGGTTGAGGCAGTGATGTATCTATATTCATTTTGTCCAGGTGAAGCTCAATTTTTTGGACTGTGGACAAAACTTTGCACAGGTCGTCCACAATAACATCAGTCTGTGTACAAATCGAGTTAAATGATCTGGGGTATAGTATACCTGCATAGGAGCGCTTTTCTGCATAGGTATGTCGAAAATACCATCAAATTGAATTGCACAATCCACCATATCCTTTTTATTGGATTGCCTATCAGAGAGAGCAGCTACCGCGTCACATGTAAACAAAAGGCCTTCAATTCTATTAGTTTTGTTGGATAATTCGGGGATTGCTTCTCTCATAATTCCTATTTCATAATGTGAGCGCTCGTGTCCCTTGTCCAGTAAATTGAGGATTCTCGCAAGAACTGGAAAATCAGGGCTTAATGATGGTACATCGAGAGTAATGCTCTCAGATCGTACCTCATTATTGGAAGCATCTTTGTCTTTTCCATTCAAACTAGACTGAAATTCTTGAATATCCAGGTTCATTCTATCGTTAAGTGCTATTTGGGCACTGATGGCTTTTGGAGAACTCACCATAGGTTTATTGGGGGAGTCATTGGACTCAAAATCCATTTCCCAAGTTAATTTAACTGTTTCACCACTTAAAGGTCCTAGATTACTTTTATTTTGTACTCAACAGAAAGACATCTTCTCTCCCAACCAGTTTCTGGTTAACTGGAGTCGAAGGTCCAAGGGAGAGGCGAATACGCTTACTTAACTCAGTTTCCATTGTGGGGCCCATCACTGAACAATCAACAGTTTCCTCTTTATAGGAAATATTGGAAATGCTGTATACTCCAATATCATTTCCCTGAATTGAGTCAGTTGTAGGGATATCACTTGGAACACTATTGTTCAAATCCTTTAGCTTAAATTTAGTGTTCCTAGCTGAGGGATCGACATTGTTTTCAGCGCTGTGAATCATAGCAGGAACATCATATTTGGGAACAATACCCATTTCCTTGAAAACCATAATTTTCAGATCAACTGGAGTGTTATCACTAGCCCCCACTTCATCAGTTGGCATGGTAACTTGATGGACAGGTGTAGCCGCAATATCTACAGGAATGTCCTGGCTCACAGGATGGGGAGGTATTTTAGTTAGCGGCTCTATTAGTTTCCATCCACTAGGCAGGCCATTTACCATTCTGCGATTTACGTAGCAGGAGAGGTAACAATGGGGTTGGACCGTGAGCACACACGCTATTTATGACCAAGGAACACCTTGCAGTAGCACAATCAGCACAACTGCACAATTCAATATTCTGGTATTGCTCACTAGGTTGTGTGCACATTAGGTTGACAAAAGAACACAGTATAGATCACAAAAAAACAAAATTACCGCCCCTTGCCCTCGCCGCACAGCCGAACAGCAAAACAGCACTTGCAGTGCACTTCCGGGGTGCGCGCGCAGGTGCGCGTGCACTCGTGTTATGAGCACTGCGAGGAATGGCGAGCGGGTGGGAGGGGGCGTGTCACACTCGCGTTGGATTCTGATTGCAGCAGTCCTTAACGCCCGTTTCGCTGCACAGAGGATGTTGGGCTTCCTCTTGAGCATAGGCACCTTCCAAACAGAAGTGGAAGTAGAAGCGGCAGCAGGAGCACGCCAACAGGACTCCCAGCAAAACAGCCGGAATACCTGCTCTCTCCTCACATCTATTTAAATTGCCTATTGGTGGGTTGAGAGGTGTTGCAAGGGGAACCCCTAACCATAGTGCTATCTGTTCCAAACCAACTCAGAAGTATTCTTTCCTTTGCTGCATTCTTTTAGTGTTCATTACTTCATTCCGACTGCATTAAAGATATTATTCATTGTTCCTGTCACCCCATTGGTGATTGTTGTTACCTATTAAAACTATATTGTGATTTTAAATTCTAAATAAATAAACAAATAATGACCTTTACAACTAGCTTGATTCCTGGTTCAGTGTAACCTGGGGGTATTTTGAGGAGGGTGTGATATGAGTGGTATATCATTCAGAATATTGAACTTATAGATAAAAAAAAATGATTTGCGCACTACCTGCTGGGTGAGACTTGGGTGTGTGCCTGATTGAAATCACTTACAAAATGTACAATCTGAATTGAGAAACACACTTCTTGAACAATACTCATAAATCTTTTACATTCATAAAATAAACCTCATCTGTTTTACATTGTATACTTTTTGTTAGTCATGTCTTACAAATCGAGAAGTCATGCGAAACAGTCCAAATGTATCTATGTGCCCACTACCTCTTTCACCAAACTAGCAAGACTGCTTAACCTCCTTTATACTCCTCACATCCACCATAAAAACAAATTAAACCATAAACAATCCTATAGGCAACTTTTTAAATTTTTGTACCAATTATGACTTTGAGAAAGGCTCTGTAGAGTACATTGGATCCAAAAAAAAATACTTTGTCCTTAGTATAATCATTGTTAGTTATGTCTAACGAATTGAGAAATCATGAACATAGTGGATATTTAACTCTGCACCCACTACTGTCAGAGCAAGCTTGCTGTGTAATATATCAAATATCTAAGAAAGCTATAAAGGTTCTTGGTTCCTATATAAAAATAAAGAAAGAAAGACCTAAGATATCCTGTGTTGAACACAAATTACCTTTAAACATTGTTTGCTAATAAATAAGAATACATGTCTCCACACAAATATAATTTCCCACTCTATCTCATTTATAACCCTCACATGTACATTAAAGAATCCTAAAAGCAACTTTTCAAACTTATGTGCCAATCACTACTTAGAAAACTGCTCCGTAAAGAATTTATATTTGTTTTGAGGAACTGGTTGGGGCGGGGTTATCCTGTTGCTGGGCCTCAGCGCCCTTGGTTATGCTTCTGGATTGGCTTATCAGTGTTGCACAGGAAAGTAACAGCGGAGAACTTGGTTCCTCAACTCTGCTTTGTGTAATGCAAGTTGTGTGTTGTTACATTGGCTTATTCCCAAGCGCCCACATTTTACCAAAAAAGGATGACAATGACTCCCTTCTTGGTGTTCAAAAATTCCACATCTTGTGGTTTTATTCTTTCAGTTTTAGAATATTCTGGTGCCCTATGTGAGTACACGTGTTTCGATGACTTGCTCATCTTTTTCAAATCAGGGAGTCATTGTCATCTTTTTTGGTAAAATGTGGGCACTTGGGAATAAGCCAAAGTAACAACACAAAACTTACTCCATAAAGAACACTGGATCGAGAATCACCTTTTATTTACATAGTATAATCTTCGTTAGTTACATCTACGAATAGAGAAATCATGCAAAATAATGCAGATTTAACTCTGAACCCACTAACTGTTAGAGCAAGCTTGCTTTTTAATATATCAAACATCTAATAAAGCTAGTAAGGCTCTTGCTTCCTATTTAAAAATTAAGAAGGAAAGATGTAAAAATAAGAATTCATATCTCACCATCAATATAATTTCTTTGGAGACTCCTTTACATGTTGATGAAATGTATAAAGCCATAATGGATATGAGTAAGGATAAAGCACCAGGCCCTGATGGGTTGTATATGGACTTGTTGATGCTCTTTTGATACTTTTTCTGAAGCCAGGTAAAGACAATGAACTCCCTAAGAATAAAGACTGATTTCACTGATTAACTCTGATTGCAAAATGTTCGCAAAACTGTTAGCAAATGGAATCAAATTATTCTTGCCCAAATTAATTAAATCAAAAAAGGTGGGTTTTGTAAAAATAAGAACTATTTCATCTGATAATAGACTATTTATTGATTTACGTAATGATAAAAAAGTAATATTTTAAATGATAGTTATTTACTGATTACATTGGATGTAGAATATGCTTTTGATTTGTGGAATTGCATTATTTATTTGGATCTTTAAAGTGGCATGGGATTGGGGAGCACTCGTTATCATTGTTCAAACTATTATATTCTGATCCAAAAACATCTATACTTGTTGATTGCTATGTTTGTTCCTTCTTTTCTTAGCATCGAGGAACCTGTCCAGGTGTCCTCGGTCACAAATCCTGTTTGTGCTTTCTCTGGACCCCTTCTTAGAACGTACTGGAAGTAATAAAGATATCTCAGGTATTGTGTATGATACATATGAGGTAAAAAATGCAGCATGTGTACATAATATATTGATACTTATGAAGAATCAGACTGTGAGCCATCCCAAATTATTAGATACTATATGAACATTCTCTGAGGTCTCCGGCTATAAATTAAATAAATTAAATTCTGAGATACTACATTAAAGTCTCTTTGTCATAGACATGAGTTAAAGTTATTTGGTCTGAAATGGTGTAGGGATTTGAATAAATATTCAAAGATGTCTATAGTAGCTTGTAATGCAAATGTGTTTAAACTAAACTTGGAAACTGTAACAGAAAGAATTTGTGAATTTGCAGCATCGTGGACACATTTAAATTTAACGTGGTGGGAAAGACTTCAAGCTATTAAAATGATGGTAGCTCCAGTAATCAGGTATTTCATGCAGATGTTTCTTATCAGATCTATTTTATGGCAGCCATGATTAAATAAAGGTGTTACGTTTATTAAGCAACTTATTTCAGGAACTAACATTATTACACTTGATGATTTTAAAACCAAATTCTCTTTCTCTAATTTGGATTACAATCAATATATGGAATTAGGAAATGCTTGTTTTGATAATCTAGATTCTTTACAGGGAATTGTTTAGTTCCTGATTCTTTCAGACTTCAATCTATGGAACACTCATATATGTGGGAAGTGTGAAGGCATCATGAAGTGGACACAGAAAACAGAATAAGATTTTAAGTACGCACGTTTATTTATTAAACGGGGAGGGTTGGAAAGCAGCCTAACATGCCCTATGCCAGGGTGGCATATCCCTTTCTAAATACAACTAATGATAGTATGTATGGGGAAGTCCAAAGCACATGTCTGTGTCCAAAACCTATTCTTGCCCTACAATCTAACTGTATACATTGTGTATGGATGTCATCATCAAATAAAAAGTGGTCAAATTAAAGTTCAGGACTTCTTCCAGCTCTCAGATGGAAAAGGGTTTTCCCTCCCACAAGGTTGAAACAGTTCACTTTACAAAAGAGGTGTTCCCTTCCCCAAGCTTTCAAGTCTATCAAAATTCCAAGACAACACAATTATTCAGGATATTCAATGTTCCAAATTAAAACAATTCTTTGGGACACTTCTCAACTCTTCAATTTGGTTACCTGTGACCAGTGCATAAAGATCAGTTCCTTAGTTTCAATTCACATAGGTTTTCCTTCAGTCAATCACAAAGTGTATTTTCCTTTAGGTGGGCATATTCGGTCTAGGTGCAGTTATCGGACCACACGGGCCACCCATTACGGGTCATGAAACTGACACACCTTACTTGCATCTGCTGCACAGGTATTTTGACACAGTTCCAGCTTCAGTATAATGCGTGACTCATTCTTTTCACTTGCCCTTGAAGCTTTATTGTTTCTCCTTTTCCCACCATTCACTGGTATATTAGCTTTCACTTGCAATGAACAACATATGCTTACCAGTACACTCTCCTGCTAGGAAACTCAGTTTAAGGTTCTTTTTACACCAGCCATCTTGCAGACAGGTTTACTTTTCTTAACCATTCTTTTCTCCGAGTAATGTGTAATAATGTCAGCTTGACTCTGTGAAATGGAAACTTGACTCTTGGCAACGTTAATCCCAATCTTTCACTTATGCTTGCTTACATGACTTTTCTTATTAGCCTTGCTTTCATGTCAGCTTATTGCCAATTGACTTCACTGTTATTCATACTTTCTCTGTTTTTTCATAGTTCATTGCTTCATTGTACTTATTCTGAATTTTCCCCAAATCGACTTAAATTAGGGATTTCACATGTTTATAGTCTCTTTCTTTTTATCTGTGTTTCAAACATTTGCATATATCCCCTTTGAACACATGTCATTATGCCCTGGGGGTCCCAGCGCCCCTGAGCAGACTCACTGGTATTGCTTGGATTCTCCAACACATGGTGGGGGACTGCAGCACTTGTCATTTCTCCAGGAAGCGTTTGCTGTCCTGCTGGTCCCCACGCAGCTTCGTGGAGAGCTTTTCTCTTGCCTGCAGGTATAGCCGATGCACCTCACTGCCTCTGTGACACTGCCAGCTCCTTCTCGGCTGTGGTTCATTCGGCAGTGCTCAACTGGCTCTCATCCAGACTCTCCAGCTTTTTCTCTGGTTCAGAGGGATCATCTTTCCTCTGCAGAGCTTTCTCATGCAGGTCTGTTTTGCACCTGGCTTTCCACTGCGCTTGCTCTGCATCCCTCTGCAGCTTCTCTGGACTTTTTGGAGTCTTGCTTCCACACAACTGTTCTCTCCTTCACATATCTCTGCTTCCAGTACTGGCCTTTAAATATTTTGCCAGCTGGATTAGACACTTGACAACTAGACTGCACAGAGATTGTTCTGTAGTCTGTTGTCAGTTCTTGTTGCATCTTCCTCATTCCAGTACCAAAGTAGAGTTTGTGTGCGTGATGTATCGCTCTGGTGTATCTCTTCCTCATACCAACATCAAAGTGTGTACATTGGGCGATAAGTCATGCCAAGTATAGGGAAGAGACTGGTAATAACCTACAAAGGGCTGGAGGACATTGGGTTCATCAGAAAAGGAAAATGGGGATACCATGTCTCAACCAAGAGTGCCTCATCCCCATTCCCCAAGTCTCCTCTGCCCAGGTGATCCTCCCTCAAATATCCACCCCCAGGGTCAGGATCCAATAGCGACAGCCTTACCCTGGCCACCTGGGAGGAGGATATGTTGGGGAACGAAGTGAGGACACCCTCAGATTCCTCACAGAAGCTAAACATTTTTACAAATTGATAATAAAACACAGACCAGCTAATATGAAATGTTCCTCAGAAATTGCAGTGGGAAATTGACTGTGAAAAGGTGTTTGATGAGCTTACATTGTCTTTAATTGATCTAAGGTGAAGGGAATATCACCATCAGCTACTATAACAAAAACACTTTTCTTCTTTGCCCATAAAGAATGTCTAACTCTGTTTAAGTTAGTCAATGCAATGATATCTAAGGATATCTAATGATGGAAATTGTTGGTCTTGTCATTCAGATGTTGGTTAATGTAGGCAAAAACACCCTATCTGGACTAGTTGGTGGACTACCTGTAGATTCCCCTTGTATATGTGTCATGCCAGCTAAATATACCAGGTATGTAATTCATTAGCTATTTAAAGCATTTCTACTAAATGTGTAGCCTAAGTTTACCTTACCATCCAACATTCTAGCTAAACCCTAGTGAGTAATCTATCCTTAGCCAGCGCTCGTGGTCCGCTTATCTAGGGTTAGGGTAAAGAGAAGAGAATCTTACGCTAATCTATTTCTAATCACCAAACATGACTTTATTAACAAGATTTTATTACTAAAACCATGTGTAATTGGCATTGCAAATGACATTGTTCAATTTTATTCATTTTCTTTGCTCTGCGTTTTCACACTTCTAAAAGGTATCCAAAGCAGAGAGTAGGTTGCTCTGTTTTGATTCATAACAATTTTAACACCGTTTGTCGGTGTTTACAACAGCACCCCTTGCGCCCACATTTGTTTGAGGTGCAGTGTATGTTGTCGATGGGACTGACTTTCCACCCAGATGGGCAGCAAGAAGGAGGCCTGGAGTGACGGATAGAAGCTGGAAAAACAGGTAAGAAGGCTTTTTTTCAAAATGTGATGTGTATTTGGCATGTATGAAGTGCATGTCAGATGTATGTATGTGCTATGGGTCAGTGGGTGGTGGGTGAATTAGATGAAATGTGATAGTGTGTGTGTGTTTGAATGTTCTGAGTGGGTGTGTGTGTCTGTGTAGAGAATGCAGTGAGTGTGGATGTAAGAGCCGATGTATGAGTGAATGACTAGTGGGTGAATGAGTATGAATGTGATAGTGTGTTTCAATGTTCTGTATAGGTGTGTGCCTGTGTTGAGAATGCAGAGTGAGTGAATGCGAGCGAAGGTATATGGGTCAGTGAGTGGTGGGTGAATGAGTAGGAATTTGATAGTGTGTGTTTTATTGATCTGTGTGGGTTGGTGTGTTCCTGTGTGGAGAATGCAGTGCAACTGTATGCGAGAGATTTATGGATGAGTGAGTGTGTGTGTGTGTGTAAATGTTCTGGGTGGTTGGGTGCCAGTGTAAGTTTATGTGAGAGAAGGTATATGGGTGAATGACTGGTGGGTGAATGCTATGAATGTGATTGTGTGTGTAAATGCTCTGTGTGGGTGTGTGCATGCAGCGTGTGAATGAAGGTGAGAGGAGATGTATGTGTGGGTGAAAGGGGATGTGTGTGTGTGTGTATGTGTGTGTGTGTGTGTGTGTGTTTGTGTGTGTGTGTGTGTGTGTGTGTGGAGGGAGATCACTAGTGCATTTTTGACACATCCTTTATTGACTTTGCATGCTTTTTGCTGGTATTTTTCCAGCAAAGCCAAGTTCATGTGTGTCATTACCTGACTATAATGGCATGTTGGTACAGCCAATCTAGCCATTGCTTACTGTGGCATGACATTTATTACTCGGCATCTTGATGAAGCAAGCATGATAAGTAGTATTACCTCGCTAGACTGATGTTTTGGTGTAGCGGCCTGTATATTTCTTACTGTAGAATGTTTTTTTATTATCTGAGCATCTATGATGAAGCAAGGATGATAATTGTTCTTATGGATCTAGATTGCCTTATGTTGGAACCAGTATGAACATGTTTTCATATTGTGACATGTCACTTTTAATGGCCAAACCAACTGGAGTATTTTCTTGCAAAGGATCACTGACATATATTGGCAGAGCCAGCTTTGTGCCTAGTGTCAGTAATGATACTATAATAAAAACATGTTTGTATGTTCTTATATGGAAATACTACCATATGTTGGTGGAGCTAGCATGGAAATGTATGGGCACAGCCAGCATGAAAATGTTTTTTTATACTGGCATATACTGAAGGGACCGGAATGACAATGCATTGGGAAATGCGCTTGTACACTTTTGATGAGTTGCATCTAGTATACTTTTTTCCATGAAATTACCTTAGACCCTAAAAAAAGATTGCAAAATGCCTGGCCTTCTACTCAAATTTTCCCAGAAAGTGTGCTGTGTAGTGCTCCATTTTAACCCATTAGTCAAAACATTTTCTCATGGGAGGGGAGAGAATCCCCCTGAGTCCCCCCACCCCAAAACCTGTTTTCTTTAGTTCGGGACCCTTCTTTGTGCTCTGTCGCAATCGCATATTTGTGACAAATATTTACACCATGCAATAAAACAACTCACCAGCAACCACTGGTGGCTGGTATATTTTGTGACCAGGCACAGCCCCCTTCTTTCTATGCTAGGTAAAACATTTAAGCTTTGAATAAAAAGCATCTTTACGTCTTTCACTTGGAGCAGAGCATGCCCAAGCATCATGGACAATGTGCACACACGGTGGTCCGAGTCAGCCTGGATGTGTTGTGCCATGTGCTTTGCTAAGGCGCTTGGGTGGGCCCTCAGCATGGCTCACAGGAAGGCCCCCAGATGTGCTATGCCACTGATTGGGCTTTGCTCGTCTTGAACGCATTCAAACGTGATGTGAATGGTTGAGAAGGGCTGCAAACCTAACCAGGACCCTGCTCTGGTGTAACAATATTTAAGAAAATAAGCGTTGGAGAGAGAGTCTCAGGAGTGAAAGAGCCTCAGAGTGACCTACCCCTCGCCACTTAAACTCCTTCTTGGACAGGGCTTTGTGGAAGCTTCATTCACGGGCCGGTCCTGCGCATCATTGAACAACGCACCTTGCACATAGAGCTCTGAAAATTATAGATTCATTGAGCCCTACTCTTGAGGGAAGTGCATCCCCTGCTCCCCACACCTCACACCATTAAAAAAAGATTGAAGAAGGGCCATGCATCAAAGCCTAGGACATTAAGGTGTTATGTTTGGCTGTTGGTTGTAGGGGACAACATATGATTGCTTGTTACATAATTTAAAAATAAATGCGCACAGAGACAGATGGCCTCAATTTGCACACACACAATAGGTTTCTTCTATCGTAGTGGTAGCTGACTCATAGATACATTTATAGCCAAGGAATGTTGTTGATACTAAATCCTAGTCAATGATTGAATTTTAAGGCCTTGCTCATGCATCACCTTGCAACTGGGTAAACAGGCAGTGTACACATCTTGAGGTAAGTGCTTTTTTGGCTTGTTTAACACATCAATTACACAGATAATGAGTACTTTTGTGTCCAGTGACCTATAGATGTTTCATACATTAGCTGTAGCTTGTGTTAGAGATTTTGGTTACCATGCTACAAGTACTGCATTATATATGTTTTACATATAGGCTCCGCCTTGAATCTGGAAAATTACATTCCCCAAATGAGTGATGGTGGACAAATCTCAGCTCCCTCTGTGCCTCGGTTCGCATGTCTTGCTAAAATGAGAGTGCCTTGAAACAAGGGTGCTAGACGCATCTGAAAGTTGTGTGCCAACACTTCCCATGATATCACTTGGGGGCAGGCTCAAATGACACCCCTTCCTGTGATGTCATCGAAGGTCAAGGGTGGAGGAATGTCCCTTCCGCTACTCCTGGCATTGTGGTGAAATGACGTCACTGCTGGACTCCACCAACAGAGAGAGCCTGTCTCTAGGGTGATTCACCTGTTTATACAATGTCTACACTATTATTTCCAATAGACTGATCCTGCTCTCAATTGACCACTTGAAGTGTAAATGATTGAATTTATCGGTGTTAATATTCGTCATGTACTTATTTACTTCAATGGAATGCTTCTCTTGAATATTGTAAAAAGAGATTTTCCAAGCCCGGGCTGAGCAATCGATGTACAATGTTTTTCAACATAACTGGATGCAGAGAGATCGTGCAAAGAGGGTGAAACTTACATGGGAAAGTCTTTTTCAAAATCACATGATTTATGCTCCTTTTTCACTTTCATTATTTTATGTCTGCATGCTGGCTGCCATGACGACAACAGCATGTCTTCCGTGAATCATCATTTGTGTGCCACATGTTTCCCACCTTGCACATTAATGACTGATATAAATAACATGTGCAGTATATACATATCCTACATTTGTATTCTTTGGTAAAATAGGATCAGCTGATGAACTGGTTGAGCAGAGTGTATAGATATATAGATCATTTATATTAAACATCGAATCCATGGCATGACCTTACCAGATGCAAAACCAGGCAAGGAAATCTGAAAATGATCAATTATTGGATTTTCAACACGTTTTGATTGCTTTATGATGTCATCCATGATCAACAATTTATGCATGATTGTATCCTCTTCTGTACTGAGGAACTCACAGCTGAATTGGTACTGATACGTATGTATAAGTGTACTATATTTAAAATGTTATGAAACGCATGTTTTGCTTGTGTCAAGTACTTGCTTGATCGTGCGTGGGAGTAGAATGAGCATACCTTTCCCCTCTAAGGTTGTAGTGTCTTCGGAGCCACGTTACCCCATGTGCCTGCTGCGGTCCTCTGTATGCTGCTGCATCGTCTGTGACTGTCGCGCATTCCTGGCCCCTGCCTCACTTCTGCTAAAAGGTCTTTCACTAGACCTCATTGCTCTGGGCTCTGTAGGGCCCAGTCATGCCATTGTGCCAGCTCCACGAGTGCTGCTACCTTGGATTTGACTGCTCTGCCCACTCCCCAATTGATGCTACTATCTCTGTAACCGCTCTATCCCCTCCCTTTCTGCTTTCCCCCTGTGCGACTGCTCCTCCTTATCCCTGAATGCCATACACAACTAATTCAGTTACCATGTTCCTCTGTGACTTCTACACGCCCCCTGCCCTTCATAGCTACATGACCGCCCCACCCCCTCATTCTTGTCCCTCTGCTCCAGGAACACATCTGGGCCCTACATCTTCCAAATCCGCTGGCATGCCCGAATCCATCTCAACTCCATCCTGAGTCACCCAACAAAAGCCCCAATACATCTGGCACTTGCCTGCTCTTGAGGTCATATCCTTTTGTGCTCTCGCTGCCTGAACAGCTTCCTTCGTTTTTTGCCTCACATCACTAGGCGCCTATCAGGTCCACACCAAAGTAAAGATATCACACGTTTTTTCTATGATGAGCTGATACATGACATTATGAATGAGGCAATAGACCTTGTTGGTCGTGAGCACCATATGGACCTGCTCCACCTGTGCCAACAAATCTGAAAGTCCATCTTGTATAATGACAAAGCAGCAGTGGCTATTCCATGCAGCATGGAGCACACCCAGATGTGCTGGCAGTGTCTGAGCAGGTGTGCCCAGAAACCACAATGACCCCAAACAGTGCCTGAACACAGTAGTGGCTTATTAGCAGACACAGGAGCATGATGTGCTGACCATCAACAATATCAGCACGTTCGAGGGAATTTGAGAAGTTGGAACTGAGGTTCAAAGTTGGTAGACTGCATGCATGGATGGCAACAAAACATTGATGTGATTTGCAAAGTGTTTGAGTGGATAAGATCTCTTGCCTCTGGCAAAAATCCATAGAAGCAGTGATGCAAGCACCCACATAGCAAAAGCTGTGGCTATACACTGTCACTTGCCCTGTGCAAATGAGAAAATAATTACCCTGTGTTCATAAACAAGTCAGTGGACACATCTCACAGCACTCCTATTTCTGGAAAATAGTAGCATTCATCAGGATATGTTTATAATTTGCAGTTAAAATGTCAGCAAACGGGACATCGCTTTAACCATCAGTGACCACTGGGCCAGACCCTTTTAATTTCCGTCGAGCCACTGCCCAACTGAACTTCACGAGGGCGCATGCCTCTAGCCACATAGATGAGTGCCTGTGATGTATATGTCGAGGTGAATGGGCAGCTACATGCAAGAAGATAGTAGGTGTTATCTAACCCCAATGTGCAATTTGCAGGAAGGAGACTGCCAATGTGTTCACTTCAATGAACTGTAGTTCTTACCATGCAATTCCATAGTTTACAGAATGAAATGCAAACAGTGCATGTACATTCAGGGAGACCCATTCACCTGCACCATTTGCACTTCATAGTGCCAACAAGTGTAAAACCACCCACCATGCAGCAATGGGAGAGGCATTTCACATGCATCCCCATTATATTTACATTTTAACAAGTGCCAACAGCTGAGAAATTCCAAATAAATCATGTGTATTAATGCCAGTACAAAAATGGCATGATGGCATAAATGCATTCCTTTTTGCCATGAAGAAGGGAAGGAGTATTGTGAGGGTTCAGCAATGCGAGACAGACTACTTTTTGATGATTGTTCATAATCTTCAATTTTATTAAAGTATAAATGATATTAAATGCCTCACTATCCCTATTCTGCTCAGGATTTGCCTGCCTAACAAACCAAAACTGTTGGGGAAACACTCTAACACAGGATGTCTGGCCCTCACACTAAATATCAAATACACAAAAGAAAATGCATATGACAATGCAGATAACATTAACACTGGTATTCACAGTTTATTGATAACCTTTTAGTAACCTGAACTCCCTTCATCATTGTAGACATTGTATAAACAGGTGAATCACATGAGAGACAGGCTCTCTCTGTTGGTGGAGTCCAGCAGTGATGCCATTTCACCAAAATGCCCAGGGTAACGGAGCTCCCTTCCCCAGGATTCAAGACAACTTCAATGTTCAACAAAAGAAATAAGGAAATTCACGTAGGTAGCAAAGTCTCAATTCAGTTCTTGAAGTTACAATGTTAAGATTATGTTTTGTAACCAAAGTTCCAACAACAACAGTTCTTCTTCTTGGTGACAAGGTTCTCCACTTCCAAAGAATATCATCAATGTTATTCCCAGCCACAATGCTTTTCCACCACTTTCAGTTATCCAAGAAAACTCGACACAGTTCAAAAGAAATACTACTTCTAGTATGTTAGTGAAACACAAGTCTTCGTTGATAGTAATTACTCTTCTGTTCAAATTAGGGTTCAAAATAGGTATATTTGTCAGGATGACTTCACAGTGCTGTTGGTTCTACTTCAACAACTTCACTTCTACTAATGGTTACCTTGAGTGCATTTGATTTTGCCTCATAGTATTCTCCTTCACTTGCACCACTGACGTCTTGCATCCACTGACTGTCAGCTTCAGTATTTTGTGCCACTACCAAAGCTTCAATACTTGTGAATCAAGACAGGTGTTGGTTCTGACAAGATTTATGTTAAGGCACTTCAACACCTATAAATAGGTAGGACACTCTTCCTCTGAATATCCCTCTTCAAAAGGGGCAGCCTCTTTGCCTCTCTTGGCCCCAACCACAACTTACAGCTCGCTTCTGCTTATACGTGAGTGAGGATTGGACTGGATACTGTTAATGGCAGTGCTCGCTCAAGGAATCAGAACACCAGGTTTGACTCACTGGCTTCTGCGATCCTTGTTCTGTGGGTTTTTGAACTTCCACGACTTCGGGCACCACTTCTACTGCTTCTAGCTTCACAGAAACCCACACCCTTCCTCGCTGAACGTGTCTGTGATCTGGCAACTTGCCTAAGGAGCCCCTCTCACTCCTGAGACGGCTTGCCTGCAGCCACTTGCCTTGGCATTTGACACACTCTGGCATAGCAATATCCACAATAAGGCTCACATCGGAAAAAGCTGTGTTTCTGCAAGCCTTCCCATGTGCAGCCTCTGCAACTCAGAGTATGGGGGAACAGGACCCTCATAGAACAAGCAGGTGAAATCTGCTGTATCAACGTTCTGGCATCCCTTTGGTTCTCCCACTTCTGCCTGGATTGCCAACACTGTGTCTTCTTCTTTCTGCCTCTGTTAGTACAGCATGCACTGCAGCCACAATTCCAGCCCCTTCCTATTACCTGCATCTGAGGGGTCCTTTTATGTCTCCCAGCTCCCAGGTTACTTCAGGTGTGGGCTGTTAGGATTGCTTGTCTGACTACTGCTACAGCATGCCTCTTCAGTCCACTTCCTTTTCCTACTACTCATGGGATTATCCCAACAAAGGCAGTTCCTTTAACTTCTGCTGTTTGACAAACAGCCATCAAAACTGAGGGATCATAATTGTTCTTTTATAATGCGCCTATACCAGCGAGTGGTTTCTAAGTGCGGGTTCGGGATTCAAACCTGTGTTGTGCTTCCACGACAAACACGTTGCCCCTGAGCTATCCTTCCTCAATGGGCAATGTTTAACAGGGGTTTCCCAGCCTCCGTGGCCATTTTCCCCCCACGTTGTGATTCTTCCGCAGTACACAACCACCAGTGTCAGCATCAGGAAGCGTCTGCCTTTCCATAGCCGCATGAGAAGGGTCCCATGCCAAGTTATTGGGAGGAATCATTACTGATTCATCACAGTAAGCAGGTACATTTTGATCTTTTTTATTGTTCCATCACCCACAAATGACCAATTTCCCGCTGGGGCGCTTTACTACATGAGTAATACCATGCATACGCTCTTTATGTATGCTATTACACATACTTTAACAGTCTGAGAACTTAGAAAACTAGACCCTTTGCATCCTCCCATTGAGTATCATGTACTGTGTTCTTGTCCCTGGCCCCACAACTATTCACAATTATGTGTGCTTGCACTGAGCGATACACATGGAGAAGTGAAATGAATGGATGTGCATGTACAGAAATCATGGCATCACTTACCTAATCAATACATGCATCTCCTTGTATGCTGTAGCCATGACATATCTGGGACATAAATCACCTCTCCATTGTTGTTTCCTCAACATGAACAAAGAGACACTAGCAATCACCTCTCAACACTATGGGTTTAAATATCTTTAAAGTCTGGTTGATGACACAATGCTCTGAAGATAGAGAGAGGGAAATGACAAGATGCCATATCTACCATCTTTCAAAATGTGAGGAGACACACATGGAAGTGAAGATCAACACCAGGTCTCAGAACTGTCCTCCTTGCCCTCCACATCTTAGTCCTCTCTTGGACGGTAACCCTGTACAGGAATATTGAGTAACCAGAGGGATTGTATCTACAAGATACTCACTGTCACTGTTCTGAAATGTTTCTTTCTATCTTTGTTAGGATTGCTGGCTGTCCACTCCAAGCACATTGGTTCCCTGCGTGACTCCGTTCCATTCTATACTTTGGTTTGGTTTGGAGATGCTTAGTGAGCCAGCAAGCCATGCTCACAGATACAACTGCCTCTTGTCTCGTACTGAGGACCCGGACATGGACATACCATTAAGATCTGAACTTCAAAATATGTTATTTTGCTTTTGTCACCACAGTGTTACTGGTGCTGGATGGTGGGCATTGCCCTAATTACATGTTACTGGACAACTCTGCTTAGCTGGTAAGAGGGTGAGCTTCTGCCAATTCAATCTTCTCCTAAATCAAAGTTTCTGCACAATTGGTTCTTTTATGGAGTTGCACCCAGGATGGCAGCTGGATCATATTTTTCAGGAAAGTATTCCTGGGCACTGTAGTGTGCTGGTCTTAAACCAATCCCATGTCTTTCAGAGACGCCGTTGTCTATAAACACTGCCCATGGGGCAACATGGAGGGAGTCTTAAGAGACCATGATGGCTGTAAACAGTGTCATGAGCAGTGATGGGGTCTTTCTTGGGTTCTAGTGTGGATTGTCAAGTCAGATGGTTTCCAATTCAGCCTTGTTTTGACTCGCTGGTGGTAGTGCATTAGGACCAACAGCACCCGAACACCTGTTCACTGTGTTTCCTCCTTGGACTCCTGACAGCTAGCACCTTGCAATTCATTGTGTTGCCATTAATCCAAATCCACCACCTTTCAATCCCTTACTTAATTTGTGTTCCACTGTACTAATCTGTGTTTTTGTTGTTTCAGTGGGTATGACACATACACATTTAGTGAATAAATACATTATTTCAAACAGTATTTGATTCTTTGGAGTAAACTGAAATATATACTTGGATCGTTTTTTATAGGTATTTTAATACAATATTTATTTATGACCAGTACAGAGCGCATTGTCAACAAGGGCGGGGGAGAGAAGAGCAAGCTGAAACAAAGATGAAGGAACAGAAAAAACATCCACTTTTGTACCACACAATCTCTTCCAGGACATATGTAACAATAACAAAAGATATTTTCAGTGAATATGTTTTTGTGATAGCTGCATTAAAATTAAATAGTGTCCAAGGATTGTTCAAAGATCACAGACTATTCATGTCAGGTTGCCCCAACAAATATGGTTGATATTTCTAGGCAAACAAAAGGTCTGCAGTTTCTTTTTAATCTACATTTGGCCCTTTTGGGGCCCAAAATTATGTATCCATATCCAGAGGCAGATTTTTTCCAAATAAAAAATCTGATTAATTTAGCTGGTGAGGCTATCAAAACAATAAATGTGTAAAAGAGGACGAGATATCCACCGATGGGCCCATAGGTCAGTGTTCACCCTCTAGTACATTTAAGACAAGATAGCTGCACCA